>NW_026294573.1:25541069-26181069 GCF_007827085.1 Peromyscus californicus insignis | reverse complement strand
GGTGAGCCCCAGTTTCCCGACCAGCGTCTTCGTCTCCATTTTTCCTGTATGTGTTTTTTAAATTAAGTATCCCCACCTGGTGGACAATTAAATGAAGACACTAATGGTCTTTCAGGCACTCCTTTAATATATTCTGAGAGCCACTCCAGTCTGGAGAGACTGTAACAGGGTAAGAAGGAAATGGCTTCTAAATTTGGAAAGGCGGAAGACTGTCACCTGCACATTTGAAGGCAGGAGTGGACAGAGGCTTTCTTAAAGGATCAGAGAGGGAATATTTTCAACCTCGTGGACCCTAAGGTCTCCCTCTGCTCCACTCTCTCGCTGCCACTCAAAAGCAGCCATGGGCCGCACCTGAGTGGCTAGGCTGGGTGTGGCCCAGAGCAGTGTGTGTGGTTGTGTGTGTTGGAAGTCAGAAGTGTCCTCAGCAAGGTTTCCAGGTGCAGGGGGGCTGCTTCCCGGCAGTGCCCGGATGCCCTGCATGTTCATCTCTTCATTGTCTGTCTTTCGAGGAAGAACCAGATTGCCGTGCCCCTCTGTGACAGGTGTTGGGCAAGTGTCACGTAATTATAGGCTAGCACCAGCCCCCGGAAGCAGCTGTAGGTATTGTCCCCACTGATGCCCAGGAAGACGAGTCACCTGCCCAGCACCGCCCCAGCCTGTAAGCACCAGTGCCAGAATTCACACCCAGATTCTGGGCTGCCCTTTTAGGATGATATCACTGCAGAGATGGTAATATCAAACGTCTTCATGAAAGACTTCAAAGTATTCCCGCCGAGAACAAAAAGCAGGTTTTCTACTTTTCACGTCCCAGTAGGAAATTAAAACAAAAGGAAGCATATTGCCTGTCGCCTAAGACAAGTCTCAGAAACTGAAAGCATAAAGAAATGACAGTACTTAGACAAATGTATCAGTTATGACAATGGAGGTAATTAAAGTCCCCATTAAAAACAAAGGCTCTCAAACCGGACTTAGGAAAACATTCAGGCTCACTGAATTACATCGGGAAAGAAAGGGAGATCAGTGAGTACTTTCATATTTCAGTCTTATAAAGAGACTCTCCTCAAAGTTTCAAACTGTGTCCATGCGTACTTTTTTTTTAAGTTTAAAAAAAAAAGTAAAGCTCATTTCCCACGAGAAAACTGTTTAAGATTTGGTGCAGTGGCTGGGGAGATTCTGGAGCAGTAGACTGCTTGCCACATAAGCAGGACCTGAGTTCGGATCCCCAACACCCATGTCAAAAGCTGGGCCTCGAACGTCGGTCCTCCTGTCCAAGTAGCTTGGCTTACAGCTAGTATTTCTTCCCTTCACGGATGTATGTCAGGCATCTCCTGTGTGCCAGGCACTAGGTTAGGTCCAGGAGCTCTCCTCTGTCCTGTTACAGAGTCTTTACCACCTAATCAAGGTAGGACCCCCTCTTCCCTTTCAGCCTCCAGTACCAGTCCTTAGCCAGCGCTGCTTGGGTTGTGTGCCCACTTGTTCCCTAGGCACCACCATGCTGCTCTGGGATGAACTTCCAGCATGATGTTGCATCCCTAAGAAACGTCTGCTATATTTCTATGATTATCTCTAATGAAGAAAAGAACACCTATGTAAGAGTGTTAAAGTGACTCTCTAGTTCATGCATTGGAATGGACTGACAGGTCTCCAGTCATTTATTAATTCTACCTCCTGGGGTTTCCTTTTTAAACTGAATCATTCATAACAAGACATCTCTTGCACTCTGAATTTGTCTATGTATGAGAAGGTGTGTGCAGGTGTGTGTGTGTGTGTGTGTGTGTGTGTGTGTGTGTGTGTGTGTGAATGCATGTATGTATAAGAGTGTGAGGGTGCACATGTGTGCAGATGTGTGTGCATGCATGGTTGTGAGTTCATGTGTGTGTGTGTGCATGTTCACATGCACGCATGGAAACAAGAGGACAGTCTCACGTGTGCCTCGGGAGCCATCTACCTTGGGTTTGGGGGGGGGGGTTGCTATTGTTTTTGTTTGTTTGTTCAGACAGTCTCTCACTGAGAGTCTCTCGTGCACCAGAGGTCAGATGTTATTTCTCAAGAGCTGCCCACCTGTTTTACTGGACAGAGTCTCTTACTGGGACCTGCAGCTTACCAGTCAGACTGGGTTAGCTGGCCAGCAGAGTTCCAATAGTGCACCCATCCTTTGGCATGTGTGCTGGACTTGAACTCAGGTCCTCATACTTACACAGCAAGCGCTCTACTGACTGAGCCATCCCCCAGCCCTTTGAACTCTGAATTCTACAGATCACTCCCCTGAGTTTACATGATCCCTTCTCTCTTGTATTTCTTTAATTGGCACTAAGATCTAGACACTTAATCAGACTCACATTCCCTTTTCATTTTTTTAATTGCCAGACCATGTAATAGACAGGGCTTTGTGTCTCCATCAAAGGCACATAATGTCCTATTGCCTCTCTTTTGGGACAGTAGGAGCTGCCTATGATCCCAGGCTGGAGACTGCAGAATGGTAACATTTCATTGTTCCATCTTTTTATGAGCTGGCATACTTGAAGAAAACGTATCTTATGCTAAGATAGAGTTCAAAATGGAAAGATCATAGAGACAATTATTTTACAAATTTTTATTATTTGCATATTAATGAATGGACTCCCTAACATCTTCCTAAGTTGGATCGTTTTAAACATCATTAGAGGTCAATGGATATACATTTATCTTGTCTATTTACAGTTCTCATTCTGAGTGATGTCCACATTGTCCTCCTGGCTAGCTGGAGCCCTTTGATGATGGCCCAGCCTCTTCTTTGACGGTTTCCACCCCGACCTAGCATCAGCTTTCTCTAAGGCACCTTTTAGTGCAAATTGATGTTTAGAAGCTGAGTACTAAGGGTGCTTATTACTATTGACTCACCCCGTGCTTGTAAGCCTTTTCAGTGAATGCAGCTGAGAAATGTTTTATCGAAGAAAATGCATGCAGGTTCATTTCATTTCAGATGAAGAAGCTTTTATCTTTTTACCTTATCTTCCTTGACACCCTATTCACCTGTCTTTTTACTCACGCTCAAAAGTGCAAGTCCCACACAGCACCATCCTGACTTCCCGTGTTGTGATGCGTATCCAGCACTCTCAGAATGGTAAAGACGGTGCTGCTGACAATAACATGCTTACCCAAACTGTCTTCTTCATCGTCATCATCATCACCATCGTCATCATTTATTCCCCCAATTCTATCGTTATTTCCTCACAGAGATGGGCTATTAAAATCTCTTTAGGTTCTTATTCATAAATGTGCAATATAGTATTGTATTTGGTTTAAGTTTTTAGAAATTGTACATCAAATTTAATCATTTTAATTATGCAAAGTGATTATGTAGTTCCAGAGTTAAAGCTGTCAAAAAGATGTACATTTAAGGAAAGTAAAGCTCTGAGTATATATCCCTTCTACCCATGGGGAAGATGCTCCATATTCCTGATTTACCTATTCACCAGTTGCTCATTCGTATGGGTACTAACCCTGTGATACTAATTTAACTTTTTAAAGTTTTATTTTTACTTTCTACTTGTGTGCGTGCATATGCATGTCTATATGTGGTTATGTGTTTATGAGTGCAGGTACCTGTATAGGCCAGTAGAAGGTGTTAGATTCACTGAAGCTGGAGCTGCAGGTGACCGCAAACTGGGCTGCCCCCTACCCTGGGGGTGCTGGAAACTGACCTCAGGTCCTCTGCAAGAGCAGCTCCCACTCTTAACCACTGAGCCATCTCTCCAGCCTCTAATTTAACTTTCATATTTCCTCTTCTTTTGATTAATAGAACGCAGGACATCTGCACTCACATGCACACAGAGACACACTGCATGCATTTAGTCAAAAACAACAACAGATTCTTTAAATGTTAAATTAGTATTAAAGTATTAGTGCTCACTCCGATGAACCATAAAGGAAGTATGATGCTATTTCTCTAAGTGATGTTCAGAAGTTGGACTGTTAAAGAGACACTGCACTTAGGACTCCTCCTCTCTAGATCCTGCCAGTCATGGGCTACTCTGGAATATGCAAGTAACAGAACGCAGGATTGAATAGCGAGGTCAGTTGGCCATCATGTGTGCACAAGAAGAGATTAGCCATCTAAAGCAGTATAGTGGAACAGAGAGAAACTAGAACATGGGGGCCAGCCGAGGAAGGAAATAAATTCCCCCCTGGAGATTTGAGAGAGGGCTATATTTACTCATCTGCAGCCAGGGCATGCAACACTGCCTTTGGTCTGTGGCTTCCCGGAACTTGAACAAGGAGGTCAACATCCAGCAGCCAGAGAGGCGGGGCCTGGAATGAATGTGAACCAAGACTCAGTGTCTGCTTGAGACCTCCGGGGCACAGAAGCAGGCACATCCTCCCCACCTCTGAGTTCTCAAACATGCGCTGAAGGAAATGGTTCTGTGAGATGATGGATGGCTTTGGAAAACCAGAGTTACAGAAGCGATAATACACATGTGTGATTTAGTTCTCGGTGTTTTATATAGACGCCATCTAATTGCTTAGTTTCTCTAAGCCTCCACTCGCAGAAATCAGAGCAATAATCCCCTCCCATAGAATGAGGGCAATAACATACGTGCCTTGTTGCTCCGCAGTTTTCACGAGGATAATCCACGGTAAGCCCCGACACCTGGCAAGCGCTGGGTACCCTCCAGCTCATTGCTGTCTGTAGGACCGTGGTGTGCTCTGTGCTGCAGCAGGATTTGGAGACAGAGGTCTTCAGGTTAAATCTTAGCTCTGACTTCATTAGCTTAATGTCCTTTATCGAGGGTCTTAACCTGCTTGGCCTTCGTTACCTCCTTTGTAAAACTGGGATAACAACTTTATTAACATGCATTTGGATGACACAGTAAAGCAACCCAATGAGTAAGTCATCAAGAAGTATTGACACCTTTTCCTGTTGTCATTGCTGTTGTTACCTTTTGTGTTAAAATCCTAATGTACTTTTTCTATTAAGAATGTCTGGGCTGGGGCTAGAGAGATGGCCCAGCAGTTAAGAGCACTTGTCGCTGTTCCAGAGGACCCAGGTTCAAGTCCCGACTTCCACACAGCTGCTCACAACCACCTGTAACTCTAGTTCTAGGAGATATGACCCTGCCTTCTGGCTTGTTCGGCACTAGGTACCCACATTGTGCGCTGACAGACAGGCTGGCCAGACACTTAAACACATAAAATACAGTATGTTTAGGAAAAGAATCCCTGGGCCGAGGATGCACCTCAGCTAGTATGACGCTTGCCTAGCATGTGCAAATCCCTGCGTTTGATCCCCAGCACCACATAAGCTGGAAGGGAAGGGTGTGGGGGGGATAGAAAGGGAGGGAGGGAAGAAAGGAAGGAGGAAAATTTAAGCAGCAGCTTAGATGATTCCAGGTGGGTTTCCATCTTAATGACTGTTTTCACAGTCACAGAAACAAGAAGAGGAAACTTTGCAAGCCACTTGCTTTCAACATGTCCACATGGATAAGACAGGCACCACTCATGCTCTTATCCTATTGGCCAACGCAGCCTCGTGACGTAGCATGACAGTGGCAGACTGGGAAACCCACCGTGTTTCCTGAAGGAAGAGTGATGGAGTCGCTCTGATGACCATCCCACAGGCTGGAGGCTAGGGCAGTGTGTCTGGAAGAAGGAATCATGGGAAGGAGCCTAAGCGGGAGGCAATGGCATGCTTCATGAAACCAAAGCCAGCCAGAGGGTGGGATGAAGCAGCCGGTGGCCTGAAGAGTCACCTGCCCCGGACTGCATCCATCTATCCTTGTGGCCATTCTTTTACCCACCACTGAACAACCTTGAGCTACAGTCGTGTGTCAAGGGCTATGCTAAATACTGGGCATCCCTGTTGGAGCAGGCAAGTAATATGGTACTCATAGTGTGGCGAGACACAGCACTGCCCTGAGCTGACCCCAAGTCTAGCCACTGTCTCCCCAGTGTTGATGGGAAGAAGTGCACTGAGCTGATGCCTCTGCCTCAGGCCTGACAATTGAGCAGGGAACAAAGAAAAAGGCAGCGTGACCCAAATATTAGCCCCACTGGAATGACAAACAGACTTTGCTGAAAGAATTTTCACGTCTTTCCCTTTAGGCCTTTTATAAACCTGCAAATGATGTAACCGGTCACATCTATAAGGGTCCCAGTCGACAAAGCTCACAGATCAGGCTTTATGTAATTTTCCATAAAAAAACAAAACAAGTCCTTGTTGGCTGGCACATTTTATAGAGAGGGTTTTTGTTTATTTTTTTGTTCATTTGTCTCTTAACAAATCCGCTTTTCTCCCTCTGTCCCCCAGCTCCCTGTGGTGGTCACCTGACTTCGCCCAGCGGGACCATCCTCTCTCCAGGCTGGCCTGGCTTCTACAAGGACGCCTTGAGCTGTGCCTGGGTGATAGAGGCTCAGCCTGGATACCCCATCAAAATTACGTTCGACAGGTGCTGCCCACCACAGCCTCGGGGAGGAGGGTGTAGGGATGATGTCTACCCTATGACAGAGTTGGGGGAAGGAATGTGGCAACAATACTAAAACATCAAGGGGGAGGGGGGAGGACATGGGAGTGACTGCCTTGTGTGGGGACAGAGCTCACTAGCTTTACACTTCGGTCTGGTTAGTGTATTGGGAGTCTGGCTGGGGAGGACAAGGGAAGTGAGTGATCGCCTGGGCCCCTAGAGCCCTTTGTCTACTATGCCCTTAAAAAGAGATGGCAAAAAGACACCATTAGAAGCTGAAGACACATGGCATCTGCGGGCCAGAACCCACACATCCTCAGCATAAGAAGGAGTGCTCCCCAATCTCGGTCCTAAATCCTGCTCAAGTGCCCCACTCCCAGGCTCTACTTAAGCCCCTTGGTGGGAAAGTAGCTTCCCAGACATGAGCCGAGACTTCCTCCAGATGAAATTCATGGTCTGCAAACTGTCCTGGGAAGGTTGGCACAGGCAGCATGCTGTGCTCCATGAGGCACTTTGTCCGCGTTGACACACTCCTTGTTGCTTTGGGTTTTTAAACATCTGTTTACAGATGTCAAAGTTAATCTTAGTTCCCCAAGCCAAAAACCAGATTTGATCCTGGGGCTTCAGTGGAGGGATCTCTGGCCTCAAATATTGTCTCTAGGTCTTAAGATGGATTCTGGCCCATGTTAGAGAGGACTGACTGCCCATGCACTTTTTAGAGAGGAAGGAGGAAGAGAGTTAACCACAGTAGAGGAAGCCCTTCCACACTGATTAGTAAATGTATGCAAATTATATTAAAATATCCTGTCTGTTGGAATCTAGTTGTCTGGAGCCCTGGGTGAAGGGGGGCAAAGGATACGCTCTGGGTTTCTTAAGATATCTCCATTTGCATCATTTGGTAGGTTTAAAACCGAAGTCAACTACGACACCCTGGAAGTGCGAGACGGACGGACATACTCAGCACCTTTGATTGGCGTTTACCACGGGACCCAGGTGCCCCAGTTCCTCATCAGCACCAGCAACTACCTCTATCTCCTCTTCTCTACTGACAAGAGTCACTCAGACATTGGCTTCCAGCTCCGCTATGAGAGTGAGTCTCAGTGGTTGGTGCCAAGAGGGAGAGAACCAGGCTGGCCTGGGTGGGTGAAAGCCCCCTGACTGTGCTCCTCCATGGGCCCAGCTCCCCGCCATCTGATAAAATGCACTCAGAAGGTGCTTCCTCATTCTCAGCCCCTCTCACTGGTCATGGCAACTGAGTCACTCACGACCTTCAGGCCAGGTCCCATGTGCACACCTCACAGCTTCCTCTGTCTACAGGTGATTGGGTGCTGCCACGCCCCGAAAGGTCATGACTGACCACGACCTTGAAGTTAGCTGGCATCTCCCTCATACCTGCCACTTCTAATCATCTTCCCTGTTCGTCCCCTTGATTTAGAGGGCTAACCTCACCTCAATACTTTCCAGACCAAATTAGGAAGTGCCACGGGTATGGGTTGAGAGCATCATGATGACAGAGTCATTTGCTTACTCATGATTTTGTCACCAAGCCTTTGTACAGCGCCTAACCCATAGCATGCATTCAGTAGACTTGCACTGAGTGTGTTAACCAGCCCAGCCTGCTTGAGAGCTGGGCCTTCAAATGCCCCTCGTGAATACCAAGGGCCACATTTCATGAGTCATGAGTCAGTAACTGGTAACTTCTGCTTTTATAAACCAAAACCTCCTTTTATAAGCCAGGAGGGGTTTCTCCGTGGTGACATCACACACTGTCTGTTCCAGCTGTGACCCCTCTTTTCCAGCTATCACACTGCAATCAGACCACTGTCTGGACCCAGGGATCCCTGTCAATGGACAGCGTCATGGAAACGACTTCTATGTGGGTGCTCTGGTGACCTTCAGCTGTGACTCAGGCTACACATTAAGCGATGGGGAACCCCTGGAGTGTGAGCCGAATTTCCAGTGGAGTCGGGCCCTTCCTAGCTGTGAAGGTGAGGCACACCAGCAGGGGGCACTGGAGAGAACATTCTTTTCCTGCCCTGAGAAACCAAGAGCCTCAGTCACTGACTGCCCAACCCCCATCAGTGAGGTTGGAGGTTTGGGGGTTCATGGAGTCCAAGAAGGATGGTTAGGGGAGCTCTCTTAGACACTCTGACTCTCTCTGCCCACTTCACTCCTGCAGCTCTCTGTGGTGGCTTCATTCAAGGCTCCAGTGGTACCATCTTGTCACCTGGGTTCCCTGACTTCTACCCCAACAACTTGAACTGCACCTGGGTCATTGAAACGTCACACGGCAAGGGTGAGTGTGGCAGGGACTGACCTCTAGGCCAGGACTCCAGGGTCCCAGGTTAGAGCAACTTCCGTGAGGATTTCACTGCACAGTGACGTGTGAGCTTGATCTGAGTTTTCTCACCAATAAGGAAACTGGCAGGACCCACACATCTGTCTGTGTCACAGAAGTCATTCAGTAACTGCTGCTGAGACTCTAACCTCTCCAGGCTTTAAAAGATCTCACTCGTGACCATCCATCAAACCCCATTCAACAAAGTGTGTCCCATCAAATGGCAGTACACCCTCATTGGCACAGAGATGGGAAGCTATTCCACAAAACGCCACACACACACACACACACACACACACAAGCATGGGGAGCAGAGCTAGGAATGGAATGTAGGACTGTATGCATGTTTGACAAGCCCCTACCACAGAGCTAGATTCCTCAGCCCCCTTTTTACTTTTGAGACATGGCTTTGCTAAGTTATTCAGGCTGGTTTTGAACTTGTGATCCTGTTGCGTCCTAATATTTGGGATTGTAGGCCTGTGCAGCCAGGCCTGACTGCTATCATTCTTGGTAAACCTGTTGTCTCTGCATCATTTCTTAGGTGTCTCTGAAACCTTTCTTCTGTCCCCTCTCCCCTCATGTTCACCCCTCAGATTCAGAGCTTGGCAGCCCCCTCTCACACAGCTTTCTGCTTCCGGGGGCGACACACATTCGTTTGCCTCTGTAGACTATGCTGCTGCCTCAGCTTCCTAACAAATGTAGTCTTTGGGAGTCCAAGTTCAAAGCAAGGGTGCTGGTTACAAGATAGTGCATACTTCAAGCAGTGTTTGCCAGATTCCACTCACGTGGCAGACACGGGGCTAGAGATCGGCAGGAAGCAGGCTGTTCCAGCCTGTACCCCTGATGCTTAGTCTAACATCCCCTTAGAGGTGGCTCCTCCACTCTGCGGTGTAGCAAGAGTTTCAGAACCTAGGCTCACAGCTTTGGGTTTTCTACCCTGGGAGTAGAAGCCAGGCATCTATGTTTGACAGTCTGCCACTGATAATTGTGAGACATGCTTTTAATAAAAATAAAACAGACTCTGATCTAGAAGAATTAGCATGCAGAGGAGTGGGGTGAGGGGGCTGAAATAGAAGAATAACCCTCCTCGATACCCAAATACCAGTTTGAGCTGACAGTGTGTGGGGAATACATTATTAGTCCAGGAGTAGACATCCTTTACTCAGCAGGGGTACAGTCCATGTCCAGAAATAGATGCCTCTGTGTGCACAGGCCTGTGTACACAGACAAAACAGACTGTGAGACATGACTGAAGTATCATTTTAGATCCACCAAAGAGGTTAAATAAACAGAATTTAGAAACAGTGGGATTATGAGGCTAGAGAGGAAATCTCAGTTGGTGAAGCGCTTGCTTTACAAGCACAAGGACCTGAGTTCGATCCCCAGCACCCATGTGAAAAGCAGGGCACGGTGTCTTTGTAATCCCAAAGCTGGGAAGGCAGAGACAAGAGGATCTCTGGGGCTCACGAGCCAGTCAACCCATCCTAATCAGTGAGCCCCAGGTCCAAGTCTCCAAAAACAATATGGAAAGCCATTGAGGAAGAGCACCTAGAATTAAAACCCCGGCCTCTACATACACACCTGCCCATGCACATACAGCTTCCCCATACACATGTACAGCTACACACACACACACACACACACACACACACACACACACACACACCCTGAGTGAGTTTAACGATTTGAAAAGGAAAGTTAAAAACCCCATCAATAGCTCATCCACGAAGCCACATGGATAGCAGCAATAGAAAGCCGTAGATAGTGGAGCCTCTGGTAGGATGTGCCTTTAACAGAGATAATCCATAAAGGCAAAGACTGCTAGGTTCAATTAAAATTTAAAAATTGATAGGATTTGTATTAAAAAAAAAAACCCTCCATGAAAATGCAAAGTCAATAGTAAATACGCAAAAAACTGTCTATGATGTATGTAATTGACTAAGGACTGCCAACCTGATGTGTAAAGAGCTCTTAAATTCTGTAAGAAAACTGCCCGGCCCATCAGCCTGAAAAATGAGCAGACCTATAAACTAACACTTCATAATTGAAATACAAATTGAAAACACCAGCCCCACCAATAATTAAAGATGTGCAATTTCAGCCAGTAATGAAACAGTTCCCTTTCCCTGTGACGTAGGGACGTCATTAATGCACTTGTGTGGTACAGACCCAGTTACACCTCCCTGCCTCCCTGCCTCCCTGCTGACCCATGCAGACAGGTCTCGGCTTCTCCCAGCAGTGGTCCAGGAGTGGGAACCAGTGTGGCCTCTGTGGCCAGCAATTTCACTTACTGTAATTTACCTGAACACAAGTAATAAAGCTGCATATTATCACAGAGCTAACAGAAACATTTTTTATTATATCAAAAAAAATTAAGAATTAGGGCTGAGAGATGCCTCAGTTTATAACACGCTTTCTCAGGAAGCGTGAGGACCTGAGTTCAGATCTCCAGCACTCATGTAAAAGGCCAGGTGCAGCAGCACATGTCTGTAACACCAGAGCTGGTGAAGCAGAGACACCAGGCTCCTTGGGACTTGCTGGCCAGCTGCTCACCTGGTAAGTCCCGGGTTCAGTGAGAGACCCTGGCTCAAAGAATAGTGTGGAAAATAATTGAGGAAGACATCAATATCACCCCCTGGCTTCTGCACACATGGCACACACGTACATAGTACACACACACACACACACACACACACACGCACACGCACACGCACACGCACACGCACACACACACACACGCACATACACACATGCACACACACAAATTAATTAGCTAATTAATTAAGAACTAGTGAGACTGGATAGATGACCCAAATTCAGTTCTCAGAACCCACTTTAGGTGGCTCATGACTGCCTATCACTCCAGCTCCAGGGAATCTGACTCCATCTAGTGGTCCCCACAGGCACTACATACATGTAGCATATAAACACACACATAACATACTCACAAAACACGAAACAAACACAGAGTGCAGCCACAGAATAAAATGCTAGGCAGCTACACAAAGAAATAATATAGGAAAGACTGTCTGTGGACCATTAGAGGTATGTCAAGAAGCAGCTGAATAGCAAAGTATGCATCACCCCAAATATGTTGATTTTTTAAAGCATAAGCAAGGTTATTTGTATAGGAACTGATCTGCAGAGATCTACCCTACATGTTCATGCTAGCTGTCCTTTATTCTCATCTTCAGACTTCTTTTCCCATTAATGAGGAATATATTTCATGAACCACACTATCAGAATAAAGAAGAAAACTTGAAAGAAAGATCACTTCTATACATATCACATGTATTGAAATAGCCACCTTGGCTTTCAAGGCCAACTCTGCTCAGGGCTAGGACCGCCCAGAGTTTTTCCATCAAGGCAAGAAAGAAAGAAACCATCTATTAGTCAAGGCAACCCTGAGAAATACTAGAAAGATAACCCCTGTATTCAAGGTGTCCCATACCTGGGTACCTATGATCAGAGAGATACATACTTCTATGTCTGAGCAATGATCTGTCTATGATCATGTGAGTGTATGTCACTGTATTTCTGTGCATGTCTACCTAGAAGTCACTGCAGCTCATCGACTGACTATTTAACAAATGCTTTTTCGATGATGTAGCCCCAGATCCCAGTGTACCACGACGAAGCAGACAGAAAGTCATGGACACTGGAGTCCAGCCCAGGATACTAGGCAAGTGTCCTGGAGTTCAAATGTGAGCTTGTGTTCAAGGACATCCAGAAAGGAATTAGCTGGAATAAAAGGTCTGAATCAAAGAGAGGTGGTGGTAAATGACCAGATCTCCTTAGACCTTCTTCCTTAGAACCATGCAAAGGCTTCCCCTAACCTCTAGCATCGAGCCCCCAAATAAACCAGCTAGGGAAGCCCTGGGCTATAGCTGATCTCCTAGCTGCCTGCTGAGTCCCAGCTACCCAGACCTTACCTCAGTTTCTAGAACTTGCCAGCATCAGGGGAGAGAAGACAGTCCCAAACTTGCATTTTAACCCCCACCTCCATAACATATCTGGAACTCTTTGAAGGACAGATCTCTGGTTCCCAGCACCCCGCCCCCTCCACCGGACACACCAGGAGCTACAGATCTGTTTGGCAGGATGAGTTGAGAGGATCAGCCCACACCCTTGTCCTGGGCTCTGTTCCTAGGACTAGTTGGGCTAAGAGACTCCTGGCTGCTTATTTGAGTTGCTCCCAAATAATCGGAAACCCAGCTGGGGAAAGTTGAACTTTATTCACAAATGTTCAGCCGCCATATGGCAGGGTTTCTGGAGTCAGGGTCAGACCCAGCCTGGGAGAACCAGCTTAGGCCACCCGTCCTCAATAGGCCAATTAAGGGAATAAAGTATTAGTGAAAAGCACAAAAGAGAGAGTTTTTCAATGTGGACACATTGAGAAGAGGAACAAAGGGATCCACTCTCTCTCTCTCTCTCTCTCTCTCTCTCTCTCTCTCTCTCTCTCTCTCTCTCTCTCATACACACACACACACACACACACACACACACACAGTGAGTACACCACTACTCCATGTCTGTCTTTGAAGAGCTATGCAATCCTGGACAAGGTTTGGTCTCATCCATCACCATTATCCCAGCTCCAGTCTCTCCTGCAAGATGACAAGTTCTCAGAACTGTGTGGGGTCTCTTTCCTGGAGATAAGAAGCCCCAGCTCTGGCTGACACCAAGACCCCAGCCCTTTCCTTCTCCCCACATGACATTCCCTCAGCATAAAATCAAAGTCAGCCCAGAGTGCTCTGTCTCAATAGAGCCATAGCCAAGTGCTGGAGCCTATTGCCATAGCACAGCATGTCTTTCGGTCACATGGGGGTGCGATAGTGAAGGGAATTAGCATTGCAGGTGTCTATAGAATGTGACCTTGAAGAGACCTCAATGTTACTAGGAAAATAGGGTTTCTTCTTTAGGGTCCTTAATATCATTAATAAAAGAATTTAAAGGCAGACTCGGGAGCTTGAGGACAATTTTATTACATTTCAAGGGGGAAAAAAAAACAGCAAGATGGACAAGATGGAAATCCAGGCAGCTCCCCAGAGGAAGGAGATGGAAAGAAAGTTGTGCCTTTTAGGCATGGAGGTCAAAAGCAGTGAGGAAGCCCAGAGTGTGTCAGAGAAAGCAGGTTTAGGATTACGATCTGAGTTCACAGGACACAGGTTGGCCGGCTCTTGTACCCAGGACAAAGGATTGCACCTGGAAACATGGTTAGAATAGGAATAGAGGCAGCTTACCAAGTAGGAAAAAGCACTTCCAAGAATGGACTTTTTCCAATGGGCTGAGGGAAATGTCCCCAAAGCATCAGGCTGCATTAAACAGAGCCCTTTATAACTCTTCATAGTCCCTGCTTCCCACATCTGTATCACCACCATCACCTCCTCCTCCTCCTCCTCCTCCTCCTCCTCCTCCTCCTCCTCCTCCTCCTCCTCCTCCTCCCACCACCACCCCACCCCGTGAATGTTCTGTTCTGGTGGACAAAGCCCACTTCAAGGTGAGGAAAGGCTTCCAGGCTCCCTCTGCAAATGGGCTTCTTTGATGTGTTAATCTTGGCATTTTAGTCTCTAGTCCCTGTCTTCACTCCACACCAGGAGTGGCCTCTCTTAACCTAGAAGGTCACCTGGGGACCTGGAGGCCAGATTACCTGCTGAGTCCCTGCTGTGTGCCAGGACTGCACTGGGAGCTCAAGGAAGTGGCTCTTCCGGTTGAGTCTTACCCTGAAGACTAAGTGCCACCTGGGAGGGGAGTCTGCCATTCACCTAAGGCAGCGTCTGAGGGAAGGAGCTGGCAGCGGGATCCAAGCAGCTCTGGCTACTGCCCTTCCACCTGGGCACAGACAGGTGGCCCCTGCAATTTCTGCCCTGTGCAGTTGCTCACGCCACTGTGTGCATCTGTCACACCAAATAGGATTCAAACTCCAACTAGTACAATGTCTATTTCTGTGACAATGTCTTCATTTCTTCACAATGGCCAAAAAGCCCACAAGCAGTCAGCACAGCTGGGAAACCCGAGGGCTTCAGCTGGGTTTGCTCATCCTCAGATTCCCAGCCAAATGTTCACTCTCCAGGAGAGGCTGCGTTTGCACGATGGAGGAGCAGGGGCAGGCTAGTGTCTCATCAACTCGTTTCTGCCGGTCGCCGTGTTGGACCACATGTTCCCTCCACGCATGCTCATACCTGTTTGCCGAAGGCTGTACCTACCCTCCCTGGTGAACCCCTCCCATGCTTTTCATGAAGGTCTCCAGGCATGGTTGCTCGTACACACCCCCACCCCACTGAGGTCACTCACTGTTGCTGTGACTCTTTCCTTCACCAAGCCAGATCTCCCTCAGCACTAAGCACCAAGCCCAGTGCTTGGTACGGACATACGACCTTTATCCTTGAACACGTTGGTACGTGGGTGCATCTTGGTTACCTAGATGTGGAGTATTTACGAACCATCACCCTAACCCTACCACCTCTGCCGACTTCCCAACTCTCACAGAAACCCAGACACTTGGGGATCCCCGACTCCTTCCCCTCCACAGGAAGACAAGAGCATGAAAACATTTTAAAATGCTTCAGCCTTAGTGGCTTGGATCCATCCATCATGTACTGAAAGTGCATCTGTGATGGTGATGTGCGGAGGTGTCTCTTGTAGGTGCCTCTTGGTCAGTGGGACCTACTTAGCATGCAGATTGCAGCCCAGGAGGTCTGTAGAGAGGCGTTTCTCACAAGCTGCCAGGTCCATAGCCCACACACAGAGTAGCAAACAGACCCTGTCCTTGTCACACTACATGGCCCATAAATGTACTGGCTCGCGCATACGCTGACACATAGAGCCACACAAACAGAAGTCAGGACAAACTCAGGAGCTGCACTTGTTAGTATCCTTCTGCTCCAGCAGCTTCCTCCCCACCCTCCCTCCATCTGCCACCTACTCTCTTCCTCTAGCCTGAGAGGCTGCATCCTGGAGGGGGAGGAGTGGGGCAGAATCGCCTCTGCAGTCAGGTGGCCTGGGTTCAGCTCTGCTATCTGTGAGGAGGACCTTGGACAAATGACTTCATCTCTTTGTGCCGTCTTTTCCCTGGGTCTAAAATGGAGATGGAGCAGGTCGCACCCACGTTTTAGAGTAACTGGCAGATCCATTTCTACAGCTTCACTTCCAGCTGCTAAGTGCTGGCCTCAGAGCAAGCAAAAAAAAAAGAGGCACCAGGGATCTAGAACGCAGTGAAGGGATATTATTGCTTTTCCTTTGCCTTACACTTTTAACCTCCTTCCCAAACTCTGACACTTGGCAGGTGCCACGAATGTGTGTCTTTATACAAATCGACACAGATACACCTCCACTGTTGTCCAAGGGTGCCCACATCCCCCCTCTTCCCACTTTCCAGTTCTCTTTGCTGCCCCTGCCCCTCCTCTACCTCACGTCACTTCTCAGCTTCCACCTCCCTTCTCTGCTGCTGCAAAACTCTCCTAAACGTGCTAGTCCAAGCTGATGGCTTCAAATGCCACCTTCTGCTGGTGACTCTCAGATCCACCACTCAAGT
Organism: Peromyscus californicus insignis; assembly: GCF_007827085.1. Taxonomy (NCBI): domain Eukaryota; kingdom Metazoa; phylum Chordata; class Mammalia; order Rodentia; family Cricetidae; genus Peromyscus; species Peromyscus californicus. Next base: position 26,164,757 of record NW_026294573.1, on the reverse strand, counting down.
CCCACCCAAGTCCCAAACTCCTGAATCTTCCTTCAGCTGCTCACTCGAAGCTTAGAGGCTGCCCAGGCTGGGTTCCAGGCCAGAGCCGCTGTTCTGCTCTCTGCTGCAGCTGCATGTCTTCAGACCCAAGCACTCCCAGTCACCTCTTTGTCGCCTTTGCATGGTGCCTGCTGTTGCTGCCAGCTCACCTGCCTGGGGTCCTCATCCACCTCCTGCTCTTGCCCTTGATGCCAAGCCCTACCACTCTGGTCCAGTGCGAGCAGCCATCCTTGTAACTGACTCGCTGCCTCCCTCCTCTCCTCCAACTCCATCCTCCTCATGACCACCATCTTGCTATAGCCAAGGCCTGGCCTGTGCTGGGAGAGGGCAGCTCTCTTGTGGGCTCCGTCCCCAGCTTCAAGTCCAGGTGCTTCTCCTAAGCATGCCCAACTGCTGCTCAGCTCTGGACACCACAGCTGCTCTGTCCCCAGAGACAGGCTGGTCCCCTTCCGGGGACAGTCTTCCTTGTCTTAAACTATTGAATGACTGTGCATCCTTCCAACTCAAGTATTCTCCTCTTTGCAAAGATGCCCCACACGCCTCTCTTCCCGTTACACTTTTTTTTTTCCTGGAACAGGGTTTCTCTATATAGTTTTGGTGCCTGTTCTAGATCTCACTAAGTAGACCAGGCTGGTCTTGAACTCACAGAGATCTGCCTGTCTCGGCCTCCCGTGTGCTGGGATTAAAGGCGTGCACCACTGCCGCCTGGCCCAGCTACACTTTTAATCAATTACTTATTTATGTGTGCATGCTTATGTGAGTGCATATATGAATGCTGGTACACATGAGTGTGGAGACCAGAGGACAGCTTTGGTAGTGTTCCACAGAGCCATCTACCTTGCCTTTATGAGACAGGATCTCTCACTGGCCTGGGGTGCACAGGCGGGGCTAAACTGGCCGACCAGTGAACCGCAGGGGTGGGGGGGGTCAGCCTGTGTCTACCTCCCCAGCTGTGGGATTAACAAGCACAAAAAATCACACACACACACACACACACACACACACACACACACACACACACACACACACACCTTGTTTACATGGGTTCTGTAGACCGAACTCAGGTCCTCACAGCAAGCATTTGACTGACTGAGCCATCTCCCTCATCCCTCTCCCTGCTGTAGACTGCTGTCTAGGCACCCATGGCAGGCTGATCTACATTCAGCCTAGCATCTATCCTCTGACCGCAGCCATTTTTAAAACGCATTGGCCTTCCCCTCCTCCTCACCCTGGATCCTTGCCCACGGTACAGACTCCATGACTGTCCCTTGCAAGTGCTGACCACCACCAGAATGAGGCGCTTGTGTCTAGCCGCCTGCCCACCCCAGCCTGGGCCTCTGCTCTCTCTGCAGGGGTGTTCTTCACCTTCCACACCTTCCACCTGGAGAGCGGCCATGATTACCTCCTCATCACTGAGAATGGCAGCTTCTCCCAGCCCCTGAGGCAGCTGACCGGTTCGAGGCTGCCAGCACCCATCAGCGCTGGGCTCTATGGCAACTTCACCGCCCAGGTCCGCTTCATCTCTGATTTCTCCATGTCCTATGAAGGATTCAACATCACCTTCTCAGGTAATGAGTGTGACCGTCCCTGGGGAAAAGAAACCAGGGAACCATTCTCCCCACCCCCACCCTCCACCCTCCGGTCTTGGGATGACTGACTTCAATACTGCAGCCAGAGATGCTTAGCTTAAACACAAGGGAGAACTTCCCAGGAATGGTCTTGGTGTGGATTAGTAGGTTCATTCTCTGACTCACTGAACGTGACCACCCAGATGGCTGAACTAGAGGATTTCCTAGACGTCCCTTCCGGCTCTCCTTGCTTCACAGTCCCCTCTTGGCTCACTTCTACTGGTCTACAACCCCATCCCAGAAGGAAAGAGTTGAGAGTTAGGGAATCAATGTTTGAGTCTCATTTAGCATCAGCATCAATACTAATTTTAGACCAATGTGTATTTAGCTCTGTATTGGGGAATCCCAAAAAGCTCTTGGCATTCAGAGAGACTAGGGCTTTACTCCATCACCTCTGTCTCCAGTACCCTCATCCTGGTACTCAAAGGCTTCCTGCATCAGCAAGACAGAGGGACTAACAGCTTCCTCCTTGGATGGGTCTCATTTTAGTTTCTTACTACCCTCTACATAGAAGCCCCAGGTCACCTGCCTGGGCAGGCTTGGCCAGTAGGACCCTCATCCCCACTATACAGAGCACTGGGCATCGAGAGAAGTCACTTTCATGCTGTCACTAAAGACATCATGCAGATCCTTGGCCCATCATTACCACCCACCATGCTTACTGTTGATCTCAAAGCCAGCCTCACCCAGAGGAAACTTTGAGAGAGGCATTTGGAGTCAGGATGCTAGTGCAAATTGCTTGAAGCAGGGTCACAGACTCTGACCCTTGAAAACGGCTGATTGTGTGCCTGGAGAGAAAGTGCCAGAGCATCTGCCAGCCCAGGTCTCGGGGTTCAAATGGAACCAAAGGAACAAGGAGGAGAGAGAGGACCCTCAGAAGTTCTCCAAGAATCTGAGCCCCAGTAATGAGGGTTCCCAACATTTGTCTTGATCTCAGCCCTCAGGATGACTCTTTTCCCCCACACTTGTTGAGGGCTAGCATGCTATAGTCTCTGTCTTCATTTCTGGTCCTTTCCCTGGCAGTGTGACTGTCCCCAGCTGTCTCTGTGCCTAACACTCCCACGGCTTTCCTTTGCAGAATATGACCTGGAACCCTGTGAGGAGCCTGAGGTCCCAGCCTACAGCATCCGGAAGGGCTTACAGTTTGGTGTGGGTGACACCCTGACCTTCTCCTGCTTCCCCGGGTACCGTCTGGAGGGCACGGCCCGCATCACGTGCCTGGGGGGCAGACGGCGCCTGTGGAGCTCGCCTCTGCCAAGGTGTGTTGGTAGGTGGTCACGTGCTTTCATTCTGTTTCCCTTAACGGGGTGTGAGGGGGGGGCTGCACCCAACCGGGAGGCTAACGGGCCTGGGTCTGAGATCAGCAGAGTTACACTTACCTACAGGGGGATGTTGGATGTGCACCCTAAGTATCTCTGTGAGATGCAGAGGAATCTGCTCTACAGCCTGGCCTGGCCTTTGCCAAGCAGTTCCAGTAGGCTCCAGGATGCTCACCCCTAGCCATTAGCACAGGCCGCTGCCTTCAGATGCCTCTTACAAAGCACGATAGCTGGGACCTAGTGGAAGAGGCACAGCCATTGCCCAATAGGAGTCCAAATCCAGCTGCACAGGGGTGTCTGGTCTTGGAAAATCCCTAGGAAGACCCTCCAGCCAGCCAGGGAGAGGAAAGGCAGGAGCTGGGATCAGTTATGATGCATCTAATACACCCTAGTCCAGCTTCTAGTTCCTGGAGATGCAAAAAGTGAACAGCACAGAGAGGGGATCCCCACCCCTCACAGTGGGGAACACCCTGGAAACACATAGGCACATACTGCGTATGCAGGACTGAGAAGCACAGAGGAAAGTCAGTCAGCAGAGGAAGTGCCAGAGGGAGGCTGCTGCTTTGGGAAGGTGGGCAGGGAGGGCCCTCCAGTGAAGGGCATTTTAGTAGAGATAGGGAGGAGCTGGACATGAGGAGACAGATTGGCCAGGCCTCAGCCAGGAGGCTGCTTGGGAAGTCATCTGGGTGCAAGTGGCAGAGGAATCAGAGATGGTGAGGACAGGGAGTGGGCGGGGCGTTGGCACCAGGCTGGCCTGTGTTCTTACCAGAGTCCAAAAGAAGGTTAATCAGGGCCCTGGGCCCAGAGGGAGTGGGAAGTACCGTGATAGCCTAGGAGGTGGGGGCAGTTGCTACTGTGGGTGGTTTATAAGGCTGGAGGCCCTGTTTGCTGGATGCTCTCAGTGCAAGGGTGAGTAGGACACAGGGTGGGTTAGTGAAGTACTCGCCATGCTCCCAGGCAGCCACAGAGCTCTCAGCAAACGTACAGAACAGATCAAAGTAGCACCACATCCATTGAAAGAGGAGCCAGCATCTCCAAAGCCCATGAGATGCGAAGGATGTGACTCAGCCGTAGAGAGCTTCCCTGGCATGCAGGAGGTCCCTAGTTCAATCCTGAAGCAGGGAAGAAGAGAGAGAGAGAGACACACAGAGGAGGAAGAAGGGAGGAGAGAAGAAGAGAGGGAGGGGAGAGGAGAGGGAAGGAGAAAAAACAGAAGACAGAGGGAGGCTGGGGCAGTAACTCAGCCAGCAAAGTCCTTGTCTTGTAAGCGTGAGGACCCGAGTTCAATCCCCAGCCCCACATAAAAGAGCCAAGCACGGTGACACACACTTGTAAGCCAGCACTGAGAAGGCAGAGTCGAGGGGATCCCCGGGGCTGCCTGGCCACCCAGCTTGTCATCTTGGCAAGCTCCAGGTTTATTGGACCCCATCTCAAAAACAAAACAAGGTGGACAGTAGAGCTGACGTTGCCCGCTGGCTTCCACACGTATACCCACGCAAGTGCACAAACACACAAAAACAAGAAAGACAAGGAAAGGCGCAAAGCAAGCCTATGAGGTCAGCCCTGCCCTGGCAGCTCCATGGCGCCCAGGGCTCTGCAGAGGATGACTGACCAGGCTGTCAGGATGGCCTGTGCCCTGCTGAGCAGGCACACAGAGATCAAAGGCACATCTCTGCTCTGCCAATTACCCAGCCATTAGTACCACCAGACCCTTCTGCCAGCTTCCTCATTTATGAAGTGGAGATAACCACATCTGACTTGTTCTAGATGAGGTGGCATCCTTTCCATAAGCCGGGGGAACCACATACTTGTCATTTTGCCAATAACATTTTTATCATTTTCTTTATGGATTAACGACTTGCCATTACTTTGTCAATAATCTTTTACAAATTCAGGGGGGGAAGCAGTCAGACAAAAAGCTGCCGCAGAACTCACCCTGGGGAAGGTCAGGCCAGACCTGACCACCAGCAACTGCCCTCCCTCGTAACTGGAAACACCCCCCCCCCATGAGAGGCTTGGAGAGAGTTTGCCTCCAATGGGGTTCTCGAGGCCCCCAGATGCTCGCTCCCGCCAAAGCGCCCGCCTCGCCAGTCTCGTTCCACCAACTCATCCTTTAACTCATTATTCCAATTACTGTTTGTTCATGACACCACACAATATTTTCATTATTACATTTGTCTTCTGTTTCACATGGCATTAATAACGCAGCAGCAATTATAATCACCTCTAATTACAACCAGCCCTGCGGCAGAGACGCCCGCCAGAGTTATGGCGGGCCTGCCCACCCGGAGGGGTGCTCTCACTTGCTACCTTCTCGGGAGGTGTCACTGAGATGATTTAGCCCACTCTCTGCTACCAGGAACATTCCCAGCCACAGAGGATACAAACAGCCCTTAGCTCTAATTCATGGTATGACAGGGTGATCCAGCCCCTGACTTCAGGAGCTCCTGCATTTGATGTCAAAGAGACAGCCTTGACCCTGGGAGGGGACCCCAGTCTACAGCAAGAGATGTGGCCCTGTCCTTGGAAGACCCAGAGCGATGGAGAAGACCTAACCCTCTGTCTCAGGAGCCCCAGACTGATGGATAAGACACAGCCCCTGCCCTGCCCTTACCGAGACCTCATCTCACAGGGGTGACAGAAGTCACAGATGTCTGAATCAGCGGCGGCACTTCCCTGGGCATGTGCCTGTTTGTTTCTCTGGAACACTGGTTTGTTTCCATTTACGCCGTGTTTGGCTTCCTGTGGCATCTGCTCATCTCCCCTGCCTCTTTGGAAACGCTCCCAGAAACAAATGTCACACCCCTTCCTTCTCTTGTCCCTTCTCTGGTGCCTAGAACCAAGCAAAGCTCTGGCAGGGAGTCAGGGCTTTCTCAATGGGCAGGGAGTCAGGGATCTCTCACTGGGTAGGGAGTCAGAGATCTCTCACTGGGTAGGGAGTCAGGGATCTCTCACTGGGTAGGGAGTCAGGGATCTCTCATTGGGTAGGGAGTCAGGGATCTCTCACTGGGTAGGGACTGGCAACCTCTGAGGCGAGCAGTCCTGCTACCTTTCTTACATATGTGCTGGGTGTAGGGGAGAGATGGGAGGGTCTCACTAGGCCGGAGACCAGACAGAAAGCTGGTGTGCAGGAAGCTGAGGCTGGGAAGGCAGTCTAAAGTTCTGCCGAAAGCCACTTTTGAAACCAGCTGTCCTGATCTGTGCAAAGGGCAAGGGGATTTCGGAACAGTAAGGGCACTGTGAACCTGAACAGCGAAGAGCTTACCACAAGATTCCCGACAGTCCAGAGCAGGCGGGACTCCACGCCCAGTGGAGGCAGACAAGCTGGAATCCAGAGGAAGAATTACCGAGTGAAGGCCCACACACGGGCTTGACCACTCCCTCCGTGTTCACCTGTTTCACACATCAGACGTTACACACTTATTCTCTAGTCTCAGGAGGACATGCTTACAATCCAGATAAGGAGCCCAAGGTTCAGAGAGCTGATACAACTTGTCGGCCTCGAAAGTCTTTCCATCCCGCTCACCTCATGCCTCTGCCTAGGTGGAGGGAGAGAGTGGGAAGTCCAGAGATGGTAGGGCACTGCCGCAGATAGACCGAGTCACCATGTTAAACTGTGCACAGTCTCAGCAGCACCCCCAAGCCACACCCTCATCTGAGGGTACCCAGAAAATAGGCAGGCTAGAGAGATGCTTGCTGAAATTGTCAGCAGCTACTGCCCCCAGGGTGTCTACCCACCTTGCCCCTCCAGTTTTATACCCTGGTTTGGAACATTCATCTGATACTTTGTCACTTTGCTCGCCCGCTGAGTTTCAGGCACCCCAGGCACCCTGTCTCCTTCAAGATAAACAAACAAGGTCTTATGCAAAATCTTGGGAAACTAAAGCAGAGAACCGAATTGGGAGGGGAACAGAGCCCATCGAAAAGTAGAGACTTGGTAGCGGGACACAGCCACCTCTGTCAAAGATCTAAGAGAAGCTCTGAGGACCAAGACTCAGCTCCGAAGGTCTCCACGTGCCCTGTGGGTGTCACAGCTTAGGGCGACTAGAACCGACTAATGGCCTCTTAGTGGACTTGCAGGTCCTTCCAGCCAAGAGTAAGGGCACAGAGCAGCAGCAGGGGAAAGGAGACGTGCCACCAACCACCACAGAGACGCGCTCCAAACCTCCCGTCTGTCCAGACATGTAATGAGCCTGCCATCTGGACTCCTGTTTCCACCCTTCTGGAACCTGGCTATTTTTAGCTCCGTGCCTCTACTGAGATCCGTGTATAGCTGCATTCCTCCATTCATTCGTTTATTTGACCAACATTTATCTTATGGCTATGGGCCTTGGAAATGTACAGCTTCTTCAAACCCTGGCCCTCATGTGGCTCATAGTTGGGGTAGGAGATGTATGCAAATATAAGGCAAGCGGGGAGAAATGTGGCAGGTGCCTCAACACAGGAGTCACAGACGGGAGCCTCACAATCAGTGACCCTAGAGAGCCCACTGCAGGCTCGCTAGCCATGCCTTGCCACCAAGTCTGAGCTAGTCAGGCACTGCCCATGTGGATGGATCTATGACAATCCCCCAAAGAATCATAGGACAGCAGAAGAGATGGAAATACTGACAAGTCAAGTAGAATGTGATGCCTGCTATAAATACAGGCATGAGAACAGTAGGAAAAAAATGGTTTCTGCAGGGCAGGAAACAGGTTTCCAGAGCTAGGGTGGTTTTATTGGCTGCCAGATGAAGCGGAGTTTTGATAAGCTTGTGCTAAAACTTTCTCAGAGCCCCAGAACCCCTACCTAACACAGGCCCAAGGAGGTGGCATTTCCAGCCCATCCTCTTTCTGGATTGATACTAGGTGCAAGCAGCTCCGTTCAGGTTCCTGTGTCTACACTAGGGAAGATGGCTTGTGCTTGCCCGTTGGTCTGGTGTTTGTGACTCTTGGCTGGGATGGCCCTGGTAAAGCGGCTGCGGTGTTTTGTGTGTAAGGGTTAGCGATTGTAATTCATCCCTTCCTCGCACCTAACAGTGAGTCCTGAAAGGTCTCCTCTTTCTAGGTCTGGCTGCCTCTTTCTCTAGCATCCTTCTGTTGCTGTGATACCGTGCAGACAGGTGGGGGGGGGCAGTGCTTTATAAACTAACAGAGTGAAAGAGAAGGATGTCCCATGGTGTGAGCAGAGACAAGCAGAGCAAGAGAGATGAAGGAGGCAGGCCGAGCTGTGGGGGAGCTGGTGCTGTTAAAAGTTTGGTAGGCTGTCCTGGAGACAGACAGACAGACAGGCAGGCAGGCAGGCAGGCAGACAATCTTGTCACCCCTGCGAGGTTATGCAGAGATGCAAGTGGCTTTTTGTGTGAGTGGGTTAATCTGTGGATGTTATGATTGTCGTTCCAGCGGAGTGTGGGAACTCGGTCACGGGCACTCAGGGCACTTTGCTGTCCCCCAACTTTCCTGTGAACTACAATAACAATCACGAATGTATCTACTCCATCCAGACCCAGCCAGGGAAGGGGATTCAACTTAAAGCCAAGGCATTTGAACTCGCGGAAGGAGACCTCCTCAAGGTAATGACAGTTGATTTCATGTAGTGTGCAAAGTGTGGCTACCTCCCCATCTGTCCCCGTGTGGGTGGCCCAAACCTCCCGCTTCCACCTGAGTTCTGATGGACAGCCTCTCCTGGGAAAAAGTGTGTGGCCTTAGCATTGGCTTAGGAACTGTCTGCTCTTACAGATGTGAGTTAACCGCATGGTAAAATAGTGGGAGAGAGCTCAGTTGGTAAAGGGCCTGCTGTGTGAGCATAAGGAGTTTGGATCCCCCACACCCATGTGTAAAGCCAGCATGGTGGTCACAGCTGTAATCCTGGCCAGCTAGTCTAGCCAGTCAGTAAATTCTAGGGTCTGTGAGAGACCCTGTCTCTAAAAATAAGTGTAAAAGCTCCAGAGATTGACACCTAACATCAACCCCACATACACAAACACACAAGTACATCCACATGGAGACTTTTGAAATTGGACTAAATGCATTTTGCAGTATATTGTTACAAGGCCAGGGAGTGGAATGTGGTAGTTTGAATGTAAGTGGCCCCCATAAGCTCACAGGGGGTGGCACTAATAGGAGGTGTGGCTTTGTTGAAATACCTATGGCCTTGTTAGAGGAAGTGTGTCCCTGTGGGGGTGGACTTTGAGGTCTCATATATGTTCAAGCCACGCCCATGTCTCAGTTTACTCCCTGTTGCCTGTGGAATCAAGACGCAGCTCCTTCCCCTGCACCATGTCTGCCTGCATGTCACCATGTCCCACCATAATGATAATGGACTGAACTCTGAAACTGTAAACCAGCCAATTAAATGTTTTCCTTTGTAAGAGTTGCCATAGTCATGGTGTCTCTTCACAGCAATAGAAACCCTAACCATGGACCATGACCTTAAATCTGAACAATTAAGAGTTCATAGAATGTGTGTGTGTGTGTGTGTGTGTGTGTGTGTGTGTGTGTGTGTGTATACATGTGTATTGTGGTACATGTGTGTATATGGTTGGAGTGTGTAGTGTGAATGTGTGAGCATATGATGTGTGTGTGCACACACTTTCTTACATACGTTTCCACATGTATGTGCATCTATGTGTCTGGTCTGCTCACTTGCATCTGCACCATGTGTCTGCATGCTTTGTGCACAGGAAGGATAAAGAAGAGCCATTAAAGTGTTTATGTACACTTGGTACACGGACCCAACCCTGGAGCCTGTGCACTCATTCTCTCTATCTCTCTCTCTTACTCACACACACACATATATACACATACATACACATGCACACGCATGCACACACGCACACATGCACACACACGCACGCACGCACACTAGCTCATTCATCATCTAGGTGGCAGCATCTCTCACTCTTACCTCACTCCTCATGAAATAACTGAGTAATGTATAAAACAACCCAGTGAGCATTGGGACATGTTGATGGCTTTTGCTTTTCAGCACACACACACACACACACACACACACACACACACACACACACACCTGAAATCACAAACCATCTAGAGCAGTGGTTTTCAACCTGTGGGTTGTGACCCCTTTGGGAATCGAATGACCCTTTCACAGGGGTCACCTATCAGATATCCTGCATACCAGATATTTACATTACAATTCGTAACGGTAGCAAAATTACAGTTACAAAGTAGCAATGAAAATAATTTTATAGTTGGGGGTCATCACAGCATGAGGAACTGTATCGAAGGGTCGCAGCGTTAGGGAGGTTGAGAGCTTTAGGACAAGCTTGTGGAGAAGGGAAGGCGAGGTCCCCAGGAGACGGGACGGCATTCTTTGTCCGTTTCCTGTCCCAGCTCTTCCCCCCAGGACTCTTCAACCTCGTAGGAGGAACTCAGGATGTGCACAGATAACAAAGCTGTTTTAGGACTCAAAGAAACTGCCAGTCATAGCTTCCCAAGTGGGATGCAGAGCTGCCTGGCAACCACAGTCAGCAGGAATGCCATCCCTGCCAGTTGGCTGACCTCAACACAGCTAGCCAGGCAAGATGCCCGGAGCAGGAGAGTTGCCCTCAGCATCCTCTGCCCCTTGCCTTGGTGCAACTGGTTCGTTTTCCACACTGCCGGTGTGTTCCTTACCTGTGCCTCCAAAGGCGGCTGGAGCACACCTGAGCAGAATCTGAATATCTGTCACCTTCTCCACACTTGGACTTCCAAGACAGTATTAGTGTGTTTCATGCAGTTGACTGATCCGCCAAACCTGAAGCTTGTCCGTTCTGCTGCATATATGACTCCTGACCTGCTCATTACCCTAAAAACTAAAAGTCCCCTGAAGTTTGGATGAGGCCACATGTCTGGGTTTCCTGTTGCCAACTCACTCTTTTTGTTATGGTCCCTGAAGTCGATCTTCCTGCCACCCTAACATGAGCAAGACAGGAGGGGCCTTAAAACACAGTCATACAGAAAGACAACCCCCAGATCAAGTTATCAGAGGATGCACATGCACATAATACAGTGTGCACAGGTTCCCGTCAGGATAGCTAAAGGCAAGTGGAGAAAGATGGAAATCAGGCAAGGGTGCCTTTCATATACAACGTCAAGGAATTTCTGAACAGATATAAAAACACAGGCTCATCCAGTTCTCAGTTCTAGAGGCCTAGAGGCTGTAAGCCCAGGAACACGGTGCTGCAACTGAGGAGAGCTGCCTTGCTTCCTTGTAACATAGCAGAGAGCATCCCATGATGATTCCCGGCCTGTGAATTAAGGGTCATAGATTCCAAGGGAGGGCTGGGGAGGTGGCTCAGTGGGTAAAGTGTTCCCACGCAAGCATGAAGACCCCCAACACCATGCAAAAAGCCAGGCATGGGGACACAGGCTCGCAAAACCAGCCCTGGCAAAGCGGAAGCCAGGGGATCCCCAGGGCTCTCTGGTCAGCCATCTTAGCCTAGCCATTGAGCTACACGACCCAGAGAGACTTATAGCAGAGGGCAAGGCACATGGCTCCTGAGGAACAACACCGAAGACTGACCTCCGGCCTACACACCCCATGCACCCACACCCATATATACCCACCCACACCTGCATAGACATACATTTTTTTGAAAAGGAGCATCCATGCGCAGCAGAGGACAAGGCCATTATTGGGACAAGATCTCAATCCTCCTCACTGTTAAGCATGAGCACTAGGCTTGAGAGACAACAGAGCCCTGATTCTCTCCTGACATAACATCCTGGCTCTTGTTGATACTCCAGGAAAAGATCATTAAGAGTTGTCAAACTCAGTTAGAGAACAAGCTGCCACCATCCCCAACACCCCAACACTGGAAACGCTTCTGCATGCTGGGGCACTCTGGGGCACAGCCCCTTTGCTCCCCCTTAGAATGGAGGGGGTGTTTATATTCTCCATTTCCATTCTCCCTCTGCAATGTGGTGCCAACAAGGAAATTAACCAGCTATGTGTGAATATTCAGATGAGAAGGGGACCTGTCTGAGAGATCAGAGCTAATTGCCCCTCTGTTTGCCACAAAGAACAGAAACATACTTTTAAAGCTCCTAATTGGTATTCTTCACAGGGCTTGAGAGAATATTGTATTTATGGCACAAAATAGGCAATAATGAAAACAGAGCTATCTCCGATGAGGAAAGATTGGATGGAGATGAAAAACATGATCATCCAATTAAAACACCGAATAGAGACAATGGAGGGAGGTGGTAACACAGAAAAATGAAATCAGCTCATTACGGGACGCTCCTGAGAACATCTCCACCTCTCAAAAGGAAATGAAGAAGAGGATTCTTTTGTATTAATGAAATGTTCAATCATTCCACAATAAAACTTGATGTGCCAAATAACATGGCTACTAGAAATATAAAATATACTTTAATAAAGTTGGTCATTGTGGGGTTTCCCAGGGAAAATTCTAATACACCTCTGTGAGTCTCTGACATATCACCCACAGGAAAAATAAATAAGGGCTTGGTGACTTTATACGGCGACAGAATAAACCCAAAGAGAGGAGGAGAAAGACACCTGTTTGTCTGCTTACTTGTGTTGGAGAGTCTCCAGGTGGAGCACCCCAACACTCCATCCTCCTGCCTCAAGCTGGGATGGCAGGCATCCGTACACTCAGACTGGAAAAGATGGCTTCAAAGGAAGAGCAGAAACTGGGCATGATGATTCAAGTTTGTGATTCCAGTACCCGGGAACGGAGCAGGAAGAATGTCATGAGTTCAAGAACAGCCTCAGCTACCCAGTGAGTTCCAGGCCAACCTGAGCTACACGATGAGATCCTGTCTCAATCAATCTATCAGCCAAATAAGGAAGTTAGTAGGAAAAAACTTTCAAAAGAGACTAATAACCCTGGCAAGACTGATCAAAAGAGGACGTGGCAGGTGTAGAACACTCGGTGAAGAGGGATATAAATGTGGCTGTGATCTAGAGGATGGTGATAGGAAAATAAGGATATCTGTAAGCCAAGAAATCTGAACGTTCAAAAGAAATGGAAACAGGCATATAAAATGCTATATATACATATATCTGAGATAAAGTGTTATATATATATGATTATATACATGATTAGAAAATTATATATATATATATATATATATATATATATATATATATATATATATATATATGATTAGAAAATGGTAATATTTAGGACTGGAGAGATGGCTCAGAGGTTGAGTTTGTGCTGATCTTCCGGAGGACCCAAGTTCAGCTCCCAGCACATGTCTTACAACTCAAAACTGCTTGTAGCTTCATCTCCAAGAGATCTAACGCCCCCTTCTGGCCTCTGCTGTCACTGTACTCACATGCACATACCACACACACGTAACCACATAATTAAAATATTTTTAAAAGCACTAATATTAGAAAGTGAAAACCCAAGTAAACAAGACACCATTTTTTGCAAACTGTCACCTCCCCAAGCTTCAGGCCCAGCCCAGTTTACAGCTAAACCCTGCAGTAATCAAGCTGCTCTGGAAATAAAGAAAAATAAAGATCCACCTCCCAGTTCACGTTTATAAATGGCACGGGTGTTAAAGAAAGGCTGGAGGAAGGGGCAGTGGGGAGGCAGGTGATGGTCAAATGGGGCAGAGCCCTACCTGGGGAGAGGACCAGGGCTTTGTCTTTGGGATCTATTGCATAAAGGGATGGGTAGAGTACTTATAACAGATTGCGCATTTAAAAATCACACAATAAAGGGTGATAAGTGGGGCTGGAGAGGTTGCTCATTCGCAAAGTGCCTACCACACAAGCATGACGACCTGAGTTCGGATCCCCAGAACCCACATGAAAGCCAGACTCATCTCATAGGTGCGTATCTGCAGTCCCGTACTAAAAGGCAGACACAGGGAGACCCTGGCACTTGCTAGCCAGCCCGCTTAGCCAAATCAGTGAACTCCAGGTTCAGGGAGAGTCTCTGTCAGAAAGAAAGAGAGAGGTAGTTGAAGTGATGAATATGTTAATTAGCTTCATTTAATTGTTCACTATTTATACATCATAACATCGCTCCATATTCCACACAGATAAAACTTGTCAATATAATTTGTAGTGTAAAACCTAAATATTAAAAAATAAAAACTGAAGCATGGACCTAGTAGGCCAATCCTACTTATGATCATTGATCTAAAAGCCCCTAGACAATACAGGATTGAATCCAGCAGCATGTCAATATAAAGATAGCAAAGCAGGCAGGATCCAAGACTCTGAGGCTGTGTCTGCCCAATAGAAAGACTCACAATGTTATTGTTTCGACTCCCTGCATGAGATTGCCATTGTCTGGGTCTAGACTCTTCAAACACTGAGAATGTCTTGTGATTCAGTCTAATATCCTAGGTATAGGTTAGAAAAAAAGAAAGGGAGGGAAGGAGGGAAAGAAGGAAGGAGAGGAAGGGAGGGAGGGAGGGAGGGAGGGAGGGAGGGAGGGAGGGAGAGAGGAAGAAAGAAAGGGTCCTGTTAATACATTCTAAACATCCTGTGATGAGAGCCAATCCCCAGTCAGGATTCTTAAAAGATTCTAAAAACAACAAACTGAGAGTGGAACCTTCTCAGCAGGACAGCAGGAAGGGCCTCTAAACACCACAATAAGCGTGAGGTTTAATGGGGAAATTTCCAGCAGGCTCCAGGCAGCAAAGCGACAAGACCAGTGGCCACACCATTGCCAACCGCTCTCGACACCATGCTGCCGAGCCAAGCCGTTACAGTTAGACCCAGACATAACAAAGGAAGCCATAAAAATTAGAAAGGAGGGTAGAAAATTGTCTCATTCATTTAGAAGACACAAATGATTCAACTAATAAGCTATCAGAACCAATAAGACAATTCAACAAAGCAGCTGGTGTTTCTGTAACCAATTAAAACATGTAATCAGGAAAATAAAATTCTCATTTATTATTGAGGCAAAAACTGGAAAGCATCTAGAAATTTGCCCCCCTCCAGCACGTGGATAATTTTTACAAGAAAATTATAAAACTTGATTTTAAAAGAAGACAGGACTATAACAAATGTGAAGAAATACCCACAGAGAACAAAAACCGGAAGTTGACAGGAGGGTGGTGGAATTGTTGGTCAGCATTCAGTCACCACAGCTCAGACCCAGTGGTAGTCTGGGAAAGCTAATGGAAATACGATTCTGTTCCACATCCATCAGACTGGAAAAGAGCCCATCTTGGCCTGAGAACACCGAGCGCTGGCATGGGTATAAAGCCAGGGACAAGACTGGTGTGAGGTAGGGCAGCATCCGGCTTTGGAGAACAGCCTGGTGAGATCTGACATGATGGAAGTCATGAACTTCCCGCAGGCAGCTTCTTCGTTCTGGAGGAACTGAAGCCCACGTTTTTTTAGCAGACATGCAGGGATGTCCACAGAAATGCCGCTGCCACATGTCATCCTGTGTGGAAAGTTCTGCCCTTAGAGGGAGGTGAGCCAGATGTCCATAAATTGTCTTGGACTTCTCGGGGAGATGTTTCCATCTCCTCTACATGCTGACGAACTGGCCCATCAAATGGTAACCTGTTGGAAATATTTTTTTAAGCTTTACTTCTTGATAGCAGAGGCAAATATAAAACTGCTCAGGAATAAGTAGAGAGTCTTTATACAATACAGTGGCAGCTGGGTCAGACGGACCTGTGCGTCAAAAGATTTGATGGTTTATCAGTTCAGTGCTTTGCTTTCTCAAATCAGTCCATTTCATGGAACTCAGTCAGAACACCATGGGGACTTTTCTTTGAAAGGGGGTTGCTTCCTATTTTAATTTGGAAACTCTTAAGTTTATCTAGGATAGTAAATATGAGAGAATTCTTTTGTAAAGGAAACAATTGAAAACTTCTGCTGCACACTTAACAGTAATGCTCCAATACCTAAAACAATGTGGGCAGACAAATGCCGCTGGAGAGAATATTCACAAATCCCAACTCACAGGGTCATACTGGAGTTATACAGGCAACAGAGGTGGATTTAAGATTGGTGGTGGGTGGGATGTTTACAAACATCCCAGGCTTTTGAAGCCTGGAATGGTGGTACACACCTTTAATACCAACAGTCAGGTGGTGAATCTCTGCGAGTTTAAAGCCAGCCTGGTCTACATCACAAGTTCTAAGCTAGTCAGAGATACATTGTAAGACCATGTCTAAAAAACAAAAATAAGCAACACCCCCTCAAGGGTTTTTTTTTTGCATGACTAATGGACCAGGGGGAAAGGTAGAATGTTGCATCATATGTAAAATAAATTCCAAATGCATTTAGGGCAAAAATATTGGAGGAAAACACTGGCTTTCTTATTTGTGGTATTTGCCGAGTGTACCTGCCTCAGCATGTATTCTGAATGCTGATCAGTAAATAATCATGTTGTAGATTGTGTTCATTTTGTGCTGGATATCCCCTTTAGCTATTTAGATGATGCTGTGGAAACTATTTAAAGACTTGAAGATGATATGCACTGTATTAAGTGGAAGAGCTGATTCCCATATGCATCTATAGTTTGATCTTGTTTGTGTGTCTGTACATATTTACTCGTGTTCACATGTCTGTGGAGACCAGGGGTCAATGCCAGGTGCGTTTCTCAATCACACCATCTCTCACCGATTCTGGAGCTCACCAGTTTGGACTGGTTAGCCAGGGAGAGCCCCAGGTCCTTTCTGCCTCCCCAGTGCTGGGGTTTCAGGCACATGCCACCACCACATTAACTAAATCAGTGTGGGCAGAGAGCAAGAATGACAGACAAAAGCCATAGAAGAGAAAGTTCACAAACAAATCTGAGTTTATGGAGTAATGCAGAATTACATATGCGGTAGAGGTGGGTTTAAAATTGGTGGTGGGGAGAATTCTTTAAACACAGCGTTCTGTTTAAAGAAGCCTGGCTTGGTAACTCACACCTGAATCCTAGCTCTCAGGATTAAAATCTGGCTTGTTAGCCTGGGTGCTGGGGATCCAAACTCAAGTCCTCAAGCTTGAGCAACAGGCATTTTACCAACAGAACCATCTTCCCAGCCCCTCCTTTTTGCTTGTACACACACACACACACACACACACACACACACACACACACACACACACACACTGCATAGAACACACAAGCCTGGAACAATCTCCATGGAAACCTAACAGATTCAGGTTTTCTTTGCTTCGTGCTTTTCTGTTTTATACATTTTTCTGCAATGAGTATTTTATCATAATGATACAAATAACCTTTTGGTCCTTAATGGATTGGAACAAATTATGCTTTGAGATTAAGGAGAAAAACCCCATACCCGTTGTACTTATTAATTAACAATAATTTCTTAATACCACCATACAACATTCAGGGAATGTTGAGATCTCCAAATTATCTCATAAATGTCATCGTATATTTTTGGATTTACAGTTTATTTGAGCCAGGCTCCAAATAAAATCTGCATGCTGGATTTGCTGTCGGCTGCTTGTTAACCTACAGCTTTCCCTATCTCCTTTCCTTTTCCATCTAGTTTATTTGTCAAGGAGTGCATCCCTTTGTTTGGTAAACTCTGTATTCCTTTTCCGATTCTGCCTGGGGCATCATTTCTTCTGAACTTCTGACCTCAGTTGTCCCTGTTAGGTGGAAATTCAATATAAAGGCGCGGTTTGGCCCCATTTTATATTTCTGGGTGGGTGTGACAACCATATCCTCAGTGGTCTGTTCTCCGCTAAGAAGCACGGGGTGTCTGATTTCTTATCGTGATGTAGTGACTGTTGACTATTGATGTCTTGATCCATTAATTCCAGCAGATGTTTTCATGAGTTTTAAAGAAATGTTTTTGTGGTCTTGAAGATAGCTCAGAGGGTAAAGAGTTTGTTATACAACCATGAAGATCTGAGTTCAAATCTCAGAACCCATATAAAAACTGGATATGGTAGTGTGCATCTGTATTCCCAGAGCCCTTACCTCAAGATGGGATGTGGGGACAGGAGAGTTCTGGAAGCTCTCAGGCCAGCTAGCCTGGGGTCTGCAGTGGCAGATGAGAGTGAACCTGAGCAAATAAGAAATCCTGCCTCTAATAAGATGGAAGGCAGGAGTAACAACACCCTGACTGTCCTCTGGCCACAGCATGGCATGCGAATGCATGTGCAGGGACACACAGACATAGACACACACACACACACACACACACACACGATTTTTCGAAGAATGTTTGTATAACCATTTGAACACAGCATAGGGCTCAGCTGTTGGAAGAGCTATCATCTCAGACTGGAACCCCAGGATTCTCTCCACATAGTCCAGAAAGGGATTGAACTCTCAGAGCCTCGACAAAATTCTGCACCACTCGGCACTGTTGTTAGCTGGCGGGACGACTTGGCTTCCGAGATGGAAGGTGGAAACATTGTTCCAATTTGCTGGCAGCTGGCACCACGTTGTGTGCCGTGCGCAGACATTCATCTCCCACCCATAGATCCTGTCTTTGATATTTACCAAAGTGCCAGGGGGCCTCTCACTCCATCACACCTTCTGTTGTTATTTGTACAACCATCTAGAAAGGAGCAGCCACCCCGAGACCTAGGGAGCCGGTTCATTATTCTAATGATGGTTGCCCTTGCTGGTACCCAGAAGTTCAGGGGACAGATGGGAATGAGGGAAGCCAGATGCCAGCACTATTTCCCCCATTGGCAAACCCAGCAGGCCCTAGGCTGGAGCCCTCATTATGCCAGGAAGGGGCAGAGGCTTGGCCTGGGGAAAGGCAGGTCACCAGAACATGGTGGTCATTTTTAACTACATCCTGCTTGTGCCCCAGGGATCATATCCAGTAGAATAGTCAAGGCAGGCCATGGCCACAGGCAGGCAGAACAATGACTGTATCATCTGCTGGTAGGACAAGCCTGTGTGTTGAGTGATGTACACATGCCATGTGCTTTCAGCCTATCTGTCTATAGAAACAGATGGCTTGGGGAATCAAGCCACCCCAGCCTGGCCTCCCAAGGCTGCCGAAGTGTGAGCCGGTAGCATATGAGCACCGAGGAAACAAGCAGATTGCACAGGATCGTTAGAGTAGCAACCAATTCCCAAAGAATAGAGACACACTGGGCCCAGCGCTGGGGAAAGGTGGCAACCAACTCAGCTGCTGGCTTCACTTTGCCACCTTCTGAGCATCTGATGGCTACCTGCATCTCTAACAGCTGTTATTGATGCTACCCACTGGGAACATGGGCTGCAGGGTGATAAGACCTTGTTTGAAATACGCAACTCTGATGTCATTGGATTGGGATTTCTGGTATCCAGGTCTATGATGGCAGTAACAACTCCGCCCGTTTGCTGGGGGTCTTCAGCCGCTCTGAGATGCTGGGGGTGACTTTGAACAGCACATCCAGCAGGCTGTGGCTCGACTTCATCACAGATGCCGAAAACACCAGCAAAGGCTTTGAACTTCAGTTCTCTAGTAAGTCTTTATTGGGTCTGAACGGACTATGAAGTCAGACTTTCCCATTTTGTTCATATGAGTTGGTGTGCCCAGTAGACGCACACACACACACACACACACACAAATGCATGCTTATATATGTCTTTTAAATCCAGTGGGTGATTGGCAGCTGATGAGTGGATATAGAAAATGTGGTATGTCCATACAATGGAGTATTATTTGGCAACCAAAAGGAAGAAATGATTCATGCTTTAACATTAATATGAAACTTTAAAACACTACCCTGAGCAAAAGAAACCAGATACAAAGGACATACATTTTAAAAACTTCACAGAGCTAATACACAGAGGGGAAATCAGCTGAGTGAGTAAGGGGGAAATATTCTACAACTGTGGCAATAATTTCACAGTGACGTGAGTGTAAGAGACAGTAGACTGTTCACTATTTGCGATGGGCCAATTGTGTCATAGTGACCCCAGGAGCACCGTGGGTCTCCTCAGGATTCCCCTCACCTGGGTGCTGGATGTCTCACCCAGGGAGTTTCGCCTCTTTCAGAAGCGGCTCCATGTAACGGGATTAAATAGAGTCACATTTGAATTCCATTTCTATTAACTGAAAACAGTGAGGATTTCGAGCAGTTTGGTTAACCTTCCCAAGTCAATGCTCTCGATTGTAGAGTGCCAATAATTACACCCACCTGCGAGACCCCTATGAATAACAAATGAGAGGCAAGGTCTTTGGAGTCCCACAGAGTGGAGAGGGAGCTCATGGGAGTCTCTCCTCCTCCAGCCCTTTCAACACAGCTGCTTGCATGGTGGTGTTCCCTGTGCTGCCCTGTCTCCTCACAGTGTCCCAGTGATCAAAATGGAAGCCCTAGATCCCACTCACAGAACCCTAAAGGCTCAACCAGAGAAATCGAAAATCCAGCCCCAAGTATGCATGCTATTAAATTCTGAACTCATTTGCATAAAGCAGCAGACACATACTCCCTCCACAGAGAATGCAGATAGGACCGGGTCATGAGCCTGAGGCTGGCACACCTGGGGTGGTAGCCAGGGCACCTCAAGATACAAGCTGGATGGGAAGAGAAGCAACATGGCTCTGTCACCATGGTCTCTGCTCACTCCTTCTCTTCTGTCTTCCAAAGGTTTCGAACTTATCCGATGTGAGGACCCAGGGACCCCACAGTTTGGCTACAAAGTTCACGATGGAGGTCATTTTGCAGGGAGCTCTGTGACCTTCAGCTGTGACCCTGGCTACAGTCTTCGGGGCAATGAGGAGCTTATGTGTCTGAGTGGGGAACGCAGGACCTGGGACCGACCACTGCCCACCTGTGTCGGTAGGATGCCTCTTGATTGGCATGAAACTCCTTGGCCTTTCCCTTACCTGAACTCCAGCCCTGCCCTCAAAAAGCGTATCCAGGACCTGGGGCCATCCACCAGGATTGGCTCTGCCTGTTAGTGAGCACTGCGGCTTGATAGCCTCCCGTCTCCACTTCCTCACACTTCACCACACAGGCAGTACAGTCCACACAGCGGCTTGCCATCGTCACACATTGAGTCAGTGGTGCCAAGCCATGCCCTCAGAGTTGCAGCACAGGCAAGAGAGACGTGGTAGGAGTCTCTGTCAGAATGACGCAGTGACTCCAGGGCTTTCTGCAACACCAAGACTCCAGGTCTCAGTTTCTCTGTAGGCAAAATGAATTCAAGCTCCCTTTTCCAGGGCAGTCCTGGGAGAAAGACTAAGATAAAGAGCTAAATCTAATCTCATGCCTAAAGAAGATTGTGGTGGTGAGCGTGCGTCTTCCTAAGCCTGTGGTTCTTGCAAGTCATCAGCGGACATTCCCTAGAAGCTTTGCGCTTGCATCACAAGACCAGAGACAGTGGTCCAAGGCTGAACCGAAACATAATTAAAACACCGCCATTCTGTTTCTCTAGCCCCTCCCCTTCCCTGCTGCTCAGAATCCCATGGCCCTACTCATCCTGTTTCCCCCAAACCAGATCTTTCCAGTCAAGCCTCCTGTTCCCAACGCCCGCAATGTACCTGTGTGGCACAGGTGGATTTGATGAGAATGAAATAGCCGCTGGGGGAAGTCATGAGTGCCTACCAAACCACACATGCTAGAAATAGGCAGGCAGGTGTCTGTGTATGTGGGAGCGGAGAAATAAGGAGGAAAGGAAAGTCTGTCCCTGCCACTGGGAAGCCCCCGTTCTACCAAAGAGAGTAGGTACACAGATGGTCCTTGTCATGAGGATGCATCCTGTCTACAGAGTTCTGTTGAGCCTCCAGATGATGTGAGAGAGCTCCACATAGGAAGCAACAGTTCAGTTGAGACTAGGAAGAATAGATAAGATCTCACCATTGGGAGGGTTAGGTGGGTTGGCAGATGGTCTAGCCTGAACACATACAGGGCCAACCAGATGAACAGCATGGTGAGAAGCCTTAGGGACCATGGTTGGTCCCACTCACTTGGATAACCACATTGTAATGGGGTCTCCACATGACACACAGAGGGTCAAGAGCCAGAATTTAAAGCCAGGAAGTAGTCAGTTGCAACCCATAAACAGCCCTTAGGGTCTTCTTCCTTTGTTACTGAGGTTGAGATAGGCTGTAGGCATGTCTCTTCCTTTTTGTGTGTGTGTGTGTGTGTGTGTGTGTGTGTGTGTGTGTGTGTGCGCGCATGTGTGCATGTGTGTGCAGATAGGCATCCATGTGTGTGTGTACACTCAATGATAAAACCAGAGGTCAGTGTTTTTCCTCAGGAGTCATCTACTTCATTTTTTTGAAACAGGGTCTCTCTCTCTGAGGCCTGGGGCTGGTCAATTCAGCTAGACTCACTGGCCCCAACGATCCATCTGTCTTTCTTGCTCCAGCCCTGGGGTTATAGCACTAGGACTTTGCCATCTGTGACCATTCCTCTTTTTAATTCTCTTCTTTCATTCATGTTCCAGGACCTACATAGGTGCTTAGAATTCAGAGGCGGGCTCTCTCGGGTCAGCCACAGAGACACACGCATAAACAGACAGCAGTGTGGTACCACAAGGCAAGCAAATCAAAGCAAGCAAAATAAATGAGAGACTGTGGCTCCCATAAGATAACTGTTTGCTTTGCAGAAAGGCTTCCCTGTCAGATCCTTCTGCTGGCCAACCTGTCAGTTACATTGGATTTAGAGGACTCACTCAGTGGGGCTAGGAAGACTATTACACTTACAGGCCTTGGAAAGCTTCTTCAATGAGACTTCCTCAGGCCCCATTGCATTTAGCGAAGTGAGGCGCTCTCTCTCTCTCTCTCTCTCTCTCTCTCTCTCTCTCTCTCTCTCTCTCTCTCTCTCTCTCTGTGTTACACATGCCATGTTGAGGGTAGAGTTCAGCATGGGCTACTGAAGTGACTGCTGTAACTTTTAAACATTCATGTTTCCTTCATGGATAAGGAGACTCCCCAGCCCAAGTGTAGTAGCCAGAGCCCCAGGAGGGAAAGAAGGGAGCAGGCCAGGAAGAACAGAACCTCAAGGAGGCGCCACTAGTGAACATTGCAAGCTGTACACATTAACCCTCCCTCACCCCACCCCACCCCCGGCCTCCGGCCAGCCCTTGAATAAAGTGACCCCATGGGGAAGGGAGATGAAGCTGGGTCCCAAACACCCACCCTCTGAGGTAGAAATAGGATGTGCTGCTCCTGGCCAAGGTCATGGATGACGCCCTCCCGCTGCCCCAGCTTCCTGCTCCCAATCAGATCGTCACTCATCCTCTCACTCACTCCCCGCCACAGGCTCACTCACCCCAGTGTCTTTCAACCAAGTTGGAACCATCCATCCCAACAGCGCCACAGGATGGCGGCCCACGGGGAAAATAGAACGAAGTCTAGTGTTGGGAGCACTCCCACCGGAAGTGGGTCCCTCCCGCAACCCTTCCTTGGTGGTCCCAGGTGAAGCCTCAGGGTCAGAGTGATGCTTGATGGGATGGTCAGTCATAGTAACAGGTGAAGCTCGGTCTCCCCTCTGTAAATTCTTCTCCAGCTTTTAGCTCCTTGCTTAACCAGTCACTTACTTTGCTGCACAGCTCAGCCTTAAGCTCTTCATTTTCCCTCATGCTTCCTTGGTTCAGACACAGTAATTTTCCTGGGAAGCAATAAGCTTCTACTCACTGGGCCGTGCATCTATTCATTCAGCAAATACTTATTAAACTTGCGTTATGTGCCCTACGCTCTACCACACACTCGATATGCAGTCTACAGCAAGGTCTCTGTAGCCAAGAGTCTGGTATGGCAGGGGAAATGGACACTATTTTAATGCACTTGTGATACACTTGTTTCATCCAAACTGTGCTGGGGACACAGGAAGATGGCATCCAATTTACCTGGGCAGAGGAGGGTGTCACAAAGGTGTCATGGGAAGGGCACTTAGCATGTTGTTAGTCCAAGCAGAGGCTGCTTGGGCTGTGGAGTTAGTTCATCAGACTTGGCAGGACCAGGACTCCTTCTGGAGTCAGGGAGGCCAAAGGAAGGGCTACCAGAAGGTACAGACTTTGCTCCAGAAGCATGGCACAGTCTTCTGTTTGGAAGTCCCTCGGATAGCACTGTGGCTATGGACTACTGTGCCAGCTGAGAGATGGAGAGGGTCTGAGCCAAGACTCCATCGTTGGAGACAAAGTAGAGACAATGAGGAAATTGTCTCTCAGAGATTCAGGGACAAGGTCTTGGAAGTGTACCTGACTAGAGGAAGCTGCGGCTCGGGGAGCCACCAGCTCATGGGTTAAGTGGCTCACTCTGATAGGGAGCACACATCTCTCCACTGGTTTCGTTGCCTTGAGGCTCACTCCTCTGTACCCCTCTGAGCTGCTGCTACAGTCCTCTCCCTCGCCTTTATAAAGAGAGTTCAATCACATGCATACACACTGTGCTTCCTCACAGCAGCCTGGTATACATTGCCTTTCAACAACTCATGCTTGCCCAGCTCTCTAGCCCTGCTATCCACCACTGCACATCCCCAGCCTGTCCTACCACGCCCCTCCTCTTCTCTCTGACTGCATGATCTCTTCCTCCTGTCCTTCCCAGCCTCCCCTGCCATCACGCAGGCTGTTCAACTCTGGCTTTTCCTTCAAGGTGCATTTGAATCCAAACCCTCCCAGACTCTGTCCTGCACTATGGGGAACTGGCCTCTTCCTCCTGGGCACCAGCACTTACTAATACTATGCATGTGCCAGGACAGGCAGATGTGCAATGGTATCTCCTCCACTGGCCCTGGCCTAGAGAAGGACTGAGTCTAGTCAGCAGTGTGCTCCCTGGCAGCTAGTGCAGGTCCCTTGGCTTCATGACCAGGTACAAACCCCTTCCTGAGAAGTTCCGAGGAGTTTGGCCATAAAGTAGGCAGCTAGTCCTACCCTTGGGGGCTGCTTCACTTAAAAGTTTATTAACCCATTGAAAACACACAATCCAGTTGTTTTTGTTCATTCACATGGTTGTATAACCACTACCATTAAGTTCTGAACAGTTTCTCCTTCAAAAAGAAAGTCTACTACTCATTAGCAGTCACTCCCCCAAGCTTTGGTAAACATAATAATGTACTTTCCATTCTCTAGTCTTGCTTATGCTGGATATTTTCTATCTATGAAATTACACAATATATGGTCTTTTGTGTCTGGTTTCTTTCACTTAGCACTGTGTTTTCCAAATCTACATTGTAGCATGTATGTGAACTGTGTTCCTTTTTATGGGTGACTAACATTCTGTCGCTAGGTATACCACATTTTGTATTTCCTTTCTCCTGTTGATGGACACTGGACTTATCTGCACTTATTGACTACTATGAATAACACTGCTAAGAACATTTATGTTCAGGTTTTTATGTGACATTATGTTTTCACTCCTTCTGAGAGAAGAATTACATATTGAATAACACTGCTAAGAACATTTATGCTCAGGTTTTATGTGACATTATGTTTTCACTTCTTTTGAGAGAAGAGTTATATATTGTACGGTGACTTGCATTTAACAATTTTAAGAAACTACCTACCAGCTTGCCTTCCACAGTGGCTATATCATTGTACATTCCTACCAGTAATAGGAAGGCTTCAGTTCCCCCCCAGCCTCGCCTACACTTGCTATTTTATTATCAACACCTGTCTTTCTGTCACAGCCATCCTGGTGGGGAGGGGGTGATTGTGATTTTGATTGGCAGTTCCATAACAATGACAAATTATGGTAAGCATCTCCTCACGTTCATATTGGCCATTCAAATATTTCCTCTGGATACATGTCTACTAATATCTTTTGCTCAGTTTTTAATTGGGTTGGGTGCCTTTTCTTATTGAGTATTAAGAATTTGTTTCTGGTTCTGAGTACTGGTCTCCCCTAGGGAGTTTTTTGCATGCTCTGCTTAACCACCTGGACTGGGCTACATGGACTTGCTGTAGTGACTGCTGAATGCTCCGGCCACCCCATGACAATCCTTCTGTTGCAATTTCTTTCAGCTGAGTGTGGAGGGACAGTGAGAGGAGAGGCCTCAGGGCAGGTACTGTCACCTGGGTACCCAGCCCCCTATGAACACAATCTCAACTGCATCTGGACCATCGAGGCAGATGCCGGATGCACCATTGGGTAAGTGCCCAGAGCCAACAAAGAAACACTTGCCACTTGTTGTCAAGGGGAGCTGTCATCGGCATCACTGATGGACCCCTAACGGTTGTCAGGACCCTCCTACCACCGCTGGAGGCCTGTGGGATCAGTAGTCACCACAGAGACCCTAGGTTTGGACTGGGTGCGTGGGACTCAGCCTCAGCATCACGAGGGCTGCATCTAAGGCCACACAACTCACTGCTCGGACATTGCTACCGTAGAGCAGCAGGGGCCCAGGCTTGAAGCTACAGAGCCAAGGTCTGGATCCCAGCCCCTCCATTGACTACTAGTGAGACTTAATCACTGTGAGGCTCTTCCTCTGTTAACGTGGGGTGTCAATTAAAGCTCTGGAAGAACATGCTGCATACTGGGCTCAGTGTGGCACTTCAGTCACAGTGACAGTGACAGTCCTCAAGGCCAGTCCTTTCTGCTTGAGCCGTGTGACCCAGGCATGCTGCTTCTGTTTCTCTCTCAGTTTCCTCCGCCGTAAAATGAGGACCAGAAGTGCTCATATTGCAGGGCTGTGTAGAATTGAGTAACAAAAACCAGCAATGTCTGGCATTGGTACATTTTCCTCCCAGGACAGCTCCCGTCCCGAATCAGCACCTGACCCAGGGACTCCTTAGAATCCCAGGCCATCAGAGAAGAAAGGAGGGTCTCCAACTGGCAGATGCACGGCCTTTCTGGTGACTTCTCCCCAACAGTCCTGTTAGCGATGTTAACAATAATAAACCCTGATGCACACACAGGTCCGTTTGTACATGAGACAGCTAAGCATTCGAGCAAAAGCTCTATGAATCTAAACTTTATAAGCTAAAAAAAAAAAAAAAAACTGGAGAACACCCCAGATCTTTCCAGATCTTCACATTATATCACACTGCTGGTCAGGGTAAGCCTTGAACTGTACAATTTAGAAGTGATAGGAGACAAAAAGCAGGTTGGAGTGGCAGCATGCTCCGAGGGGTGAAAGGTGAACCGGATGAAAGAACAGGCTGGCTGGAGTAGGGGCTGCATGTACATAAGGACTAGATGGGATTCAACTGGCCTGGTCATGGGGAGCCTTAAATGCCAATAAATAAAAAGGAGCCATGGTAAGTCTTGAGCGGGGTTGGTCCACCAAGGTTATTGACAACAACTCATAGGAAGTCACCATCGAGGACTAGGGAATAAAGAGGGAGCCAAGGAATGGGTAGAGTTGTGACTGGCAGGTCCCTACTCTGGAGTTTTCAGTAGGAGATGGAAATGTGTTATTGAAAGAGATATAATCACTCATGTTCCTTGGTATGCACCATTCGCTTAGAACTGAGGGAATACAGTGTTCACCCTATCCATGTTTTTGAATGATTCCCCATGCACTGTGAGGTCAGTGGCACACACGGGAACTTAGTATTTCCCAAAGGGACAGTGCTGTTAGAATGACCTTTGGGACACCCACCAGCCCACGTGCCCCCTGAGAAGGTCCGTTGGCATGTCAGAGAGTGAAAGCTGAGCATCTCATTCCAGCTTTCAGGGCCACCATGGCTTTGGACAACCCTTCCGTGTTCTTTCTCATCACTTGTCTGCAGTGACAGTCTGCAAAAGATAAGTTACTGATGACCCCCTGTGTGTGCGCTCCCAGCCAAGAAAGCCCAGTGGGTAAATGAACAGGGAGGAGTGGGAAGAAAATGTAGTTGTGTGGCTAGTGATTCTATAATAGACCCTCCGGGCAGTGAATGCTGGAGAGCAAATGGCTGTTTCATTTTAGACCATGCATATGCAAATTAGGAAGCGATCTCTTGACTCTCCTGATTCAGAGCATCACTCACTCACTCATTCATTCATTCATTCATGTGACAATGTTACTACATGTTCTTACACAAAGAGAGGCTCTGTACTTCTTGTTCAAAGAAAATCCCACAGGCAGGCACAAAACAAGGTTGAAATGGTCTGGTGGTTTGAAAGAAAATGGCCCCCAAAGGGAGTGGCACTATTAGGAGGTGTGGCCTTGTTGGAGTGGGTGTGGTCTTGTTGGAGGAAGTATGTCACTGTGGAGGCGGGCTTTGAGATCTGATATATGCTCAAGATACTGCTAAGTGTCTGAGTTCACTTCCCGTTGCCTTTGGATCAAGATGTAGAGTTCTGCAGCACCATGTCTGCCTGCACATCACCATACTCCCAGCCACCATGTCCCCCACCATGATGATGAAGGACTAAACCTCTGAAACTGTAAGCTGCCACCTCAGATAAATGTTTTCTTTATAAGAGTTGCCCTGGTCATGGTGTCTCTTCACAGCAATAGAAACCCTAACTAAGACAGGTAGGAAGTGAGTATAAAGGCAGATTCGGGGTTTCAGAAAGTCATCCTCAGATGTTAAGACCAGAGCTGAGCCCTCAAGGATGGTGAGATTGCCAGGTAATCGAGGAGGAGGGCCAGAGGCAGGGGAGGGACTTCTTAGCAAGTCAAGGTGTTTTCCCCACATATATCCCCATGACGGAGCTGGAGCTGGGAGTGATTCCCAGCCTAGAATGAAGTCCTCTGATATGGAGGCTGGCAGCCTTAGGGGCTGTCACAGCAGGGGCCACCACAGCAGGGCCTTGGGCTGTGTGAGGGTCATTGGGATTGTATCTCTTCTGTCTTCTTTTTCTTTCCTCGGAATTTTACTCTTCGGCTGGAACATTCAAAAATCCATCAGCGGCATCTTGATGCTGGGTCTCTGTACATTTTGACCAGTATCGTCCAAAGAGCAGGTGTAGCTGACATCAGCATCCCAAAGACTTGCTCCAGCACTTCCTTAGGGATTAAGGCTTTGCAGCAGGGATAGAAGAAGATGGGACAGATTCACAGGCAGCAGATTCGTGGGCCACAGGGAAAGCGTGAGAAACAAGGGTGGGGATGTGTAGCAAGAGTGCAGATAAGTTCACTGCCGAGAAAAGCCAGCCGGGAAGTGGAGTGGAGGCAGGAGGCTCAGGTCAAAGACAAAATGACATATACCCTCTCCAGAACAGGGCAGGAAATAGGAGGCCATGGGGCCTGCTGCATGTGTGTTCCGCATTCATGTGTGTGTGTGTGTGTGTGTGTGTGTGTGTACACAAAGGGAAATAGAATATGAAGATAATTGTACCTGCAAGATGGCTCAGTGGGTGAGGGCACGTGTTGCCAAGCCTGACATCACAGGTTCAATCCCCAGGCCTCACATGGTGGAAGGAGAGAACTGGTTTCCCCAGGTTACCCTCTGACCTCCACAAGAGCGCCACAGCACATGCATAAACACAGTAAGTAAAGTTTCTCAAAGAGCGTGAAGATGCACCGGCCCTCACTCTGACGAGCTTCCTGCCCTCATTCCGACGAGCTTCCCTCAGCCACAGCTGCCCCACAGCAGCTTCTGCTCTCCTGTACGCAGAGGTCTTCCAGCCACACCGAGGGGTGCCAAGCATGAAAATGGGGGACAAGACACCCCCACATTGAGTTCCCCCACTTAGCTCCATCATCTCTCCTCATTTGTACACATTTCGCAGGTGTGTACACATCTGTGCACACACGTCCTTTTTCCTTCTCTTCATCCCCTCTCCTCTCCCTCCTTTTGTCCTGTCCCCTTTTCTCTTTTCCTCCCTATCTCCCCCCTTTCTTCTCTCTTCCTCCCTCCTCTCCCAACTCTCTCCCCTCCCCTCTCACCCCTCCACTTCATCTCTGCTTGAATAACCAGCAGCCAAATAAAAGGAGCTAATAAGTTCACGGCTCTGAAGAGGGCCCTCTGCATCCGAGTCCCTATTTAGGTTTTCTCTATGCTGAATATTATTAGAATTTTTCTATCTAAAAATAAAGGAAGTCAGAAAGATGGCTCAGCCTAATGACCTGAATTTGAATGCTGAGATTCACATGGTGGAAGGAAGGAGAGAACCACAAACTCTGCTCTGACACTCTCTCTCTCTCTCTCTCTCTCTCTCTCTCTCTCTCTCTCTCTCTCTCACACACACACACACACACACACACACACACACACACACACACACACACACACACATACACGATGGCACCTGTGTGCCCATACTTTCTGTTTAAAAAAAATAGGAAGTGCCGGGCGGTGGTGGCGCACGCCTTTAATCCCAGCACTCGGGAGGCAGAGCCAGGCGGATCTCTGTGAGTTCGAGGCCAGCCTGGACTACCAAGTGAGTTCCAGGAAAGGCGCAAAGCTACACAGAGAAACCCTGTCTCGAAAAACCAAAAAAAAAAAAAAAAAAAAAAATAGGAAGTCACTTTTAAAAAGTCAAGTGCCACCATAACAAAGGTCACAGAGTATAAATCCAAAGACCTCACATCTCACTGTGGAATTACCCCCCCCCACACACACTCCACTTAAAATAACCTCTGGTCCCCTTCCGCCCTTCTAATTCTTCTAGACATTTTGGGTGGCCACATACCCAAAGCAAATCCAGCGAGCACGGTTTCTTAAACACATCCATCTCGTTGCCAGCCTTAGCAAAAACAAAATACTTGCTTTTCGTTTTAGTGCTTAACCACGGTCCTGATCTTAAGTCAATATCAAGGGACCTGTCTCCCCTGGCTGGAGGCTGCAGAGAAGGCCATTGTGTGCTGAGCCATAATTAATAGAACCTCTCCCTATGGATAAAGCAAACCATTTCAGATTTTTCACTCCAATGAGCATCTTTGTATATGAATCTTCGAACACATTTCCAATTATTTCCTTCAGCTAGATTCTTTGAAGGCAAGACTTGACATATGACCTTGAATTTCCCCCAGATACTGAATCAGCTTTCCACACCCTCTGTGGCCCTTGAGAAGCCTGCCTTTCCACACAGCATCTCTCCTGTGCCCATCCTCGTCCCCTTTACCAACTCACTGCTTCCAGCTCTTTCGTGGGGCCAGGGAATTTCACTCCTGTACACAGCATCTGCCTGGGCTCATTTCTAAACACTTTCCCATTTCAACTTAAAACCAGGGAAATCTAAAATCTTTGTTAAAGTCACTAAGTGCTTATGTAATTTGCATGAGCTCACTCTCCCCCCCCCCCGTGTGTGTGTGTGTGTGTGTGTGTGTGTGTGTGTGTGTGTGTGTGTGTAGGTGTCTGTGCACATATGTGGAGGCCAGACATCAACACTGGGTGTCTTCCTCAGTTGCTCCCTGCCGTACTCTCTGAGACAAGACCCCTCACTAAATCTGAGCTGAGCCCCCCAGTCAGCTGACCAGCAAGGCCCAGGGACCTCATGTCTCTGCCTCCCCAGAGCTGGGGTTGCAGGAGCGCACTGCAGGGCCAGGCTTTTGATGTGGATTCTGGGGACCTGAACTCGGGTCCTCGTGCTCGTGAAGCAAACACTTCACCCCCCCCCCCCCCCAGCCATCGCCCTGGCCTCAGGGTGTTTTTATTTCTACGGCATTTGTGCCCTTTTGACTTTTCCAACCCGTTTGTTTTATTAATCTTCTCCAGATGCTTAAGATATGAAAAGACTCCGTGCTGCTTCTCCGCTGAGTGCTTCTGGTTTTGAATCCCTGGCTGATCTGCTTTAATTGGCTTTGTTTTTCTTCTTCTGTTGACCGTCCCTCCGTTCTGTTTTGAGCAGTCGCTGTCCCCTCTCTCGCTGATCACAGCCCCCTCTGCCTGCTCACCCCGGAAACCCTGTTATTGTTCTCACTTCCAGCCTTCTGTTTTCCGAGTGCTCTTGACAGCCCGCATTTGTTTTTATCAATGTGCTATCATCTGCATCCCTCTGAGGACACACTTGTGTTTTGTTTTACGATGTCACTTGTTTGCCAGCATCCACTGCGTGCTACAGTTAGGCCATTCGGGCCTGATTATTCAACTGGATTCTTGATGTCCCACGAGTTCCACTGTTTGTGCCACTTTGAGTCATAGCTAGGAGGTGGACGGGGGGCACAGGACTACCTGCGTGCTTGTTATCGGCTCAGCGTGGCACTCTCTTTCGGCACCGTCTGTCTCTGTTCTCCTGTGAAATAGTGATTGTGGGTACTGTCTCCTCAGGAGGGTTGAGGGAGTCAATGTTTATAAACCTCTTAGAACAGTAGCTGCCCCAGAAATGAGATGAAGGGTTGTCCATTTTACACGGTCAGTGCATCCCCTAAGCACTGGAGGCTGTAGGTCCCCTCTAAAGGTCACGAGTGGTGCTCTGCCGAGTCGGAACAGGGATGCCAGATGGAGGGAATGTGGGATGGCTGCAGCTCCTGGCAGCACAGACGGAAGACTCCAAGGGGCCTCTCCAGGGGCACCTGACCCCGCCCTACTGAAGTGCTGGGTGTGTCCAGAGGGACCCGCCGCCAGGTTCAGCCCAAAAGCTGAGCAAGACTCCAAGAAGGGCAGTGGGCACCTGCCTGAACCTAGTCAAGCGCCCACTCCCACCCTGAGTGTAGCCAGGCTGGAGAGTAGGTAGTTAGTTCCTGATGTTCTTAGCCAGAGTAGGCTGGCAAATTAACCTTTCCTATAGATACAGTGACCTCCACAGCCTTTAGTGGGTGCCCTTTCCTGGGGCCCAAGAGCTCCACCAAGGCCTGGCAGTTCATACACAGTAAGGTATAGGTCATGGCTCCCTCCATGCAGTTCCACCTGGTAATAATATGAGGAACATGAGGTTCACCCCATAAAGTTGCAGCCTCCTGTCCATCTCCAGGGTGGGGCCAGAATTTTCCTTCTTATGATTTGTAGAACAGTTCAGCGTATTAGACAAAGACAGAGTGGCAAAGGACCAGGCACTTGGCCCCTCCCCTCTGCCCACTGTCTATCAAGCATCTACAGTGTTCCAGGCTTCCGACCAGTGTCTGTTAGCCCTGACTTACAGAGGAGCACCTGGAGGCCCAAATAGTGTGGGGCACATGGAGCCCACCTGCCCTTCTGCCCCTGGTGTAGCTACACTTAAAACAGTGGGCATTAGAGACCCCACTCTGCACCAGGGTCTTCGTTTTTTCATGGTGTGCAGGGGGTAACACAAGGGGCAGACTGAAACCCAGCCCTGGTTTGAGGGCCCACGGTCAAACAGTTGGTAGATGCCACTAGCTCAGACCACAGAGAATGCTGTGACCAAAAAGAGAGAGAGAAGTCCTTCCTGGAGGGCAGGAGGAGAACTTTCCAGCTGGGGGAGGGAAGCAAAGCCTACTATACTGGAGTTGCATGGTGGGCTGGTATAGGGGGAAAAAGGGTCTCAGCGGGATCCCGAGGGCCAGGGGAATACTGCATCGGTTCTCAATATAACAGAAGCTGCAGGAACACTTTGAAGAAAGTAACAATATTCTGTTCAACTTTTGAAAATGTAGAGCATTTCACCAGTGTCAGGCTTCGTACCAGACACCAAGAGTCTAAGTATGAATAAGACAGCCTTTTCCCATCACGGCATCAGAGAGAAGTGATGTCTGTTAAGTGTGGAAATAGAAAAACTGACTAAGGCTGGCTTCACATATGGGGAGTTCTTTTTTCTCTAAAACAAGAATCTAAAGGTCCCGTCCAGACCTGGCCCTGTTGCCCATGGCACCTTGCCCTTGGCTCTTGCTGTGCCAGCCTGAGGCTTGTGGTCACCTGGTCGGCTGCTGCAGCTCTAGGCGCCATATTGATTCCATGCTAGAAGAAAGGAAAGGGGAGGGCCTAGAAGTCCCTGCTCGTAAGGATTGCTGTGTTTTCCTGGGCAGACTCGCTGCCTTTAAAGACGCCAGCTCTTCCTACAGGTCATTAGGCAGAACTTGTTGAAGAAAAAAGAGAAACCAGTGTCTCTTTGCTTTGCAGTCTGCACAGCAGAGACAGAGGAGAGGTTCGGAAATGGTACAGATCTGCCGGGGTTCCAGCAAAGTGTAACCATGTAGACTGTGTCCCAGGAGTACCTAGGTGGCACTTGAAGACAGGGAGTTATGAACACACACTCTTCCAGCTGTACTTAGAAGAGCAGAGGGGCTGGGGGACAGATCAGTGGGTAATGTGCCCGCTGCACAAGCATGAAGACCTGAGTGGGGATCCCCAGAACTCAAGTAAAAACCGGGTTCAGCAGTGAAGGTCAGTCATTCCAGCGCTAGGGAACAGTAGACCGCTGAAACTCACTGGCCAGCTGATCTAATGGAACTGGTAAGTTCCAGGTTTGGTGGTAGACCATTCCTATACCAGGTAAGGTGGAGAGCGATGGAGGAAGATACCTGGAATCGACCTGGCCTCTACACTCACACTTGTGCCCACATGCACACACCCATGCACGTGTGTGCACTTTTACACACATGTACCCACCTGTACACACCTATACAAATATGGGCCTCGATCTTACACACACTCAGTAGCAATAACAGTAGGCGTTCATTGCGAGGGCTAGGAGGAAGGGCCTCCCAGGCCTACAAATAGGAAAGGCATGGATATACATAGCCATGCTTAATGATCTCATGATCTGGAGTGACAAGGTGACATTGCTGCTTCAGGAAGATCAGTGGTAGAAACTCAGTGGAGAAATTGGTTGGCAGCCAAAGAAGGGTCTAGTGTGACCATTTAGCAGCCCTGGTTACATTTGGAAGAACAGAGTTTCTTGCATACAGGTACAGTTGGGACTGGTAGCTATAGATGTACAGAGCACTATATAGAGGAGTAGCGGGAAGGCAGATGTGATGGTCCTTTCCAGGGGTGCCCTCCCTACAGGGGTCTGGGACCAGTGGAATGTGGGGACCTTTTTGCTGTTGGACATCGGTTCTCTGCCTACTACCCATATAGCTGTAATTCTCCTATTTGGCCCGTAAGTAGCTCTTTATTCCTTTTAACCAGTAGGGTCTCTTCTTTGTGACAAAGGTAAGGGTAAGCTGCAAGCCTCATTCTTAGCTGTTGGCCACCCAGCAGCAAGGCTGCCGAGAGGAGGTTCTGAGGAAGCAGCTTCCCTGCCTAGTGGAACTTGTCTTCCTGGGAGGATATCAGACTAGACAAAATACCTGGCTGTGCCTGCGGCCCGGAGCCCCTGCTGTACTCTCAGATCTGTCATAGCGCAGAGCTGTTCTCCACAGCGGTCAGCCAGCAAGCGGGCAGCTGGCCCGGAGGAGGCAGAAGCCACTGGAAGCAAAGCTTGTGTTCACAGATCTTGCCAGGGATACTGGCCTCGGGTTCAGCAACTTCCAGAAGGTTTCTTTTAAAAGAGCGACGTCGAGTTAAACTTTAAACAGAGGAGGTCTGTGTAGCTGCGCCGTGAGAGCAACCTCCTGAAGGAGCCATACAGATCAGCACACCCAGCAGGCATCGCTTTTCAGCCTTCAGTCTGCCTGGAGTCAGGAAATGGCCAAAAAGAGCCAGAAAGTTGTTTTGAAGGAAAGGTGGTGGACAGCCCGGTAGGTATAAATGTGGCTTTAAGAACAGCAATGCGCTCTGGTGATTTCGTTTTCCATGGATTGCCTCTAGAGAAAGAAACACAAGCTACTTCAAATTATCCAAGTCCGATAATCCAGCCAAGCCGGCTCCGAGTAGTTGAATTAGCCAGAACTCACCCTCTGGCTGCCAGCCTATGATCCCAGGCGTGGATTCGGATGTCTCTTAGGAGAATTAGCACCACCTGCCTTCTTGGCTGACACACTGGACCCATAGCAATCTCTCCCTTCAAAATGACAATTTAAAAATAACAATGCACGAATAAGATAAATGCACAAGATGTTTCGTAAAGTACAGCACTCGTGAGAAAAAAATAACTCTTTCTCTAAAGAAATAGAACCTGGTTTTTTTTTTTCCAAGAAAGGTTTTTGTTTTGCTTTGTTTAATACTCCAGGAGACAGAAAAAAAATATAAAGGACTAAGGCTGGAGTTGTAGCTCAGGGGCCAAACACTTGCCTAGTGTTCTAGTTTCATGCTGTTGCTGTGATAAAACACTCTGATCAAGTGCAACTTGGGAAGGAAAGGGTTTATTTGGCTTATGCTTCCAGGTCACAGTTCATCAGTGAAGGAAGTCAGGGTGGGAATTGAAGGCAAGATCCATGGCGGGAAGCTGTTTTCTGGATCACTCTGTGGCTCACTCACAGGCCTTGTGTTAATTAGCTTTGTTATGTAGTCCAGGATCCCCTGCCTAGGGATGGTGCCAGCCTCAGTAGACTGAGCCCCCCCTACATCAATTAATAATCAAGGCAATCGCCTGTAGACATGCCCTGCAGGCCAGTCTGATCTAGGCAAGTCTTCAATCTAGGCTCTTCCCTCAGATGACTCTAGGCTGTGTCAAGTAGATAATTCATGATAACTAGGACACCTAGCCCTTGATTCCACCCTCAGGATGTCAAAAAAATAAAAAATAAAAACAGAATAGATGATAGGTATTCTAACGGACTATATACATAATACTGTCCGTCATTTAATTATAAAGCACAGGGATATTAATATAGATGGATGGATGGATTGTGGAGGAGGGGAGTCCTGAGAGAGAAAGGAAGGGACGGTGACAGATGAGGATGTGAAGGAAATAATGACATCATCACAATTAAAATCCACAGTGGCAGCATTTGCCCTGCAAGAAACAAAAGCATTCAAACAGGAGATAAGCTAAAGAGTCTGAGGCTGGAGAGGAGCACGTGATGGTGCCAGAGTTCTGAAGGGAAAGTAACCAAGCGTGGCACAGAGTGACAGCCACAAGCTGCCTAAACGAAGGACAACAGGCAACAGATACTCATGGCTCGCCGCCCCAGAGGCTGGGCAGTCCCCTCGCGAGTCCCTCACAGATGGCAATGTAAAGACAGCTCCGGGTCCAAAGTCACTTGGTACATAAGAGGGACGCCTGAGGCAACAGCCTACATCCAAACAGCAGTCGCCAGCCTAGAAGGTCACACCATTTCCCCAGTGTCCTGAAGCCCACCCAGTTCCATTCCCCTAGTTTTGAAGAGAATTGAGTTCCCGCTGACCCCAAGAACCAAAGCCTCAAAGCTAGTGCCCAGCAGCCCTAGTGGCCTGGAGCCTCCACTTCTCTGCCCAGCGTTTCCTCTCTGGGTAGCATGTTTTCATTCCCGCGTCGGCTATCACTGTCACGGCTTAGTTTGCTGTTGGATGGCCCAGAGGCGGGACGTTTTGTAGAGCAAGCATGACTTCCTCCTTGTCACTTCCAGGGTCCCCGACGCGGCAGTCTCGTCTGGGGACTGATTTCTGAGCCCCTCCCTTCACTTACAGGCCCCTTTCCCTTGAAGTAAGGATCCTCTGTCACCATGCCAACCCCCGCAGGGTCCCTGGGGTCCACACTGTGGTGACAGGTTCTTGAGACTGCCTGCAGTGCTTCCGTTCTCAGCCTCCACCAACCCCCGGTGGGAGAGCGTGTGAAATCAACAGCACAGGTCATCGCCAAGGTTTGCCTTCTCTGTTCCTCGTGTTTGTGCGTCGTTCCAAAGTTCAGTGGATCCAGACAAGCCGGCTGAGTGAGCAGTGTCCCAGAAGCCTGACGTGTTCAGATTTCCTTCAGCCCAAGAGCACTGAGGACTTCCAGAAGGGTTTGCCTGGGAATAACCCTGGGGAGAGGGGGATCCTGCAGTGACAGTCCAGAGCCCTCCTGGCTCTTTAGACACAGGCTGTAATTGACATAGAGATCAGCAGCAGATGAGGCCTCAACCCTAGGGGAGAGGGTGACAGGGTGGGAGGGAGCCTGGGCCCAGGGAGGCCTCTGGCTTTTCTTCCCCTTTATTGATTGCATCTATATAAGCTTCACTGTCTCCTTGCCACCCCTTGGACTGTCTCATTTCTTCCTCCAATACTGCTTCGAAGACTCCTCCTCCTTGAAGCTCCTTTTCCATCTGTGAGCTAGAAGATGAGGCCAAGGACAGGGCTTTGCAAGCTGGCCCGGGAAGACGTGGTGTCATGGTGGGTTTCTGACCCTTCCTTGCCGTCCGGTCAGTCACCTACATGGACCCCTTGGAACTTCACTTCCGCCTTTGTAAAATGATCAGTGAAGGCTCTAACCCACCCTCCTTCCAGGAGGAGATTGGAAGCACACGCAAAGCAATTGGCAAGTAGGAGATGGCCTGCAAAGGCTTAACGTTCTTTCTCCTTTTGTTATTTCATTAGAGCCTTGTGTATGCCACTCTTGGAGCACTGCTCATGTACATTACCGTGTTTTGTGGTGTCTCCTTCGGTGAGCAGCAGGCTCCAGGGCAGAGACAGCCCTGCACACCCTGGAATCTCTGAATGAAGAGGTTTATGCACAATACACCCTCTTCCCGAGAGAGAGCTTGTTCTGTGTCTTGGCCCCAACAAGCAAGCACGTATGTGTATGAGCAAGGCATCCATAAGAAGAGGTAACTCCTCAGTTACCCCCAGTGCCTCCTCACCTGGGATCACAGTACAGATGCCATCTTCAAACCAATGTCAGTCCTCACCATTCGCCTGCAGGAGGCAACCCAGATAAGCCAAGTTTGGGGGCCTGCACTGATCTCCATTGATCAGAAGCTCCAATCAGCACCTATAGACTTTGATCTCTATAAGATGGGAAAAGTGTTCACCGAGAGTGTGAGCGACTTGGCAAAACCAGTCTTCCCTGACTCTTACCAAGTCCCACCGTGAAAGGGGTCCCTGCTGGCCCCCAGCTAAGATACTCTTGCCTGTATCTACTTCTTATCACTGCTACAACAAGAATGATCCTAAATTCCAAACCAGACCCTGTCAGGCCTCAGCTTAGAATCCTACAGCAACTTCCATTAGCCAGTAGAATAAAATGCAAACTTCTCCAACCCACAGCATCTCAGCAGGCCTGGCCCCTGCCTGCCACCTCAAAGCCCTTTCGGCCTTTCTGTTGCCCAGATGCCCTGGGGCAGCTTTCCATTTGGGACCTTTGCACATGCTGCCCTTTATCTGGGGGACGCTGCCTGCCACCTCTTAACCTGACCTGCTCTGCTGTGACCGGCTCCCTCTGAGCCTGCCATCTTGCTTAAATGTCACCCTGCTGTGAGAGGTCCTGCGCGTGTTCTGTCCCTAAAGTGGTCCTCTGTCGTTCCTCTCACCGGTGTTCGCCACTGTGGGTTTGTGTGAGGAGCGTTGCCATCTCCAGCACCTCCTGGAAAATGGCACCCTGGCTTGTTCATGTATTGTTTGTGCATGCAGAGGACTCCCCACTTCCTCCTCTCAGATCCCCTGCCCCCTGCCCCTCCTCTCCCCTCAGCCTCGTCAATGTGAAGCTTTTGTGTGGTTATCAGATCAGCCAGACTGAACAAAATGAACACGACCTTGCCTTCGTGTGGTCCTCGGGTACACTATTAATTATGGCTGGATCTTCTCCAGCCATGCCTGGCTCTCCCCCGGAGCTGCCTCCTCCAGGAGGCTAGGTGGGTAGAAGTGCCCATGTCTGGCCTGAAAGATAATACCATGGTAACCATAGTTCACTCTCTAGCCATCCTTTAACTAGACTAAGAAATAAAAACAAAGCTTCATTTGCCATGAAGCCAAAATCATAAACCTTTAGATTTCTGAGGAAATGAACCCAAGAAGTATGCAGAGAAGACAACTAACAAAGAAGGAAAGCACACCATTTTCCCCATGCTCCCAATTGGGTACGCGGAGTAACAAGGATGTCCATTCTCCGTAATAGCGAGTGCGGCCAATTCCAATCTCACTGGGAAGCTGGTACCATCAAGTTCATCTCATAGAGTTAATTGGAGACGTACCTGAATGAATTAGGGGGAAGAAGATGAAGGGGACCTCTTCATGTTGGAATACCAAAATATGAGGTTGTGGGAAAGCTGCAAGGATGCTGAAGAGCTGCGTCCCTGGTCCCCAGGGAGCAACGGTCGGCACGGGAAAGGAGTGCTCACCAAAACAGCAGTCTCCGTTGGGGCAGGTCAAATAGCCAGGGAACCGGGAGTGTCTGCTTATGAGTCTGTCTTCTTGAGCCCCATCTGAGCAGGCAAGCATGCCCTGAGCATGGACCCACAGTAGGAAAGAAGGTCGGCCCCACCCCCTCAAAAACCATCCCCAAGCTGGAGAGGCAGGAAACAAATGAGCACACTAAGTATATATTGATTAGTGCTAAGGAGGAAGTAAACAAGGCTTCAGTGTCTAAAATACAGTGGAGGCCACTTCAGATGGGCATTGGGGTAAGTTATTGCTGAGTAAATAATATGATATTGATAAATATTAATAGCGTCCATCTCAAAGCATGAAACTGAAAGCTCTAGGAAAATATTGTAGTTAGGATTTTTTTTTAGTAATTTCTTTTTTATTGTTTGAGGATGTCATACATGCATACAATGTATTTTGATCAAATCCTCCCCGTTCCCTCCTTCCCAGCTCCTGTCCCACTACCACCACTTTTCCTTCCCAGCATGTGTGGTGTGTGTGTGTGTGTGTGTGTGTGTGTGTGTGTGTGTTTTACCTACTGAGTCCACTTGCCAGTGCCTGTATATGAATGGCCGTAGGACCATCTCCCAGATCATAGCCTCTCAGGGACCACATGCCTGAAGAAACTGACTGTCACTCCCCCAGCAGCTGTCAATGACCAGTAGCTCCTCCACTAGGCGCTGGACTCCATGAATGCCCCACCCTGGGCCAAACTCTACAGGTCTTGGACATGGAGTCGTAGCTTCCATGAGTACACATGTGCCATGGCACTCTGATGCCCAGCAAACAGTTTCCTTCCTACTCCTGGCTGTCACCTTCCTCCCATCCCCCTAAGTGTGTGTGTGTGTGTTTTTTAATGTACTGCATTTATTTATTTACTTATTTACATTTGCCTACCTGCACATGCGCAGCGGCATGTGTGTGGAAAGTAGAGGACAGCTTGTGGGAACTGCCTGTCTCCATCATGTGACTCCCAGGGATTGAACTCAAGTCACTAGGCTTGACTGCAAGGACCTGTATCCACTGAGCCTCATGCCAGTCCTGTAATTTGGATCTTTAATCATGGTAGAGAGAAGTTTGCCCTGGTATAACATGATGCTCTGTGTCCTTAAAGGAAAAGATTAACATATATGAGTGACTTCTCTACAGATATAGACACCATAAACAAAATCTAAAGTGAAAAAGGGTACCAGTCACTGGGAGATAATACTAGCATTGAGAAATATATCCCACAACAGGAGCCAATTTAGGTAAAAATAACAAATAAAGAGCTTGGTATGCAAACAGAATTTTTAAAGATAAGTAGCCCAATTAAGATGGATAAAAGAATATGAAGAGATAAAAATGTCCCCAAATTGTATTCAGGGGTTTTCAACGTTATGTAAAATACTAAATTATCTAAATTCAAAATGCCAGTGATGTTCCATTTTGGTCTAGCAGATGGGAGGGTATTTTAATGTAGAATATATTTGCAACACTGTAATATCTGGTGTTGAAGAGGTGGGGTTTACAGAGAATGGTACAACTTAATGCTGTTTGGAAGGAGCTGAGATTGACAGTGTCACATGACAGGTAGTTTAACAACATTTATTAGGGAAAAACTTAGATCTTCTTCTATTCCCCACCACAAACAATTATTTCTACAAGTTTACCAAGACATTAGCAAAATAGGAAAAGTCCCACCAATATAGACATGTTCCTTGCAGTTTGATGAGAAATTGGGAAACAGATTGTCCATTTCTGTAGAAAAAAAATTAAGTAGGTATATATGCCCACAGTAAATGACTGAAGAAAGACGGTGGCCTAAAACCAGGGCCGGGGATGCGGCCCAGTGGGTAGAGTGCTCTCCTAGCATGAATGCAGCCGTGGGTTAGATTCCAGCACCACACAAAACTGGGTATGGTGGTGCACACCTGCCACCCCAGCACTGCAGAGGTGAAGGCAGGAAGGTTAGAAGTTCTAAGTCGTCCTCAGCTACATAGTGAGTTCAAAGCTAGCCTGTCTAAAAAGAGGCCGGGAAGGGGGTAAGAAAGGGAGAGGATGAGGGGCCTCAAGCTATGTTAGATACAAGCCCACGTTGGGGGCAACAATATGTGTATGTGCGCACTGAGAAAGGTCTGGAAGGATATGTATGACTGTAAGTGGGAAACTCTGGAGAGTCGGATGATGGTATGAGAGAGGCTTCAGAATTTCAAAGCATCTGTCTGCTGTTTACTTTTCTGCCTCACATATGTCTCATTTTTATAATTTAAAAAGATGTATTTTAAAGCAATTGCAGTGAGTGAAGAGAAAAATGACAACGGAAGAAATCAGTGACATCCAGGTGAAGTCTGGGGGTTCATTCATAATAATAATGTGCCAGGGTTGGTTTCGTAGCTGTGACAGATGTGCCATGGGTGTAGATGGTGGAACTCGGTGAGGGTCTACAGGAATCCATTATCTCTGAGTGTATCCCCAAAGTGTAAGGAAATTGATTCATAGAGCCATGTCACCCAGGTTTGTAGCCATAGTAACCTCAGCTGCTCAACCCCTTTCGGTCTGGGATGAATTGAGGCTCCTACCAGGCTCTGAGAGTCTGGTGTGGCGTGTGCCTCCATAGAGACAGAGGCCCCTGTGTGGCCTGAATCAATTTACAGGGGTTCACTAAGTCTGTCTGTAGCTAACAGCTTCAGTGTTCTGCTCTGAGAAACCCAGATTTAGGCTTACCCTAGCTCCCCCTGCAGCTGGTCAGCCTCTGAGATGCCCCACAGTTCTCCTTGCCTGTGTCTTTTTAAAAAAGTGTGTGTGTGTGTGTGTGTGTGTGTGTGTGTGTGTGTGTGTGTGTGTATGCCATGGCACATACAAAAAGTCAGAGGAGAATCTCCATCCACTAATGAGTCCCAGAGATGGCGCTCAGGTCTTCGGGCATGGTGGCAAGCACCTTTATCTACTGAACCTAACTCACCAGCATCCTCGACTTTTAAAAAGAATTCGTACCCTTTCTTGCCCCAATCCCCTCTCAATCTAGAATTATAAGGATTAACACTCAGGAGCTTGGTCTGTGGAGAATTAAGAGGAGAAATGAAGTGTGGCCATGCTGACATGCACAAACCCCACACACATCCGCTCACCCTTGTCCCCACAACTAGTGGTCCCAGTAGATGGAGCCAACCAACTGGAAGCATGAGGATGCTTCCAGATGATGCCTCTCCTCCTCCCTGTCAATCCTCCTAGGCGGTGACATCCCCTGACCGAAAGTTCTTGGGAAGAAAGTGGTAGAACATGGAGTGACCACCTGTCTCTTCTCTGTCCAGGCTCCATTTCCTTGTGTTTGACACAGAAGAGGTCCACGATGTGCTACGCATCTGGGATGGGCCTGTGGAAAGTGGGGTTCTCCTCAAGGAGCTGAGTGGCCCGATGCTGCCCAAGGACCTGCACAGCACCTTCAACTCAGTTGTTCTGCAGTTCAGCACGGATTTCTTCACCAGCAAGCAGGGCTTTGCCATTCAGTTCTCAGGTACGTGCTGGCCCGCTGCCAGTGCCTTTAAGCCCCTCCTCCCTTCTGTCTCTCCAGTCTTGGAAAGATATTATTGGCATCTGCTTTGTATCTGGTTCGTGGTTTATTCAAATATCTGTGCTAGAGAGACAAGAAAATAGCTTAGTCAGTAAAGTGTTTGTCATACAGGCATGAAGACATAAGTTTGAACCCCGGAATCTGTAAAAAAAAAAAAAAAAAGCCAGGTAAGGTAGTCTACACTTGTCATCCAATCTGGATACCTAAGACACACTGACCAGATGATCTAAACTAGATTGGTATGTTTCACGCCAATGAGAGACTCTGCCTAAAAAAAAAAAATGGACAGCTCCTCAGGAACAATGCATAATGCTAGAGGTTAGTCTCTGACCTCCATGATACACACACACACACACACACACACACACACACACACACATACACACACATACACACACATACACACAAGGCACAGCACAGCACATATAGGCATGTCCATGTGCTCCTGAATGCACATGAAAACGTTTGCTGAGCTTACTTGGGTAGGGAAAGCAGACAGACTGAGAGACACTCAGGTTCTGACTGAGAAGCGTATGAGTGGAGAAACCCATGCTGCTGAGGCCACTGTGAGCATGAAGGAAAATGTTCTAGAACATGTGTTATCCACACTCATGCCTGAAGAATGAATAGAAGTAACTCAGGTAAAGAAAGCGTCTGAAGGATGGACCAGCCAATGCCATGGAAAGGTATCACCAAGCTGGACCTCAGAGGCCTGCAGACCCCAGTGAGCAGGAGGGGAGAAAATAGCACATCCTGGGTGCAAAGATCGTTTCGAGAAAACAATGGGCTCTGGAAGTAGAGAGTGGTTCCTTGGGGTAAACAGAGGGACGTGACAAGAAAGACACCGTGCGCAGTGGCACGGGGCGTGGTTCTGAAAGTGCTGGCGCCACATGCTGCATGCTCCGGTTCTTTCTTGAGCGCAGGTCTTAGAAAGCACCAGAAGCCAAGCATGGAAGTGATCTTAGTGTGCACTACAGTGGCCAGTTACGGAGGCACACGGCAAAGGGCTACCCCAAACGGGCAATGCTCAAACCCTCGGGTCCCAAGTTGACTAGTCTGCCCAGAGCTCAGGATCTCTGGACTTTCTGTTTCTCAAGTTCCTGAGCAACTGAGTCTGCCTTGGTTTGTGCCAAGGCTTATCATACGGCAGCTGTCATCCTCGTTACCATCCCCTCAGGCCACTGTGCAGGGCGGTGTGTGTGTGTGTGTGTGTGTGTGTGTGTGTGTGTGTGTGTGTGTGTGT
Source organism: Peromyscus californicus insignis (assembly GCF_007827085.1). NCBI lineage: Eukaryota > Metazoa > Chordata > Mammalia > Rodentia > Cricetidae > Peromyscus > Peromyscus californicus. Next base: position 26,120,269 of record NW_026294573.1, on the reverse strand, counting down.
CGCCACACTCCCTCCTAGCTAGATCGGCCCCAGGTACCCATGAGACTGCGGCAAGATGTCAAATCCTACTTCCGGCTCGTTCCTACATCTTTCTTCTCTGTGGAGATGAGCGTTTACCAGCATGCGTGTGTTTGCGGGTGGGGGGGCTCTCCAGGATCTGGGTAGGTTTCTGGTAGCTCCCATTTTCCATCATATAACTGACCCTCCATATCTGAAGTTCTGTATTCGTGGTTCAACCAATCCCAGACCAAACTTTTGGGGGGAAATCACATCTGCACTGAATATGTACAGACTTTTTTCTTATAATTATTCCCAATCAATATAGTCTAATAGTTATTTGCATATAATGTATTAGGTATTAGAGATAATCTACAGATGGTTTAAAATATGCAAGGGGATCACATGGGTTATATGCAAGAACTGCACCATTTTCACACAAGGGACTTAAGCATCATGGATTTGAGTATCCATGGCTAGGAGGATGCCTGGACCAAGTCCCTCCAGGATCTTGAGGGACACCAAGAGTTAGTAACTTGTCCTCATAACATATGTGCAGTCTTCTGGCCTGACATTTCCAATCTATTCTTGAACCTCGATGGATTATTAATTGGTACTGAAAAAACAAATGTTCAGGATCCAGCCATGTTAGAAAGAGGCTGGGTGGAGGCAACCTAAGCAGATTATCTCAAATGCTAATGCGGCTCCTGAGAGCATTTGGTATGCTCACGCTCATAAATTCAAAAGGTGTCTGGTAGGTCACACTTTCCAAATGTATTTGACCATGAATGACTTTTTTTGAGGCCATCTCAGGAGACTGGCATCTCATGGAGCAAACGTTAGCAACTGCTGGAATGAGCAACAGAAGCAATGGAAGATTCCCAGCATACAGAGAGGAGAATGCGGAAGAGACTCCCGGGCACTCTCTCTGGGAAGAGACAACATGAATAATTAAAGCACATGTGCCTTTGCTCTGACTATGCCCAAGCTGGCAGAGACGGCTTAAAACAAAATGACAAAAAAGCCCACCATTCCAGAGGAGTCTCCCACAGATTTGCATCATCTGACCTCCTCTTTGTCCTGGTTGTAGGTACACAGGACGGTCCCCAGGCACCCTCTTCCAGCTACGCCTCACTCACACAGCTTTATTGTGCATTGCTCAGCTTGCAAAAGTCAGTCATCCTTCAGGGTTTGCTTTAGATGCTGCTGCGTCCTGATCTCCCTGTTCTGAATAAGTTGCTGCAGCCTCTGGCACCACCGCCCCCCCAAGCAGCTCACTTCTGTTTCTCTAGCACCAGCCAATGCCAGCCCTCCTGCCCGTCTTGTGGTGGCACCTCCTTGGCATCACACATCTTTCTTAAAGTATGAAGGTTAATGCCAGACCTCTCAGGCTCCCTGCATGTATGCAGCAGGTGTTCCAATGCATGAAGTCATGAGCAGATGAATGGAGGGGTTCCCCAACACCAGGGTTTCCTTAGGCAATCTTATGCTGATCGAAGTAATTCCAGCTACATAGCCTGGGCTCCAAAAAGACAGTGACAACCTGGCCGCAGTGCTCTGGGCATGCCCACAGTTCCGGAAAGGTCACCTTACCTGTTGCTGTCATCAGTTAGCAAATACCAGAACTCCCCTTGGGAGAGGGATGGCTTACCACACGTGAACTTGCTAGTGCATGTTTGATGAGGGATTGGGCAGAAATGCCAGGGATGATTAGCACAAGCTTGGCTTTATTAAGTAAACATGACTGTGTAACATCTAACATCCTGTCAGTACCTGGAGGATCTAGCCTTTCCCTGGAGGCTTTGGCAAGCTGCTCAAATCCAGGAGCACTCAACAGAGAAAATGAGAACCACAAGAGGTGAGCGGGCAGCAGGATCTCAGCCATCTACAGAGCAGGTAGCAGCTAAGCTCCCCCACTACATCATCTTTTAGAGTTTTTACAGAAACACGATGCCACCATTATTAATCCATGTTGACCATACAGGCAGTGTGGTTTCTCATACAAGGTCATGTAGTTACTAAGTAGCAGAGCTTGGATCCAAACCCACGTGTCTGATTCCCAAAACGAATGCTTAATCATTGCATTTCTGTTGCCTACCGTACAAATAACCTTTCCGAGTGTGGCCAGAACTGCAAACTGTTTTTCTCCCAGGCAATCATTTGCATGTATACAGCACCCGGTGACCCTGGGGATGAAAGCTAAGTCTGTTTTTAATTGGGAAGGCAGACGACGATTCATATTTGACTTTCTAAACAAGTTCAGCGAGTGTCAAACGGCGATGATCTGTTCGTTCATTCATTCATTTATCCAGCAAATATTTACTAAGCACTATCATGTGCTGAGTACTGAGTACCTTGGGGATCCAGGGATGAGCAGAATTGTCTCGGTTGGCAGAGAGATGCCCAAGTGATAGACAAGGAAGAGGCAAACAAGTATATTAGCCAGATTGTTACAGATTGTGCTGGGACAAGAACTGAACAGGATAGCCTGATGAAAATGATAGGGAGGGTTAAAGGTGAGCCCAGAAAAGGGGATGAAGGAGGCCTGTCTAAAAAGTGGCAGATAGATAGATAGATAGATAGATAGATAGATAGACAGACAGACAGACAGATATAGAATGTCAAGGTGGAACTGCCATAGAAGACTTGCTGTAGGGTCATTCCAGGCAGAAGGACCAGCAGGTGTACAAGGTCCTGGGAATAGGAAGTGGTGGGGGTGAGGGGACTGTGTGGGAAGATTTTAGGACTATGACTGGAACATCGTGATGGGACACCATCAAAGGCGAATAAAACAAAGGAACGGTTCTAGAATGCCTCCTCAGAAGTGGGGGGGACGGCACAAGGCTGTGATCCTTGCCACCCAAGAGGCAGAGGCAGCAAGAGGACAAGTTCACGGATCACCTGCATGACTTAGGGAGATCCTGGCTCAAGATGTAAAAGGCTCAGAACAGAACAGTGGGAAAGCACCTGCCAAGCATGAAGAGGCCTGAGGTTCGACTCTCAGCTCATTTTTTTTTTCAATAGGGGGGAGGGTGGGGTAGAAAAGAAGGAGGGAGGGAGGAATAAATGAATGAAGCAACAAAGGGAGGGAGACATGAAAAGAGAAAAGGAGGGACGCTAAGATGCCATACAGTGGGCTTCAGTGGCGCTTTCTGTTGAAGACTACAATCCTTCAGACTTGGTGGTCCACGTGGCTTGCTGTTTCAGTTCACTCTCTTCCTTCAAAGCATGAAAGCAGGGGTGGACGCAATGGAAACAAATGACCATTGCTCGTGTTTCAATAAAACTTTATTTGTGGAAGTAAGTACAGAGGCAGATTTGCCTGTGGGCTGTAGTTTGTCAAATGCTGCCTTTGGTGTTGTGGAATCAAAGGTAGCCTGCCACGCCTTGTATTGAGTGACATTGGTGCCAGGTTCCCCGGGCTGTCACTCATTGGTCGTTTCTACCGAAGTGCTCCTGGTAGCAAAACGGAGTAGTTGCATCTCCCGAGGGGTGGGGGTGGGGGTTGGAAGGCATAGCCAGCGGAGAATCTATTTGAGGCTTCGTGTTTTCGTGTAAAAGCCGATGTGAATTGTATATTCTAGGCCAAAACAGATTCTTCTGTTTGAATGTAAAATGAAATTACCCAACTGTGGGATAGGGAGCTGTAAGTGAATCGCACGGTCTCCAGAAACTTCCTGCCCCTACGATCTGCAGAGCACATGCTGCAGGGACAGGTCCTGACGTCTCCTTTGGGCTGGGGAGGCAGCTAGGGTATGGCGACTGCCTCCCAGTTCTTTCTCTGCCTTCTGTTATGACACCATCTCTGCTGCACTTCCTCAGGCCACATTTGCCCATTCATTCATTCCTTTATTAGTTTATTCCTTCCTTCTACCCTTCAGTTCACTGCTTGGTTCATAAACACTACTCCCTTTAAGACTTGGTTAAGTACCAGATCGCAAACATCTCCTAAGTCACTGGGTCTTTTTGTTTGTTTGTTTGTTTTGTTTTGTTTTGCTTGTATATCTGTGTATGTGTGTGGTGTGTATGTGTAAAGGCATGTTCTCATAGATGGATGAACATGCATGTCTTGCTTGGAACGGAGGCCAGAGTTGGATGTTGGATGTTGTCTTAGTGTTTCTGTTGCTGTGAAGAAACATTGTGACCACAGCGACTCTTATAAAGGAAACCTTTTCATTGGGGCTGGCTTACAGTTTCAGAGGTTTAGTCCATTATCATCATGATCGGAAGCATGGTGGCAGGCAGGCAGACATGGTGCTGGAAAGGTAGCTGAGAATTCTGCGTCTTGATCCATAGGCAATAGGAAGTGAACTGTCATACGGGGTGTGGCTTGAGTATATGTGAGACCTCAAAGCCTACCTCCACAGTGACACACTGCCTCCAACAAGGCCGTACCTACTCCCACAAGACCACTCTCCTAATAGTGCCACTCCCTATGGGCCAAAGTTCAAACACTTGAGTCTATGGGGGCCATACCTATTCAAACCACCACAGGTGTCTTCCTGAGTCATGCTATGTTTTGTTTACTGAAAATCCTGCACCCAAGGCTCCTGAATTCAGTCAGTGTAACTAGGCAGCTTGTCCCTGGGATCCCTGGAGTCTACTTCCCAAGTGCTGGGACTACAGGCCAGCTGCCATATCCACACAGCTTCTCCAAGGATTTTCTGGCCTTTGGGTTTTTGCTCCCAAGTCATCTGCCCTGCCCCCTTTCTGAGTTTTGAATACAGCCAACCACTTAGCTTGATTTTGAGCTCTGCTCTGCCACTGACTACAAATATCTGGTGTTTCCCTGAATGTGGTGCAGGTCCAAAGGGTCCGTGGCTGTTTTTACATAGGGAGAGGCCTGACCTCCACAGAGTCCCAGTGTCCTTCCCAGGAAACTACTCAGCACCCAACAGGCCAACTCCAAATCCTTCTCAAACCCCTGTGCTTAGTTAAATCTGTGGTATTTAAATGAAATAGCAAAGCTTCGTGTAACAATGTTTGTATTTGTAAATAGAATTCATTTCTGCGATCGTAACAGTACAACCAGGCTTAAAAAAACACACCTCCTGCTCAATCAGTGGTTCTCAATTTTCCTAATGCTGTGACCCTTTAATATAGTTCCTCGTGATATGATTGATGACCCTGACCATAAAGTTATTTTCATTGCTACTTCATAACTGTAATTTTGCTACTGCTACAAATCATAATGTAAATATCTGATATGTGACCCCTGTGAGGGGTCGAGACTCACAGGTTGAGAACCACTTTACTGGATGCATGCTGGTCACAGGTACTGGTCTAATGGTGACGGTGATGTCAGTGGGACACACTGGTGGCTGCAATGGCAGCACACTGTGGTGGAGGCAGTGAGAGGAGGGCCAAGGAGGGTGGTGGTGTTGCTACAGCTGGTGCGAGCAGTGGGGGGGGGGTGACAGTGGTGGTCACTAGCGAGGGCAGTGAGAGTCAGCACTGCTGATAAGCTGTGAGCCTGGCTGACAGGCAGACGCTACATCAGCCCCACTCTTCTGTTTTCCTGCCTCAGTGTCCACAGCCACATCCTGCAATGACCCTGGAGTCCCGCAGAACGGGAGCCGGAGTGGCGACAGCTGGGAGGCTGGTGACTCCACGGTGTTCCAGTGTGACCCAGGCTACGCGCTGCAGGGAAGCGCAGAGATCAGCTGTGTGAAGATCGAGAACAGATTCTTCTGGCAGCCCAGCCCGCCCACGTGCATCGGTACAGAGCAGCTGTGGGCTCCGCTCCTCCCTCCAGACTTGGGGTTGTGGGCACTAGGCACCTCCACACAGGAGGCAGCTGCCTTTTGAGCCTGGGGCCAGGAGTTTTAGAACAGAGGAATGGTAGAGAAAACCCAGTTTTCCTACTACACTCACAGGCACACGCAGACACGCACACACGCACACACGCCCCACTACCAATGATGTACTTTCAAAAATGATCTCAGAGAGTTGTGAGCCAGGCAGGCCTGTCCCCTTGTCTCCGGCCCATCTGTCTAGGATGGATGGGTCGATCACCCTGGGCCAGAAGATAGCAGATTTCCAGAGGCAAAGGAAAGACGCTTGTTGTCCCTCTCCTAAGGAGTTGCTGACCGGCTGGACTGGGGTTCCTGAGATCTGCCCTTTGTCTTAAAAAATCTCCCCATCAACAGAAGAAGGTTCTTAAGAAAGAGGCTTAAGGTCACATTGCTTAAAAAGGAAGGGGACTCTGTAATCCTGCCCCCAGCTACCTGAGACAGGTGAAGGGAGAGGTGGCCAGGAAAGACAGAAAGAGAGAAGCCAACCCCAGATGCTCACAAGTCCCAGGTGCCCACATGCCCCAGGTAAGCATGCTCTAGGTATTCACATGCCCCAGGTGCCCACATGCCCCAGGTGCCCACATGCCCCAGGTGAGCATGCTCTAGGTATTCACATGCCCCAGGCGCCCACATGCCCCAGGTGCCCACATGCCCCAGGTGAGCATGCTCCATGTGCCCACATGCCCCAGGTGCTCACATGCCCCAGGTGAGCATGCTGTAGGTATTCACATGCCCCAGGTGCCCACATGCCCCAGGTGAGCATGCTCCATGTGCCCACATGCCCCAGGTGCTCACAAGCCCCAGGTGCCCACATGCCCCAGGTGCCCACATGTTTGTGGCTCTTTTTCCCACTGGGTGAAATGATGAACTCAGTTGTTGCTTGTACCCGTGGCATGTAGGTGGCAGGTGGACTCAGAAGAGTGAGAACCCATAGCCACTGAGTCTGTACATGTGCCGGGCTCACACTAGACATTTGCTTAGATAACCCCATTTAGCTTTTCCCTACAGCTCTCTGAATTTAGCACCATTCCCTCATTATAGCTACAGAAACTGAAATAGACAAATTTGGATATCTTGTCCCAAATTGCAAAGCTAAGAAACACAAGAGCCAAGATTCCTGCCCACGCCAGGCTGGCCTCTCGACTCCCACCACCCATGTTCCATCTCTTCTAGAGACAGATTTAGGGGACTTCCTGTGACCTCTCCCAGCTGTCTTCATACTGGAAGGTTCCGTGGGAATGCCATCCTGACACCTGAGGCCTTCCCTTTACAGGTCCCGGCTCTGGGGTCTGGTGCTGAAAGCAGGATGCTGAATCCCTTTCCTTGGTGGAAATGGGGTTAGCTGGGTTCATGAACTAAAGAGGCCCTGAAGCCAGCTCAGTGTTGGGAAGCAGGTTTGCAGGCACAATCAGACCCAGGTGCAGGTGAGGATCTGCTATCCACTGGCTCAGAGGCCTCGAGAAAATTGTTCAACTCAGCCTGGGTTCCTCACCTGTGAGGGAAAATACACATTTCCTTTGTGGCATTGTAGAGTGACAGCACACCCACTGTCACTCAGTTCAGACAACACACTCAGTTCCCCTCTTTGTTTCCTAGTTCAAATCCGTGGGCTCCCTTCTTCTCCTTAAGCCAGAATCCCATTGGCGGGGCAGGGGGGAGTTCTGCTGGGGAGCATCCAGAAGCCTCCATGGCCCCATTCAAAGTCCCCTGCCCCCTAAGCTTGTGGCCCTCTAGTATATGTTCCAGAAAAATAAGCCCCGCAGCAGCATGCCCCAGAGAAGGTCTGTGCAGGACTGAGCTGGCGGGCTCCAATTGGGCACCGAGCAGGGCAGTGAGGTTAATTCAGCTTTCATTGCACATTCTTCCGCAGGCAGCCTCAGGGAGTGTTCCTCGGGCTGCAGAATAAATGTCTTTGCCTCTTCTCACAAACAGATTGGAAATCCCAGTGATAAGCCCCTCATTTCCAGCTCCTTGGCAGCCTGCCACAAGTGGAGCTAGCTGGCCTTGATGGCCCTGCCTTGCAGAAGAGAAACAAAGAAAGAAAGCAAATATTTGTCAAGCATCATCTGTGATGGATGTTAGGCTAGCTGCGATCACAGTGAAGTCAGCCCAGGAGCTTAGAGCTCTGGTCCTGGATTCTGACACCCTGGATTCAAGTCTGGCTTCACCGCAACCATCTGTATGACCTCACACAATCGGCTTGAACTTTCCATGCCTTTAGTTCCTTTACCTGTGAAACAGGAAATGGGTAGCATCCTTCCTACACTTAGAAGCATGCCCACCCCACCCCACCCCACCCCCGTCAACACTGTCCAGTAGAAACCATCATCATCATCATCAGAAATAAGGAACTGGAGCCTCGGAGAAGGGGAAAATATGTCCAAATTCCCACAGCTAAAGAGCAACACTGTCCTGTTTCTGTCCCCAGGACTGAGTGACACCAGACCAATGCCCTTTTACAGCTCTTACTCCTCAACACACGCCATCTCCCTCCTAACCATCCAGAGCTGTCAGAAGCTGGTTCCTGCCCCAACTTGGCATCGTAGCTTACTGAGTTCCACTGTACCCTCCTCCACCTGTCCCTATGAAGCTGTCGGTGACCCAACCCAGGGGTCCCGTCTAGGACCTAGCTGGCAGAGTGCAGGGAAGCCCACATGGCTTGCTAAGTGTGAAGCAGATACCTAGGGGTCATCTGGACAAAAGCCATGTGGAAGCTGAGGCCGGGAATCCTGACACCCTGGGGTGATCCAGAGCCCAGCAGAAGAGTCACGGGGTTTTAGAAACAGTCACACTCACCCTGAATGCAGAAGCCTGAGGGAACTGACCCGAGCTGGCAGAGAGGAGTTGAGGCCATAATCCTGACCCAGAATAGTGGCATCATGGAGACGCCCAGAGAATAACCCACACAGGCTGGGGGGAAAGGGTTTCTACATTCCAGCCTGACTAGGGTAGAGCCACTTTTTTTGTGGTGGGATATCACAGTCTACCTTTGTGGTCCTAACCAGCCGGCCCCTGCCCAACCTTGTGCTCAGGCGAAAGTTCAGTAAAGGAGAGAAAACAAGGGGGGTCAGCTAGGGGGAAAATCCATGCCAGTGCTTCTCCTGTGGGCCTGGAGTGGGGGACACTATTCTCTCCCAGGACCACCTGCAGTTTGGAGGCCATCCTATACTCCTCCAGAGGAGGAGCCAGACTATGGAGCCGGGAAGTGCAGACTTGAGTCTTAGAACGACAAGGTGAATTACTTCACCTCTCTGGCCTCGGTTTCCTCTTTGTGTATAATCCAGGAGAGCACCCTCCGTCCTCACTCCCAGCTCGCTGAGCTGCCAACGAGACTGAGCGAGTGAACAGTTCATCTGAGGTGACATGTCCTGCGCAAGTGTTTCTGGACTCAACATAGTTCATGGGATGTATCTTTCCACGGAGAAGACACCCTGTTCATGAATCCTCCAGGCTAATATTCAGCTATGTTAGGGCCTCTGTGGCCTGACTGAGGACTTTAGCTCTTTTAGGCACTCTTGTGGGAGCTGACCAAATCAGCAATGCAACAGCTCAGCTCTGGCACAAGCCAGGAGCCACTCCTTGGCCCACCCTTCGGCCCTCGGTTATACCCTTTTGCTCCCTCCCCCCCACAACCTCGTTGCCTGTCTTGGGTCTTCTGGTCGCCTCTTCCAGCTCCCTGCACCATCCACTGCTGACCTCAGTAACACCCTTGGTTTCCAGTTGAAGCTGTCATCTAGTCTCCACCAGCTTTCAGCTCTTGACTCCTTATGCTCCCAGCATCTGCTCTACTCAGCACCCTGTACCACAGCCTGGCCAGGATGCAGGGAGCTGCTTGGGGCCTGCAGAGACTGAAGAAGGCCCCTGGGAAAGTAGCTCCGTGGATCCCTGGCCGCCTTCTCCTCCCATCTGTCTAGAAGCCCGTCAGCCTAGAAGAGGGTGGCCACTGTGGACTCGTTAGGGATTGTAGCACACTGGTCCTGGTGAGGCGCATACTCATCCTTAGGCAAAGAGTTTGAGAAGCTGGAAGGCATCTGGGCTCCAAGCAGATGCCAGCAGAACTGGCAGCCAAGGAGACCAACAGTGCTTGGCAGGCAAGCGTGATGGTGTTTTCCGCTCCCCATGATATCCTGTATCACTGAAGATGCAGTGAATACCCATGAGGCTCTCCTGAATTCTGGACACAAGACAATGGGAAGATGCCAAATAGTTCATATGCCTGACAGACAACGATGACACCATTTTGACCATGAAACCTCTCCACTAAGCATCACAGATACTCCCCTAGGAGAGACATCGCCTCTTTTTACCACAAAAGGAAAATACGCAAGCCCAGAGACGTTAGGTAATTTCCCTAAGGTCACAGCCAGGAAGAACCAGGTATTTATTGAAAATCATTTATGGAGAGCCGAAGATGCAGCTCAGTTGGCCGAGTGATTGCCTAGCACGCACAAAGCCCTGGGGTCTATCCCCATGATTATGTCAAATCAGGTGCTTGGGAGGTAGAGGCAGGAAGATCAGGAATTCAAAATCACCCTTCACTACAAGGCAAATTAGAGACCAACCTGGACTACACAAGTCCCTGTCTCAACAAGAACAACAACAATAATAACATTGTTATTATTTAATGATGTGAAATATACATAGTATAAAATGACCTATTTGAAGTGACCAGGTAAAGGGACAACCTTACCCTTGCCTTCTTCTCTCCTCAGCTCCTTGTGGGGGAGACCTTACTGGACCATCAGGAGTCATCCTGTCACCAAACTACCCAGAACCCTACCCACCAGGCAAGGAGTGTGACTGGAGGGTGACCGTCTCTCCGGACTACGTCATCGCCCTGGTATTTAACATGTATGTACCTTTCCCAGGGTGGGAGACCAAGGGTTTCGAGAAGCTAGGGGGTTGAGGACCTGGGTGCTCAGGTGAGTACTCATAGGTGTATGGCGGAGTTCTCAGATCCAGGGGTGAGGCAGAGATGGAGACAGAGATGGAGATGGACAGGGTGTGCAGCATTAGCATTGGCTGTCTTCTCTGTACCAGGCCCCGTGTCTACAGAATCCTTACAATAGTTTCTGAAGCAGCTAACATTCTTTCTTCGGAAGCCACTAAAATCAGAAAAGAGCCCCCACCTGGGTCCCCTTCCCCCTCTGCGTGGCTCTCTCTCCAGGGCTTCCCTCCATCCTGATGCCTTTCAGGTCTTCATGACCTTTCCACCTAACCCCCACACTCCCACCTTCATTCCATTCATAAGCAAGTCTCCAGAGATCTGCCCTATCTCCTCCCTGCTTCCTCCCTCCAGGGGCACACCCTGGGCCACTAAAGCCTAGCTGCTGACCCAACAGTCCCGTTAGGGACACTTCTGATTAAAAAACAAAAACAAAAAAACTCCAGCATGAGCTGGGGAGATGGCTCAGTCAGTGTTTGCCACACAAGCCTAAGGCTCTGACTTTCAAAGGCCAGGCATGGTGGTACATGTAATCTCAGCCCTGGGGAGGCAGAGAGAGGTGGCTGCCTGGGGCTCCCAGCCTAGCCTACTTGGCAAGCTCCAGGCTAGTGAGAAATTCTGTCTCCAAAAACAAGGTGAACAACCCTTTGAGGAACAGTGCCCAAAGTTACCTCTGTATGTGTGTACACGTGCCAGCAAACTCCCACATGTCTTCTCTCTTTGCCTGGCCTGAGTCTTTATCTGCCATCACAGTGATGTCCTAGTCTTCATATTGGCCACTCTGCCCCAGCTAGCCTTCCAAGGTATTCTCTCTTAAAAGTAAAGAAACCAACAGGCCCCTTATCCGTCCATCCTTTAGTAAATCCATCCTGCTTATAAGTCAGTCTGAATTTCTGAGTTTGGCTCCTGCAGTCTGGCACACACCCACCTCTCCAAGCAGGCCACCATCCATCCTGTGACGGGAGCTCCAGCCACACTGAATACCTAGTGGTTTCCTGAGTCTCAAAGACTGTCCCATGTCCTGTAGCCTCACCTCTGCCCCTGCCTCCCAGTGACTTACTTTATTCCCTCCGTGTCCCACTGCTGAGACTCATCACTTTCCCCAGAACAATCTCAGGCTGGACCACCATGAAAGCCTGAGTGACTCCCTCCCTGGAGACTGTACACTTTATGGACCTTGTATAATGTTAGACACTCCTGGCTGTTCTGTGCAGTCAGCCACAAGGTGAAACTGTCTTAAAACCACAGAAAAAAAAATACCAGGCCATTCCACAATTCGTGACCAAGACAGACTCAACCAGAGCCTTTCCCTGAAGGCTTTCGAAAGAATGGATGGTTTCCAGGGCAAGAAGACCATGCCACCCAGAAATAGGAGACAATCCTGCAGTCAACACCAGTGTGGGAAGATTCCAAGTAGAGAGGACACACATCTGCTTCCTAGACTCCCACTCTGTGTCCCTGCTCACCTCACCCTCTTTGTTCCAGCCTAGTTGGGGCCTCCTCTCTACACCGCATGTCTTGGCTAAAGGGTAGAAGGACCCCTCCATTCCCAGTCCAACCAAATGGTACATCTCAGTGTCCCCACCCATTCCTGGGCATCGTGCCTCTGCATCAGAAATCTGTTTTCTGAAAATACATTTGCTTCTCTATTATTTTCATCTTTTTACACTTGACTTAGTATAAATTGCCTTTATTAGACATGTGCTTGAGAGCAGAATCATGCATCCGAGAACAGGCCCACATTAAGAATGATCAGATAGACCACACGGAGTCCCAAGCAGGGGATGAAGCAGTTAACACAACACCCCAGCAGGGCATGAGGGGTGCTAAGACCCCACTTCTCTCTGTCATTTTCCATGATGTTCACTCTAGGCAGATGTGTCCAGCCTGCAGCCTGTGGGCCTCACGTGTCCCACGATAGCTATAAATGTGGCCTGACAGATTTGTAGATGACAACAATGGTGTCACAATATCAAAAGCTAAGATGCCCCTGCTAGGCACCCTAGGGGGATAAATTACATCCATGAACTCCAGTTCTCAATTGGTTAAACTAAGAAAGATTTTTAGGATGGCTTTTCATCCCACACTAGGTCAGGATAGCTCAGAGAGACAGACATCTAAAGGTGATGCTAGGACCCAAGTGGTGGCAGACACTGAAGAACCCCATGACTGACACGAGATGGAGAGGGGAAACTAGGCTTTTCATGGCGGCAGGTCCCTGCTGGAGATGGCTCCCTGGGTAGCTCCATGCTCTTACCAAAGTCAGTGCAAACCAGCATGGCAGCAGAGCCCCTGAGTCTGGTAAGAGCTCTGGGTTCAGAGCGGCCTGTTTCTCCCCTTCATATCCGGAGTTGGCAACTTGCTTTCCCTCCTGCGTGAGCAGAACCTGAGGTCTTTGGCTACAGAATTGAGAACACTCACTGACTAGAATCTGCCATCTGTGCCCCAAACCACATTCAGTATCATCTCTTGACTGGAAAGTCACCGGGCCTCTCTTCTTCCTCAGTCTTCAGGGGCAGGTCCCATGGGATGATGGGCTTGCTTCCCCAGCGAAAGCCTCTTTGACCTTCCTGGGGTGGGGATGGGCTGTTTTTGTTCTCCAGATTTAACTTGGAGCCTGGCTATGATTTTCTTCACATCTATGATGGACGGGACTCTCTCAGCCCTCTCATAGGAAGCTTCTATGGCTCACAGCTCCCAAGCCGTATTGAAAGCAGCAGCAACAGTCTCTTCCTGGCCTTCCGCAGTGATGCATCTGTCAGCAATGCCGGCTTTGTTATTGACTACACAGGTAAGGGCCTGGTGCTAGAGAGTCCCAAGGGTAGGGCCAGCGGGCCTAACAAAGGAAGAGCAATGTGGTACAGAAGGAGGGAGATAGGCTAGACCACAGGGAGCCTGCAGGTCTCTTACAGAGGACTGTCTTCCCTGTGATCCCGCCCCTAGGTGACTTAGTCTCACGTATTCACATACCCTAGGGCTAAGAGAGTATGGTAGTAGCAGGTTTTTGGCCTCCTGCTTCTGTCTTCAAATCACCATTTCTCTCTCCCCTTCTCTATAAGGGTCATTTCTAACTCTACTTTAGCCTCGTAGTTTTCCTTCATAGCCATCAGCTGACACCTTCCTGGTCATTCCCCTGCATTGTGGGTTCATGCTGAATCTCAGTCTTCCTCTAGACCCCAGCCAGAGCCTCCACCATCTTGGGAAACTGACCATGGCTTGCTCCATCTTCTGTTGCTACAGCAGATACCCGAGGCTTGGTACTTTTTAAAGAAAAAAGTTTATGGCTCATAGTTTTAGGCTGAAAGTCCAAGATTGGGTCTGGCCTTCTGGTTGACCTCTTCTGCAGCCCTGGGGAGTGGGGGCGGGGTAGAGGGAACAGCACCGCAGTGGAGGGAACCCATGCATCAGAGATTACGTGGCCAGACAGACATTACATGCTGGAAAAAAACGCAGGAGCCAAGCTTCCTGTTCCTGTAACCACCCACTATAACTGAGGTACCCTTAGAATTGAGGTACCCTTAATCCTTTTCAAAGGCAACACCCCCTTGACCTGACCCCCCCTCCCCCCAGAGATGCCACTTCTTAAAGGTTTCACCATCACCTCAACATCACCACACTGAATACCAAGTGTCAACCTTTGGGATGTACGTGCAAACCACAGCCGAGCTGTCCCACCCCACATAGACAGGGCAGCCTGTGCAAATCTATAGTCCTCATGCTTGGACTCTGGCACTTTGCCACAGACTGGCTACCATCTGATACATCCTGATGGCATCTTGTTATCCTTCTGACTCCAATTCATGCACTGCCATCAAATTTTGGAATTAGGCCAGTGGATAATGGAGAGGTCAAACGAAGGAGTTGATGGGTTATTTTTTTCTTAAAGATAACAAATATTTTAGATAATAAATATTTCCCTGTCATAGGTTCTCAGCTCTGTCCTTGTAGGGCTCAAATAAAAATAGACAAAAAGATAAAGGAATGGGCATGAGCATGTGTTGAAAACTCACTTGGGGCATGGTGGGGTGCGATGTGGAGACGGCTCAGTCCGTAAAGCATTGGTACACCCAAGGACCTGCGTTTGGATCCCAAGCACCCATATAACAACAAAAAACAGGGAGCAGAAGAGACGACCTCATAGGTAAGAACACGTGGTGAGCAAGCATAAGGATCTCAGTTCAGTTCCCAGCATCCACGTTAAAAACCAGGCCTGGCTACCCACACACCTGTGATCCCAGAGCAATGAGGGACAGGGACTGGGGCGTGCTAAAGCTTGGCTAGATACTAGCCTAGCTTCAAGATCAACAAGAGACTCTGCCTCAAGGGAATGAAGTGGAAAGTGGTAGGGCAGACACCAGATGTCTTCTTCTGGTGTATACCCACACACAAATGTGTACATATGCCACACACAAATGTGCATACCCATACACAAACGTGTACATATGCCACACACAAATGGGCATACAGTACACACAAATATCTACATATGCCACACTCAAATGTGCATACACCACACACAAGCATGTACATATGCCACACACAAATGTGCATACACCACACGCACGCATATGTAAGTATTCTAGGCCTGCTTGTCACAGACACTAAGCTCTGCCCCTGGAGGGCTAAAGCAGCCACGGACAAAACAGAAAGAAATGTGCATAACCATGTGTCAATAAACCTTCACAAAAATAGCCGAGGTCCTTGCCTGGCCAAGAGCACAGCTTTCCAGTTAACTGGATTAAGTTCATGTTTATTACTCAGCAATTGGGTGACTTTAGGTAGGTTACTTAACCTCTCAAAATCCCCAACTTCTTCATTCAGAAAATAATGGCAGGAAAATTCCTTCACAGCAAAGCTACAAAGCTCAATGGTCCTGTTCATTGAAGCCATTGGTACAGCACCGGGCATGTATCAAAAGCCCCGTGCTCTTCGGAGTTATTAATAGTCAGAACAGTGTTCTGGGCTCCCAGGCACTCCACATTTTCTACTCCATTATTCCCCTTTTGACCTTCTCTTCTTCCTTAATTATCCCAGGTGACGTTACCCAAATCTGAGCTCCACTTCTTCCTTGATTTGTGAACCCGGCAAGTTATTATCTTCTAGAACATTATCTACAACATAGGGCCAAAAAAACTTACGTTGCAGAGAGTTAAGATTCAAAGACTCTGTGTGTGTGTGTGTGTGTGTGTGTGTGTGTGTGTGTGTGTGTGTGTGTGTGTTTGTGTGTGTGTGAAAGTGTGAGAGAATGATGTATTAGCACTGACATCTTCTGAAGCAGAAGAGACTAATGTGTCCATACACGTGTGTCACACAGCTCATCCAAAAGGGGCTTAACTCAGTTCCTACTTCCTGCCGTTCCCAGTGCAGACATTCATAATTCAGCATGAGCAAAATAGTTGAGAACCTGACTCCACTATAACTCAAAGGTGTGTGTGTGTGTGTGTGTCTGTGTGTCTGTGTGTCTGTGTGTCTGTGTCTGTGTATAAATATATGTGCATCTGGAGGCCAGAGGTCTCCCTCACATTTCATCCTCAAGAGTGCTTTCTACCTCCTTTGAGAGAGAGTCTCTTATTGGTCCATATCTCACCAAGTAGCCAAGGCTAGCTTAGCCCAGCACTGGGATTACAGGCCCACAGTCCCATACCCAGAATTTGTACGTGGGTTCTGGGGATTAAACTTGAATCCCATGTTTTAGGGGAAAAAATGTATTGACTGAGCCATGTCCTTAGCCAGCACCCAGACTTTTAACCAGCCCTGACTGGTTGGCCAGCATTTGGACTTTTAACTAGCCCCAACTGGTTGGCCACCATCCAGACTTTTAACAAGCCCCGACTGGTGGACCATTTTGACTATTGTCCCAGGATTTTGCTCTTCAAAAGATCAGGAATGGACCTCATCTGTGAAGACTAGAGAGAAGCTGTTTCTGTTCCGCTACTCTGGGCAGCTTGGGTTTTATTTATGACCACGATGGTGATGTTTTAGCCATCCTGTTTTTATTATTTACAGCCAAGCGCTGGCCAGCGGCAGGTCTGTTTCTGGTCCTCATTCCATCTCTCACTTAGCTGAATGGCTTGGGGAACCCATTCTACTTCTCTGATCACCACATTCTTCACATAGCTCCTGAGTGTGAATGTAGCTGTCTCTGCCTGTGGAGGACACAGATGAGGTGACAGATTCGGAAGGGCTTTAAGAATGATGCTGTGGTATTCCTATGTGTGGGGCTGTCATCGTTATTATTGGTGGGATCACACTCAGGGTGGCAAGCCCATCCTCTTCTGAAATGTGAGTGAATGTGAATATACGATGTCGGGGTCATCGATGAGGCCTGTACGTCTGGAGAAAGCCAGCAAAGGAACAACAGGGGGTGATGTCACAGAGGGGATAATGGAGCAGCACCTGCAGGGCCTGTAGGCCTGGAAGGACTAACTTTGTCTCCTCCAAGGAAAGCAGAAGGTTTTGCTTGTGTTTTCCATCCCCTAGGCCGGGCCTGGCTGCCCAAGAGCCTGGGATGTGTAGATCTTACCTGGTGCCTGGGGACTGTCAGTCCATCTGGGTTCCATCGTGGAAACTGGAAGGGGAAATGAAAAGCAGGATCCACAGCTGATTCGGACTCTGTGTGAGCTTGGTTCCATTTCGTAATTTCAAATATGATTTGACTCATTATGAATTTATGATCACAGTTCAGCATATCTCTGCTATTGGAATGTGGGTCACCCGGTGGCCATTTATAGCCTGGCCAGAGCCTCAGGCATTAGGAAAGGCCAGATTTGATGCAGGGGTCAGAGTGATGTACCACAGGGCACACAGTATGCTGAGGAGGGGCCTTTGCCAGGCAAGTGAAGGTTCTCTGGGTCCAGTGAGTCCCAGCAGCACACCCAGGACTGTGCATGCTCAGCTGTTTGGGGAAGACTTGAAGAGCGGGGAAATTAGAAAGGCTCAAATGTAAGAGCTGGATGGACATGACAGGATTATAGACCCTCGGGGTCCTGTCCCATCACTCAACAGGCTGATTGGCAGCTAAGTGACAGCTTCAAGCAATGACTGCCATGTGTATATGCAGTCTAAAAGGTACCCAGGTGACAGGGACTGCCCTCAGCAAAATTCCTCCTGAGCCATTCATCTCTGAACTCTGGTATCTTCCCTCCTTAGTTCTACTCATTCCGTGTCAGAGCCCGACTGCCAAAGAGGCTAGCCCGTTAAGAGCCGGACAGCATTCTCGCCCTACATCGACACTCTAACCAAACCCCGTGGGCCAGTGACAGGTTCCTGGTGCCATTTGGCCTTAGCTGTGTCCTGCCACTGCCTAGCTGACAGTCCTGAAGACAAGAATGAGAAAAAGCTTGTCACAGGGAGAGTAAGGACTACCTTCCAGGACTGCTTGGGATTTCTCTGGGAAAAAAGACCATAATGCCAGGTCTCCTCCACATACATACCCAGCACCCAGCTGGTACTCCCGACACTTAGGAAACACCAAGTGTGGTACAGAGAGGTGTCAAAAGAATAAATGACTTGGATACAGCCACAGTTGCCTGCCTGGGGAGACTGTTGTTTTATCTCCGACACAGTGGCTGTACCTGTATCTACTGATATTTTAACTACCGTCTGCAGCATTCCCCACCCCCTGCCCCACAGTCACCACTATCCTGCTCAGGTCATGGCCTGGTAGGACTTACGGTCCCACTGGCACCCAGTCCTGCCACTGCCACCAAATGTAGTTTTTAACTAAGTCTCTGTTGTTCTATTAACCCATAAAGACTCAGGAGTCAGATGTTGGGGTGAAAACCTCCTAGCTCAAAGGGGCCGAGAAGCAACCAGCTGACCTTCCTTTTTGGCCTGAGACCCAGCAAGAGAGCACCTCTCCAGCCATCCCAAACCAAAAAGACCATGAATCTCCAAGTCCCTCCCTCCTCCTCTGTTCATCTTCCTGGTTCCTCCGTACTCTCTATGGCTAATTCCTGTCAACTAGTCACTGGCTCCGCCCTCTGATCCAAGGTTGATTGGTTATTAACACAGTCTCAAGGTTTCACAGTGTAATCAAATATCCTGCAACAGAGGACACCTAAGAGTCTTGTGGCCAGACAGAAAACACCATTACTTCAATGAATTGGTGAGCACTTGGTATCCAGTGAAGACCTAGAAACCCATATTGGAGCTTTTGATACCACAGGGGTTTGGGGTATCCAACCAGAGGTGGAGTAAGATTTTTCACCCCCTACCCACGCCCTGATCTGAGTTTAGTGCCCTATATGTGAGCCTGTGGAGCAGATATCAGCTCCACCCTCAGGCCAGCACAGTGGAGGGAAAGATGAAGAGGAGAAAGAGACAATTCCAAATGCTGGGTGTTGCTGGATTTGTGGGTGGAGATAGGAAGTCAAGGAAGCTAGCTTATACCGGCTTGGGGTGAGAGAGGAGCTAGCGGCTGGGTCTGAATACTGACCCCTGCCTTCCCCCAGGATGTGGGCAGTGGCGTAGGTTCACTGCAGGCAGAGCAGTACTTGCTCTCCTTGGGGAAGTCAGCAAAGAGATGAAAAGGAATATCCAAGGTGAAGACTTCACTCCCTCCTCTATAGGTCACAGCAAGAAGGACTGGGGAGGAGAGCATCAATCCTGAAGACCATTGCCAGCCTCAAATCTCTAACAAAGTTTAGAGGTGTTTCTAGACACGCAGGGAAATTGACAGGTCATCCTGAGCCCTTCTGTGCTGCTCATAAGTCTCTAATGAACTGTTCCCTGCCCTCCCCCCACCCCCGCCAACTCACTCTGTTCGTCTGTCTGGTTTTCCAGAAAACCCAAGAGAGTCATGTTTTGACCCCGGTTCCATCAAGAACGGCACTCGAGTGGGCTCTGACCTGAAGCTGGGCTCTTCCATCACCTACTACTGCCACGGAGGCTACGAGGTTGAGGGTGCCTCCACCCTGAGCTGCATCCTGGGGCCTGATGGGAAGCCACTGTGGAACAACCCAAGACCAGTCTGCACAGGTGAGAACAGCCAAGACCCTAAGGGTCTAAAGGCCAAGGGATGCCTGAGACAGATGGTGGGCAGAAGGGACTGTGGTGGGGGAGGGGAAGCAGGACATGGCCTCCAGGGGACTCCTGTGAAGCAAGCAGGGTCTGACAATTGGGTTTTCAATGAAGGCGGATGTCGTCATCATCCACCCAGTGTCTCAGCCTCTCTGGACAGTCATCTCCCTTGAGTGTACCTACTCCCATTCAGAGAGATGCTCAACCAAGGCTTGTAGGCCTGCCATCCAGGAACTTCACACCAGGAAAGGGGAGATAAAGGTGACCTGGGGCTGACTCCTGGGGCTGAGGACATTCTGAATGATGTCTGTAAAGCAGAATGATGCAAGTAAAGTAAGGACACAAGGTGGCCTTGTGTTACCACCTGTGCGTCAGAACCCCCAGAGCATGGGGGCCACCCCAGTTGAAAAGAATAAGTGGACAAGGCTAGCACCAAGGATGGGAACAGGAGGTAGCTTGGCTGAGTGGTCCCCAGAAGGTAAGTGTGGGAAGAGAATCTTCAGCCTCCTGCTCAGTAAACGCCAGGGCCTTCATCCATCAGCCATGGAGCCAAAGACCACGCCCAGGTCCTACACAGAAGCATATAAGTGTGAAAGTCTCGTGATGTGAGCCCCAGTGGTGTGCCCTCAAGGACCCATGCCAGTGTTAACACCTAGAGGACAAAGGCTGATGTGTGTCCTTAGGTGGGTTTCAGGCTTGGGACAAGGTGTCCTTGGCCAGGGCAGGGCCAGAGGCTCGGGCTGGGAGAAGGGAAGATGGGCAGCTGTTAGGAGATCACCAAGTCACCAGGCCCCTCTCTGGCTTCTCTTTCAGCTCCCTGTGGTGGACAGTATGTGGGTTCAGATGGAGTGGTCCTGTCCCCAAACTACCCCCAGAACTACACCAGTGGACAGACATGCTTGTATTTTGTCACCGTGCCTAAGGACTACGGTAGAGTCTCCTTGGCTTACTTCTGTGTGTTCTGACTCCTCCCACTGTCTTCCAAAATGGCAAGCCCTCAGACTCCTCCAAGTTACCCAATTCCACTGTGAGACTTGGAAGGACAGCCTCTCAGGCAGGAGAGCGGAGTGTGGGGAATACATCAGGAGGGGCTGCCGGGGAGGAGAAAGAAGGCACACACAGGCATTGTGTGTGTTTGGGGGAGGAGGGAGGTGAACTGGTGAAGAGAGCTGATGAAGGCCAGGTGCCCTGAGTCTCCTCAGCATAGACTGAAGAGGCTAGAAGGCCTGCAGATCCAGGCCTGCTGGGGGCCTGGCAGAGAGTGGCCTGGGAGCAGGAAGGAAGAGGGAAGGGACTGGGAACCACATCATTCCAGTCGCCCATCTGCGGCGAATCCAGCAGCTGTAAGTGGGAGGAGCAAGAAACCCATGAGGCAATCGTCTGCCCTAAGAAGTCCAAGAAACTTCCAGATCCCAAGACAGCCAGACTGAAGAAATCAGGACTGTCACCCTGAGCAGCTAGGAAAGCAGGGTACTTCTTCTCAGACATGGATAGGAAGCTTTTAGTGACACCCACCAAGGCCATCTGCTCTGCTGAGGCCTCTGCCACCTAGACGGGAGACACATTCCTGTTCCTGTAACTCCCAGTCTCATCCCCACCGGTAGCTCTGCCCCAGCCCCTGCACCCTTAGCTGCACCTACCACACCCCTCCCACTGAGGCAGGAGCTTTAGGCCACAGGAATCCACTGAGGAAAGTCAGGAAACATTGTCCAGAAAGTCAAGGACCCTTGATAGCTGGCACCCAATGCCACGCTTCAGTTCTCCGTATGATGAGGAGCTCAGTCCTTTGCCGGTAACCCACCCCGAGCCAGCATCACACAGCTGAAACCTGCCTATGGACTCTGGCTGCCAAGGAGTTTTGCTCCAGGTAGCTCCTCTTTGCCAGTGAGGCCCACCCTGAGCCCAGGAGGAGTGGCAGACTTTCTCCTCTAGGTACAAATGACATGTCCCCAACTCAGGTGTCAGTGCCGACATCATGCTTCCAGAAACCTCCCTGTGATCCCCCCTCAGAAGTAGTCCCCCCCCTTGCCCTGGCCCTGCCATGCTGTCGCATTACCCTAGAAGTTAAATAACACTCTCTGAGAGTTTAGTTGCTAAGTGTGTGCTTGGGCGGGAAGAGGCACTGAAATGCAGATCAGAAGAAAGCAGGAACCTGCTCACCTCTGGGGACTGCAGACCCCTGTTACAGGGTTGTGTCAATTTTCCCTTTCCCCATGTTCTTCCGCTCCTCCTCCACCCATAACCAAGAACTAAGATTACTACCGTGGCTGCCACATTCAGCTGAAGATTATTTTGTACCAAGCAGTTAACCCCACGGCCTGAATCCCTCCCTCTCTGCCCCAGCACACAATATATAGAACATACATAGCATATATGCAGAATACACAACACATGGCCTAAAGAAAATACATACAATATACATGCACACGCAGCCTACACAAACACACACTTATCCTACTTCCTGTGAGCTGAAGATTGTGAGCCAAACCAGGGATGGAACCTACCTGGCTCTTGCCCACGGTGGGAGTCATGTGTAGCCCGGTGGATGGGAGCTGTGCCCACAGTGACCCCACCCCTCAGCACTGATTGGCAGAGAGAAGAGGGCTGAGGACATCCCTGCTGTTCCCAGACCAAAGGCCAGAGTTCATGGGGGTCCCTACTCAAATTAACCAGATGGTCCAAAACTCTTAACCTCTGAGCCTATACTTCTTGGTCTACAAAATATGAATAATTTCTGCAAACGCCACAGTCAAATAAGACAGTGCACACAACCAGTGTGGTCCCTGGCACCCAGTGGGTGCTGGGTGAATGTCATATCCCCTTTTGGGTGAGTAGGGTGGAGATACTGTCTGCTCTGTACACTGTTCATACCTATATTACCCAAGAGCTGGTGTCCAGGGGCTGGCCTGGTTGCCTGGGAATTAGAAGAAAAATTCAGGTGATCATAGGCTCCTAAGATCAGGGTGGGGTGGGGGACGTAGAGGGTGGCACCAGAAGCCTTTACAAGTCCTCAAGTAGCTGCTGCAGCTGTTTTGTAGAAAAGAGTGAGGTTCAGTCTCCCTCTACTGGCCTGCCCCTGGGTGCCGGTGTGACCCCTGGGGAGAAGGTCAGCCAGGGACGCCCCCGGTCTGTGTCCCCCGTACCCAGTATTTTCAGTGTGCTAACCTTGCAGCAGAAAGGGCCCTACTGCTGACCCCTGCACCAGCAACCCCCCTCTAACTTCTCTCCTCCTGGCCCAAGACCAGCAGATCCCCATCTCCTCCCCAAACCCCTAGCAGCCTACACAGTCTCTGCACTGATTGTCCCGTCTCCTCCACAGTGGTGTTTGGCCAGTTTGCCTTCTTCCATACAGCCCTCAACGACATAGTGGAGGTCCATGACGGCTACAGCCAGCACTCCCGGCTACTCAGCTCTCTCTCAGGCTCTCACACAGGTACCCAGGGCTGGGGAGGGATGGGGTGGGACGGGGGGGGGGGAGAGAGGAGGAGTAAGGGGAGGCTGGGCCATCCCAGGACTACTGCCAGGAATGAGGCCCTATAGGCATCATGGCCAAAGGTGCGCTGTTTCATAGCCTGCTACAGTGTGTCCACGACAAAGGGCCACACAGAACAGAGGACCCAGGCCCCACCTTTGCTTTTCACTATGGACATGTTGCGTTTTCATTGTAGAAAATTTGGGGCCAAACCAAAATCATCATAAGGGAACATTTTAAATAAACACTCCGAACAAATGATTGCCACGGTGTAATGCGTGTCCTTGTACTCTTCAAATCCATGTAGACAGACTTTTCCATATTTTATTGAATAAAACTATATATATATATATTTCATTGCAATTACTCTCACCATAAACTTTCCTCTGCTGTTATGTATCTTTTTTATAGTTTGAATGCTTAGTAGTTTCTCCTATAGTTATTTAAGATTTATATAACAAATTCTCTAGTGCTGTGCATTTAGCTTGCTTCTGCATTATGAATAATAACTCATTGCATTATGCCTATATCTTTATCCATATCCCTAACTGCACCTCAGCATATCTAAGAGTGGCTGAGCTAAAGAATACAGTGAGATCATTAAGGCTTTTTTGTGTAGATTGTCAAATAACCCTGATAGAAAGATCTTGCAGCTTTGTTCTCCAAAAGTGAGGTAATTTTTTAAAAAGTTGCAAATTTGAGATGTGCAAATAGTATAGCCTTTTCTAATTCGCCTTTTTTATTGCTGGTGAGGTGGTGACCTTTTTAATAATGTCTTTATTGGCCCAAGCATCCTTGTGGCCGATTTGTGTTCATTTTTCTATTAGCCCTCATCTTCTTTTTCATGAGGTAGAGCCCCACATGGCTACAGGCAAAGTACATTCTATACCAGAGGAGCCTCACACCCTGCAAGAAGCCTTCCCCTCCGTTCTGCCATTTGCCATGTACTTTTCTTCAGGGTATGTTTTGATATGAGAAAATTGAAATGCCCCTTGATATCAAATAGATCTTTCTTTCATCATTTATGCCTTCATGTGTACACTCTGTTTTCTGTTTCTTTTCAGTTCTGTCAGTTTGCCTTAATTTCTCTGGATTTTATTTTGACTTTTTATTTGACACAGAGACGCGAACCAATTAATCAGTTGTTCTGATATGAATTTTCAAAATGCCAAGTTTACATATTCTAATTTTTATGGTGTTTGGGTCTTTTTCCTTACTTTTAATCTGTTTCTTCCAAGTGTATATTCCTCCGTGTACAGGTTTTGGTTATTACAAAGCTATAATGGTACTTGGTGTCATAATAACATTTTTCAAAGACTTATTTTTATGTGTGTGGGTGTTCCACCTGCATGTGTAGAAGTACATCCCATGTATACAGTGTCTAAAGAGGCCAGAAGAGGACATCAGATCCCCCAGAGCTGGAGTTAGATAGGTTGTGAACTGTCATGTAGGTGCTGGGAACTGAACTCAGGTCCCTCACAAGGGCAACAGGTGCTCTTAACTACTGAGCCACCTCTCCAGCCCCGTCATACTACTTTAAAAGCTATGCTCCTGTTCATCCCTGTGGTCATTCTTTGGTTTGATTTTTTTTTTTTGGAGACAGGTTTTTCTACTTAGCCCAGGCTGGCCTCAAAGTTCTCATCCTCCTGACTCCCAGGCATGCAATACCACAACAAGCTATTATGACTTTTTAATTGGCCATTCTTGCTTGTTTGTATCTCCAAATATTATCTAGAAATGTGTGGTCAGTTTAAAAAATTGCATAGGGCTGGCAGTATAGCTCGGCTGGGAGAGTGCTAGCCTGGCATGCACAAAGGCGGGCATGTGCAATGCCTAGCACCACATAAACCCAGTGCAATGGTGCAGGTCTGTGATTGCAACAGTTGCGGGGTGGAAACACAAGAATCAGAAGTTCAAGGTCATCCTCAGCTACAAAGCCAGTTCAAGGTCAGCCTGGTTTACATAAGACACAGATGCAAAACAAGAAAAAAAACCCATGAGAATTATCTCTAGAATTTCACAAAATGTGTAGATTATGTTGGAGAGAGCATCTTTATATTAACACTTGTTCCCAACCGAGAGAGAATATGACATGTCTCTCCACTTATCTGTTGGAAACTTTGGGGGTCAGGCTGCCACTTTCGTTCAAACAGCGGCGATTTGTCACTGTTCTTAGCTTTATTCCCAGCTATCTCCTGGAGGTTTTTAGCTGTCTTTATTGCTCTCTTATTATAAATGGGTCCTTTTGGCTCCCTTTGTGTTTTCTAGCCGGTCTTTGCTAATCAATTCTAAGCCTGGCATTCAGGGTGCATTCCTCTTATAAACCCATTGAACCGTCCTCAATAGTGCTAATATCACAGACTAATTCCCAGATGCTGGGTGAGAGGCTCCATCATTTGCAAATAAATTTGCTTCATTGTTTTATTTCCTCCTCCTCAGTCGGTTTTCTTTGATTTCCTCCCGTGGTTCCTGTTCTATCCAGGTATATTATTTTAATTTCAATGCTAATATTTTATCTTTTGGTAAAATTCATTTCGTAATTTCTCTTCACTTCAGCAATGTCATTTGTGTACTCTGCGAGGATGGTTTTTTTTTAATGCCCCTGGCTCCGGTGCGTATGTCCCCTGTCTCTGGAGTGCTGTGCATTGTGTTCACGGTCCCCTTCTCTGATTAGCTGTGCCAGAGGTTTATGGGGTTCTGGTGCTTTGGGAAATTCTTATTGCTCCGATTGATCAGTACTTCTGTGGAGTTTGTTACTTTCTAATTAACCATTGCTTTTATTTCATGAATTCTCTCCTCTGTTCCTTCTCCAAATTATTGTGTTCTGGTCCTGCCTTCCTGGGTAGAGAGCAAGCGTTGTTTGTACCTTTCCCTGTACAAGACCATGCATGTTTACAACAGTGTGCTCAGTTTGAACATGCTTACAGCAGTATACTCATCTGGGCTCCATGTCATTCATTTTGATACACACTGTTTGATATATACTACTTTAACATATGGTACTCTCTTGCCCAAGAGTTAATGTCTCTTCTGGGGCTAAAGAGATGGCTCCATAGTTTAGATTTCTTGTTGCTCTTGATGAGGACCCAAGTTCACTTCCCAGCACCTACATGTTTTCTCACAACCGTCTGTAACTCCAGATCCAGAAAACTGGATACCATCTTCTGACTTCCATAGGCATAAGGCTCACACATAGTGCACATATATACATGCAGGTGAAAAATCATACATATAAAATAAATCTAAAAATCCCTTTGAATTAAAAGAAGAAAAGATGGCCGGGCAGTGGTGGCGCACGCCTTTAATCCCAGCACTCGGGAGGCAGAGCCAGGCGGATCTCTGTGAGTTCGAGGCCAGCCTGGGCTACCAAGTGAGTCCCAGGAAAGGCACAAAGCTACACAGAGAAACCCTGTCTCGAAAAACCAAAAAAAAAAAAAAAAAAAAAAAAAAAAAAAAAAAAAAAAAAAAAAAAAAAGAAGAAAAGACTATCTCTTCTGGGCTGGGAGATGGCTCTGTGGGTAAGAGCACTTGCTGCTCGAGCATGAGGACCTCAGCTTGAATACCCAACACCCGCATAAAAAGCTGTGTGTGGCAGTGTGCACACCTGTAGCCCAGTGCACGAGAGTGAAGACAGGAGGAGAGCTGGCTGCTGAGCTGCAGGTTCAGTGAGAGACCTTGTCTCAAGGGAATAAGACAAGCCGGGCGGCGGTGGTGGCGCACGCCCTTAGTTCCGGCACTCAGGAGGCAGAGGCGGTGGATCTCTGTGAGCTTGAGGCCAGCCTGGGCTACAGAGTGAGTACCAAGTTGAGGTACATAGTAAGACCCTGTCTCAAAATCGAGACAGACAGACAAACAGGCAGATGGATGATTACTGTTTTTCCAGATCTAACTCTCTGAGCTGAGAGCAAATGGTTTAGTTTATGACAGAGTTTTGATGATAGACTGTATCATCTAAAAGTGTAGAAGTAAAGGAGCATGATCTACAGATAAGGGTAAATGGGCGTGTATTTAGGACTCTGTATGACTGTAGATATAGGTGTACAAAGTCAATAGAAGGAAGGGCAGGGATGGGAAGAAATGACAGTGGAGAAGAGAAGGAAGGAATGGAAATGGGAAGAAGGGAAGAGAAGGCAAGGGTGAGGAAGGAAGGAAAGGGGACAGATGAAGGGATGACAAGTAGGAAGCTGAGGACGGAAGGGGAGGGAGGAGGGAGGGAGAAGGAAGAGGGAGGGAGGAGGGAGGAGAGCAGTACTCAAGTTTGATTCCTCACTTAACTGTGACCCCCGTGACTGAGGTGTGCTGGGTTGAAGAAAAGCTTCCAGGCTCCATTTCAGCCTCTTTGCTGCGGCTTTGTGTTTGATAGAGCAATGGCTGAGGGAAGTGTGTTAAAACACCTTCCATGGAAATGGTGATATCGGGGTAGGGAAGGGCTTCTTGTATTTCTGATAGTTTCCGAGTCTGCTCCTCTCCTTGTTCTCTGGGAGTCTTTTCCCTTAGGTGAGATGTTAGTGCTGGTGTCTGCCCGCCTGCTTCGTCCTCCCTGGGGATCGGCTTCCCAGTTGGGAAGGTACTTCTTTGCTTTTCCATTCACGCCGGACCCGTCTCTAGTTTTCAGTTTTTTGTTTGCACATTTGGGCTTGGTGCTAATGGCCTTAGTAACTATTTGTAAATCATTCATTTCTCACCCAAAGGTAAGTTTTGACATTGGCCTTTGGGTGTTACCTCATTGACAAGGGTCTTCTGGGGTTAGCAATCTTTCCCTAGCAGAATTTCCTCCTTGCTAGCTTCTGGCTTCTCCCCGTTAGTTCTTTCTTTCAGTGGGGCTCAGAATCACGGTCCTCCCTCTGTCCCCTTGAGGATGCACATGGGGCTCAGAATCACAGTACTCCCTCTGTCCCCTTGAGGATGCACATGGGGCTCAGAATCACGGTCCTCCCTCTGTCCCCTTGAGATGCACTTGGGACTCACAATCACGGTCCTCCCTCTGTTCCCTGGAGGATACACAAATGTCTTCCTCTGACATACCACATAAACACCAACTTGCTTGCACATCAAATTACGGGCCACATGCTTCCTCTCTTAAAAAAAACCACGCAGATTGCCCCACCCTATTTCAGCATTTCCTATTGGGATCCAAGTTGAGTCCTCATCATTGTGAATCACCAATGCTTTGCCGTCCATGGGGCTTTCGTGTTTTCTGATTTAGAATATTGAACAGCCCACCAGGCTAAACTTTTTTCTCTTGTCTTATCTGGTGCTTTTGGTGAGCTGCTGCAGCCTGAGCCCCACCTCCACAAGGTGTCTTTGTTCTTACACTCTTTTCCTTGGGATTTTCTCTCTTCCCTCTCTGGAAATCCCCGTGTCTGCTGGTTGGATTTTCCCATCTATCCTCTGCATTGCTTGTCATTTATCTCAAGACTTTGATCTCTTTGTCATTTTCCTATAGATTCTGAAAGAATACCCCAATTTCACCCCCACACCATTGCTGGATGTCTGCACAGCCCACAAGCCACATGTCGGGGTTCCCCGGCCCACATGTTAGAAAAGTGCCTCCTCCCTTCCCGGGTAACCTTTGCTGACCTCAGCGCCCCCCTCTGCCACATCTTCCTCTGGCATCGAAGATGTCTTGCTCCATTTAACCTTATGCAACCGGGACCAAAAACCTTCACTCTGTTCTCCATTGTAATTCACATGAAAGATTTGCTTGGACTTCTATCAGCAGCCCCCTCCCGTAGAAGTTATCTTATGGCCATTGATTTCTGTGCTTTCCCTAGGAGAAGGAAGTCTCTGTGTGGCCAGGACTGAAGTCACCTGGGTTCTGCCAATCACTGGGGCCCTCAATCATAGATGTCAGACGTGGTGGTTCCCTCTACTCAGCCCCATTGAGAGGTAGAGGTGATGAATGGGGAGACTGTCTTCGCCAGGTTCCTTCTGTTTCAGCAGCCAGAAGTTTTCTGGGTCAATGACTCTTAGCTAGGATAAATGACACTGAACCACATGTAAATCTAAGTGTGCTGAGCAAAAGGTTCCCTCTGATCCCTGTGACTGTTGGCGCCAAGGGGCTTTCTAGAAGCATCAGTGGGCCCTCTCAGTGACTCGCGCTGATCTGCACTCCAACACTCTCCCTGGTGGACATTGCTTGGCTCTCTTTTTGAAGATGGAGTCAGGGGTCCTTAAGGTTAAAGAGGGGCAGAGTGGTCATGCTACTGCCCACCACTACATCCTGCCTGGGCTTCCACAGGAAGATAAGGATGAGCAGGGTCGTTGCTTCAAAGCTGTGGGTCCAGCTGATGCTGCCCCTCCCCAATCTGTACCACACCAAGCAGACCTAAGCCCTGTCTCCTGCCCATGCTAGCACTCCTCAGTGCCCTGTATCCTTACAGACTTTTCCTGTCTTCTGCACAATGTGATTGGAGGACCACACATCCTGGGGTGTCCGAGACAGTCTCAGCATCCACTGAGCTGTCCCTTCAGCATCCTGAGAACCGCTCCCTTTGCTCTCGAGGATGGGCTAGTCTGAATCACGCATCTCTATCACTTCCGGGGTGTCTGGGAAAGGCCAAGCTTTCAGATGGTCTTACTCCTTCCTTCCCACAAACCAGTGTCTGATTTTTATGTATTTGTTTTTAATTGGTCTGATTTCACTTTTCCAAGTAAACTTCCTGCTGGCATGGTAACAACCATTCCCTCCAGCCCCATAAATCAACATGTTTTTAGCAGCTTCCTCCTTTCTGGACAGGTCATGTAATTTTCCAAACCTCCTCATCTTGCTTTGTAAATGAGGGTGCTGGGCTCTGCCGTGCTGGCCTCACAGTGACCGCAGATCAAGGGATAGCGTGGATGTAAAACCATCTCTGTTTTGTTGTTGTTTTTGTTTTTAGAAAGGATCTCATGTAGCCAAGGATGGCATCAGGCATGCTATTAACTGGGGATGGAAGATGCCCTTTAACTTATGATCCTCCTGCCTCTACCTCCCAAGTGCTGGAATTAGAGGTGCGCACCACTCTACCAATTCATGCAGTGCTGGGGGACCAAACCCAGAGTTTTGTGCATGGTAGGCAAGCACTCTACCAACTGATCCACATCCCCAACGTGTGTCTGTGAGCTTCCCACTGTAAGGTACAGGCTGTGAGTTAGGTTGCAGTGAATCCTGAAACATGGAAGGCATCACTGTGTGCAGTATGCCTGCCCCTCCTTCCCGGCCCGGAGTCTATCTGCTGAGCATCACTGTGTGCAGTATGCCTGCCCCTCCTTCCCGGCCCGGAGTCTATCTGCTGAGCCAGGCTCACTGTCTTCCTTTCTCCTCACTCCTCTTGGCAGGAGAGTCGCTGCCCTTGGCCACCTCCAATCAAGTTCTCATTAAGTTCAGCGCCAAAGGCCAAGTACCGGCCAGGGGTTTCCACTTTGTCTACCAAGGTATGTAGGGTGTGGGCCTTGGAGGGTCAGATGTTATCTCAGTGACGTTTGTGTCCCAAGGAACAGAGACCCTTCACTTCCCATCTAAACCTCCCTATGAGGACTTTGGGAGACAATTTCCTGACATTCATTCAACTGTGTGCATCTGTTTACCCAAGCAACAGTTTCTGGGCTAAATTCTATCTTGAATTTGGAAGGAAACCACGCATGGGAAGTTAACTCCTTTCCTCCCACCACCACCACTGCCCCACCCCCACCCAATGTCTAGTGCATCTCTGATGGTGCTGGGGACATCAGCCCAGTCGTCTAACCTCACGGAGCTTCGTGTTGTCTGCAGTGCGTAGTAAAGGGATGGGCAAACACAGGCTCTGATCAGGGAGGGTGGACACCAGCCATTCCACTTTTGCTCAAGTGTGAAATGAGGGTGATAAATGCTGGTCGGATTAAAAGAGTCCACCACCAGTCAGGCAGTCGATGTTCTTCTGGGTCACTAAGACCCAGCAGGACCTTGGAGCATCTTTGCTTCCACCTGCCCAGCAACAGTGACATGGTTAAGGCCACCAGTCCTAAAGCGCAGCCCTCTCTCTTTGTTTTACACTGTCCAGGAGGCCATGTATAGCCCTGTGCAGGGGGTGATCCCAACTACAAGGGGCGCCATTCCTGATTCCCACAAGTCACCATTATGTTCAAGTCATTGGCCTGCAGACCCTGGGCAGGAGCTTGAGGAGGGGGAGGTCTATGGTTGCCATTAGGGAACACCAGGCCCTGATAAGGAAGAAATGTCACCAGGGGAGCAAAGAAGAGCTCTGAGCCTAAAGTCTGGGCCCTGAGGCGCTCACCACCATGATTCCTAGAATCTGTACCATAACACTGAGTCCAGTAGTATGCCTCAAAATGAGCTCCCAGGGCCCCCCTCAAGTCTTGTCCTGCATGCATCCCTCGGCCAGCTCCTACAGGGGTGAGGCCTGCCCCCTGAGTGCCTTTTTTTCCCCACAGCGGTGCCCCGAACCAGTGCCACGCAATGCAGTTCTGTGCCAGAACCCCGCTATGGCAAAAGGCTGGGCAGTGACTTCTCTGTGGGGGGCCATCATTCGCTTCGAGTGCAACTCGGGCTACGCCCTCCAGGGGTCCCCAGAAATCGAGTGCCTCCCTGTGCCTGGGGCGTTAGCCCAGTGGAATGTCTCTGCGCCAACCTGTGTGGGTAAGTGATAGCCAAGACTGCGACAGGGCAAGGAGAGGTGGAGAGAGGCAAAGACTAAGGGCAGACTCCTTTCCCTGAGGGACACAGCCAGTCACCAGAGATATCCTCAGGGCTTGCAGCAGCCCTCCCCAGCATCTGAGGAGAATGTCCCATTCAGGCCTAATAACTCTCGGGTCCTGCAGGGCAGTGTGAATAGAGAGAGGGGAAGGAGCTTGGGAGGGATATCTGTGAAGAGAGGGACAGGTACACGTCACTGGAGAACCATTGTTTGAGGTCAAGCCACCAAGAAGGCTGAGAGCAGGAGGTCCCTAATGGAGAAGCCAGTGTGGGAGGGAGGCCCAGCAGGGGCTCGGGACCCTACAGGTGGTGAAACTGGGAGGTTTGGGGGCCGGAGGAAAAACCAGCACAAGGATGAGTTACAGCAGACTGGAGACCCTGAGAGAGGTGGGCCCTGGGGAGCACAGGAGGATAGGAGGGGCTGTCGGGCAAGAGGCCAGCACTTGGAAGTGGCCCAGCAGAGACCAGAGATCCTGAGGGAAGAGGGGCTGAAAGCCACAGGAGAAGCTAGCCCAGGAGGAGGCTCAGCAGAGGCCCACGGCCCTGAGGGAAGCCCATGGAGAAGCTGCCGTCGAGGCACCACACCGTGGAGGCACCACAAAGATGAGCCGAGGAACCTCTGACCAGCCCCGTGTCTCTTCCCAGTGCCCTGCGGTGGCAACCTCACTGAACGCAGGGGCACCATCCTGTCCCCTGGCTTCCCGGAACCCTACCTCAACAGCCTCAACTGTGTGTGGAAGATCATGGTCCCGGAAGGAGCTGGCATCCAGGTAGGGGCAAGGAGCCTCCCCAGCTAAGTGGCTGTCCACGGATTCTGGCTGTCGCTGGACCCTGAGCCAGGCTGAGGTGGAATGAGAAATGACATAGTTTGTCCCTTGTCTCTGTGGCTGGCTTTGGTGGCACAGTGCAGATGTGGAGATATGACTCCCAAACAAGAGCTCACAGCATCTCTGGGAAGAAAGACAGCTAATTGAGGGAGGATGAGAAGTGGAAATTAGCTCCAGCTAGCCAGGAGGGTCCCGAGAAGGGAGTGGGCTTGCAACTGGAATATGAATTTGGAGAGTTCTTCGGAGACTTTCAAATGGTTTGAGGTGTTTCTCGAAGACCGTTAAGGATAACAAAGGGGCCTTGCTGGTGAGTAGGGAAAGGGTGACTCACCAAGCCCAAGTGAGGCAGGGAGAACAGCCAGGCGCACACCTGGGGCGACCGGGGTGTGTAACATGTGCCCAAGGTAAGAGCAACACAGAAAGAGGCACAGAAGAGGACCCAGAGCCTGCCAGGCCAATGGAGTAATCAGGACCAGAGCAGGACACACACAGTGGGAGCAGGAAACCCAAAGAATATTCCAAACATGAGAAAGGGCCAGAGAGGTGGCTCAGTTGGTAGAGTTCTTTCCTGACGTGCACAAAACCCCAGGTTCAATCCCCAGCACCGCATAAACCAGATAGGTGTGCTTGTACATGCATGTTATCACAACTCCCAGGAAAGCAGAGGCAGCAGGATTAAAAGTTCAAAGTCATCCTCAGCAACATGGCGACTCAGGGTTAGCCTGAGCTACATGAGACTTTGTCTCCAGAAAATAAAAAGGCAGGAGAGAAAGCCAGTTGGACTGAAGCATTCCCACTTTCTGAAATGTCATTAAGTGTCCTTCTGTCCTGTCATCACATATCTCACATCTGTCTTGCCCACCAGACGATGAGCTCCTGAGATAGGTGTGGACCACATCTGACTGTTATGGGAAGGAGCCAGCACAGTGTCAGGCCCAGAGAAGGTGTTTGATAAATTGAATTACCCATGGGAAGAGAAGGGAGGGAGGCACTTGAGCTATGTGACCAACAACTCAACCCTCCTGTCTTTCCAGATTCAAGTCATCAGTTTTGTCACAGAGCAGAACTGGGACTCTCTAGAAGTGTTTGATGGAGCAGATAACACCGTAACCATGCTAGGGAGTTTCTCAGGTAAGGTGGGACATCCAGAGCTTCCATTTAGAGGGTTGTGGTAGACATCATTATTATCATCATTGTCATCATTATCATCATCATCATCACTACCGTTACCATCATCATCATCACTACCTTCATCATCATCATCATCATCACTACCATCACTATCATCATCATCACTACCATCACTATCATCACTACCATCACCAACATCATCATCACTACCATCATCATCACCAACATCATCATCACTACCATCACTATCATCACTACCATCACCAACATCATCATCACTACCATCATCATCACCAACATCATCATCACTACCATCACTATCATCATCATCACTACCATCACCATCATCACTACCATCACCAACATCATCATCACTACCATCACCATTATCATTACCATCACCATCATCACCACCATCATCACCACCATCACCATCATCATTACCATCACCATCATCACCATCATCATTACCATCACCATCATCACCACCATCACCAACATCATCACTACCATCATCATCACTACCGTCATCATCATCATTATCATCATCATTACCATCACCATCATCATCACACTATCATCATCATCATCATCATCATCATCATCACTACCATCACCATCATCATTACACTATCATCATCATCACCCTTACCACCATCATCACCACTGACTGAGGTTTGGTATATTAACAGTGATCTGCAACCATCATTTCTAAATAATCCCAGAGCATTTCTGTAGCCCTGCAAAGAAACCAAGTACCAATCCTAGCCTCTGGCAACCACTCATCTTCCAATCCCCATGGACTTGCCCTTGTCCAACCAGTTCCTATAAATGAAATCTTACACCATGTGGCTTTCTGTTTGGATTCAACACGTTTTCAGGGTTCACCCTGTGTCAATTTGAGTCAGCACTGTACTGTGTGGGTAGGCCGTTTCTTCATAGACCCAGCACTCAGTGATGTCTGTGTCACTTTGGTGATGGAGCTGCTGTGACTGATGCTGAGATGGGCATTCACATGTGAGCTCTGATGTCCTGTATGTTCCCCATCCTCAAGAGCATGTATCCAGAAACGGAATCACCATCAGCTCATTTTTTTTTTAAGGAACAACCAGACTTCTTTCCCAAAGTGGATTCCCCACTGCCCATTCAGTGGCACGCTTGTGCCAGAACATGGTATGTGGTTTTGCCCAATAGCCAAGGAAGTTACCTGAATCAGCTAGGCCCAGAGATCATGATGCTGAGATAGAAAGATGATCCATTCACATCCAGATTAACTGTCTGCTCAGTTGAGTTGCCCAGATAATTATACGTGTTGGACTCATTTTGAAGATGACAGAGTAGAGACCAGACTCACAGCCCTCTCATCGCTTGAGGAGCATCGCCTCCTGGCAGCATAGGTCTATGGCACTGCTCATCCATGCCTTCCTTTCCCTGGCCCATTAACTACCTGGCATTTGTCATTTAGCAAGTTTGATAATGGGGAGGGGGAGAGGTATTTGGGGGTCCTGGAACAGAATGTCAGCAGGTAGTAGAAACAGGAATGAGGTGCAGATTGGCATATGGAGGGTATGCCTGAGTGACCCTTGGTGTTCTTGCCCAGGAACAACGGTGCCTGCCCTCCTGAACAGCACCTCCAACCAGCTCTACCTCCACTTCTACTCTGACATCAGCGTGTCTGCGGCCGGCTTCCACTTGGAGTACAAAAGTGAGAATCCAGGGTCAGGGCCATGCGTGGGTGTCCGGGTGGGAACAAATGGCTGGCTCCCCACCCTCAGTATACCCACCCCCTCCCACTTAAGCCTGCCACTGACCAGAGGAAGATGCCAAGACTTAGAGAAGGCTGGAAACCCTCTCAAGCTTGCATACTCAACCACGGAATAAAGCCAGGACCCCTGAAGCATTGACCCCTAGAACCTGAGCGGAAAGTGCTTCAGCCTTGGCCCTAGTAGATAATCTGGGAGATAAGAAAATGGAGGTGCCCTCTCCTCTGATTCTGCAAACCGGCTTCTGATGCCCGTTTGGATGATACAGTTATCTTCAAAGTTCTTCCTCTCACACATTCTCACTTATCATCTACAAGATTCCCTCTAGTCACCACGAAAATCTCTGAACAGCAAGAACTGTAACTGTGCCTTTGGGGACACAAAGAGGTTTTCAGAGAGATGGCTTTCTTCCTGGGACCGCTCTCCCCACTCCCATCTCACATGAGGTACAGGGAGGAACCAGTGGGCACCAGCAAACAACCACCCAGTGTTCCCAACCCATCAGGTGCCCTGATGGATTTTGCTAAGATCTCTGATAGACACTGTCTTCTGAGGGCGGAGAAAGGGGAGAGAAGTTGAGAGCAGATACAAGAGGGACACAGGAGGGGCTCAGGCAGAGAGGCCTTGGGAGTCTGCAGCCAGGGTGTCCTGATACTGAGCTCAGGAGGTGAACAAAACACCCCAAGTCCCTAAAATGACACCCCCGTCCCAGCTTTGATCTGATGAACCTGCGCACTACACATTCTAACTTGCCGGGGTGAAGAGGAAGCCCAAGAAGGCACAAGCCTTGGACCTCAGGAAGCCAACAGTCCCCTCAGCCTCTGTCACCTTATCCTGATGGTCTTGTCCATCTTCCTCTCTCCCTGTCTCTGTCTTGTCTAGCGGTGGGCCTGAGCAGTTGTCCTGAACCAGCTGTACCCAGTAACGGGGTGAAGACAGGAGAGCGCTACTTGGTGAATGATGTGGTCTCTTTCCAGTGTGAGCCAGGATATGCCCTCCAGGTACTGCCCCTGCCCCACCAAAACCCCAGAACAGGGAGCAGGCGTCCCCTGAGTTCATTACCCACTCCTGAACCAGTAGAGCTCCATCCATCAAGGATGGGTGTAGCCTCCATTTCCCCTGGGGAGAGTTATCCACTCCTGGAACGCTTCTCACAAAAACAAACTTTGTTGATGGTGAGGACCCTGGACAATCCAGCCTGAAATGTGTTCCTGCAAAGTCGGCTTTGATTGGACTTAGGAAAATTTAATTTCCCTTTGAGGGCCATGAGGGAATTTAGTAATTAGAGGAAACTTGCAAGGAAACCTCCTGTAATGAGAATTCTTTAGTAATGGTTGTTAGTAAGTGGTCTCTCCCGCACCCAAATCTCTCTCCTTCTGTCTTACCTCAAATCCCAAGGTGATCCCATGTGTCTGTATGTCTTGTCTCTTAATGTGAGGCTGAGAGCAAGCCCCTGTTCTGGGTTATATGTATAATTGTGCCCCTGGGGACCACTAGCCCACTACTGTTCTGACTCTCCAGGGCCATGCCCACATCTCCTGCATGCCTGGAACTGTGCGTCGATGGAACTACCCTCCTCCACTCTGCATTGGTAAGAACCGGACTTTGAAATCCACTAAAGCCCAAATCCTTAAGGATCAGAGCTCTCTGCTGTATTGCTGAGTTCAAGTTCAAGTCAAAAGAAATGTCGATGTTCTGGATTTGTTCCAAGTCAGTAGTTTCTGAAAGATATTTTTGTAATTTCTAATTCTCATTCAAAGCTGTCCTGACTTCTGGAAGGTTCTGCCCATTATCTGAAAAAAATCACAAGAAGGTTGCCCACTTATGAACATCATGAGGGCCACAGTGAGCCACATAACCAGCCAGACCCCAGAAGGCATTTTTAGGCACACTGGGCTTATCCCATGACTGTGTCAAAGTCCAGACTGATAAACCTGCTTGTAGTGTCCTGGGTGCACAGAAAATAAGGACTTGGTGTGGTTTCACTGTTTAGCCCATGCTGGGAAATGTTGTGGAAATAAACAGAAATCAGGGAAAGACAGGGGTGTTTCAGAGCATTTGGGTCAAGTCAAGAAGCAAGAAACAAACAGGAACTGGGTCTCTACTAAGCGCCAGGCTCCAAGCAACGTGTTTCCCATTGCAGTCCTCCAGTGGGGATTCATAGCGGGGTGTGTGTGTGTGTGTGTGTGTGTGTGTGTGTGTGTGTGTGTGTGTGTGTGTGTGTTGTACATAATTGGTGCAGATGTGTGTGCCTATGCATGCCTTCCTCAATCACTCTCCACGTCTTTGGAGACAGGGTCTCTCCCTAAACCTGGAGCTCACCTGTTGAGCTAGGTTGTCTGGCCAATGAGCACTAAGAGTCCTCCTCTCCCTGCCCCTCAGCACTCAGATTACAGGTATATCCCTGCACCTTGGCTTTTATGTGGATGCTGGACATCCAAACTCAGGTCCTCGCACTCACACAGCAAGTATTTTACCAAATGAGTCATCTTCCCCAGCCCAGAAATCTGTCTTCAAAGGTTAAAGAGGAGTGAGAAATGGAATGTGAAGGTTCTTCAACGCTAGGCCAATACAAAGCACCCCCTTGTCCTCCAGAAAGTGGGTGACTCAAGGGAACAACAGCATTCTGCCTCTGTGCTTTGACTCACAGAAAGAGCAGGTTGGGTACGTGGCCTGGAGCCCCAGGCATTGTGTGTGCTACAGAGACTTGGCCAAGGAAACCGTATTAGGATCAGCTGTATCCACTCAGGTAGTTTGTTACACACATCAGCTCTCCTACACCAAGTGAAGCACATCCTTCTCCACATCCCCTCATAGCAGCTCCCTGAGATGGGCGCTGTTCTTAGTGCCATTTTGCTGCTTTGGAAATTAGACTGGGGAGGAGGTTCCATTTCACCCACAGTCCCTCAGGAAGTGAAGTGGGAACTATGGTATAGGTGATGGTACTGTTCTACCCTGGTATGCCTCCTAGTCAATTTCTGCCCAGAAAGGGCTGGACTGGATCCTGGCATTTCTTTCCCTGAACATCTTTCCCTGGGCCTCCATGGCTGACTAGCCCCTTTCTGCTCACACAATCTTTCCTCAGAGAACGTGAAACCTAAAATCATTTTCAGCTGAGCAGCTGCTGAGGTGCCCCAGACCCAGGTTTTCATTCCCACACCACCTGAAATCAGATGTCTCCAGACGCTCCCTCACAGCTGAGCGGTCATGGTGAGCCTTGACGGAGGCCACCCTACCCCATAGAAGACAGATTTGGAAAGAGCCTGGCACAGTTGCAAGCACCCAATGAGGACACAATATGTGCCAGTCCCTCCTCCTTTCTTCGTCCTTTGCTGTCATGAAGACTGGATTGGGAAGGGAGGAAGGAGAGGGTTGGGTTATCCCGTAAGGAAGAGAAGAGTCAGACTTCACTTGGAGAAGAGCTTTGTAACTTCCTGCGTGTCCTCTATAAGGTCATTGAGCTGTGACAAGGGGTTGCTTTATATCAGCCTAGCATTGAAGAACCTTCACATTCTCATGATCAAGGCTGGCACTCCTGGGTGCCCTGTGCTGCGCTTCGGTCCTGAGTTTACATGTTCAGTTTTACCTGTGTGTGCAGATGTTCAGAGAGACTCATTGGATTCTCAAAGGGGTTTGTGACCAGGAAACATTTATTTCAAACTGTGGCTCTGAACACTCAGATAGCCCTGCCCTCTCCTTGATGACCTAACCTGACTGTTCTCGTTGTCACAGCACAATGTGGGGGAGAAGTGGAAGAGATGGAGGGGGTGATCCTGAGCCCTGGTTTCCCAGGCAACTACCCCAGTAACATGGACTGTTCCTGGAAGATCGTGCTGCCTGTCGGCTTTGGTGAGTCTGCAGCCCCCAGGGTGACAGGACCTTGGGGCCAGGCCCGGATTAAACCAGCTATCTGCCCTGTCCCAGCGTAAGCTCAGCCCCAGCGCTGTCCTTCCCGGGGCTCCTCTGGTGCTGTCTTGAGCAGTCTCGGGGAACGGCAGAGATTAAAGGGGAGGAGGAAGAGAGCTTAGGGGTTACCGTCATTTGAGTCCCGAACCAAACCCAGGGGCGCAGAATCAGGAACTCAGCTTGAGATGTAGCTGAGGGTACAGCTCGGGGCTAGAGAGCTTGCGTCTCCAGGACCATTTACAAAAAGAAAAGAAAAGGCATTACCTGGAATAAAAGGAAAGGACATCCATTTTACTGGGACTAGACCTCAAGGTGTGCTTTGAACCCCCTGCCCCACTTATCACCCTAATTAAATTGAGTCAAGGTCAGTCTGAAATGGAGTTGGCATTCCTCATAGGCACATTCTAGCTGGCCTGGAGACTGGGGGAGAGGAGATGGGATATGCCAGCTGTGGGGGTTGTTGGCTATGAAGGATGTGAGTCTAGGGACAAGTTTTAATTGCTGGCAATTCATATAGTGTGTACTGTCAATATAATTTAACCCTGGTTATCTGTGCCAAAGGGATGGAGGCCTTGTGCCGACAAGGAACTGCTGGGTTGTTCATGAGGGTCCTTTGGCCCAGGTCTGCTCTGTCCCTAGGAAAAGAAGTGTCCTGGGGATTCCTCTTTCTTATACATTTGTGTTAGCATAATTACCTCCACAAAGTAATGGGTTTCTCGTGACACATAACAGACTTTGATGATAACCACCACATCCCATTGGGTGTTGCCCCTCCGTCTCTTCCCTCTTCCCATGAGGACTATTGCTGCGCAGGCGCGGGACCTCTCAGTCCGCTAGCCTCAGTAGGAAGATTGCTTGTTTGATCATCTGTTAATAGGTTTGAAGTATGTCTTCTGATGAGAGACCACCACGGTCCGGCTGGCCTTCTTTGGATCAGGAAGGAGGGGAGGGGAACAGAGGGTGACCCTCAAAGGCTAGAGTCTAGTGTCTGGTACCATCATCTCCTGAAGGAAACTGGGGAAAGTGGAGACAGTTTTGGCAGCCTTGGCAGAGTCCAGATTTGAGACACTGAGCAAAGAGGACCAGAGTCCCTATTGCTCTGTCTTCAAGCTTGGGACTGAAGAACCTCTAAAGGCAAAGGGCAGGAGAGGGTAACACACACTCAGACAGGAGTTTAAATGGGGTAGCTGCCCCTATGAGTCCTTGTATTCAGCCACCAAAGCACTCTGTCTCTAATGAGCCTGGGGCAGGTCCAGTGGCCTCCATGCTGTTTTAAGGACAGAGCCCCTGCAGTAACACGCATCTGCCGTGAGGTGGCGCACACAGCCCCGTTCTTTCCGCACAACTCCAAGAACCCAGGGTTGGGCACATAGGCTACAGTTGTCCAGCATGGGAGGCTGCATGGGCAAGCAAGGCACAGCTCTACAGATGCGGGTTCAGAGAAAAACAGTCTGGGATGTGGCAGTAATCTGTGCTCATAGGAGGAGAATGAGCTGAGGAGGTGAGGGGCACATAGAATGGAACTGTGTAACTCATAGTTAAGGTGAATGAATAGGACAGGAATGAGGGGTCTTCAGCATCATGTGTCTAGTCTTCGCTCTTAACATTATAAGGTGCACAGA
Source organism: Peromyscus californicus insignis (assembly GCF_007827085.1). Classification (NCBI taxonomy): domain Eukaryota; kingdom Metazoa; phylum Chordata; class Mammalia; order Rodentia; family Cricetidae; genus Peromyscus; species Peromyscus californicus. The sequence goes on along the minus strand of NW_026294573.1, from coordinate 26,079,116 downwards.
CAGTTGTACGTGCGTGTTCATGCTATCAAATTAGCAAATACAGATGAGCACATTTTAAATCAAAATATGTAACCTCATCACGAAGAGAACTTCAGAAGCAACAGCTTTTGGTGCACATGAACACAGGACTGTGCCACCTTGCTCATCCTGGGCCTTGCCTAGCATGGCATTAGCCCATGGCACTGCTCAGCCGGTATTATCAGCAAATGAATGTGTATTCTTCCAGGCTCTTAAAATATAAAAATTACAATCGATGTCTACATTTTATTGTTTCCCGTGTCTATTTTTTCCAACCTGATTTTCTCAGTTAACAATGTAATGTGTGGACATTGCTTACACTTGGTGAATTCCTTTGGAGAACATTTTCCTATAGTAATCCAATTTTGAAAAACCTTGTCTGTAAACAAATATCGGTGTTGCTGTTCCAATCTCAGTTCTCTGTGGCTTATGTAAATATGTACCCCAGGGGCTTAATTAAATCCCTGTAACCTGACAGGTGGCTAAGAGATCTTGATTAACCCACCAAGGTCCCAAAGTGTAAACTTTCTTTGGCTTCTCAGTGGATCAGATGGGACAATATACAATTCCAAGCCATGTCCTTCTGAATCACCTAAAGATTCTAGAAAACATGGGCAAGAAAAGTCATGTGTGCCCTGTGATTCAATGGGGATAATTGGTTTTGGTTTTTGTTTTTAACTAAACATTTATTTTAGAAAAAGAAACCCCATTTGTATATTGATATTAGACATGATTCAAATGAAATCAAATGTTGACTCCCCGAAGTTAGCTTCCCATAAAATCAGATAGACTTGGGGTGGAACTCTGAGCTAACTGGTGCCTTTATTCCTGAATGAAAAGTCTGTTGACTTTCTGATCCTTCCTGAAGGCCAGAGGAGGGACTCAGGCAAAGCTTAGAATGTGCCCGGGGAGACCTGCCTGGGCTGGGGCTTTGGTAGTGGAGACTCTGGACCCTGAATGAGACATTTTGGTGGGGCGTCCTGCCAGGAGAGGGCTGGGTGGCTTTGGGAACTGTCTGCCTCTCTCTGTCCTTCTTCTAGGTGCCCACATCCAGTTTTTGAACTTCTCCACGGAACCTAACCACGACTTCTTAGAAATCCGGAGTGGTCCCTCTGAGACCAGCCGCATGATGGGCAGGTTCAGCGGAAGTGAGCTGCCGGGCTCTCTGCTCTCCACATCCCACGATACCACTGTGTACTTCCACAGCGACCACTCCCAGAACCGGCCAGGTTTCAAGCTGGAGTACCAGGGTAAGCATGAAAGTGTCATGGTGGCCCCGCTGTCACCCCGCGTCTGTCCCACAGCCACCGCTGTCACCCCGTGTCTGTCCCACAGCCACCCATCTCCCCTTCTTTACACTTGAGAAGAGATGCCAGATGGGCTGAGAGGCAGCAGGCCTCTCTGTGGAGGCTTCTGGTTGGCAGTAGCTACCTAACCTTGTTTGACAGACAGCTTAAATATGCCCAGTTTTTTTCCAGAGCCATGGTCCCCACAGCGTCCACTGAGGCTCCATAGCGTCTAGAGCTGATAAGCTAACAGCATCCTGGGCAAGTAGCCCATCAGTTTCCTCTAGACATCCCTGACAGTGGCCCACCATTTCCCCCGGTGACAGATCGGAGAATTCCAGGAACAGTGCTAACAGCACCCACCTCAGGCGGCGTTTCCTTGGGGAGACCCACCCGTGCATTTTCCTCGCAGAGGTTCTATTTTCTCAGGTGAAACCCAATGAATGGCAGGTCCAGTGCTCCTGGTGTGCTTTCCCAGAAAAGAACCCCGTCACACCAACTCAGGCCTTGCTGTGTGAGACACCATTCATTCATCACTGACAGTGGAGACCGCCCAGCCTGCAGGGCTGTGCATGGCAGCCCCACAGAGGCCTAACCTCTGCCCTGAATGCTCTCCTATCGTCACTCTGTGAAGCACTCATTCCGGCCCCATCTCAGCTCCTCTCACTCACTTCCTGCTCCATACTTTTAGATTTTTTTTTTTTGTCAATACTAGTACATGCTTGTTTTTAAAAACCCCAAAATTTTACAGATGTTTGAGTGAGCAGGGGACATCAGCCAGCTTAGGCTGCCATAACAAATGCTGCAAGCTGGCAGCTCATAAACAACAGAAACTCATTCCTCCCTCTTCTGGGGGCTGAAAAGCCTTAAGATCAAGATGCCGACAGATCCCATGTGTGGGCAAGCCTCTCTCTGGCTCATGCTGCCTCTTACTGTGTCCTCATTAGGTAGATGGAGTGAAGGACCTCTAAGCTGTCTTCTACAGGGACCCTAGTCCAGTTCTCCAGGGAAGACCTAAGGAGGCCCCACCTCCAAACGCCCTCTCATTAGGGGATGAGGCCTCAGTGTGTGGTATTGGCACATACAGGAGGGACACATGTAGGCTATGTCACATGTCATGAAAGTCATGTTGCTCTTGTGATACTGTCCCATCTCCTGCATGGAGGACGGAACTTGGAATGACTGAATGTGTTATCTCCTGTCCAGCCAGCACTGCGTCCCACGGCAGGTACTGCCTTGCAGTTTCCTGTTTTCAGAGTTAATTTTTAGTTACACAGATAATTCACTAACACATTCACCTTGTTAAAAAATAAAAACAAGAAAAAAATGGCAATGGACAGGATTATTTCCCAGAGAGACAACCCCATATTTAATTTTCTTTCTTTCTTTCTTTCTTTCTTTCTTTCTTTCTTTCTTTCTTTCTTTCTTTCTTCCTTCCTTCCTTCCTTCCTTCCTTTCTTCTTTCTTCCTTTCTTTCTTTCGTGTGTGTGTGTGCGCACACGTGTGTGTGTGTGTGTGTGTGTGTACATCTTGGAAGAATATGTAAAGTTTTACAAAGTTTTGACCACATGTTCTTTTAGTCTAGAAAGAATACCATGCAGTGTGTAGTTTCCTAAGAACCTTGGCTTCTTCATCCCTGTGACTGGAAGCCCCTTCCTTGTCCGACAGGAATACTTAGCAAGGTCTGGGCTTCTCGTTCCGAGACAGGTGGAAAGCGTGTCCCCTGAGGTAGGCACGTTTGGAATGGTTGCACAGGGGAGGCCTGGGTGCGAGCACGGCAGGCTCATACTGCAGGAACCCAGGAGTTTGGCCTCCCCAAACCATGCCACTTTGTTGGTACGGACCAGGCAGCCACATCCAGCGGAGGGGGAGGGGTTGTCACAGAAGCTGCTCCTAAGCAAGAGTGTCTGCAGCCGACAAGGGGTGCATGTAGGACTGACGTGTCAGGATACATCAGTGGTCAGCCTCTGTCACAACAGTCTGTCACGAAAGACAAACTGGATCCCAGTTACACAGTCCATGCTGTGGCTGGAACAGATGTGCCCCCCCCCCCCCACCATCACATATACCACTGCTACTATCACTTCCTGGGTCTTAGTTTGGGGGAAGCCATCACAAAGTACCAAAGACCCTGTGACTTGAACTATAGAACTTAGGTTTGGGGATGGAAATGAGAACAAGATTAAGGAGTTGGCCGGCCAGGTTCCTTCTGAGGGTTGTAAGGATCTACTCCAAGTGAGGGACTGGATTTGGGTGGTTTTCAGATAGGTCAGCACTGCGTCAGCTTGCAGAATCATTACCCAGTCTCCAACTTCGTCTTCATGTGGTATCAATCTCCAAAACTCTAGCCCCCTCCTCCCTGATTGAAACATAACCATTATATATAGGTATGGAATACAGTGTGATGTTTCAAGACAGGAATATTGTGTTTGATCCAATCCAGGTGACTCATATTCCCATCAACCTAAACATTTACAATTTATTTGATGTGGTTAACACTCAAAATGTCCTCTCATGTGTGCTGGCAAGGACATGGGAGAAAAGGAAGCTTCCATGGGTGGAAGGCAAATGAGTAGAAATATCACAGACTGTAGTATGGAGGTTCCTCAAGCTCCCCCCTTCTTATAGTAACACCAGACACATCAGATTGCCATCTACCCTACAGCCACCCAGGTTTGTGTGAAATGGGCAGAGGTCCTCTCTCCAATAAGGTCACTTCCTGCCATTCTAGGCGTTCAAACGTGTGACTATATGGAGACAGTTCAACCTGTGCTCCCCCCCCCCGACACTTCTCTCTCGTAAATGTAAGTGTTGACAACATCACTGTTGGGTCAAGGTTGGCTGCTACAGGCCCACCTCACACCTTCACAGGCACAGCCACACACTGAGCCCATACACGCTGAGCTCCTGCATGTTCCCAGTGTGGCAAGCTCACTTGTCTTTGTAAAGGTGTCTTACTCAGACCCACCACTGACTTCTGGATCCCCACAAGAGACCTAACCACCCCCACTTACACAGCTGCCGCCCCTGTGTCAGAGAATATCCTCTTGGCGTTTCTTTGAGAAGGGCTCCTGCTGAGCCTGCCCTCCCTGAGGTCCCCAGCTGTCCCTCTGAGGAATCAAGGACAACATAATGGGTCCGCCTTTCTCCTCATGCTCCCTTGCCCACAAGTCCACCTGTGTGCCACTCAGCATCAGGCCGCCTGCACCTTCTCGGACTGGAGCTCAACTTTCATTAAGGTTTCTTGCTGTGATGGTCCCGACCTCACAGCCTAGGGAGTCACTAGTGCCAGAGGCCCAGCTGCTTCACTGAGGCCTCTAATTTGTGAACGATGCAGATGATTCTCTCTGACCAACTGGCCCACACGCTCCACAGTCGTTCAGTACAAACAGGCTCTGAGCTCTGAGGCCTCCCCGCATCCTCCCTCTCCAAAGAAAATGGGCTTCAGGTCTCCAGTTTTGTAGAAGAGCCATCTGTCCCCACTGAGGCTATTTCTTTCTCTGGACTCCAGTTCTCTTTGTTTCCTTAACTTTTCTTGGAACCGTCTAGCTCTTTCTCCTCAAAAGGCCCCCAGATGGACAGTTGAGCATCCCCAGGCCACTGTTCCCTGTCTTTCCATAGGCAGACATTCCATAAAACAGTTAACGGTAGCTAAGTTTGCTTACTCTTAACTTACTCCATGGCTCAATAGGTAAAACTTTTGCCACTGAAGCCTGAGGCCTGTGTCGGTAGCCCTGGCACTAGGGAGGGGTCGAGGCAAGAGGACCTCAGGGGCTCATTGGCCAACCAGTCTACTCAACAGCTGAACTCCAGGTTCAGTGAGAGACCTGGCCTCAAAATGTGGTGGAGAGTGATCAGAGGAAGACACCTGAATGGGCCTCAGACCTACACACACACACACACACACACACACACACACACACACACACACACACTCATGCATGCACGTGCACACACTGAGAACACATACATGCACTAGACAGACAGACACACAAGAAAATCTCAGAAGAATCACATTCATAGCATGATGACTAAAGTGTACCCCTGCTCCAAACTGCTAGGAGCTGTCAAAACTCAGGTTTCAAATGGTACGAGTTTGTCTGGAGTCACAAGTGTTCCCACAGGAGCATTTCCCTTTGGGACAGCCCAGCCCCCCTCCCTGAGTAAGCCTGCTTTGACTTCAGGCTTTATGTCTCCCTCTGAAGCACCTTCTAGGGCTCTGAGATCTTGGACTGAAGGGAATCCGGGCAACCCTACTTGAAGTTCCTCCCTTTTGGAAAAGCTACCTCCTCAAATGACGCTTGCCACTCTCGTCAAAGCTACTCCGGCTTTTGACCTGCAGCTTCTCTTTTCAGTCTCCTCGTTGTCTGTCTTCAGGCCATGGAGCTCCAACCAAGGCTTCCAATGCAGCATATGTGCGGCCTCCAAGACTTTATGGGCAAATCACCCAGAGCCACTCCCCTAACAGGGCCGCCTCTCTTTAGCCCACCTATGCCAAGGGTGGCTACTCAGTTCTTTGGAACATCCAGTCACGTCAGTGATTGTGTGTGTGTGTGTGTGTGTGTGTGTGTGTGTGTGTGTGTGTGTGTGTTTCTGCACGTGTGTGTGTGCAGGTGCATGTGTGTATTGCAGGTGTACATGTATGTGTGTGTGTGCACACAGACTACCTCCTGTGTCATCCATCATGCATCGGGTGCTGGGTACCCTTTTTTGAGACTGGTCTCTCATGGCTTGGATCTCACTAAGTAGGCCTGATGTTTAATAAGCTCCAGGAGTTTGCCTGTCTGGGATCACAAATGCACACTGCTACTTCTCCTGGCACACAGAAAGAAGAAAGGAAGGAAGAAAGCAGGCAAACCCACATGGATCCTGGGTATCACACTCAGGTCCTCCTGCTTACAGGGCAAACCAACTGAGCTTTCTCCCCAGGCTTCTCTGGAAGTGATTTCTAGTGAAATGTGCATATTTCCCCACTGAAACAGCCCTCCACAGTGTCAAATGGAAACACAGAACCCAGCCACCACTGCAGAGCGGGCATGGAGGAACCGTTAGCCTTGAGGTCGCAGTTACTCTTACTACATGTGATAAATCATCCACTTCCACAGAGCATCATTCAGCCTCAGCTGTGCCTGCTGCGTGTTTCTGCTGTGGAAATAGTCCATCTCCTTCTTCTGCCAGTTCCCTGTGTAGAGAGTGCCCAATTACTGCCACAAAGAATATTCTTCATCCAGTGTACCCAATTAGTTGGAGGCATTGCTCTGTGGCACACACTCAGCCGGTGCCTCAGCTGACTCTGCCTGTTGGACGGGCCTCAACCATTGCCACGAGGGCAGCTTTCCTCCTCCTCCTCCTCCAAGGAACATTCTGGTATGGTGGTCATACATTCCTTGTGGCCCACCTAGTCTCCCACAAAGCTCCCATCTTGACTGCAGGTTTAACTGATTGCCCCTAAATGGTTTCATGGGTTCTAACTTAGCAGAGCTGGAAAGAGCCCACTTATCTGCTCACCTCATTGAGTCTGTGTCTGTGACCTCGAGATAAGCAGCAGGAAGACACCTAGAGCAATGCCTGACCCCCCCTCCCCCAGAAGATGGTCAGTGAATAGCATCCCTCTGTCAGTATGTTCCTCGAGCCTCTTTCCCCAGTGGAACTAAGAACAACCAGTAAGATTTATGGGGACCCTCCCACAGGCCAGTATCACACAAAGGGCTACCCAGATGTCATTGCACTCAGTCCCTGTCACAACTATGAATAAGAAAAAGGGTGACATAGGGAAGTTGAGGGACTTATCCAAAACTGACAACCAGTCAGGTCTATAGGTACCCCAGTCCTGGGGCTCTGCCGCAATGCTAGCCCCTGGGCACCACAATCGTCCCTTTGGGAAGAAATACCCCAGAAAGAATAAAGTGACCTTTTCTCCTGGCCTTTTCTAGCCTATGAACTTCAGGAGTGTCCAGACCCAGAGCCTTTTGCCAATGGCATAGTGAGGGGAGCTGGCTATAATGTCGGACAATCGGTGACCTTCGAGTGCCTTCCGGGATATCAACTGACTGGCCAGCCTGTCCTCACATGTCAACATGGCACCAATCGGAACTGGGATCATCCCCTACCCAGGTGTGAAGGTATGTCCTTCTCTTGCCCTGATGATCCTTCCTGGGATAGTCATAGAGGCAGAGCATCCTGCTCCACCTGCTGCTCTGTGGGATCACCAAAGGTGGAGGTTCAGGCAAGCTTTACTCATCCTGTTTCCATGAAGGTGGGAGCCAGCCCAGCCAGGGAGAGCACCCATGTGACAGAGCCCTGGGCAAGTTCTATGAAGGACCTGGAGATGTGCGCTGTACCCAAGGGAATGACATATCCAGCCTGTAGGAAGATCCCCTCTGATGGGCTAATGTCCCCCAAGGCACCACAGTGAGACAATAGAAGCCGAATGGTAGAGAGAGAGTCAGCCTTGAAACCTCCCCAAAGGGAAGAGAATAATACCTTTTTCTAAGGACTCTGGCTCCTCTTCACCTCCCCCATCATTCCCCTTCTTCCTACATGAATTTGGTGAGAGCCGAGCTGGTAATCTCAGGTTGCTGGAGATGGGACATTCTTGGGCCTTCTTCCTTAAGCAGAACCAAGGTGGAGATGACCAAGAGGCCATGAGGCCGCCTTCCCCCATAGCGACACCTCACTTCCACTTTCTTTCCTGTCTTACTCTGACAGCCCAGAATTTTCCTGGAGGAGATACTAGAATCAGTCTTGAAATGGGGAGGCGTGGCCAGGACAGTAACCCAGGAGAAGAAAGTGCCCCAGCTCTGGGGTCAGCTGTCAGTTCCATCTCTGTGCCTTGCCATTGAGTTTCACTCCCTTCCTTAGTAAAGCAACATTTCCTGAGAGTGAGAAGGTCCCACAGATGGCTCAGCCTGCGGTGGTGACAACATAGTAATAGCTTTCTGTAGAGAAAGAGACCTAAAACCAGGGCTGCATCTCTGGGCAAGATACTGAGCCAAACATTTCGTTTGTTGGTTAATTCATTGATTCCTTGACTCATTGACTGATGTACTAGGATTCAAACCCAAGGCCTCATGCATGCTAGGCAGCCAGCTCTCTGTCTCTGAGCCTCATGCCAGCCCTGACAAACCATTTCTTATACACTCTCTTCCCTAATAGCCCCCACAGTCCTATGAAGGGTATTCTTAGTCTAGTTCACTCCTCAGGAAACAGACTCAGAGAATGAACTGCTTGTCTATGGTCATGTAACTAATACATGGCATAACCATGATTTTAACCCAACTTTAGACTCACTACAAAAATCCAAAAACCAAATAAAATAGTTGCTATGCAGATATGAAGGCATGAATTCAGATTTCCAGAATCCATATAAATGCTGGGTGGGTGTGGGGACCCAGCTGAAATTCTAGCACTCGGAAAGTGGAGACAGGGAATCGATCCCCCCTTTGAACAAGCTGTCTAGCCAGATTAGTCATATTGGCCAGCTCTGGGTTCAATTGAGAGACCTTGCCTCAAAGAATGAGATAGGAAGTGATCAAGGAAGTTCGCTGGCATCAACCTCAGTTCTCAGTGCACATCCATGCTTATGCACACACACAAACATGCATATTTACATGTCACATACCCCACATTTACATACTCACACAAATAAATAAGTAAATACTGCATTTAATTTTTTTTAAAAAATTAGACCAAAAGTACCATTCTGGAAAAAACAAGTCAGAGAGGAGAGAGATTGCATAGTCCCTCAGCTCCTCCCAGGAAAAGTATTCTAGCCCTAATCCTAACAGTCCATCCTCCCCATTCATCCCCATTCCTCCCCATTCATCCCCGTTCCTCCCCATCCCTAGGACAGGAGTCAGGGGCATTCTCAAGGGTAATTCCTTCTCTACTGGGCTTTTCTGTAAGAAAGAGAAAGAGGAGATCAAGGTGAGATGACCGCAGAGGCACCTGAAGTGATGATAGACAGCCAGGGAACTGTGCTGGTGAACGGAACCAGGCGCAAACACCCAGCCCTGTGTCTCCTCCTTGCTCCACCAACCTCCTGGCAAAAATAGAAATGAGAGCTGGGATTTTGCCGGTAAGGCATCTGGGTTCTCAGCTGGGTGGGTAGAACTCTCAAATACTCATTTATTTGTGTTTCCTCCCTGGCAGTCCCCTGCGGTGGGAACATCACCTCTTTTAATGGCACCGTGTACTCACCTGGCTACCCCAGCCCCTACTCGAGCTCCCAGGACTGTGTCTGGCTGATCACTGTGCCCATTGGCCATGGTGTCCATCTCAACCTCAGCCTGCTGCAGATAGAACCCTTTGGAGACTACATCACCGTCTGGTAGGCACAGATGCCCCGTCAATGGCAAATCAAAAAGAGGCATTTGTGGGGCTCAGGGCTGAGCTAAGGCTCAGCATCAGGTCACCAATTCTATGAAGGAAGAGGAATGAAAGGTCAGCGGTCCCCAACCTGGGTCCCTTTCTACAGCCAGTGAAGGTGCCAGTGGGTGCATGATTGGGAGTGGTGTGAATACACAGGCTCTCCTTCATATTTCCAGAACTTACTCCCACACTCTACATACACATAACCAAGCTGTGCAGACTAACGGAGAAGGCTTGGCATGACAGAGCATACTGAACTGATCCAAAGTTCCTCTGGTCATCGTGTGCCGAGTCAGTGCTGCCCAACAGAGCATTCTGAACTGATGGTGACATTTGATGTCCATGCCATCCATCCAACATGGCAGACACCAGACTGGCTTTTGAATTCTGTTTAATTTTAATGAATTTAAATCTAAGTAGCCATGTACAGTTAGTAGTTACTAAACTGAGCAACTCAATGTTTAGTAACAGAGTTCTATAGACAGTGTCCTGAGTGAATTTTAAAATGGAAATGCAGATTCTTAGTTGATAAGGACAATTTCCCAGACAATTTTCCCCCAAACAATTGAATCTATGGACAAAGATATATAGCATTTTTAAAATTCCTTTGTTTGGAGATTAATGCCATTCTGGGAATCACCAAAGGGTAATAGAATAATTTTTCTCAAAACTCTGAGGAATTTCCAAGCAATGGATATGAACAGGAAGGGGGCAGTAGATAAGGTTTCAGGCAAGAAATCATTTTCCCCAAAAGGTAACGGGTGCACCTTTGCTTAGGTGGCAAAGGGCTGGCTGAGGGAGCAAAGTCCTGCCACAGTTCCTCTGCCCCTAACAAAGAAGACCAGCAGCCCTACCCCATGGTGCCTGTGTGGCCCCAAAGCCCACCAGGGGGTAAGACTAGTGAAGAATCAAATGAATAAGGGTTCCATCAACTCTGTTGGAAGGCCTCACAGAAAAGGATTGGGGAGTTTTCTAGGGCCACAGCCACCCACTCCTGGTCTCTCTCAGAGCCCCTGATGGCTCCAGGAGCAGCCGATACTCAAGACAACTGATGACATGCAGGACCTTCTTTCCTATGTGCAGGGACGGGCCACAGCAGACGTCTCTACAGCTTGGTGTCTTCACCCGAAGTTTGTCCAAGAAAATAGCACACAGCTCCTCTAACCAGGTCCTGCTCAAATTCCACCGGGACACGGCCACGGGCGGGATCTTCGCCATCGCCTTCTCAGGTCAGTGGGAGAGCTTGGCCAGGGTGGGGCACACAGGCTTTCCAATCAAGGCTGTGTTTGCTATTTGTGTGGCTTTGAGTGAGTCATGTGGCCTCCGTGAGCTTCGATGTCCACAGCCTGTGGGAGCATCCCCAGCGCGGGGCTCTATTGGGACATGGCTTTCCTTGTGATACTGAGGCACACAGACATGTAGGGCCAGCCCTGGGTGCCAAGCCACCCATTCACACCAGCTCACAACTGACCCGTCCATCTCTCCAGTCCCCTTCACTTCTATAAGGCTGTCTTCTCCACGGGGCTTTTGGGACTCTGTTGACCTCACAGACAACCCTCTGATTGCAAGGACAGGCATAGAGGTTTCCTCCTGGATGAGTATAAATAGTCCCGGGGCGGGGGGGGGGGGTGCCTCACCAGCTGCCTGTTTTCTTCTGGAAGTCTGGAGTTCACTGAGGACCTGGATGGTTCTCAAGCTTAATACAGCAGACATAGCCTAAAAGCATCACAGAGCCATCTCTATGGACTGTGCTCCTCTGTGGAGTGACAGCCACGTTCCCAGCTCACAAAGCAGTGTGTATGTTTGAACAGGAAGTTCGTTCCTAGTTCTACCTCCGGCCAGGTTTGTGTGAGCTCGTGAGACCTTTCCCTGCTGGTGACCTCCATCTCTAAGAGTCCTATGAGGTGGTTATTATCATCGGCCCATGTTACAAATGAGAAAGAGATTTCAGGACTTGCCCAGGGTGTTCAGGCAGAAGTGGGGACAGCACCCAGGGAGGTGAATCCTGCAGTGAGGTGTGGTGTGACTTTACAGTGTGGTGTGTCATTGATGGAAACCCAAGCGTACTCAGCCCTGAGCCTGGAGACAGAGACAGGGATCATGTAAAAACCATAGGCAACCCGGCCTGGTGTCAGCCTGGAATCCCAGTTATTCAGGAAACTGAGGAGAAGTTAAAGGCTTGGATAGGCCAGAGTGAGAACAAAGCCAGCTTTGGTGACTCTATAGAATGAGGCCATGTCTCAAAGTAAAAGGTAAACAAAAGACTCGGGTTAGTTCAGTGGTGGCACCCGCCTCACACGCACAAGGCCTGGTGTTTGAGCTCCTGCATCACAAACAGAGGGGAGGCAAGGAAATGGCTTGGAAGTGGAAATGCTCACCCCACAAGCCTGGCCACCTGAGGCTGATTCCCCAGACCCGAGCCAAAAGCCAGATGTGATGGGGCACATCTGTAATCCCAGCACTCCTAGGGGAAATGGGAGGCAGAGATGGGAGAATTGCCCAGAAGCTCACAGAGGTCAGCCTGTTCTATACAGTGGCATACAGGAGAGACCCTACCTCAAATGCAAGGCGGGAAAGTGTGGACCAATTCCTGGAAGTTGTCCTCAGACCTCCACATGTGCACCATGGCATGCCCATGTGTCTGTCTGACACACACATACACACACACACACACACACACACACACACACACGAGAGAGAGAGAGAGAGAGAGAGAGAGAGAGAGAGAGAGAGAGAGAGAGAGAGAGAGAGAGCACTCTGTCACTCCCAGCTGCCAGGGTGAGACTACCCTCTCAGTTGACCTCAGTATCCATGTCCCTCCTGTCATGCCTCTCCACCAAGCAGGGGAACCTGGGCTTTGAATTTCTTTTCAACTCTGTGTGACCGTCCTCTAGAGCAACAAAGCATGGACTCCAGAAGTGCAGCCAGGGATTCATATCTTGGCTCTGCCCCATATGAGCATATGTGAGTGGGACCTTGAGGACTTTTCTTCTTTCTGGGATTTCGTGATGTCTGCTTTCAATATCCACAAAGTGGGGTAGGAGTGGTACTTGACCACACAGGGCTGCCTACAACCATGTGTGGAAATGCCTGGCCCTGGAAAGGACAGTGGGCCAATAAATGGTACCTTCACTATCACCACTATCATTCTAGATACTGACAACCCCATGTGACATCACCAGGGTGCTGGACCAACTTGTGGTACCTGTTTGTTTGTTTCAAAATTCACATCAATGCATATGACTACACTTAGTTCATTTTTTCGTACTGTCTAATATTCCACGTATAAAAATAGAGTAGTTGACCTAGTCTGTACCTAGTAGTTTGCCTGCCAACCCCCCCCCCCGAGACCTTGCCCCCTCCAGGAAGAGAAGAGAACAGCAGCAGCATTAAATTCCTCTGTGGTTAATAGTGTGGGCTGGGAGAGGCGAGTGAGTGGCTGAACGGCAGGTGGGCTGGAGGCCAGCCCTGCTTCCTCTGCAGTCATTGTTGCAAGCTGGTACTTTGGGGTGGGAACTGAGGAGTGAGGAGAGAAGGGGTGTGTGATGTTGAGGGGGGGAGGCACGGGGAACAGTGCTCACCTTCCCATAGCTAAGTGGCAGCCCTGGTAGCTTTGTTTTCATGTAAGCATCAATGAGCAGGAAGGAAAGATACCTCAGGGAGGCTTATGAAATGGCTCTGTGACATGTTTTCAAAAGGAGAAAATGGATTTGAATAGCAGAGAAAATGTCCTTGAAGCAGCGTAGGAATGAGCAGAGTTGGGGAGAGCATCTCCCTCCAGCATGGCCGTCTAGATAACATGGGCTTCAAATAACAGGCAGACAGTGAGCGGGACAACGGTGTCTACACCTGCCAGGATGAGAGGGAATGAGAACCACTGTGGCTTCAGCCAGGGTGATGGGGTGTGGGGGGGGCAGCCTGATGGAGACAGTCAACACCCTCAGTGATGGATGAGTGGGTCTCTAAAAGGGAGAGAATAGGCACGTGGTGTCAGACTCTGGGACAGATGAGGAGACACCCCTGTCAGGTGCTGAGCCCAAGCCAAGTGCGGGGAGCGGGGGGTGGGGTGGGTGGGTGGGTGGGATGTCCACACAGAGGATATGTCTAGACAGTGTGGAGGAAGGATTACAATAAAGTGAGACTTGGTGCCACACCGTGATTCATCAGCTAAGAAAAGGACACCAGAAAGGCCGGTTTTCCAGACTAGAGAAGCCTGCCACAAAAACACAGAAAGAGAGAGCAAAGGTCAGAGTGCAACCATCGGTGTTGGGTCCAAACTGGCACAGTCACTCTGAGATCATGCCTTGCCATGCGAGAGGGTGTGTGTCCATACGGAGACATGTGTGTACATGTATGCCTAGATTCCTCGGCTCTGCCACCACGAGACTGTGAGCAGCATTTCTGGGAGCAGTGAGCGCATCTAGCTCCAGGCCTTAGTTACTGGATAGCGTTTTCTACTAAAAGGACCAGGGCTCCATGAAGGAACAGCGGATCCCAAGCCTGGGGCAGAGAGGGCACAAGCCAAGCCGAGAGCATCTCAGGGCTGAAAATAAGGAAATGTCCAGGGAATGACGGAGATGGGTCCGTGTGAAAGACATAGAAATTGGCTTGAAGGGACACCTGCTGGCCATGTTGGAGATAATTTGAAAATCAAAGTCATTAATAATAGCGACAAATAGTAAGTGACCTGTCAAACAAAACAGAGAGAAGTAAATTGAAAGCTGTTTAAGGATGAGATGTTTACATAGTTGGTAAATCATTCCCTGGACTGTAATCACGAAGGGGGATGGAGAAGCCTGCAGCATGCCACTTTAACCAAGCGATTGCAGAAGGTGGCCATGGGGCAGCCGGGTGACCCCAGAGTCAGAAGAGCCACACTTCAATGGTGGTCCAAAGATGCAGGAGCTCAGTCAAGCCTCGGTTCACCACATGTGGCCCTCCAAAGTGTCAAAAGCCATGAAGGTCAAGGGAAGACTTTGGACTGCTCCACATTAAAGGAGACGCCAGGTCTCTTGTACTGGTGATCGTGAGCCACAGCCTTCTGCTCAGGATACTGTGGGTATTCATAGCAATGACTGTCACTTGGAGACAATCAGGGCATGCCTGTGAGGAAGTTTCCAGAGTAGGTTAATTGAGGTGGGAAAATACACCCTAAATGTGAGTGGTACCGTTCTGTGGACGGAGAGCCTGAACTGTGCAAAACGGAGGACCCACCAGCGTTCATCTCTCTGCTTCGTGACTGAGGACACAATGTAACCAGCACCTTAGGCTCCTGCCCTCATGCTTTCCCCTCTGTGATGGACTGCACCTTCACGATGTGATCCTAAATTAAATCCCTCATTCCTTGAGTTGCTTTTGTGATGCATTTTGTCACAGCGAGACAAATAACTGATGCAAGCAGGGAAATTTGCTCCCTCCGTGGTCCTGAATACAGGACCTCCAGCCCCAGCTCTAAGAACTTGCACGTGATGTGACAGCTGGAAGGTGGTGGTGCATTTGTGTGCATTTCCAGATGCTCACAGCTGTTGTGGTTACACAGGAGCCTCCACTTGTTCAGAGAGAAAACACCGAAGCATCCTAGTTAGGGCCTGCTGTTTTTTTGTATTATGGATATTTAAAAAAAATCAAAAGGATCGGGGCTGTGCTAATTTTAATCATAGCTTTGTTTTGGGTTTAGTTTGGTTTTGAACTCACTGTGCAGCCAAGGATGACCTTGAACCTGTGTGAACCTATAATCAATCCTCCTGTCTCCACTACCCGAGTGGGGGAATTCCAAGCCTGTGCCATTACACAGTTTACTCCATGCTGGGAATGGAACTCAGGCCTTCATGCGTGATGGGTGAGCACTCTCCCAACCCAGCTGTGTCCCCGGCCTCTCATATCTCTGTCACTGCTTCAGATGAAAACTTTTATTTACAAGGGGAGCTAAATAGTAGGAATTAAGATTGAAGAAATGCAATAATAACACGATTTAAGTTGGCAGGAGCATCAGATCAGGGCAGAGTCACGCCATAGAGAAGTGATGGAGAGGAAGGAGACTGGAACGGAAATGGCTGCAGGACAGAGAGAGAAAGGTAAAGGCTTGACTAGGGTGAAGACGGGCAGCAGGGCAGACAGTGGACCGAGAGCCAGCAGGCAGAAAGACAAGTGGGTGGAACAGAATTAATGGACTTCTCTGAGATGAAGCAAAGCCCGGACGTGGAGAATCAAAGGGCCGACTGGATACCTGGAGGGGGACTAGCCCGACAGTGTTTTCCAGTGATAAGAACGAGAATCCAGGGTGAGAAAAGTACCTTCAAAGGAACCAAAACCAGGCAGTTCTCAGACAAATTTTTGGCATTAAATGGCAGAAAATAAAAGGAAAGAGACAGACAGAGAGCATACAAACACACACACACACACACACACACACACACACACACACACACACACACGTCTGTGTGCAGGTGTGCACACGGGTCAGAGGGAGGTGCTGGGTGTCCTCCTCTATCAGTCCCCACATATTCATTCAAGGCAGGGACTCTGCTTGAACCTGGAGCTCGTGTTTTTGTAGCTAGGCTAGTAGCCCACCAGCCCCAGTGATCTTCCTGTCTGTGGCTACCCTGTGCTGGGGTTACAGGCGTGCACAAGACCAACCCCAGCGATCTTCCTGTCATCCCCATTCTGTGCCAGTGTCACAGGCATGCACAAGACCAGACCTCAGTTGTTCAGTCAGTGCCACAATCCAAGCTCTGATCCTCATGCCTGCACATCAAGCCCTCTTCACCACTGAGCCATCTCTCCACCCCAAAGATTACATATTGTAGATCTCAACCTGTTTGAGGTCACATGTCAGATACCCTGCATATCAGATATTTACATTCCAGTTCATAACAGTAGCAAAATTACAGTTATGAAGTAGCAAGGGAATAATTTTATGTTTGGGGTCACCACATGAGGAACTGTATTAAGGGGTCTCAACATTGAAGGTTGAGAACCGCTGCTGTGGATAATGTGAAAGGGGGGAACTCCCTTCACGTGCCGATGGGTGAGGCTGTTCTTTGCAGGGACTCAGAAGTTTAAAGACAATATCGCTGTTGTCTCAGTCTAAATCATCACTCCAAGGTCACCCAAGGAGACATGAGCCAAGCACAAATCCAACAATACCTAAAAGAGCAAGTGGGATGCGCTGATGCCAGCTAAGCAAGGGTTTTGCCTAAGTAATTGTGGGCAAGTTTTCCGCAGAGCCAAATGCAGGCGTGCCAGTGATGGTGAAATGGTGACAGTGGTCTTTCTGTTAGTGAGCATCCCCATAGGTGGAGAGAGACAGGGGGATGCCCTTATCTTGGAGATGATGGACTCAATAGGAATCAGTCAACTCTTGACTTGGATGGTTAGAGAAATAAGGGCTTTGGGTATTAACTGCAGCCACCAATACTTTTTAAACCCAGCACAACACTTCCAAATCACCACAAGGAAGGAGACAAGTGCAGCATAATCCCAAATAAAAAGTCAAAAGCAAAGGAGACCATTTAGGAACAAAGAAACACACACATAAAAAAAAAAAAAACATGGCTTAAGATGAAGCAGTAGATAAAATCCATTATTCTTTGATATGCAAGTCTATTCAAGTCCAGTTCTCCGGCTATAAAAATACTCTTAGATTTGACTAAATAATACCCAATTCTATTTTTTATGTCAGCTTTTTAGCCATTTAAAAATAAAAGGATGTCCGTACACGGCAGGCTGAAGCAGGAAAATTGCAAACTCAAGGCTAGCCTGGGCTACATAGTGTGACCTTGTGTCAAAAATAAAATAAGTGATCAGTGATCACATGGGCAACATGAGAACAACAAGAGCAAAACAAAAAAAAAGGATTCAAAAAAAAGAGAAATGGAAAAGAGTGAGTTGTTTTATATTAGAGAATGTGTATGCCCTTTCACTGTGCTAGAACATAGGCACCTTGTTTAATTGGACAATTCAGAGGCTCTGCATGTATGCGCCCCTTTGTGGGACGGTCACCACTGCCTATCTCCAGAAGGGTTTCATCTTTTAAAACTAAAGCGCTGTCCTCATGAGTCAGTCACACTCTTCCCCACCCTTCTGTTTGCGGCCTCTGAGTCTGTCTCTTCTTTGTACCTCAGAGAAATAGGACCGCACAAGACACGTCCTTTTGGGACTGGTTTGTTTCACACAGCACAGTACCTTCACATCTCATGTATGCTGTCCTGTGTCAGGATTTCCATGGTGTGTGATGCACATATCACCCATTTTCCGTTGTCTAGTCATCTGTTGGCAGACAGGAGTTGCCTCCTCCTGTTGGTTATTGTGTTCAAAGCATCAGCACACCACAGGCAGTGGAGGCTTTGAAAAGGCAGTACTATGGGAAAGCCTGTGGGGAGAATGCTTAATGTGGTGAGGAGCAGTTTGAGAACTCATACCGAAAGGTTTAACAAGATGCAGGGAGATCAGATTGTTCTGTGGTGTCCGCACCTCTCCCAGTGATCTTCCTGTCCATTGTTGAGTGGGGAGTTTGCTGTTACTGCCCCTGACACCCTTCCCTGCACAGCCTGCAGCCACAGCAGCTTGGCCATCCTGGACCACATGTGGACATGTGACCTAGCTCAATGACTTTTCTTGAGAACTCGAAACTAAAACAAAGAGATGGTGCTTATGCCCAAATTCATCCCATCTACCTCCCAAAGAGGGAAGATATACATCCGGGTACCATGGATTCCTGCTGCTAGTTGTGTGAACTAAGAAGATTCTATGCAGAGGAAGAAACACTGAGGCACATAGGAGCTCCCCCTTGGGTCCTGATGGCCCTCAGGCTCCTTGCCTTCCACCTTCCTGCAAAAGAGACACATTTGAAGACATTCTTTGGAACATATGTGGAACAGATTATTTAGGAATGATCTAAGTGTAAAATAATAGATGAGGCATGCAAATTATATGTATACACACATTTTATTTGTACACACTCAGGCACATGCATACATGCACATACATCCAGATAAAGATATAGTCACTGAATATCATTCACGCAGAATACAGTCCATTGATTTAAGAAAAGATTAATTGTATATCGTTCTGTGAAATAAAAAGCAGGATGCTGTCAGAACTCAAATGCTGTCAGGAAGCAGTCACTACAGGCTCCTCCCTACACTCGGCCACCTTCCTTGTGTGGTTCTTGAGAAAGAGATATGACTATAAAGGGCATTGGAATAGTACCTGGGCTTGGACCCCAAATTCAGAATCAGAGCCACAGCAAGTGGCCTGCTAAGTGCAAATGAACCCTGTGAACTGTGTTTTGCTTTGAAATGTCCAAGTTAAAGACCAATCCAGCAGCTTGAGGAAGAACATACCTGGGAAGACCCACGGGAAGAACGGGACATGCAGCTGGCGTGTAGGCTGCAACAGACCTGAGCAGTGGCCCCTCCACCCACTAGCTACCACGCTCACATGGACTAGAGTCTTGCTAAACCAGAGCAGTGCTTCACCCTGATGACCTGAGCAGTGGCCCCACCGCTACCACACTACCATGTTAATGTGTACTAGGCCTAGCAAGCCATAGCAGTGCCTTACCTGCCACAAGAATAGGGGGAGGCAAAAATGAAGGAGTCTGTCTTGGATGTCCTCCCCACCCTGAAGCAGGTCCTGAGAACATGGCAGACACAGTAAGACAGCTTCAGTTCAGGATAAAACCTTGTTAACCTGAATCAATACTCAAAATGGCCGAGACACCTTATGCCTAGAGGGAAGATTTCAGGAATGCTTAGTTTGGTTTTGTTGTTTGTTTTGTTTTTTAGACAGGGTCTCACTCGTTAGCCCTGGCCAGCTGGTAGCTCCTTATGTATAGGCTGGCCTTGAGCTCATGGTGATCCACCTGCCTCTGCCTCTGAAGGGTGGGATTAAAGATGTGGGCCACCACACGGGTGACATTTTGTTTGTTTGTTGACTGTTAGTTTTTGATTAGTGATTTGTTTGTTTGTTTTTTATTTCAGGAACTTTTTTTTTGTTTCTTATCAGTATTCTACAAACTTACTACGTGGAACAAAAATGTATAATTTTAAAAAATGCAACACGAGAAATCCCCCCGACAATCACAAAATGCAAACTCAGAAAGCTGTTGTAAGGGGACATTTCTGTGTATTGATTTTATTTTTCTAGAAAACTTGGTCACGCCTTAGAAGTTTCTAAGGCAAGCATGAGGCTCAGAGGAGATCAATTTTTTTTAACTGTTAAAGAAAATGACAGCTGACTAAATAAGATTTTCATATCTCTAGAAATTGAAAAATGACATGAATAAAGTGAAACAAATGATAAACTATGTGCATAGAATTAACAAGCCAAGGTCAATCTTGAGTATTCAGAGAGCCCTTCAATTTCATAAGAAAAGCAGGGACAAAGGACATGGCTGGACAATTAAAAAGAGAAATGCAAATTAATAACATATAAAACTTCTTAGCAAATGAAAAATTTAAAATAATCAGGGGTTGCTGAGGAGAAGACTCCATGAGTAAAATGCTTTCTGCACAAGTGTCAGGACTGACTTCAGATCCCCTGTACCCATGTCACACCTGAGGGTGGTGACGTTTGCTTGTAACCCCGGTGCTGGTGGGTGGGGACAGAGAGACAGGCAGATTCCCAGAGCGGCCTATCAGTGAGTTCCAGGTTAAGGGAGAGACCCTGTCTCAAAAAATAATGTAGAGAGCATCAAATGAGGAAGATATCCAACACTGAACTCTGACCTCTAAGTGCACACACACACACACACACACACACACACACACACACACACACACACACACATTGTACTCATGCACACACACTGCCACACATAAAAGGGAAGGAAGGATTTGGTGTGTGTTTGTCAAATCAGTTGATGACTCTGCCCACAGTGGGTTGTGTATACTAAATGAGTAAGAACTTTGTGGGTTCTTGCATCTTCAGGGCCCGCACAATTCTGAGCAAGATGAACCCAGGCAGGTAATCTCAGTGAGCTGCATGAAAGGAGGAAGATGGCGCCTTGCGCCACAGTGCCTGTCACCTGCTGACAGTGCCAGTCCACAACTTTCCTACACAGAAACACGGAAGCATGCCTCAAGGGCAGACATGGCTCCGGCTCTGGTCAAATCAAGCCGAAAGCCACTTGGGGACCTCAAGAGGGCCTCTGAAGTGTTGATACACTCACTGCTAAAGCGTGTATCTCTTTCACTGTGGCACTTGTGAGCCAACACATCTGCATAAAAATTTAAAGTTAGATTTTCCCGAGTAATACAGCATTCCACATGAAACCAGACACAGGTGAAGTCTCCAATTACCATCCATCCTCAGTCGGTGAAATGTCGGATCCCAAGGGAGCCTTTGGAAGGTAGCTCCAATTGCATGATGAGAACTGTGTCCGGGATGCTGTGGTCTCAGGAAGGTGTCACACATGCCTGTCCTAAACACATCTCCATTGTGACTTCCACGCAAAGATCCCCAAACCTGAAAAGTCCCCCACAACACGCTGGGCTTATGATATCCCTGATGCAACTTTCTTATCAATGTCCTACGCCATTCTTATAGCCATGTTAATTGTAGGTCATCATGACCTCATGTTTTAAAGTGCCCAGCTTCTATAGGAATGGCTTGATGAATACACACGTGTATTTTTATTGTGTTTTAATTTCCTTTTGGACTCCAATGTCCAACTCAGTAGAATATTTTCCCTCTTAAAGTATTGAACAAAGAGGTCTGAGTCGGCATTAATATCCAAGAAAGGGCTACTGACATCTGAGAAAGGGTTGCCTGCATGTTTTATAAAGGATATGCACTTTAATCATTTCTAGTTTAAAAGAATCAGCAGAAAGAAAAGAAAGAAGAATTCTTTTAAGAATAAAAAAGACGAGATCAGGCGCGTTCAGGGTGGTATGGTGAGGCATCCAGGCAGTGGGACTGGGTCCTGTGCTCATTGCATGAGTTGACTGTTTGAAACCTGGGGCCTATGCAGGGTCGCTTGGCTCGGCCTGGGAGGAGGGGACTGGACCTACCTGGACTGAGTCTACCAGGTTGATCTCAGTCCACGGGGGAGGCTTTGCCCTGGAGGAGGTGGGAATGGGGGGTGGGCTGGGGGGAAGGTGAGGAGGGCAGGAGGAGGGAGAACAAGGGAATCCGTATGTAGAACTGAATTGTATTGCAAAATAAAAATTAAAAAATTTTTTAAAAAAAGAATACAAAAGATACGATGGAGCCAGGCATGGCGATGCACACCTGAAACTCCAGCCCTGGAGAGGCGGAGAAGGCAGGAAGATCGATAAGTCAAGGTCATCCTTGGCTGCATAGTGAGTCTGAGACCATCCTGGGATACATGAGATTTTGTCTTAAAAAAAAAAAAAAAAAAAAACCTCCAGACACATGTGATGTACACAGAGAATTTTGTTACAGTTTTAAACAGAAAAACATAAGAAACTCAGTGATTACCACAAGAGCGTCTGAAATACATTCTAGTAAAATCTATATGATTAGATTTCACAGAGTCATTTCAGTCTCATTCTTGAAGAAATGTTGTTGTATGGGAAATCTCTTCTGATATAATAGCAGCTGGCAAGGCGCAGCATGGGGCACATACCAGATGACGCAGATCTGGTAACGGAAACCCCTTAACTATGCGGGGAACACACACACAAGGGAGCATGGCACACGGTGAACAGTAGCTACAGCTGAGAAGACAAAGGATACATTTCATTTTCTTCCTACTGTTTTCATAGAAAACCCCTGGGTTTTTAATGACGTTATACATTTTAAAAAAAAAAAAAAAAAAAAAAAAAACATAGCTGGGGATGTGGAGGAATGGGAAACAGTCATTGCTGCAGCAGCCACGGCTACAGTAAGCACGATCAATAGCACTCAGCCGTGAGCCAGGTAATAGAAGCCGTTAGAATCCCACACAGGCCATTCCGCACCCAGGCACCATCCAGTCCCTGCCCCCAAGGGCTAGACTCCAGTTTCGAGACTCCACTGAGGTCAGCTGAGAAGACATACACAGGATGGGGAGGCTGGGCTGTGGCCAGTGGGAAATCTTGGGCTTGGGAGCAGCCAGACCTGGATTTAAACCCTGCCTGCACCGTTTATTTCCTGCAGGAGCTTGAGGAAGTAGCTTTGCCTTGTTATCTAATCACCTGCTCACAAGTCACACTGCAGGGTCAGCTGCTGGGAGAATTAGAGGGCTAGTCTGCCAAAGGATGTCCTGGGCCATGCTCCTCCCCACCCCACCCCCAGGCCAGTGACATCACTGAGTGTTTCTTAGACCCTATTAGATGTGAATATCTCTGTTTTGATATGACATGTGCTGAGATATATTTCAGGTAAACAGGGCTTTTAATAACTCCAGCCTGAGGGAATGGCTCTCCTAAAATAATATAAAGCCTTACTATGAGGAGTACATGAATTGGAGGCACTAGATAAGAAACAAGGACCCAATTCAACCCATAGCCAGTTTGAGCTGGGCAGCTGAGCAGGCAGGGCCCACAAAGGTGCCCTTGTTAGCACATTGTCCCTGTACTTGCTGAAGACTGGGGACCCAGGCGGCAGTGGTCAGGTTCCTCTCTGGCTGCTAAGTCCCTTAAAGCGACCACATCTTCTGATAGCAGGTCTGCAATGTAATGCTTCCTTCCTTTATACTTCTTGGGTTTTGTACTCAAATCTGACAAATGAAGATAAACCAGAGAGTGTGCGGCTGAACTGGCCCTGAGTAGAGATAGATACTCATTAAGACATATCTGTTGTGCGAATGAATGGCTGGGGATGCAGTCAGCTGGTAGAGCGCTCACCTTATATGTTCAGAACCTTAAATCAGTCACCAGCACCACGGTGGGGGTGAGCACCTGTAATCTTGACACTTGGGGCACTGAGGCAGGGGGATCAGGTGTTCAGATTATCCTTGGCTACACAGTAAGCTCAGGGCAGCCTGGGATACATCATAAGACCTTACATCAATTCAACAAAGATAAAGTCATGTCTGCTGTGTGAATGAATGAAGTCAGAGATTGTGGGTAACTGGTCCAAGGCCCATGAGTGACACTATCCCAACTCATGTCTTTCTGTCTTCTTAGCGTATCCACTCACCAAGTGTCCTCCCCCAACCATCCTCCCCAATGCTGAAGTGGTCACAGAGAATGAAGAATTCAACATAGGTACTGCCAAATGGCGGGGACCCCAAACCGGGGTCACAGAGAGGAGCCAGGGAGTGGTGGGGACTGGGTGGTAGCTCCATCTATGCAGAAGGAAAGAGAGGTCCAGACCATGGGGGTGGCAGTGTTCCATTTGCCCAGTTTGCCATGAAAATGTAAACCCTCTCCCTTCACCCGACCCCAGAACGGGGAGCTGGGGACATGGCTTCCCTCTGCTATCCAAAAGCTTTAAGGTAGCCTAGAAGTGCTTAGAATATGGGAATATCGAGAGGCTGAGCTGGAGGAGAGAAGCAGTTGCCCGAGTCACCAGGCCAGCATGGATCTGGTTACTGAACCATGGCCCAATGCCGGTTACCTTCCATGGAAGTGGGTTTGAGGGATTAAGGTGTCAACCCTCCTGAATGAGACTGCTCCAGGGGATACCCATGCTCCTCTCTTTTGACAGGTGACATCGTCCGCTACAGGTGCCTTCCAGGCTTTACCTTAGTGGGGAGTGAGATCCTGACCTGCAAGCTGGGGACCTACCTGCAATTTGAAGGTCCACCGCCAATATGTGAAGGTAATTACACTAAACAGCACCTTCCTCCCCAGTAGAACCCTGGTTCTGCTCCTCCTCCTGTCCCCAGCTCTCAGCTCAGTCCATGCCCAGACTCCAGACCTCAGCATGCCTGCATCCCAAAGCAGTGCTTTGAAAAGACGAACTTGCATCACCCAGTTACTCCTATCCCAGACCAAATCCAACCCTTCCCCACTCCTGAGGCACCCAAGGCAGCACAGAGCTCCTAACTGTCCTGTAAACCAAGGACAGTGGTTGAACTTAGGCCACAAGCTATTGTGAGATGTGAGGTGACTGATGGCTTTAAGCCTGTGAAGGTGGCATCTGACCCACACTGACTGCTGTGGGGTTGGAAAACTTGCACAGCCACCAAGGGCTCTGAGGAACCTGATTCAGTCCTTGCAGCCTTTCCTTGGGGTCCCCAGCCCAAGCAAACTGTCCAGAAATTTGTTCCATGCAAACTGTTAGGACACTTCCCCATGCTCCAGGACAGAGAACCTCCCCAGAATCTGGGGTGTGCAGGGATCCTCTGCCCCAGCCTCTTCCCTCCCCTTTGTGATGAGTCGTAGATCCTCCTGCCCCTCTTGATCCTTCTCCTCCTGCTCCTCCTCCTGCTCCTCCTGCTCCTCCTCCTCCTGCTCCTCCTCCTGTTCCTCCTCCTCCTGCTCCTCCTCCAGTTCTTCATCCTCCTCCTGCTCCTCCTCCTCCTCTTGGTCCTCCTCCTCCTCTTGCTCCTCTTCCTCTACTTCCTCCTCCTCCTCCTCTTCCTCCTCCAGTTCTTCATCCTCCTCCTGATCCTCTTCCTCCTCCTCTTTCTCCTCCTCCACTTCCTCCTTCTCCTCCTGCTTCTTCTTTCCAGAGGGCCACACTGTCTTCCTTAGGGCAACATTGTTGTTTTAGACCCTTTAATGCTATGAATCAGGCTGCAGCCAAACCCTGCTGATCTTTCTGCTCCTGATGCAGTTACCATTGTTACCATCGCCATCTCTATGGTGTGTTGAGACTATGCTGCAGACTCTACATATGTGATTTGATATAAAGTTGTATATTTTCTATGATACAGCCATCCTGTGTGGTAGGGACTTCTCGTTTGTGTTGGAAAAGCCATCACACTGAAAGGGAATAATTTGTTGGAGGCCACACAGTAGTAGAGTGGCAGAGTTGGGATCTAAAATCCACGTGTGTTTGACTCATTATCTACTGTTTACTTCTGCACTATTCTATCTTTGTACGAACTAAACCCGTTTTGTTGAGTGGCTCTTTGGGTGTGGGTGGCCTTACTTTTGCCTGTAATATATGTACCACCCTCATCTACCTCAAATCCAGGTAGCAGCACCCACACCCACACTAGGGAATGATTTCAACCAGCTGGCCTGCTGTGAATTTCAACAATACTGTCATGATGACCTGGGACCTGAAGTGACTTCCTGTCATGCACACTATGACAGTGAAGGGGAGGACTTGTTAAATGCCTCAATACTAGGTTTGCTGCGGTGATTCTACTCCATGGACAAGCTAATATTCCCGCCCTGTTCTCCATGTCATGGACACAGTATCTCTTTCTTTTTTCCAGTGCACTGCCCGACCAACGAGCTTCTGACAGACTCCACAGGCGTGATCCTTAGCCAGAGCTACCCCGGAAGCTACCCACAGTTCCAGACCTGCTCCTGGCTGGTGAGGGTGGAGCCAGAGTACAACATCTCTATCACGGTGGAGTACTTCCTCAGTGAGAAGCAGTATGATGAGTTTGAGATCTTCGACGGTGAGTCCCTCAAAGACCGTGCAATTCTCTGCTACAGAAGGCACCAACTTGCTCTCAGCTTCTGGGGGTGGCTGAGCTTCATTTTCCTGTCAGAACGTGCTGGAGGCACCACATAATGTCTGCCTCTACCATAGAAACCCAAGATCAGGGAACTGAAGAGCTGTATGTCTGTTGCTTACATAGTAGTCTAGATCTGTTACAAACCATTTTTTACTCAAAGCTGGAACCCCTGAATATCAGCCAATCAGTAGTCCTTTGTGAGGAGCAGGCTTCCTCTGAAACCCAAGAAGGCCTGTCCACCAACTCCATACTGCTTCTTTCATGGTGGGACAAGAGGCGCTCTCGTTTGCTGTTCTAGAGAAAGCGCCTCAGGATGTCCCAAACCAAAATACCATCAAAATACCATCACAAACATTGTAGGATTTATCTCCTCCTTCTGGAGCATGAGACTATCTAAAATATCTACACTAATTGTCCCTGGTGGCTCAGAAAATCGTACGTAGAGAACCAAAATGCTACATTCTGCAGGATGACCAGATCTCCGTCCCCTCTCACTACATCGTGATAAAAATCAGGCTTGTTGACAGAGCTCTGGGCCATGACTGTGAACGTCCACTGTTTCCTACCTCATGCCAGGGCAAACTGCTCCTGCCGCTCCTTCCTGACAGACTGGAGATGAGCACGTTGTAGAACCACCACTGCATTCTGGGTAACCAGGACTGTGTCCGTCTGCTCTGGTAAAGATGCCACAGGGGGTCCGGCTACCTGTGGATGTTTGACTGAGTTGGCACTATGGGGTAGAAAGGGCTTCTCTCCTCAGGTGCTGCTGCCTGACAGAGCAGCCATGGTAGGATTGAGATCCCCAGGAGTCAGCATCACTCCAAACTCTGTATCCAAAATCTTTAGTAACTTCAGCTGTTCTTGTGTTGACAACATTCAGCATTCAGCTGAACAGTGGTGGGTCTGTAAAGGGAAGAACCGGAGGAATGACTGTTATATACAATTGGTGTCATTTTCCAGGGTCCTTTCTTTGTAGGAACCCGACCTCTCCTTTAACCAAACTATTCTGCAATGAAGGGGAAGTGAAGCCTGGCTGGGGTCTGCAAGCTGGACAGAGGGCTAAATCTTTCCGCTGGGGGTGCTCTCCTCCCTATTCTTGTTCGCTGTGCTCATAAATTCATACTATTTTAGTTGCTCTCTTTGTCTACCCAGCTATCTTGCCCTTAGGAGTAACCACAGTAACCACATGTGGGTGATCCCCACGGCTTCTGTAGGCTAGGTCCTTCCAACTACCACCCCAGTCTTGTTACCCATTTCCGGTTACAGCCGTATTGCTTCAGTCCGTGAAGTGTTTCCCCCTGACCTCTGTGTTCCAGAGTTTTCTCATCCCTGTTATACTAAAAAGAGTGGTTTCATCAGCCCCACTTCCCGAGGACAGCATGTCCTCACGAGAGCGTTCTTGATGGCATTAGTACGTGGAGTCTCCCCCAGGCCCTCCCAAGGAGCAGCTGTCAAGCAAGAGTTCTTTTCTCATGATAGAACTGTTCAAGTGTGTTGCTTCCCTTCACTTCTGGACCCTTACCTTCCCAGTTTGCCACAGCAGCTCAAACACCCCTACTTTGTTAAATTTAGCCCATTACTCTTCCAAACTTCCAAGAACTGTCTCAACGGTGTATTGGAACCTTCACTCACAGCCTTCTCCAGGACTATAAATCCTGGGTTATGCGTTTCCAAGACTTATATTATGCTCCTTGAACCAGAGCCCTGAGATGCAATCCAAGCATTTAAGGCAGGACATAGAAGAAAGCACTTTCCTGGGAAACCTTGGGAAGGCATGTTGAGGAGCTTTATTACTTATGACTCTGGGAGCTATCATTTTCCTTGGGCTCTATGGCTCTCTCTATATACCTGTTCAATAAACAAAATTTCTGTAGGGTGGGCACCACACTATTCTTAGCGTGCACAAGAGAAATCCGAAGAGGGTCCCAGCTTGAAAACCAGCTCTTCCATCAACTAACTACTTGACCCTGGCAAACAGCAGATAGAGTTCATCTCACTTGCTGACTCCAGAGCACTGCTTCCCATAAGGGTGGACAAAAAGGAGTCCTTCAGCAAGGCCACCAGATGTCAAGTCACCCGGCCATCCCAGCTGTGCCTGTACTTACACCTCTCTCTAGACTTAGAATGGCCTATAACCCTGTGTCTTTCTCACCCAAGGTCCCTCAGGACAAAGTCCTCTACTGAAGGCTCTCAGTGGGAACTACTCAGCTCCTCTGATCGTCACCAGCACAAGCAACTCTGTGTACCTGCGCTGGTCATCTGACCACGCCTATAATCGCAAGGGTTTTAAGATTCGGTATTCAGGTGAGTAGGCCATGAGAACTCCTAAAAAGAGCCTCTGCTCTGAACCCCGAAGCATCCAAAGAAGCCTTGGTCCATCTCCTCATCAAGGTGACAACCTTCCCTGTGTAGGTGGGGCAGCCTCTTCCTGTTCTCTGTCTTCCTCATCTGACGCTGCACAAGCCTGACAAGAGGCAGTCCCCTGCCTTGTCGTGTCCAGGTCCTTTCCCCACCTCTAGCCTCATCTCTTTCCTCTCATACTCCCACCTTGAGTCTCCAGGACTGTAACTATTCATTATGAGATCTGATGAGGCCCAGGGGATCCTAGCCTCTTAAATGGTTGGGAGATATTACTAGAAGTCCTTTGACTGAGCACCTCTGAGACACAGGATCATACAGGGTAGCCGTCAGAGTGTAGCCAAAGTTCTCCTGTGTCCCGCCTGGCCCACGGTCAGGACAAATCTCTCTCACCCACCAGTCCCGTAGCCACTCAGACCCAAGCAAACACATAGAGGCTTATATTAATTATATTAATTAAAACTGCTAGGCCATTAGCTCAGGCTTACTACTGACTAGCTCTTACACTTAAACTCAGCCCATTTCTGTTCATCTATATGTTGCCACGTATTCCGTGGCTTTACCTGTGTGCCATTACATGCTGCTCCCTGAATGGCAGGTTGGCATCTCCTGACTCAGCCTTCCCCTTCTCAGAATTCTCCTTGTTTCCTTATCCCACCTATACTTCCTGCCTGGCTACTGGCCAATCAGCGTTTTATTAAACCAGTGTACAAAAGCATTATTCCACAACATCAGAGAACACCCTTTCCTGTTGTGCAAGCCATATCCCTTTATTAGCATTTCATTAGCAGATGCCAATTGGACACATTTGTGAGGTGCACAATGTGACATGTTGATACATATTGTACAATCATAATGATCACTGGGAGCAATTAGCACCCTTGTCACGTCCCAAGTTTATCTCTCTGTGCTGGAGACTGTTGGAATCCATTCTTCTACCACCTTTGGAATGTATAGTCAGTGTGTGATGAACTACAGCTGCCCATCTGTGCTGCAAAACCAACCTCCTTCTACCCCCTCTGCCTTCGACTAGTCCCAAGCTCTGGTGACCCCATCACACTCTCCACTTCAGACCCCCGGCTGCCTTTCTGTGCCCGACTCACTTAGCGTTATGTCCTCCATTTCCATCTACATTGTTGCAATTGACAGGATTTCACTTTTTTTTTTTTTTCGAAAAGCCATATTGTCTGGGCATGGTCAGATCAAAGGCCAGGCCTTTGATAAAAATATCCCTGGGATACAATTAGATGGAGAAAATAGACTTTCTCTGAACCCTCACTGTGGGGACCACTGATCTGCTTGATAAGCTGAAACCTTGATGTCGGCTGTGAAGGACAGTCCAGTGAACTGCCGGCCATGCTTTCCAGCCCTGGAGGCTGCAAGGAATGCCTGCGGATCATGGGAGTTCCTCCTCATGCCTGAATGCCAGACAAGGATTAGACAAAGACCAGCAGTTTCAGGGAGCCAGGAATATAGCTCAGTCAGCAAAGTACCTGCCACACACAAGCACAAGGACCCTAGTCCAACCCTCCACGACCCCAGTAAGAAGCCGAGTGTGATGGCATGCACAAGTAATCCCACCCCCGCCAGCCTAGCCTAATCAGTTAGTGAGTCCCAGGTCCCAGTGAGACTTTGCCTCAAAAATAAATAAATAAATAGATGGATAGGTTAATTGATTAATTAATTAATTAAAAATAAAGTGGACAGCATCCTGAATGAGATCTAAGTTGACCTCAACCTTCTGTACACACCTGTGTGCACACACATCCCTGCACCTGCACACACTGAAACACACACACACACACACACACACACACACACACACACACACACACAAGAATATTGGTTAGCAGAGATGTCCCATCACCAAGTTCTGCCTGAAGAACCATTTGTCCATGTCTTCTAATAGCTCTCCTTGTTGCAAGGCCAGTCACACTATGAGGACCCAGGGGTAGTTCTGGAGAACCAGTGGGTACGAGAAGAACTGACCAGAGGGAGCTGAGGGGAGCTCTGCCTTGACTCCCTCAAAGTCCATTTCCTTTGCAGATCCCACCCACACTCTCCTCTCCCAGATGCCCACAGTTGGAGAAAAGATGGCCTCATGACCCCATGGCCTATTACTGCCCTGTTACTAGCTGGGGATAGGGTTATTTGACAGAGCGCTAACTGTTCGGGCCTCAGGATAACCCATTGGGGAGTTCTGGGCTGAGTTCCTGGTGGCTGCTCCTATCAAGGGGAAATAGCATTTTCCTACCATCACTGCTGAATTTGGAGCTAAGAGCTCTGAAGGAGTTCCCTTTGCCTTACTGCTCAGAGACTAATGTGTTTGGAAGTAATGAGTCAGTGGTAATTACAGTACATATGCCATGTAGAAAAGAAATTCATTACACAGTACAGCAATTAGTACCTAATAATTAAGATACCGCAGACGTGCGTGACTTAGCCCTGTGTCTGTCGCAGTGACTAAGCGTATTTTATATCAGATTCTCCTTCCTGGGTGAAAGAGGTACATAGATTTGAGATATGCCTGACAGAGGAGGCATGGCAGGAGAGCACACACATTTAATAAAACACCATTCTACCTGAGCAGAACCATAACCTGCAGGCCGGAAGTCAGAGGTCTCTCTGTGAGAGCCTGTGAGGACAGGGCCTGCTTCCCAATCTGCTCATCTCTATCTGTTCGCAAAGCCCAGCCAGAGACCCTCAGGCAAATGAAGGGGAGAGGGGGTGAGGCTCCTGGATCATCCTCCCCTCACAGCCTCACAGAACTAACCAGGGTTAGTTATTTTCCTTGTTGCTGTGATAAAATGCCTGACTAAACCTATTTAAGGAGGAAGTGGTTTATCTGGGCGTATGATTTGGGGATACAGTCTGTCACTATGATGGGAAAGTGACAGCGGCAGGAGCCTGAGGTACCTGGTCACGTTGCCTTTGTAGTCGGGAAGCAGAGAGAGATGAACGCTGGTACTCAGCTCACTTTCTCCTTTTTATTGAGTCCAGGACCAGTCCACGGGATGGCACTGCCCACATCTGGGGCAGACTTCCCACCTCCATCAACGCAATGTGTTCCCTCCCAGCTGTGCCCAGAGAGTTGTCCCTAGGTTAGTCTAGACCTTGTCAAGTTGTCAGGGATAACTGTCACACAGGGTCCCCAGCAGGAGCTGTGGCGTGGGTCCCCTCCATCTGGGACATGTCGGCTTCCTTCTCTGTGTGACCCCAGCACTAGATCAGCAGCTGGCACTTAGTGGACCCCTGAGAACTCTTTACCAGATAAATGAATGGAATATGTTAAGCCATACGTTGGGGGACCAGGGAATGAGCCCTGTAGGGAGATGTATATCCCAGATCCCCAGGCATTCACAACACAACAGAAGAGAACAACTGCTTATTGGGCACGGAGTGCCCTGCTCTGAACGGGATTGCTTTACTCACGTCCTCTCTCTCTCTCTCTCTCTCTCTCTCTCTCTCTCTCTCTCTCTCTCTCTCTCTCTCTCTCTCTCTCTCATCATGCCGGTGACTTGCCAGGGTGTCACACACTTAGGAAACCGTCCCACTGGGCCCTGCTTTACAAGGTTGCCTGTGGTCACAAGGGCTTTGAAAGCAACCCGGCGTGTGCTCAGACAGCCAAGGAGACCCTGTGGTTTACAGAACAGCTTGTTGGTGGTGTCGTCCTCAGTGACCCTTTGTTTTGATTTGTCTTTTTGGTTCTTGTTCTGGCTTTACTTAACTGTCATTCAGTGTCAGCCACCCCGGCCTTCCTAAATACCAAAGAACTCGGCCATGGCAGAGGAAAGGGGGGGCGGGGGGCGCGCTGCTATGAGACAGCCTGCTCATCTCAGAAGTGGGATTCTGACAATCCTCTGCTCAGCCTCTTCTCACTCTTCAGCTCCCTACTGCAGCCTGCCTAAGGCTCCACTCCATGGCTTCATCCTGGGCCAGACAACCACCCAGCCGGGCGGCTCCATCCACTTTGGCTGCGACACAGGCTACCGTTTGGTGGGACACAGCATGGCCATCTGTACCCGACACCCCCAAGGCTACCACCTGTGGAGTGAGGCCATTCCTCTCTGTCAAGGTGAGCAGCAGGGCTAAAGCAGCAGCCAGGTGGCTCAGCTCCAAGTCACCTTGGGCTGGTCTCAGGAGCCGTCCGGGCCACATGTGAGTCTCCCAGGGCTTGGGGATGGAGTCTTTCCTTCAGCAAACATTTCCTTCAGCTTTGGGGATGACAGGTGCACAGTGTTTCCAGCACCACAGGAGAGGTGGTAATGTAAGACATTAAGTGACAGGAAGAGGAAGTGCTGTCGGGGTGGGGGGGGCGGTGTCAGGAACCTCACGGTAAGAAAGGACCTGCTTCTTCCTAGCAGTTAAGAACTCCCAAAGGCAGGGAGACATGGGGTCTGGCTCCTAAACCAAATGAGTCAAGCAAGCCCCTGAGACCTGCCATTCAGTTTGCACACATTACCTTTTAGAATTGATGGGGGCTTTTCCCTTTATAAGAACATACGTTCTTGTCATGATGAAATACCTTGCTCTGTATAATCTGTAAGCACTAATAAAAAATAAAGTCATAGGGGCTGGAGTGATGGCCCCATCAGTAAAGTGTTTGCCTTGTGAGCATGGGACCTGAGTTTGATCTTGCAGAACCCGTATATATAAGCCAGGGGTAGTGGCATGCTCTTGCGATCTCATTGCCTGAGTGGTAGAGACAGGAGGATCTCTGAGGCTTCAACCTGGCCTGCTTGGTGAGCCCCAGGCATAAGATGAGATGTTACCTCAAAAACCTAGGAGCAACAGTTAAGGCTATCCTCTGGTTTCCACATGCCCACACACACAAAGCACATCTGAACACACATACATATATACACACAAAAATTAGTATACTTCCAGACTAGGAATCTGAAAAAGTAGGAATAACAAATAGCACAAAGGAAAAGAGTGAAAATGAACTATAATTCTGCCCTGAGATCACCACTGTTAATAATTTAGTATATCTCTTTTGGTCTTCTAAATACCAATTAACATCTTTCATACAATTGCCATTACTTCCTTGTTATTGTTGTTGATGGCTGTACAGCATTATGGGAAAACTGACACTCAGGTGTCATCCTGCTGTGGGTTATTTGAGCTTCTGTTATGTTGTTACTATGTAGCTGTAATTCTATCTCTATGAGCATTCCTATTTATCTCCTCAAATGGAATTCCCAGCAAGGAGATTGGTGGATCACAGCACACAGAGACTTTGCAGCTCTTGATGCCTTGTGCCCTGTTCAGATTTTTTCCTCATGAACGCTTCTCCCAGCAGCAGTGAAAGTGCTTTTCTCTGAGCCCCAACATCATGTGTGCACTGAAAAAAGAAGGAAAGGATTGCCCACTGTAGACAGAGAAGGCACTGCTGTTTGATTTTCTATTTCTTGGTTCCCAGTGTGTTGACATCTTTAATGACATCTGTCAACTCTGACTCTCACAACCTCCTAACCCATATGGGTCTGCTTTGGAAAAGACCAAAAATGTGGTATTAATATTCTACAGAGGGACTGGCTGTCACACACGGTAGATATCATTGGCTTCAGTCTCCGTGTCTCTAGCCACATCAGCCAGGACAACTCTATTCCAGAATCCATTTGGAAACTTCCAAATGTCTGATCTGTTAGGTCCCAACCCCCACTCTCTACCCTAAGCTTTCTTCAGGCCCTTTCTCTGAGCTGCTGTACTCTCTGGAACCCACATTCCACAACTAAGAAGTCAATGCCCCCACTTACTACCCAGTAGGCTTGCCTCACTTCCTCCTCTATGGCAATGAGGGTTCTCTGGAGAGCATACACATAGTCCCATCAAGGCTGGGCATCACGCCATCTACATGGGGAATAGGTTCCAAAAAGCCAGCTCATGCACCAGGGATAGGTCCTGATCCCACTGCTGGGGGTCCATAAACCGACCAAGCTGCACAACTGTCATCCACATGCAGAGGGCCTAGTTGTTCCCATGCAGGTTGTCAGTGCAGAGTCCGTGAGCTCCCACAAGCTTGAGTCAGCTGTCTCTGGGTTTCCCCATCATGATCTTGACCCCCTCCCCACCACTCATATAATCCCTCCTCCCTCTCATCAACTGGACTCCCAGAGCTCAGCCCAGTGCTTGGCTGTGGCTCTCTGTATCTGCTTCCATCAGTTACTGGATGAAGGTTCTGTGATGACAATTAAGGTAGTCACCAATCTGATTACAGGAGGCCAGTTCAGGTACCCTCTGCACTATTGTTAGGAATCTTAGCTGGAGTCATTCTTGTGGATTCCTGGGGGTGTCCCTGGCACCAGATTTCTCCCTAACCCCGAAATGGCCCCCTCTATCAAGATATCTTTTTCATTACTCTCCCCCTCTGTTCCACCTCCAAGTTCCCCTCTACCCATCCCCTCCCCTTGGCCCCACCCCACCCTCAGTTTACCCAGGAGATCTCATCTATTTCCCCTTCCCAGGAAAATCCATACATTCCTCTTAGGGTCCTCTTTGTTACCTAGCTTCTCTGGGGCTGTGGAGTGTAGCTTGGTTATTCTTTGCTTTACATCTAATATCTGCTTATGAGTGAGTAAATACCATGTTTGTCTTTCTGGGTCTGGGTTACCTCACTCAGGATGATTTTTTTTTTCTAGTTCCATACATTTGCCTGCAAATTTTATGTCATTGTTTTTTGTTGTTTTTTTAAATCACTGAGTAATACTTCATTGTGTAAAGGTACCACAATGTCTTTATCCATTCTTTGGTTGAGGGGCATCTAGGTTGTTTCCAGGTTCTGGCTATTATGAATAATGCTACTATGAACATAGTTGAGCAAGTGTCCTTGTGGTATGATTGAGCATCCTTTGGGTATATGCGGAAGATTGGTATAACTAGGTCTTGAGTTAGAATGGTTCCCAATTTTCAGAGAAACTGCCATATTGGTTTCCAAAATGGCTGTACAAGTTTGCACTCCCACCAGCAGTGGAGGAGTGTTCCCCTTACTCCACATCCTCTCCAACATAGGTTGCCCTTAGCATTTTTGATCTTAGCCATTCTGACAAGTGTAAGATGATATCTCAGAGTCATTTTGATTTGCATTTCCCTGATAACTAAGGATGTTGAGCAATTCTTTAAGTGTTTATCGGCCATTTGAGATTCTTCTGTTGAGAATTCTCTGCTTAAATCTGTACCTCATTTTTTAATTGGATTATTTGGTATTTTGATGTCTAATTTCTTGAGTTCTTTATATACTTTGGAGATGAGCCCTCTGTCAGATGTGGAATTGGTGAAGATCTTTTCCATTCTGTGGGCTGCTGTTTTGTCTTATCGACAGTGTCCTTTGCCTTACAGAAGCTTCTCAGTTTCAGGAGGTCCAATTTATTAATTGTCCATCTCAGTGTTTGTGCTTCTGGTGTTATATTCAGGAAGTTGTCTCCTGTGCCAATGTTTTCAAGACTACTTCCCACTTTCTCTTCTGTCAAATTCAGTGTAACTGGATTTATGTTGAGGTCTCTGATCCACTTGGACTTCAGTTTTGTGCAGGGCGATAAATGTGGATCTATTTGCATTCTTCTACATGCTGACATCCAGTTATTCCAGCACCATTTGTTGAAGATGCTTTCTTTTTTCCATTGTATAATTTTTGCTTCTTTGTCAAAATCAGGTGTTCATAAGTATGTGAATTTACATCAGGGTCTTCGATTCAATTCCATTGATCCACCCGTCTGTTTTTATGCCAATACCCTGCTGGTTTTATTACTAGAGCTCTATAGTAGAGCTTGAAGTCAGGAATGGTGATACCTCTGGAAGTTCCTTTACTATACAGGGTTGTTTTAGCCATCCTGGGTTTTTTATTTTTCCATATGGTGTCATTACTTTTGCTTAGCGGGGTGAATAGATTAAACTCTAGGTTACAAATAATGTCATTCTCAAGTCTGAAGGCTTTGTTCAGTTTTCTTTGGATGCCTAACACAGGTGAGGGGAAGGGTCCGCCTGACCCCTCCTTCACCCGCTTCCCCTCTGCCTCCCAATGTCTCTTTCTGACCCTTTGTTTCTCTTCAGCCTGAAGACTTGTGTCTTTCTTCAGCTCCTGGAAATGTTCGTTTAGGATAATTCTGTTAACTCAACCACTTTCTCCTCTCTTTCTGGAGCTCTAAACAGTTGGACATTGGACCCCTCAGACTCATCCTTCCCATTTTCAGTCCTTTTCTCTTGTTTTCAGGCTGTCTTTTGGGTCTTTATTCTGGAAAATTTTTATTTTTAATATCCAGTCCCTTTACTTCATGTGTATTTTGACAGTGTGAAGGAGTCCTTCCTCTGATGTTTTTCTTCAAAGCTCTCTCTTCTCATTTCATGAATGTCGAGTGTCACTTAGTCTCAGGATACTACTGCCTGCCTAGTTCAGCAATCCCTTATCTCCCATTTCTTGAACTAGCTCTGTCTCCTGAGGGGGGTTTTCCCTGTCCCACCCTCCAGGTGTTTAGTCTCACTGTTATCACATTGACACTACTGGTTTTCTTCATCTGTGTAGTAACCTTTGATTGTCCATATTTAAAAAGTAAAAGCTAAGCCGGGCGGTGGTGGTGCACGCCTTTAATCCCAGCACTCGGGAGGCAGAGGCAGGTGGATCTCTGTGAGTTCGAGGCCAGCCTGGACTACCAAGTGAGTTCCAGGAAAGGCGCAAAGCTACACAGAGAAACCCTGTCTCGAAAAACCAAAAAAAAAAAAAAAAGTAAAAGCTAGGGAGCAGGTGGTTGAGTTCCATTTGCCCCTGAGGTTTCTCCTGTGAGTAAAATCTGGATGTGGGTGTACAGCAGGGATGAGCAGACAGCTTTCATGTGGAGAGACCCTAAATTCCATGCGGCAGCTGAACCTGACAACCTGAGTTTGACCCACAAGGTAGAAGAAGAGAACCACCTCCTGCAAGTTTTCCTCTGACTTCCCCCATGCATGCAAGTGCACATGTACACACACACACACACACACACACACACACACACACACACACGTTAATTAAATGAAATGTAATAAAATTTTTATTAAAAAGAGCATCCCTTGGAATACTAACCCGCACCTTGGTACTCCTGACTCTTTCAAGGGACTCTTGTCCCCACACCTTGAGGAAGAGGGGCACCTGGTTCTTTCCAGCAAGCAGAGACTTGAATGCCTTCACACCGCACCTGTGGGGCAGAATGGAAGGAAGTCTTCCCCGAGGCTCCGGGCTGCAGGCTCCGGGCTGCAGCCTTTTCCCTGTATTTAATCTGTGAGCACAGTTCCTTCTCCATCCCATCCTCCGGTTTGTCCTTTCTGAGATCTCTGATGCCGGTTCTCCTGTTGTCTTTCTTAGTAGGGCCTTTTGTGTTGGTTGGTCTTTACTCAGGTTTTTGAGACATGATGGGAAAGATGAAAGTGTAGTCTCAGGACATCTCGGGTCAGAAATGCTCACGACGCCCTTTCTCCTCTGCCAGCTCTCTCCTGTGGTCTCCCCGATGCTCCCAAAAATGGCATTGTGTTTGGCAAGGAGTACACCGTTGGGACTAAGGCTGTGTACAGCTGCAATGAAGGCTACCACCTCCAGACGGGTTCTGAGGCCAGCGCCGAGTGTCTGGACACCGGCCTGTGGAGCAACAGCAACGTCCCCCCACAGTGTGTCCGTGAGTCCCGGGGCGGTGGTGGCAGGAGGCAGGAGGAGTTGGGCACCCAGCTGAGGAGACTCCTGTGAGGAGTGGGCTTTGAGCTCAGTAGAGAGCTGAGAACCTGTGGGGTGTGTTAGAGGACTCAGGGAGGATGAAGGTGGGTGTCTACTAACTGTGGTCCCCATTGCGAGTTACTCTCAGGACACTGAAGGACCATCACGCTCTGGGGTGTTTTCATAAACCACCACAGCACTTAAAATGACCAGAAAGCTGCATGAATGTCCCTTGATCACAGAACTCGAAAGTGACAATTTGGTGATCAAAAGATAAGTAGACAACCTAATGGACCATATTCAGTCCAATGATACAGGTTTTGATTTTGTTTGCTTCATTGAAAATGTACGCGCGCGCGCACACACACACACACACACACACACACACACACACTACTTCAAGTTTTATAATCAAGAAAATTTTTTAAAATATCCATATTTCTGTCTTTTCTGGAAAAAAATATAGAGATCTCCAGCTAGGGATGCACCTCAGTGAGCAGAGAGCTTACACAGCATAAACTGAGGGTGGTAGTTTCTGGCTGTAATTCCAGGAACCCACAAGTGAAGGCAAGACAATCAGAATTTCAAAGCCACTCTTAGCCTGGGCTATTTGAGAGGCATCTGAAAGAGAAGAGTGGGGACAGTTCTGTAATCTGACCAAACGGAGTGTGCAGTCCACAGCCAGTAGCCGACACGGGGAAAACAACAGTCTCATTACTATTTTACAGATCTGTGCTCCCCCACCTGCTGCATCCTCCTCCCCAACTGTAGCTAGAGTTTTCCTGCCTGGCCCACAGTCAGGACAAACTCTCTCACCTGCCAGTCCCACAGCCACTCAGACCCGACCAAGTAAACACAGAGACTTATATTATTTACAAACTGTATGGCCGTGGCAGGCTTCTTGCTAACTGTTCTTACAGCTTAAATTAATCCATTTCTATAAATCTATACCTTGCCACATGGCTCGTGGCTTACCGGCATCTTCACATGCTGTTTCTCATCGTGGCGGCTGGCAGTGTCTCTCTGACTCAGCCTTCCACTTCCCAGCTTTATTCTCCTCCTTGTCCCGCCTACACTTCCTGCCTAGCCAATGGCCAATCAGTGTTTTATTTATTGACTAATCAGCAACACATTTGCCATACAGAACATCCCACAGCACTTCCCCCCTTTTTTTTTCAAAAAGTAAGGTTTTAACCTTAACAAAGTAAAATTACATATATTTTGGGAATTTGGGCGTAGCTTCTCTTACTACTTCCTGCTGGAGGGGGCGCTGTATCTTATGGGGACATAAAGAAAATTTTAGGATCATGGAGTAGTCCGTGAGGCTGTATTGTCTGAGCCAGATGCCTTCAAACCATTCTGGATGTTGGATCATCTGGGCCATGGTGTCATCGGAGACCTTTCAGGGGGTCTTGGCTGGTCAAACCTGATGTATCTTAATCTGGAACAAATCCATAGCCTCTGGCTTTCTGTGGAAACAAAAGCAGAAACTCCTTTCCAAAGCAACATATCCTTATATTCAAATTTTGAAGTCAAGGTACCTTTAAAATATACATTTTGGCATAACTCAACAGCTTTTACAATCAAATGTTTTTCTGCAGTTAAAAGTCCCAAAGACAACACAATGCAGATTCTCTGTGTAATATCCATTTTTACGTGGCTTATTTTTTATACTACCTTTACTGTCTCTTTAAAGACTTTATTTTTTAAAACTATGTATTTGTTTCTATAACTCTATATATCATCTTTTTTGTCTCTTTCAAGCCTACGTATCTTTTACACACATTGTAAACTATTACATCTGAATCTGTCTTATTGTGAATCTATTGCTTTAAACTGCAGCAGCTGTAGCTGCTGGCTCCGCCCACCTCAGCTTCCTAACATGGTGGTGGTAGTTTACCACCAGCTCCGGGAGCTATCGTGGGTCTATGCTTTTATCCAAGCAGCGTGTAGCCCAGAAACCTCTTTTTTTGTTTTGTACCTGCAAAGGCTAAATCCACCACACAGCTTAATGTGCCACTTGCATAGGCCTCATTCCCGCCATATGGCGGCAGGTCAGGGCGCATGCTAGGAACCCACAAGTAGCTCAAACCAGCAGCTGCCACTCATTTGAGAGAGACAATTAGGAAGCTGTTTTTAGCTCCGTTTTAGAATCTTTTCTCAGATTTTAGGTGGAAACTCTTGCCCCACGTTGGACGCCATTTGTAGCTAGAGTTTTCCTGCCTGGCCCACAGTCAGGACAAATCTCTCTCACCTGCCAGTCCCACAGCCACTCAGACCCGACCAAGTAAACACAGAGACTTATATTGGTTACAAACTGTATGGCCGTGGCAGGCTTCTTGCTAACTGTTCTTACAGCTTAAATTAATCCATTTCTATAAATCTATACCTTGCCACGTGGCTCGTGGCTTACCGGCATCTTCATATGCTGTTTCTCATCGTGGTGGCTGGCAGTGTCTCTCTGACTCAGCCTTCCACTTCCCAGCTTTATTCTCCTCCTTGTCCCGCCTACACTTCCTGCCTAGCCAATGGCCAATCAGTGTTTTAGTTATTGACTAATCAGCAACACATTTGCCATACAGAACATCCCACAGCACCCAACCCTCTCCATTCATTCATAAACCCAATGTTCCTGGATTCATCATTCCCGTGCTGGGTTCCCCTAGTCCCTTGTTCTATACTCTTGTGCTGTCTTCCGTCATCAATTAGCTGATTCTCGTCCCTGCTCCTTGTCCCCCCAGCTGTGACCTGCCCTGATATCAGCAGCATCAGCGTGGAGCACGGCCGGTGGAGACTCATCTTTGAGACCCAGTACCAGTTCCAGGCCCAGCTGATGCTCATCTGTGACCCTGGCTACTACTACACTGGCCAGAGGGTCATCCGCTGCCAGGCCAACGGGAGATGGAGCCTGGGAGAGTCTATGCCCACCTGCCAAAGTAAGCCCAAGTAGGACAGAATGGGCCCGTTTGCATGGTACTTCCTACCTGAACTGTCTCCTACATGGAGTAGATAGAGGGGTTACCCCCAGCAAGTGCAGCACACCTCTTTTTGGATGCTCACCTAGAATCCAGGGCTGGGAAAAGGCTTGCTTCTTAGCACTATATCTTCTTACTAAAAGCTCCTTTTTCATAAGCCTCCAGCGCAGCCTGCACTGATTAATTCATTCATTAGGGCCCAACTATATGCCAGGTGCCAGAGAGGTACAAAGATCGAAGCGTGTGGCCTGCCTGGGGAGATGGCTCCATGGGTAAATGGCTCACCATGCAAGTATAAGGACATGAGTTAAGTGGGTTGTGGTAATGAGTGCATCCGTGATCCCAGCACTCCCGTGGCAAGACCAGAGGCAGAGACAGAAGAATATCTGGAAGATCAGGAGCCAGCTACCCTGGTGTATGTGGCAGAAACGAGACTCTGTCACACTGGAAAGTGGGAACAGACACCTGAAGTTTCCCTCTGTCCTCCACACATGCAGTGTCACATGCACATGTGCGCACGCACACACACACACACACACACACACACACACATAGACACACACACACACACACACACACACACACACACACACACGTGCGAGCACATGCACGGACGCATACAACATAATTTTAAAAAACAGAGTGTGGCTTCGGCCTGCTAGAAGCTTACTTACAGTCTACTAGAGAGACAAGGCGAAGAGGCAGGGATACATGTGTGATAAGACCTGCAGCTGGGTCTGTACAGGAGGGAAGAAGGTAGAGTGAAGGACCACCTAAGTCTGTCTGCCTCCTCTCCATTGCTAATTGCTTTTCTTTGATCCTTTGAGTCTCAAAGACCAGTCGCGAGACCTAGGTGAATTAGTGTGTGTTCTTGGGATTTCCTACAGGAGGGACGGACAGGAAAGCATGGTCCTATATGCTGTAACACCATGTTAATTGGCAGAGTAGTGGTCATGAGTGTGGAACAGCCTCACTGCAGCACAGCCTTGGTGGCCAAACCTCACCTTGTACATCAGTCAGAGGCTATTGGCATGCTCCCTTGAGAAGGACTGTGAGGCTACCACTGTCCCAGCAGAAAAGGACAAGAGTGGTGTCACCGTCTGCCCTGAGCACACCACAGACTCACCATATCTTCCTTACCATGGCTCCATCTTAGCCCCCTGTGGAGTTCTTAACAAGTACGCAAGCCTGAGCCTTGTCTCCAGAGATGGAACCTAGGTTCCCAGGGACACATGTTGATGGGGCAAGCCAGTGTCAAGGTACATTCTGGTCACACTCCAGGAGAGGAAGGCTAGGCTGTTCTTGGCTTTGGTCATTATTCGCTTTTATCTTATTCAGCACGTGTCTCATGTCCCTATCTTGGGGCTGG
This sequence comes from Peromyscus californicus insignis, assembly GCF_007827085.1. Taxonomy (NCBI): domain Eukaryota; kingdom Metazoa; phylum Chordata; class Mammalia; order Rodentia; family Cricetidae; genus Peromyscus; species Peromyscus californicus. The sequence goes on along the minus strand of NW_026294573.1, from coordinate 26,036,533 downwards.
TTTGTTGAGTATTTTATGATCTTTTCAGTCATCTCCTGTGGAGAGCTCCCCACACCTCCAAGTGGGCACCGCATCGGAACCATGTCTGTCTACGGGGCAACTGCCATCTTCTCCTGCAATTCCGGATACACGCTGGTGGGCTCCAGGGTGCGGGAGTGCATGGCCAATGGGCTCTGGAGTGGTTCTGAAGTCCGCTGCCTTGGTGAGTGGTCCCCCAGCCCCACCCCACCTGCCTACTCTCAAAATGTTCTTACTCCAAGCACCAACTTTCAGGCATCCACTGTGACTGAAGCTGAGGACTAGCTTCTCTTGGGGAACTTGAAAGAATGAGACCAGACTCTGGGGGTTCACACTCTAATCAGAAGGTCAACCCACTCACCTAGTTAGCCCCTAGGATGACCAGTACAGCCTGGCCTCCACCCTATAGAGACACATTCTTATAATGCACCGAAAATATCCTTTATATTATATATTAGAGAATTATTTTGAATGTATCTATATGTATATATGGATGCACATTATAATACACACATGCGTATACACTAAGCGAACAACTAGCTTATGAAGGAGAAAACTTTCATTGCTCCCGGAGCTGATGTACTCCCTGACTGAGCCTTATCTAAGTTCTTTCTTCTGTTACTATTTTCTGGGCTCTTTCAGTTCCCAAAGAGAGTCTCAGCCAGATGAGCCTAGCAGGGCGGGTTGGGTGATCTGTCCCTGGTACACACTAGTGACCTCCAGGGTACAGAGGTCATGGCCAGTAACCACTGTCTTGGGCACTTGTTTGGGATGCAGTTATGAGCTACTGCCACCCAGTCAAATGAGCCGAAGGAATGCCAGGAAATGACTGCGCCCACGCTTCATTCTAACTCACTGAGGTGACCCTCAGAAAGGATGAATTTGGCCAGGCATCAGGTCTTGCATGGTGGTCCTCAGCAGGATGAGCTGTGATGGCTTTAATTAGGCTATGATGCTCACTAGACAGTAGGTACCCAGGGGACGGCCCCTGGGTTAGCTCTCTAGCACTATGACAAAATACCTGAGTTAATCAATTCATAGAAAGGAAAGATTAATCTTGGCTCACAGTTCTGGAATTTTCGGCTCATGATCACTTGGCCCCCAGTGTCTTGGGACTACGGGGAAGCAGCACACCATGCAGAATTGGGGGCAGAGGAATTATGCTTCATGGGTGTGACCTAACTCCTCCCCACCTCCTAGAGACTGGGCACCAAACTTCCAACACATGAAGCGTTGGGGGACTTACTCAAACCGTAGCAACCCCAGAGAGTGGGGGGAGTGCTGAGCTCCACCTGTGCACAAACACCAAAATAACTCAGAGAGGCTGGTCATTTGGACTGCAACTTTGGCGTTAAGGGTCACCAAGCCCACAGTGCCCTTCCTGTCACATCTGGGGTTCCTGAAGTCACTCCTGGATCACTGTTCTCCAGGGAGGGTGGGGAGATGGAGCATGGCTGAGTTCTTGGTCCTTTCTCTCCCACCCCACCTAAGCTCTCCACCACTTTGTAGAAGTCCCTCTTTGATTGACTCTCTCCCCCCATCCCACCAAAGCCGGACACTGTGGAACCCCAGAGCCCATTGTCAACGGGCACATCAATGGGGAAAACTTCAACTACCGAGGCAGCGTGGTATACCAGTGCAGCGCTGGCTTCCGCCTCATCGGCATGTCTGTGCGCATCTGCCAGCAAGATCATCACTGGTCGGGCAAGACCCCTTTCTGTGTGCGTAAGTACGTCATCCACCCCCCAGCCACAGAGCTCAGCGTCAACACGGACTTCCCCCTTTACCTCGTAGCCAAAGGTTTTCTATATCCTTTTTGCCCCCAAAGATATGATCACTCCATCATTTCTTCAGGTCTCTGTCATTAACTACTTTTTTATTATTCCCTTGTGATTTCTTCTGATTTACTTTTTTTTTGTTCATTTTCTAGTCTGTTTGCAAATTATATTACACACATGCATAAACAGCAAGCAGATGACAAGCATATACAAATAACCCCATTCATCTTCATTCCTTCATTTCGTGTTATTTTTATGGTTATAAATATTTGGAGCTATAAAATTCCTTCTGATCAACTGTTTTAATTATATCTCATACATAGTAATAATACATGCTTATTCTTAGCAGCTTTTTAATTTGTCATTAATTGCCCCCTACACCTGGAAGATTTTAATAGAATAAATTTTTTAAATTTCTAAGTCAAAGGGTCTTTTTTGCTTTTATTTTATATTCATTATGAACAATAATTTTGTTTCTTGAAATTTATTGATACTTTTCTTGTGAATAAACAGTTGATCAATTGCTATGAATGTTCCATGTGCACTGCAGAAGAACAGCATTGTGGGTAATTCTGCTACACATACGGACAGGTGTATTCCTAAGACGTACTTTATGAATTCTGTCCTCTATGTTTTTACTGTATTTTCCCACTTGAGCTATTTTCTTTGAGAGGCATGTTTAAAGTTTTCTGTTATCAGTGCATTTGCATTTTTCCTTACTTTTCCTGAGGTAGTTTCCATGTCATGCGGTGCATATATATTCATGACTACTGTAGCTCTGTTGCAAACTGTGACGTCTCAACTTTAAAAGTACCTTCTTCATGACTTTTAATATGTTTTTAGCTTGAATTTTACTTTTCTTGATCTCAGACTTAGAATCCCAACTCTCACATTTTTTTTTTTTTTGTGGCACATCTTTGACCATCCCTGAATGGCAGGCACATCTATTAACTTGCACTCTTGTGCACCAACATGAAATATCTTCCTGTTCACAGGTTAAAGTCTTTCATATAAGTTGATATGTCTTACATGTTCGGTCCTAATTCTCTTGTGTTTTCTGTCATCATGATGTGTTACTCTCTTTGATATTTGGATCTTAGTTGGTACACTGAAATGCCATCAGTTCCCCATGTTTCTATTCAACCCTTTATTATCTAGTTTGTCAATACTAAGTATCCTTGAACTTTCAGGTAATGGCTACACAGCCTGTTCCTCTTTCTTCATTCTCAGGGGCATGTCTTCTATTCTGTCAGGGCTGGGAATGTTTATCATGTACTTTATAAACTATAATTCGATTGCTTACTCCCACTTTCACTTTATTCTTGGACCTACAATTAAATTCATCACCAGCTCTGCCAAAGCCTTCCCAGTTACTTCTCAGCAGGGTCAAGTTTAATCTTTAGTAGACTCTTCGGTGCAACCCTTTGCATAGTAGTCTCAAGTTCCTCCATGGTTTGTTTTTGTTTTTTTCTGTTCTGTTTTGTTTTGTTTTGTTTTGTTTTGTCTTGTGTGTATATGTGCTGGTGGTGGTGGTGGTGGTGGTGGTGGTGGTGAGTGTGAGTGTGTGTTGGTGGTAGTGATGGTGGTGGTGAGTGTGTGTGTGTGCATGTGTGCACATGCACCCTGTAGATCAAACCCATGACCTAGTGTGTGCTAAATAAGCACTTTACCACTAAGCTGCATCCCCAGCTTGGTATTTTAGGACCAGGTCCCCTTCTATAGCCTCAAATTTGCAGTCCTTGTCCATCTACCTCCTGAATGCTGGTATAATAGGTCTGTACCAGCACACAAAGGGATGCTTGCTTGTTTAAAACTCTTTTCTACCCCTTGTCATTTGAAAGGCAGCTAGATTGGCCATAAAATCCTGGATCACAAGTTATTTCTTTGATTTTCTAAAATATTCTTCCATCATAAATGTTTTGGTGTATGTTACTGCATGTAAGCACACATTCGAGCATGCATGTGTTTCACCTTTTTAATGTGAATTTTAAGCATATTTTAGTATACATGTCCATAGGGAAATGATGACAACTGTCAAGTAAATTACAATATCATTTCCTTTCCTGTGTGTATGGGAAGCATGCTGGCAGTCTACTCTCTTGGGAAACGTCCAGTGTACAATACAATACTGTTAACTGCAGACACTGTGCTGTGCACTGGACTCCTAGACTTTACTGTCCTGTGTTGCTGCAGCATGGAGTCATCACAGCAGCATGTCCTTTCTCCACTCTTCCCTGAGGAACCACTGTTCTAGGCTGTCTGATCATTCAACCTGGAAAAGTGGATTAGCTTCACACCCACACACGGGTGGTTTTCGGGGAGATTCTTGTTATTTTTCACTTTGCCCCTGAAGTCTAATATTTCTCCTAGGGCTGAATGCTATAAGACAGCTTCCCTGGATATCCTGTAGGTCTCTGAATGCATCCATTCTGCTCTTATTCCTCAAGTGTTCTCTTAGATTACAGTTTTCAGGTCTGGCTCAGGCCTGCTGTGCCCAGTGCGTTCATTCTTCTGCGTCCAGGCAATGTATAGCCGGAGGCAGTCCCTGTCTTGGTTGTTGCAGACCTGAGTTTTCTGTTCTCTTGTTTGTTCTTGTTAATTTGCATTTGGAGGGATTTACATGAGCACCATTATCTTCTGCTACCTACAAGTAATTTGAAAAATTCTTCACTTTTTAGAGTTCCCTAAAGTGAGCCTTTATGTAAAATGCAGGGGTTTTGTTCTTAACTTTTGTTATAAAGCAAAGTTTTGTTTGTAATTGCTCCTCTTTATCTGGCTCCTCATACATGGAGCAGGCCACTAAGATAAGCAGGCTGCTCCATAGCAATGTCTAAAACCAGCCTTAACAACCGCCTCAGTGTTGAGTTTACAGAAAGTGAGACCCAGCCATACCCAGTCACCCTTCCAGATGTGTCTACACAAAACACATGTCATTGCACCCAGGAGACTCACATGAAAATGCCAGACACCAGGGCCTGGGTAGAGAGTGCCTGACCAGCCTAAGTCCCATTAGATTTGAGTCAAAAACATGGGTATTGGGATAAGAACTCGGGCTTTCATCCCCTGGCATAACAACAGGAAAGATTTATTCTGGGCTCCAGGTTTCAGACGTGTCCGTCCATCACAGTGGGGAGGCTGTGGTGAAGCCCTGAAGTTCACATCCCAGCAGCCAGGAAGCACAGAAAGGAGACAGGAAGAAGCCAGGGTCCCAAGGACAAGCCCTTGATGTTGTACTTCCTCCTGCTAGACCCAGCCTCTTTCTTTCCACTATCTCCCAACTGCCTTAGCGTTATCATTCCACCAAGGGATTACTAATCCGTTCATTGGGTCGGAGCACCGCCATCTCATGTCTGGGCACACCTCCCATCAAGGCATGCAGACATGTGCTTCTCTGATCTCCCAGGCATTTCTCCACTCAATCAAGGTGACAGTTCGAGTTAAGCATCACGACTGTCCACTCTAGTCACCCTCTGTTCTCTCATTGGCAGCAAAAGCCACGACATTTGAGTCAAGTTCTTCCCCAGCATTTTCTCTATTCCAGCCAGAGAGAACCTCCTCATGAAAAGGAGCCCTGGTCCTGAGCCCTGCTGCCAGGAGATGCAGGGCAAGAGACAGGAGGTCACAGCAAAGCTCTGGAGCAGGTGGAAAGCACAGGACTCTAGGGGCAGAACGGTGCACAGGAGGTGGCGATGGGAGGCTGTTCTGCTGTCCCTGGACAAGGCCTGCAGCCTGGGAGTAAGGGGGAGGCAGTGAGCTAGGGCTGCAACAGCAGAAGACGGGCCTGGGTCACCAATGAGCCCACAGGCTGGCGCCTTTCCCTCTTTCAGACGATCTTGGGAGACGTGGGATTGTCCCCTTGGCTCTATCTGTGGCCTCGTGCTGAGCTGTGCTGGTCTTTGTTTCTGACCCCTCCTCAGTCCCCTTGCAGGCTTTTTGGTCTGTCTGCCCTGAAAAGTTGGGGCTCCCGAGGTCGTCATGCTCAGCATTCACCTCACTTCTGAATGAAATTGGATGGCTTTTTAGCTTTGGTGAGGGGGTCGTGATCCTTTGCCCAGCTGGTACAAAGCTGGCAAATAATACTACCTGTCAAGTGTGCCCCTGCCTATCCCACACCCTCAATAATCTAGCCAAAGTCTGCTCTCCCTGGAGACCGGCACAGGACAGGCACCATCCCAGGTGAGAAGAGGCTGACTGGGGGTGTGGAATAGTAGGCGGGCTCACCTGTCTTCTGTTCCGATTGCAGCGATTACCTGTGGACACCCCGGCAATCCAATCAACGGCCTCACCCAGGGCAGCCAGTTCAACCTCAACGACGTGGTCAAGTTCGTTTGCAACCCAGGATACATAGCCGAGGGGGCTGCTCGGTCCCAGTGCCTGGCCAGTGGGCAGTGGAGTGACACCCTGCCCACCTGCAGAAGTGAGTCACCCCTCCTGCCCTGCTGTCCTCCCCACCACCCCATGAGCATCTGCAGCCCAGGGGGACAAGCCGTGGAATTCGGTCCCAATGTTACTTCCCTCGTGCAAGGAATCCTTGAGGCAGAGAAGGGTCCCAAATGGAGACAGTCAACCCCTAGATACAGTTGTGTACCATTTCATCATGGGTCATAAGAGGAAATCAACAGTTTCATCTTGCAAGCCTTATTTAGTTCATAGAACAAATAATTTATTATCATCATGTAATGCCACTCTGTGTGTGTGTATGTGTGTGTGTGTGTGTGTACGTGCCTGTGTGTATGTGTGCACAGAGGGTCTTCTCTCACATAAATAAGGAATTTAGAAGTTGTGCTGTCTCTGAGGAACATCCTGGTCCTTCCTCACGGTTGCCAAATTGCTGCTGTGGCTCCTTTGTGACTACATTCGCTAGAGCTCTATTGATGAGGAAACGTTTAAACAGCAGAACTGGAATGAAAAACAGATGCAAAAGAGTCTAAGAATCAGGCTTCAGAAGCAGGAGTGGAAGATGAGAGAGACAGAGAGGAATTCAGAGACTGAGAAGTAACCTGGGCAGAGGCTCTTCCTCTTCTGGTCCTGAGTAAACTGTTCCGGATAACTCTAGACTGGCCTTGAAGGGCTTTTTACAACAGTCCAGCAGTGAAACCTCAGAGACTCATCAAAAGCCAAACAAATACTTAGGGCTGGGGAAGCAGCCCAGCCATGGAAGCATCTGCCTGAGGGGCATGAGGACCTCAGCTAGAGTTCAAAAACCACAAGCGTGCCCCCAGGGGCTCAATTCAGCCAGTCTAGCCTAATTGCTGAGCTCCAGCCGTGGGAGGCCCTGCTTCAGAGGAAGTGGGCCATGTTCCTGAAGATGTCATGCAGGGTTGTCCTGCATCCACATGCACATACAAACACATATGGGCACATACATATGCACACGCATCCACACACAGACAGTTTTTAAAAAGTGGACATCATCTAAGAAACAACACCTGAGCTTGTCCTCTAACCTGTATATGACCTGTATATAAACATGTGAGCATGCACACACATACAGGGAGACAAAACCTTATATAGTAAAGTAGGTATCTCACTTCACAGGAGGAAAACATACCCATGCTTTTTCTGCCCATCTTATTCTATGAATATGAGACTCAGGTAATAAGGCGCATATGGAAGGGTTTGAAAGCCAAAGCCAAAGCATATGGTATGTATGGGTTGTGACAAATATTGTCATTATTCTAAACACTCTGATTTTGTGTACAGCTTCTTTGGAAACCCTTGCTCATTTTAAAGCCAATTGAGTCCTCCAGGATACTAATGCCTTTTGAAATACTCATAAAATGTGACCAAAACAGAGATCAAGTGCTGTTCAAACCAGGTTAGATGTGTCTGTTTTACAACAGATGAGCTTTGAGAAGGAGCCACATTATGCCAGGGTTCAGGCACACAGAGGCAAGACAGCCATGCCCTTGAAGTATGCATGAGTGGAAATAAGTCAGCCCAGGGCAACCAGCACTGGGAGTGCTGAGGGAGAGAGCCTGAGTGTTCTAGGAGGGGAAGCAGGCTGCTCATGGGAGGTGATGGTCACCTGGACGTGGAGGATGAACCCGTGACCAGGTGACCAAGGCAAAGCGGAAGGGCCCTGGCCTCAAGACCAGACCAGCCTCCAGCACAGGATCTACTTTATCACCAAGCTGTGATGATTCTCAAGCTGTCATCAAAGGCTGAGAATGTCCTCACATCCAGATCTCAGTGTCTCCCTGTCACTTTCGATCACAGTCATCAACTGTACGGATCCTGGGCACCAAGAGAACAGCGTCCGGCAGGTCCATGCCAGCGGCCCCCACAGGTTCAGCTTTGGGACCACTGTGTCCTACCAGTGCAGCCACGGCTTCTACCTACTGGGCACACCTGCGCTCAGCTGCCAGGGAGATGGCACCTGGGACCGGCCCCGTCCACAGTGTCTCTGTAAGTAGATAATTTGCTTTGAGTAACTAGTGGACAGACATATCACAGAGCATGCCCCACATATGTCCAAGTCTGTGCACATGTGTGTTATGCCACCATGGACATCAAGACCCTTTTGGGGACACTGTTGCCAAGGTGCCATGCTAATACACACATTATTCCTGGACAGGGCTGTCCCCTATCCCCTCTGGTACTGCCGTGAACCCTTGAAACCTTTGAGGACTCTCCCTGCAGAGCTGACTGCATAGTGAGACACCATATCTTCATTTTACCCCTTTCTGGCTTTTCCAGAAAGATAGCATGTACTAGTCATCTTTCTTGTTGCTGTGAAAAAAATATTTGACAAATGCAACCTAGGAAGGGAGGGCTTGTTTTGGGTCACAGTCTGAGGGTACAGTTCACCGTGGCAGGGAAGTCATGGCGGCAAGAGTCTGGGGCAGCTGATCATGGTGCATCCACAGAAGAAGCAAAGAGCGATGCATACTGGTGCTCAACTCATCTTCTCCTTTTCTGTTTAGCCCAGGACCCCAGCCCATGGAATGGCGCCACTGCATTTTGAGTGGGTTTTTCCATTTTATATAACCCAGTCCAGAAACTCCCTTACAATCATGCCCAGAAGCTGTCTTATAGCTAATTCTAGATCTTGCCATGTTGCTAATTTTAACCATCACACAAGACACGAACCCCTTTCCTCAGGAGGACTGAAGCAATATTGTCAGTCTGTCTGGATGCCAGTATCCCAGTCAGCTTGGATGCTAACTCCGGGCGTTGCCAATGAACAAGCCATGCAGTTTTGGAGACATCCACTACCCTCCCAGAGTCATAGCTTCTTCAGCTTTGAAAATGATGGGGATACTTGGGCATGAATATAATAAAAATCAAATGTATCATGGGATGGAACATGCACTGTTAGAAAAGGCTTACATAACCCAAGCCTGCCCAAGGAACCAGGGAGGCACCCACGCTATGTCACTTAAAAACTGAACTCTTTCTTTTGGTCCTCGTGAGAGGAAGCCCCAGACATTCTGTGGAACCCTTGAGTATTCTCACGCATGGAGTCCATTGTCACTCTTGACAACCTCTTTCTTTCTGATCTGTGTTACCATTTCACCTTTGAGTAAAGTTTCCTTCCTTGCCTCTATGAAAAAAGAAAAGAAAACAAAAAGAAAATGATGGGGATAACCATCTCACAGGATTGTTCAAAGGCTGCATGGGTAAATCCACATAGGACTAGTTTACTCTCCCGCACACAAGGCTACCGCATAAGTGATAGCGGCATTTATTGCTATTAGGAAAAGTTATAAGGACAGTATGGAGAAAAACAAGCCAGGGGAGGGACCCAAGCCCTGACACTGGCCTCTCGGTCTTAGGAAATGAGCAGTGCCCTTGGGTCTCTGCACTCTCGCTGCTGAAATGGAACCTTGTGGGTTGCTCCCTCCCCATCTTCCTAACATAGAAGCAAAGAGGCACTCCTGAAGCATTGATGGCCACTGAATTGTAGCCATCACCAGTGCACCTGTCCTTGTGAGGCATACTCTTGTTGTGAGCCCTCTAGTCTGGGTGCCTCTATTCAAAGCCCCTTGCTTATAGGCGTAGTAGGAGACCAGGTTTACAGCTCACTGCCAATGTGTCCTTTGCCTGGGGACCCTGACATGGCCATCCAGGCCCATGTATGAATGATAAGTTATTTGGACTTTCAAATGGACAACTGCCTGCGTATGGTGTGCCAGCCAAGCTTTGGAGACTTTAGTGGCTTTCAATCATAATAAGGGGTGTTCTGATCTTTCCTTATCAGCATCAGTGTCCTGCCTTGTGCCCTCTCTAGATATATATGGTGACTGTGAAGATCCTCCTGCCTATTGGCAGAATTTTCTGTCCCACCAGCCAGCTCCCAAATAACCACACAGCACACAGAGACTTATTATTAATTATAAATGCTTGACCAATAGCTTAGGCTTGTTACTAACTAGCTCTTACAACTTAATTTAATCCATATTTCTTATCTATGCTCTACCACGTGGCTTGGTACCTTTCCTCAGCACGGCATGCTCATCTTGCTTCTCCCTGTGACTCCTGGGGAATCCTTTCTTTATCCTAGAGCTCTCTCCCTGTTTGCAAGTCCCACCTAACCTCGTCCTGCCTAGCTATTGGCCATTTAGCTCTTTATTAAACCAATGAGAGCAACATATGTTCACAGTGTATGAAAAGGTTATTCCACAATCCCTGCCTCACCCCAATATTCAATCAAAGCCATGATCATGTCCTCTGAAACAGCTTCATGGCAGCCTCATCCCATCATTCTTCCACAGAGCAACCAGTGTGATTCTGATGCAGCATAGACCAAGTCATGTTTTGCTGGTGCTTCCTACCATGCTTAGAATAAAATCAGAATGTTATACCATGACCTGGCTTCTAGTGCCACCCCCATGTTCTCATCCACTCTTCCCTGGTTCATCTACACGCTGCAGTGATTTGAGTATGAAAAGTCCTGTGCAGGCTCATGGGCTTAAACACCAAGTCTCTAGCTAATGGTGCTATTAGGGAATGCTGTGAAAGCTTCAAGAGGTAGAACCTCCCTACAGGAAGCTGGTGATTTATAGTCCAGTCCTACTTCCTGTCCACTCTCTACTCCCTGACTTCAGACACAGTGTGGCTGACTGCCTCCACCCCTTCCCCACCATGATGGAAGTAAACCCTTACTCCCTCAAGTTGCTTCTTGCCAGATATTAGGTCATAGAAATAGGAAAAATAGCTGAGATACACACCAAATTCATTCTGGCCTTGGCCCTGCATACATCATGTTCCTCCCTTGATGTTCTTGACCCAGATGGCACAGTCCTGGTCTGTCATCCCAGAGAGACCATTCTTGACCACCCTATTTAAAAGTAGCCCCCCTCAGCTTGCCCCAGAGCACCCTTACCCTTTCTCACCTTTGTCTCTTCTCGTAACACCGCTATTCATTTACTCTATTTTTCGCCTCTCTTCCCCATCATAAGATCCAAGAGTAGATGAACTTTATTCCTCAGGCATATAGACCGGAGCCTATCACATAATAGACACTCAATAAACAAGGTACATTGACTGAGAAAGGTGTTGCCTTGTAAAAGGGGAAGCTAAGCCCAGTGCTGGTGCCCTAACCTGTGCGTCTCAATTCTGGGATCTTAATTTTATCACTGGCCTTCATGGTTATGCTTTGATGTTTCAGACAAAGGCATTTGCAGAGTGGGGGGGGGGAGGTTGGGAATGGTTGATGAGGCAACTTTAAGATTCAGAGAGAGGGACCAATGTAAACAGCCCGGAAGGATGGCTCCTTCTTTGCCTTGTCTGTTCTGTGTGCCATCTTTCTGTTTGGACATAGCTTGGGTCCACTCTATGGCAAGGAGGAAACAGAAAGAGACAAGCAGGAGGGACACAAGGAACCACCGTTACTGCATACCTACTATGTGCTGCATAGCTATTACTCTTTGCTTCCAACTTAGAAACGGTGTGATGAAGTGGGCAAGCTTTGTCTGCTGATGCCTGATGCATGAGCCAGAAGGAAGTCCACTCCCACAGATATCAAGGTTTCCTCCCCTTCCCCGATTCCCACAGCAAGCATGGATGGAGCGATGATGGCCGGTCCCCAACAGAGCCACTGAGATGTTTGCTCTTTCCCCACAGTGGTGTCCTGTGGCCATCCTGGCTCTCCACCTCATGCCCAGATGTCTGGAGACAGCTACATAGTGGGGGCTGTGGTGCGTTACAGCTGCACGGGCAAACGGACTCTGGTGGGAAACGCCACCCGCATGTGTGGACTGGATGGGCACTGGACAGGCTCCCTCCCCCACTGCTCAGGTATGGAGTATGGTGTGCAGGGCCCTGCAGGGGCCCTGGCTGGTGGGAGCATAACCCATGAGCAGAAGGGCATTACAACATAGGAGCCTATAGCTCGTTTTTCACAGGACAGCATCTCTAGAAGGCCTTCGTCAGTTCTGACTGAGTCCAAACAGTCCACAGCCAAGGGCACTGCTTGATGAGGTCCATCCGGAGCTTTAAGCCTATCTAGAAATCTGAGTCCATGTGCTCCTAGGGATGACAGTCCAGGCCCACCCCTGTGATCTTCTCTCCCCTGTTTCAGACTCTCTGGGCCCCAACCTGCCTCATTCTCTCTCATCAGTACCTAATTCAACTTGTTCCATGTCCTGACTGCCTCCTAGGATCGTCTTCACACCAGTCCCCAGGCATGTTCTTCTACTAAATTCTAAATCACTAGTCTCCAGGAGAACCCTGGCATGTCATTGAAATAACAAATGCAGGGAGCCACCGAAGATCCCGTGTCCACATTTCCTAAACCAGAAATTCATGCGTATTGTCTTGCAACAGAACAAAACATCTGAAAGTGAATTGTACCACCAGTAACTGAAACCACTGAGCTAAAAAAACGAGCAGCCACAGCTGAGTCTTCTTTGGGGTAAACCTGCCTGGCACTACCAAGGAATGCCTCCAGGGGGAGATGCTCTGTAGCCTGAGATTCCCGGGGAGGCTGCCTTCCCATTACCAATCCTTAGCCCTTTCCCTTTCCAGTTCCTTCCTAGGGGTAAAGATCCTAGCCTCCTGGTCACAAAAAGCCCCATTAGATACACGGCCTTTGTAGTCCAAGGTTTCCAGAAGAGCCTGCTTGCCAGTGTTTAGGACTCTGGTAGAATATCGAACTCTGATAGAATATTTATTAAGTCTCTCCAAAAAGGAAAAGATCCTCAAACCGCTGTGCCAAAGGGTTGCTGGTTTCCTGGGACAACCCCAAACACATCACTATGACCACCAGGATTTTTGCCATTCGGCCTTGTTAATCTCATGGACCACTTGACAAATGAAGTGGATAAGACTCCTTATGGACCATAAGATGCCTTTAGCCTGGGTGGAAGAAGACATGCTATCAAGGGCCCTGATTGCTTCCTGTGGGACTTCCACTGGATGTGCCTGGAATGTAGAATAGGAAGGGCAGAGTCATGTACGCAGAGGCCCTGGGTGTCCAGAGCAAGTTCCAGGAAGAAGGGGCGTTCAAAAGAGGCAAGAGGGATAGCGATCCATTTGTCCATTTCCTCCATGATAATTGCACCCAGTGCTTCCTTCTAGACTCTTCTCTGGGACAGTGTTCTTAACGTCTGTTTGACCTGCTTTGTTCTCCATGCAAAGGGAAGCGCCAAGTAGAGGAGAAAGAAACAGAAAGAAGCTTCAAGAACTTCCTGCCCATCAGCACAGTCATCCTCTTGGGCACAGTGTGAAAGCGAAAGTTTCTTCCAGCCCGGAGAATCACTTCCTTCTCTAGCATTGTGCCAGCAGAAGCTAGAAAATATTAGAGTCCGTTCTTGTCCAGAAAGCTAAGCGAAAGTCTCCCTGGATGAAGCATACACATGTCTTTTGCAGAAGCCTCTCCTGCATGTCTTTAAAAAATAACACACTTGCTGGGCAGTAGTGGTGCATGCCTTTGATCCCAGCACTCGGGAGGCAGAGGCAGGCAGATCTCTGTGAGTTCAAGGCCAGCCTGGTCTACAGAGTGAGTTCCAGGACAGCCAGGACTACACAAAGAAACTCTGTCTCAACAAAACAAAACAAAACCAAAAAAAAAAAAAAAGAACAAAAAGAAAAAGAAATAACACATTCAAGAATTCCAACTTTTGAGCCTCAACCTATGCAATCAGTGACAAGATAAGGACTAGCCAGCCTCCTCTCCTCAGTCCTTGACTCATCAGCCCCAGACTGCAAAGGACATGCAGACAGTTCAAGACCCGTCTCAGGTCTCAGCACCTTTGTTGATGAGTCTTTTCAGGAGATCGTCAGCCTCTGCGTGTCTGTCCCCACAGTGCAGTATTCTACCCCAGATTCCCACAGAGCACAGGGACTGCAGCGGGGACATCCTGTCCGAACAAGCCTAGAACTGCAGAACTCAGCTCCCATGCCTGCTTACAGTAGTGCTGGCTCCAGCTGAAGTAGGCTAGCCAGTGTGGAAACTGAGCCTTTCGCCATCGGGGGCCCCTTCCAGAACCCTGGCACCAGCTGTTCCCTGTGCTTCACCCTGGAAAACTCCAAAAGGCAACAAAACCTAGTCAAATGTAATAAGCTCTCTATTTCCTAAATGCAGGCAGAATGAGAAATACAGGGCTCCTTCATGTTCTCATTGTCTGAGACTAGACTTAGAAATAATTCTAAGGCTGAGGAAAGAGCCATCAAGGTTAAGTGATGAGAATATGACTAGCATGTTTCTGACTCCAGCAAACCCAGTGTGGTTTCAGTGTTACCATCAATGCTTACACATGTGGGTTCATGAGAGTACAGAGGCCACCAAAGCTGGAATCTTTATCTCCTGACAAACCACTTATTCTGACATCTTTCTCCTCCACGGAACTCCGCAGTGTGTCTCTGTCCATGGAGCCTGGTTCCCTCAGGCACTGGGGCCTATGGCTCTGTCTCCTGTTGTCTGTCCTCCTTCAGTCCTTGGGTCCTTCGGCACCCTCTTGAGAGGGTCTATAGAATGTCAAAAGCCAGACAAATGGGAGAGTAGCATACCAGAGGGGGCGGGGCAAAAAATGGAAAGACAGGGTGTAAGGCATTCCAGCCGTAGTTCATCTGTGTGCAGGATCAGTGGCTAGAGAATCTTCAACTAAAAGACCAGGGTTAACTACCCCAAATAGTTACCATTTCCTCATGGCAAGAACATAGACAGCATATGCATCAAAACATGATATGTAACCAATTCTTGTTATATCATTTATTAATCACTACTTATCAATTAAAAATAAAATGAAACTTTAAAACTAACAGAAGGTGGCTCGGTGGGTAAAGATGCTTACCACCAAGGCTGACAAAACTGAGTTCGATCCCTGGAACTCGTGGAGGAAGGAACGAACTGGTGCCTTCGAATTGTCCTCTGTTCTCCACATACCTGTTGTCACTTCCACAGTAGTCCATCACTGAAGGAAGCCAGGACAGGAACTCAAACAGGGCAGGAACCTGGAGGCAAGAGCTGACGCAGAGACCGTGGAGGGATGCTGCTTACTGGCTTGCTCTCTTATGGAACCCAAGACCACAGGCCAAGGGATGGCACCACCCACAATGAGCTGGACCTTCTTAGATCAATCACTAGATAAGAAAATGCTCTATAGGCTTGCCCACTTCCCCATCTTATGGAGGCATTTTCTCAGTTGGGATTCACTCCTGGATGACTCTAACCTGTGCCAAATTGATACAAAATTAGCCAGTTCTCATGCCATGGCTGATTGCATGTGTGCACGAACACACACACACACACACACACATATGTATATGCATGCATGCACACACATGATAGATAAAAAAAATTTTAAAGTATTAGAAGACAGATAAAGGCCAGAATCAAATTCAGGCTGAGCTGTTGGAGGGTGAAACCATGGTAAAGCATTTGAGGCTTTATTCTGTCAGCACTGAAAATCCCCCAAGAGATGTTCTTACAGGAAAGAAACAGGGTGAGATGGTTGTTCAAGGTCAGTGATGTGGGTTAGTGCTTCAGCTGGGAGAGATTAAGAGGAAGGGACTGTTTGGGAGGCTTTTGAAGTCATCCAGGTAAAAGAATGGTGGGCATCTAAGCTAAGACCAAGAATGTGCTGAGGATGGAGAGGGCACCAACGGTCAGCAGGTGTGGGAGGAGATGAGGCGCGAGAGAGAAGCAGGAGACGTGGCAGCCTGGACCATCGGAGCTTCCCTGCCTGTGCAGCTCCCCTTGGATCTGTGTGCTCTGACTACTGAGTAGTGAGGCAAAACATTTATTCTGACATCTTCCTCCTCCGTGAGGCTCTGGAGTGTATCTCCATAACATGGAACCTGGTTCCCTCAGGCTCCGTCTCCGGTTGTCTGCCCTCCCTCACCTCACCTCCTAAACACTTACATTGCAATTAGTGCAGACACTGTGGGGTGGGCACAGTCCTTCGTCCCCTCCATCATCCACAGGTTTGTTGCTTCCTCCTTAACAACAGACATCTCTTTCTCTCCCCCAGACCTCAGCTCCATTTGTATCCACGACAAAATAAACAATAAAAATCCCTCAACGTTTGCTGGGTTCTCCTTTCACAGGAACCAGCACAGGAGTTTGTGGTGACCCGGGGATCCCAGCCCATGGCATCCGTCTAGGGGACAGCTTTACCCCGGGCAGTCTGATGCGCTTCAGTTGTGAAGCTGGCCACGTGCTCCGAGGATCTTCAGAGCGAACGTGCCAAGCCAATGGCTCCTGGAGCGGATCACAGCCCGAGTGTGGAGGTAATGTATGTGACCCTTCTGCTTCTCCCCTCTGCCCTGCCCCAGCACTCCCACTCCCAGACACACTCCAAATGCCCACCCTTGTGGACAGTGGACACCAACAGACAGCTCACATCCATTTTTATTAGTGATCCGAAGATAAATATGCTCACCCCTCACATAAAAAAGGAAAAGCTAAAAGAGATTAAATGACCCCATAGATGATTAATTTTTCCTGTAGTTTAATTTAGTAAGCATGTGCTAAATGTTATGGTCTGTGTTGGAGAGACAATGGTGACCAGAACAGACCCACACAGTGGTGTCTGAATGCCTGCATCCTCCCAAAATTCATATGGGTGAACTCTGATCACCAAGATAGTGGGTCCTCTGGGGAGGGCAGGTCATGAGGGGTAAGCCTCAAGTCAAGCTCTGATGACAGGGACCCAGAGTGTTCTGCCCTTCCTGCTATGTGAGGACACAGTGAGATGCCACCAGCCACAAACCAGAAGGCAGATTCTTGCCAGACATGGAATCTATAGGCCTCTTCATCTTGGGCCTCAGCCTCCAAACAGAAAGTGAATGAATCTCCAGTTTTTAAAAGCTTAGTGTTGTATTATAGAGGCCTGGACAAACTAAGATATGCATCTTGGTCAATCAGAGCTTGCAGGCCAATGCAGGAGATGTGGGACACTCAGAGGACCAAAAGAAAATTATTAATAAGGTTGTAAAATGGGCCTCAAGGATGTCTTCCAAGGCAGCACCAATAAACGAAAGCCACTCCTAAATTTCTGGGGAGGGAATTCTATTTTGAAATATCTCTCCTAAATCCATCTTTTTGCAACTGTCCATGTGTCTGTCTCTTTTTTCTCTCTCTCCATCTCTCTCTCTCTCTCTCTCTCTCTCTCTCTCTCTCTCTCTCTCTCTCTCTCTCTCTCTTTTCTATAAAGCAAAGCCCTGAACTGTCCTGGTTCAGAGAGTTTTAACAACTTTGAATGAGGTTGAACAGGAAAATAGAGGAGAGGGTGTGAATTAGCTATGTAGGAAGGTGGGATTGGGACAGGGCCATGCCTCTGCCAAGCAGCGCTGAGAACTCATGTGGAGTGAAGAGTCAGTCATTCAGTGTGGAATCAGCGCCAGACGGTCCAACCATGGTCTTGCCACATGATGCAGGCATAGAATGTTCTGGAATCAGGAGTGAGGCTTCACCAGATAGTGAGGAGGCGGGGCAGAGTGTGTGGGGCAGAGGGGGCTTGGCAGTGGTTATGGTTAATCCGGGCGTCTAAGATGACCAAGGAAGGGGTGGGTTTGTAGATAGAGTGAGAGACAGTGAAATAGTGGCAGAATCCACAGATCATAGGATCAGACCAAAAATCAACAGAGAACTGGTCCGGGGGCAGGGTGGGGTGGGGGGCGTGAGCTGGAGAGAAGAGGCAGCAGACAGAGCAGGAGCTGGAAGCTGAGGTGGAATGTTCCTGAAGAGCTAGGTGAGCTGTCCAGGTGCGCCTTTCGTGGTGTGCTATTTGGATTCTGTAGAACTCTTTAGTCTTATCAAGAGAGGCTTGAGATACCAGGGAAGTGCAAGGCGAGGGAGAGTTCGGTGTTTCCTTAAACACCCCAATGGCTTGTAGCTCTTTTGATGACACTCAGATCCTAGGGTGGAGTCAGCCGTCAACAGGGGGTCTGGTCAGACATTGGACAAGAAAGAGTTGGACTGGAAGTAAATGTTGCGGGGGGACAAACGTGCATGACTCTCATCACCCTTCTAGGCTCTTCCAAATTCTAATTTTCGACCCTGACACCGGCTCCCTCCTCGGGCTTTCTTCAACTGTGACACTTACGCTTATTATTTTACTTCGTATGTTTAGTGTGTGGATTTCTTAAGAATAGGCTTGAGGCCTGGCAGGGGCGGGGTGTAGCTACTCGAATAAGAGCCCTTGCTCTGCAAAAATGAGGTCATGAGTTCAAATCACCAGCACCCATGCAAAAAGCCATGTGTGGCTTTGAGTGCCTGTAATCACAGCATAGAGGATCGAGACATGTGGATCCTGGAAGCTTGATGGCCAGTAACCACGCCAAAACATCAAGCTTCCAGTTCAGTGAGACCCTGTTCAAAGCAGTTAAGTGGAAAGTGAGAGAGGAAGCCATCTGACATCCTCCTCTAGCCTCTGCATGTATTGCATGGGTGCAGACACCTGCACATTCCCATGTGTGCACTACACACATCCACCACCATCACCTCCACCACCATCATCTCTACCACCACCACCACCACCACCACCACCACCACCACCACCACCACCACCATAACCACCATCACCACCACCACCACCAAAACCACCACCATCTCCACTACCATCACCACCACCACCATCACCACCACCACCACTCAGAAAGAACAAACTTCAGATCCTTGAGCCTGGGGAACAAAACTTGTTCACTGTGTCCCAGGCTCCTTGACAAGACAAAAATCAGTTGGATGAATGGAAGGCAAGGCCTGTCTGCAACAAATGTTGCTCATCATTACAAAATCAAATCAACTATTGGAACTAAACGCTCTGTCCTGGTGGGCACAAGTGACCCTAACTACATATCAAGTTGATGAATTCATAATTCAGAAAATTATTTCAACTGTCTAGCCAAGTGGGATTTGTTTACATCCTACAGACAAAGAAAGCTACAAAGAATTCTCAAACTATTTTCAGCCATCAGAGTATTAGAAACTGACTTGGACCAGCAGGTCCTTCCTCAGTGACAGATCCCTGAAAGGAATGACCAGGGGGTCAGAAAATAAAGAAGATATGGAAGTTGGGGTCAGGAGGTCTTATACAAGCTGTCTATGCCAAGCAAGTTTATTAAGAAGTGCAGCATCTTATGTACAGTTTTGGGGGGTGGGGTGGGCAAAATGGGCAAAGTAAGCAAAAGTGATCCACAGTGGGATGACGTCAACAGAAAGCTACTCAAGCAGTGCTGCCTGAAGGAAAGATGAGAGCTCTCGAGTGTGCTGGAGTGGTCATGGCCTCAGGACTGATAACTGTGTCCCCTTAGAGGGGAGAGTTGGGTTCTCAGGATGAAGCCACAGCTCCCCCAAGGCCCTGGCCCAGGTCGTTACTGGCCTTGCCAGGCATATTCCTGGTTTTAGACAAATGTCCGTTCTCCATACATGTGGGCCTCAGGGAAAGCCTTGGTTTGCCTGGCTCCCAACAAAAACAATGTTGATATTATTGTGCAAAAACTATTATATATGAAATGTAAAATAGACAAAACAAATAGTAATTGTTCATTGTCATCAAGAGCCAAGATTTTCAGCATCTAATAATAAAGAAGTGGGGACCAGGGAGGTGGCTTCCCATCTAGGAGTGCTTGTGACACAAGTATAAGGAGCTGAGTTCAAATCCCCAGCGCCCACATTTAAAAACATAGCCAGGTATGGCTATACACATATAATCCCAGTGCTTCTGGGGGCAGAGAAAGGGGGATTGCTATGTCTTGCTGGCCACCACCTGGAGGGAGCCATGTGACTTCTAGCAACCACCCTAGATTCAGGTTCAGTGGAGACCCTGTCTCAAAGGTATAAGGTAGAGAATGATAGAGTGGGATACCCAACATTGTCCTCTGGCCTCTGCAGGTATGCAAGGGACACATGCTTCTGTGTGCATACATATACCTATACCATACTCACACACACAATTCTTAAAGACTTTTCATTTTAAACTTTTTGTTTTAAAGGCTGTTTTATTTTAAGGCAAACTCCTAACCCCCAAGTTGGACTGGCAGTGTCACCATCCTCTCTTGACATATTTCCAATTTAAAAAGTTACCTGTGCAGCCCAAACATCTGGAATCAATGACTGTCTGACCACGGTGTGGACCCTTAGTGCCCTGCATTGTGATCTCTAAACCTGTTCTCCATTAAAGGGATCCAGGTTCTTGGGAGAAATGGTTGCAGAGCTGGGTCAGGGACTATACAAAATAAACCTGGAATATTCCATCTCTCCAGCAAGGAACCCTTTGGGGTCATTTAAAAGAAACCCAAGAGCCATATTGAAGAAGCTCCCCTTAACCAACGGTTGGGCAACTTGACTGCCAACAGGAATAACAATAGCAGTGAATGCTAACGTGCTCAGTATACTTAAATCCAGGAGTTCAAATGTTCCTAAATAAACTCACCTTTGAAGAATGCTAGGAGACAAAAACTTGTTATTCTTATGCCTAATTAAAAAATGAGGGGAAAAAAGTCCAGCATTGTGCCAACCTTTCTTAATGAACTGTATTACAAGCTAAACCAGTATCTGCTGCTGAGGTCTAGGGCTGTGGTGATTCAGTTGCCTAGTTCTCGTTTCTGGCTTTCTCTCCTGCTTTAAACTTCCCTTTCCATGGAAACCAAAGACCCAAGAAACAGATCGACCAGAGAGAGAAAGATGCCATGAAACTGGGGGCAGTGGGGAGTCGGGAAAGATCTGGGAGAAGATGAGGGAGGGGAAACCGAGATCAGAATATATTGTATAAAAATACTTTTATTTTCAATAATAAATAAATAAAATTGAAAAATAAAAGATCAACCAGATCAAGAGCCCCATTAGCCAGCATCCTGGAGAAGCGTCTAGAAGGAACCTTATGTAAATATGATCACAGACGGCAGGAGAAGGGGAATGAGGGCTGGAGGTGGCTGCCAGTGAAGTGTTTGCTGTGTAAGCACGAGGACCTGAGTTCTGGTCCTCAGCACCCATGTAAAAGCAGGCATGGCTTGTGCTTATAGCCTTACTGCTATGGAAGGAGGCGGCAGAGACAGGCGGATCCCTGGAGCCCATCGGCCAGCCAGCCTAGCCAAATTGATGAACTCAGATTCAGTCAGAGACCCTGTCTCAAAAAAATAAGGTGGAAAGTGATCAAAAAAGACACCCGATGTCTACCTCACGCCTCCACACACATGTTCACACATGCACAGGCACACTTGCACACAGGAATGCATACAAACACACACAAAAAAAATAATTTTAGAAGTAAAAATCTTATACAGGCCTGTCCTTTTCTGTAAGGGACACAATCAGACACAAGAGCAGCGTGAGATGTATCCCCATCTTCAGGGTCCTCTGTGGGTCTTCGACTCAGGCAGTTTGGGTTCTGGGGAATAATGCATTCTTTTGCTTTCCCAGTGATCTCTTGTGGGAACCCCGGAACGCCAAGCAATGCCCGAGTGGTGTTCAGTGACGGTCTAGTGTTCTCCAGTTCCGTCGTCTACGAGTGCCGTGAAGGCTACTATGCCACGGGCCTGCTCAGCCGACACTGCTCCGTCAATGGCACCTGGACAGGCAGCGACCCCGAGTGCACAGGTGAGACCCAGGGCCCTGCGACAAATGGTAGCTCAGAGCACCAGGACCTTCCTGCTGAGTAAAGCTGTCCGTGGGCGTCTGGGGAAAATGACTGGAGTGGGAACGTAAGTCAGAATGTAAGCTTACAGTCCCATAGCTTCTGCGTGTTGAGCATGTTCTGTGCGGCAGCCATGGAGCTCAGTGCTTCGTTTCCCATGTACATGGTGCTGGAGTCACACCAAAACCCGATGAGGTAGCAGTAGGTATCTACTCTCTGAGGGGTGGGTTGTTTTTTTTTTTTGTTTTTTTTTTTTTTTTTTTTTGGTTTTTCGAGACAGGGTTTCTCTGTGTAGCTTTGCGCCTGTCCTGGAACTCACTTGGTAGCCCAGGCTGGCCTCGAACTCACAGAGATCCGCCTGGCTCTGCCTCCCGAGTGCTGGGATTAAAGGCGTGCGCCACCACCGCCCGGCCAAGGGGTGGGTTTTAATAAGAAAGAATAATAGGCCGAGTGGTGGCAGCGCACGCCTTTAATCCCAGAACTCGGAAGGCAGAGCCAGGTGGATCTCAGTGAGTTCAACTGGTCTATGGAGCAAGATCAAGGACACGCTCCAAAACTACACAGAGAAACCCTGTCTCCAAAAAAAAAAAAGGGAATAATACATTTAATATTTAACAATAAGAATTAATATATTAAGTATTATATGTTATGTATGTAATTGTTGTATGTGTTAACATAGGACATAGTATATATTAATAAATGTATATGTATTTGACAGCTAAGGTTCAGAGAGGTTGATACAATATATCAGCATTATTCAGGCTCTAGCCCGTCCCTTGGGCTTTCCCTTTCCTCTCAGGACAAAGGCTCAGGTCTGTCACACTCTCTCCACTTTGAAGCTGTCACCACCCACCATCTTTCCATCCTTCCCATCCTCAGAACCATCTCCACCCCAGTCCAGCTCCTGAACATGGTGTCTGCATAGCTCCCCTTCCTTGACCCTTTCAAGGTACCCCAGACCCTTTTCCTTAGAAGGCCAAGTACTGTGGGACCCAGATGGAGGGAAGAGATGGACTGAGTGACCCTGACATTCTTTCTTTCAAAGTCAGCTCTGTGAGTTCAGACTCTATCCAAAATTCCATATTAAATACACAGATCACCAGGCATACCCGTCTCAATAACAAAACAGAGACCTCATTATTGCAGAGGTCCTAAGACCCTGCTTCTGGGCCATTTCAGCCTGAAAAAGTCTCCCAGGAAGACTATCGTGCATCCCTTGGCAAACTGTCTTTTTGATCCATTAATAAACACATCTTGGGTTCTTCAGTCTAAAAACCCTCTTTGCCCAGAACCTCACCTACTTTAGGAAAAAAGTCCTGTGATCCTTCCACTCAGAGGAGTGGGTTAGAATAAGAAGGGTGGCCACAGTGCATTTGGATGGCATGCATGGTATAGGCGTAGAGAGTGGGCCTATGGGTCAGCTGATACAGGGAAATTTGGCTGTGCCCAGTGGTGCCCAGGGCTTGGCTGGTCTGACAGTTCCTTCTTAGGTGGGTGCAGGAGTGATGGAGATGGATCAAAATGCTGAAGAGACCCAAGGCCTGGGTGAACAGTGCTGTGTCTCTCTTGCTCTAGTCATAAACTGTGGTGACCCCGGGATTCCAGCCAATGGCATCCGACTGGGCAATGACTTCAGGTACAACAAAACTGTGACATACCAGTGTGTCCCTGGCCACATGATGGAATCACACAGAGTATCTGTGCTGAGCTGCACCAAGGACCGGACATGGAATGGTACCAAGCCAGTTTGCAAAGGTACACCTGGAGGCTGAGGATGTAGATGGGGGCCAAAGAAGATACACAAGTAGACATTAGCCTTGAGCATCCAGAAGGGAGGGGTGGCATCATAGCAGAAGTGGGCAAGGTGAAGACTGGTCCTGCACAATGATTGTCAGGAAACTGGAAGATACTGAGAAAAGGTCTGAGCCTTAAGCATCCTGGAGGGCTATATGATGGGAAAACAGAAATGTTATATATAAGATGGTGTAATAGGAGAATAGAAGTGTTATATGAGAGATGGGTCAGTGTAAAGTAAAAGATCAGAGCTGCCACGGATCCCTTCTAGTTCTGGCCCAGACTGCAGCTGATTCAGGATAGCCGGGGGTACTGGTGATAGCAATCGGGCTGGTTTCCCCCAGGGCAGCCCCAGAACTCAGCCTCCTCTGCTCTCCCCACAGCTATCATGTGCAAACCTCCTCAGCTCATCCCTAACGGGAAAGTGGTGGGGTCTGACTTCATGTGGGGCTCTAGTGTGAGCTATGCCTGCCTGGAGGGGTACCAGCTTTCCCTGCCTGCCGTACTCACCTGCGAGGGAAATGGATCCTGGACCGGAGAGCTGCCTCAGTGTTTCCGTGAGTGATTCCCAAGGGCCTTAGGCATGATCTCCATGAGGCCACACATTCCCCTTCCTGCTCACACATGTGTGTACACAGAGCTCTGCTACAGAAAGCATAGAGTCAGTAGCCCCCTCCATAAAGCAGAGATCTTTCTCAAGACACCATTAAAGCAGGAGGAAAATTTAAAGAAAGAAATTGAGAATATTTTAATGGAGGCCAGAACTTAGACACTGTCTAAAGTCAAGTGGAAAGAAATGAAGTCAGAGGTAACAGCAATGTCCTCTGACCTGAAGGGTTGCTCACCAAGTGAGACAAGTACCCAAAGATGTGAGGCCGTCTCATGCCAGAGACTTGTCTCTCTTCATGGAAAAGACATCTGGGGGCTGCAGCTTTCTGTTGAGAGACTGTCCATTATCCACCTACCCCAGCTGCGTTCTGATGAGTTCCAGTCCATTCCAGGACTCAGGTTTCCTGGGTTCCGAAAGAAGTGGGCTGCAGGATTCTAGATGCAGTCCATGAGTGGGCTCTGGAAAAATTGTTCCAGCTTCATGCTGCACACAGCAGTAGGGTTTACCAGTTGCCCCCCTACTGTTATCCCTCAGAAATAATCTACATGCCCTGGCCACTGTTAGGTACCTGTGAAATTCTGCTCCACTTGGGGAACTGCCACCATGCTTAGCATCAACAGCTCAGAAAAAAAAAAAAAACAGGGATGTTGTTTATGATTATACTTATGACATTCTCAGGACACTAGGGAGATGTGTGCCAGGGCACAGCCTCAGGGTGGTCTGGACTCAACTTTGCTTTTCCTCATGAAACAAAGATCTGCATTGCCTTTAAATAATAAATAATCATACGAAGGGTGGGAGTGTAACTCAGTAGCAAAGTGCATGCATAGTGGTATGATGTTCTGGGTTCCATTCCTAGTACACACCAAACAACAATAAACTATGGTCATTGTTTAAATAAAAAAAAAAGCCAAAACCATACAGTAGCTGGGGAGATAACTCACTCAGTAAAGTACTTGCCTTGTAAGCATGGGAACCTGAGTTTGATCCTCGGAACCCACATTTTTAACAAAAAGCTGAGTGTGGTAGCAAGCACTTGCACCCAGTACTAGGGAGGCAGAGACAGACAGACCCCCTGAGCTTGCAGGTCACCCAGCTTAGCATACGCGGCAAGATCCAGGCCAGTGAGAGATCTGCCTCAAAAAACAAGGTGGACCACACCTAAAGAATGACAGCTGAGGTTGTCCTCTGGCTTCCACACACACACACACACACACACGCACGCACACGCGCACACACACGCACACACACGCACACACACGCACGCGCACGCACACGCACGCACACACACACACACACACACACACACACAATTGTACTCTATTAAAAAAACATGAAGGAAAAAACTTTCCAAACATAGCTATAGTTATAATGATATATGTTCCAGTTCTTATAAATGGTATTGGATCCTGACACATTATTTCATGACCTGTATTTGTTGACAGGCCACCAAGTGCTTTCCAAGCATACATACTGATCTGTGTACCATCATTTTAATGGCTTTCAAAGCCTTTCTAAAGGTTGATTTGTGTGTGTGTGTGTGTGTGTGTGTGTGTGTGTGTGTGTGTGTGTGTAAGCCGGAGTTGCCAATGGTTGTAAACCATCTGACCTGGTTACTGGGAACAAAACTCAGGTCCTCTGCAAGAGGAACATGTGCTCTTACTCATTAAACTGTCTCTCCATCCCCCACTGATGATAGTTTAAAGAGTCCCTTGTTGTATATTCCTCAACCTGTTTAACCTTCTCCTATTGGTGGGGAGTTAGGTTATCTCCAAGTCAATCATGTTATAAGTAACTAAGTAATAAAAATCCCTAAAACCAGCATTTCCTCATTCTTGTAGAAAAGTTCTAGAAGTGAGTGTGCTGGGCCAAAGGGTAGGCACTCTGTACTTCCTGACATATGTTGCCAAAAGGCCTTCTAGAAAGAGTATCCAATTTACATTTCCCACCAACAGTATGAGGATGTTTTCTTTTCCTTTTTCTCCCCCATCCCTTTTTTTTTTTTAAAGATTTATTTATTATGTATACAGTGTTCTGCCTACATGCCAGAAGAGGGCACCAGATCTCATTACAGATGGTTGTGAACCACCATATGGGTTGCTGGGAATTGAACTCAGGCCCTCTTGAAGAGCAGCCAGTGCTCTTAACCTCTGAGCCATCGCTCCAGCCCCATTCCCCTCCCCCATTCCTTCTAGTTTTCTTGGTTGTTCACAATTATCCTCGATGATCGTATATTACCAACGTAACCGTAAAGCACTCAAAAAGGCAGCCTTGAAGAATAACAGGCAGCTATTGATGTCTAACTTTATTTGCTTCTTGTTCCTAAGGAAAGTGAGGAGGGGATAAACCATTCGTTTGATGGGAGCACAAGACCTTAAAAAGCAGAGAAATCATAGATCCTTTTCCACAAACTTGGCTGTGTGTGTGTGTGTGTGTGTGTGTGTGTGTGTGTGTGTGTGTGTGTAAGTGCAGCAGGAAGCGGCAAGTTAGAGTCAACCATCATTTAGCCATCTAAAGGACAGCTCCAAACTCCCACATCACCTGGACCCAGGGCCACCACACCCACTGTGGGATTCAGCCTTCAGTGGAACACAGCTTCGCTCTTGCTAAGAAGAGAAGAGCTGGGAAATAATATCGTGGCATCCTATAGAAGTGGAGATAGAATTATAGGAGAAAATTATGTAATGATTGGAACCATGTGGGCATTGACTTTGCACTGTGCACGGTGTGAGTAACTGATGGAAACCAGAGGACACACATGTGAAAATGAGGAGAATGTTCTAGATGGCTTGTTAGTTTTGTGGGGCTCAGTCATCCAGCCTTACCAAGGCTAAGCGCACAACTCTACCGCTGAGCTACAAACCCCAACCACCTCAATGTCCAATGTTCCTGTAACATTACTCCATTAATCGGAGGAGGCTAATAAGCTCCCTTAGTGTAGGGATGAGAGGAAGCTTGTGACCATGCACAGGCAGAGTCCCCAAACACTTAACCCAGGCATGCTCCAGTTTCCAGGCCTCAAGTGAAAGAAACTAGCCAGGAGAAAGGGAAGGTTCTAGAAAGCATCTTGGGTCCACCTTTGTGTCTCGTCTTTGCAGCTGTGTTCTGCGGAGATCCGGGGGTCCCACCTCGAGGGAGGAGAGAAGACCGTGGTTTCTCGTACCGATCATCTGTGTCCTATTCCTGCCATCCCCCCCTGGTACTGGTGGGCTCCCCGCGGAGGTTTTGCCAGTCGGATGGGACGTGGAGTGGCACACAGCCCAGCTGCATAGGTAAGAGGAGCTGGAGGCGGTGGCCTGGCTGGTGGGCAGCTGTGATGGGGGGTTGAGTGATGGGACCACTTCCCCATCTTCCTGCCCTCACTTGTGGAGAAGGAGTCCTCCTCTGAACTCCTTGGAGCAGAGTGAGGGACAGCGAGAGCTAACATACCGGGGAATGCAATGGCAGCTCAGGCCTCTGGGATGAGTGGAGAGCTCAGAACATGGGGTCCAGGGGCAGCTGTGGTCTCTTCCTTTGGCCTCCAGAGCAGAACGAGGTGGGCAGTGAAAGCGCCAGTGACCATGTGGTCTGTTTCTTTGTTTTGGTCATCCAGATCCCACACTGACCACGTGTGCAGATCCTGGCATGCCGCAGTTCGGGATACAGAACAGCTCCCAGGGCTACCAGGTAATGAGCTCAAAACAGCCTTCCCATCTCCTGTCCCTCCCCGACACCATCAGCACAGAGAGAGTAGACCTCAGAAAGGGAGGGAGGAAGTGCTCCATGGAGCATCCTTCAGAAACAGAAGGTGCTGCTGTCCATCAGCCAGGCTGATATGGAAGGTGGCAGTAGGTGGAGCAATGAACAGTTCCCAGGAACCCTGAATTGGGGCAGGATGTTTGTGGGAATACCAAAATAAACAAGACACCCACACTCCAGCCACAAATAGGACTCATTTGGGCGGTGGGTGCCAGCAAGAGCTAGGCATGAGGCATTTTCCAGGGGGCCTTGCCATCTGCACATAGGTCCTGCACATCTGTCTCAGAATGAGCCTTAGGCAGCCTGGGGGACACTGAGAAGAGCAGAGGAAGCAGGGGGATCAGGGCATGCTCAGGTCAGGACGGTTGGCTGGGGCTCAAGATGGGTACTGAACTAACCTGGAATGATAGGCCAGAACCTGGTCAACTGGGGTAGTTTACTCTATCTACCCTGTTCTCACCCAGAAAATATGAGCTGTCCCAGGTGCTGGGCATTCAGACGGGATGGAATGGCTGGGGCCCTGTTCTAATGGGCCTGCCTGGCAACAGCAACCATGCAAACTAGATCACGTCTAAGAGCGTGGAGTGCCACATGGTGTCCTGTGGAAGGAGGCAAACGGGGTGGGTTGCTGCTTCAGAAATGGGAGTCAGAGAAGAGCCCTCCTAAGGGTGACATTTGAACTGTAGGCTTCAAGACAAGAAAGCCAGCCCTGTTCAGGCTAGGGCCACATTTCTGACTGAGTAAATGTCTCCTCTACAGGAGCACTGAGGCAGGGAATGGCTGAGCAGAGGGAGGCCCATGTGACAGGCCAGGCAGGGTGGGCTGAGGTACAGCAGGTGAAAGGAGGAGGTCAGAGGCCTACGCCTTGGTGCTGCCTGGCAAGGTCACACATACTCCATGGCTCAAAAGTCCCACCCATGGAAACCCCCCAGAGACGCTCTCGTGCCTGTCACCAAGCAACAAGAAGAATTGCGTTATGCTCACAGGGTGGATTATTATACAACAGGCAACATGAATGAACCCCAGCTCTACATGACATGGGTGGGTCATAGAAACATACTATTGAATGATAAAGATGCTATGAAGATTAAGACAGCACACATTCGCTTATTTGGACATGTGTATAATATGTATGCTAGGATTTCTTTTGCAAGGCAAAGAAATTAAAAACACGGAATTCAAGATAGCAGTTACCAGAGAAGAGCTGAGGAATGGAACAGGGAAGGAGCTTATAGACAGGCACCTGTGACCACAGTGTCCCAGCCCCCAGGTTGTGCGGTGGCTCTGCATCACGTCATAACTTTTGCAAAGACAGAGGCATGGACGTCTTGCAGGGCCTGAGGCCAATGTGTGTACTCTGGATTCCATTCTGTCGTCAAAGGCAACGACTCTGATCCACTGTTTTAAAATGACCCTGGGGGTGCTGAATCTGTGACAGAAAACATAGCGATTCGAAAAAGAAGCATGAAGCCTGTAGTCAAGGAGACCCCTGCTGTCATGACTGGGTTGAAAGAGCATTGTGGGAGAGTGGAACCAGTAGAGCCTTCAGGGTGCATTGTGTCCACCCTGGGCTTCCCTTGAGCTGAGAGGACCCATGACCGGATTGGGAGGTCAGGTGGAATCAGACTCAGCTTGCCGGTTTTGGTTCGGCCAAACTAGGCAGATAAAGGCGCCCAGTTTGCTGAACCAAATGAGGAAGCCGAAGAGAACAGGTTGGGTGTGGAGGGAAAGGTGAAAAGAAGAGCCCTGAATCTGAGCTTGTAGGTATAAGGACCCATGAGCAGTGGAGCTGGGAGATGCTACAGTCTGAGTTGCATTGTGGGAAGCTGACCTGTCCGTTAGGCCAAATGGACAGAAGATGCCAGTGGAGCCAGAGAGCCAGTGACTCTTGGAGGATAGAGGTGAGGACACGGCCAGAGGGAGAAGCAGAGAGAGGGCAGCGATTCTGTCTGACGGACTTTTCCAAAGCACAGATTCTCCAGGGGCCACATCCGAATGTAGAGTTTCACAGAAGGAAGGGACGCAGAAGTGATCGTTTAATTTTGCACAGTTCTTCACGTTTTATAAAATGCTTTCAACTCCACCATCACACTTGAATGTCACAGATTCTCAGTGTCATTCTGGCACAGCAGCCGCCACCACCCCCACCTCTTTGTGCCCAGGGAGACTGGGGTTTAATCTTCCATTCAAGGGGGAAATGGGTGTCCTGATTCCGCACACCTTAACAGTGTGACACGCCCAGTAAGAGCACTGATCTGCCACATGGCATACTTGCCCCCAAAGGACCAATGAGACTCAGCCAGGCAGAGAAGCTCCATGGTGCTAACAGAGGCAACAGCCTGAGTTGGCATTCTCTCCTGGGGAGTGAGTGACTGCTTACCTGTGAAGCTCCATCAGCAGGAAGATGACGTGGGCCCCTTCTGTCCTTGCTGCAGGTTGGAAGCACAGTGCTCTTTCGTTGTCAGAAAGGTTACCTGCTTCAGGGCTCCACCACCAGGACCTGCCTTCCCAACCTGACCTGGAGCGGAACCCCACCTGACTGTGTCCGTGAGTGCCACCCTCACCTGACCTCCACGCCTCACCCACTGGCCCAGGCTGGGGTGGTGGGGTGTGCTCCCATCAAGACCACTGTTGATCTCTCTATAGTACCTGCATCTCGGAGCCTCACAGATGTTTCTGCACAAAAACCTTTCTGGAATTCAAAGGTCATCCCTATGCCTTAGCAAAGAATAAGCAATACAGAGCCAGCGAAAGCAGAGACCTACAGAGGCAGGGTCGTGGAAACATTGCAAACATTGGGTTCATTTTCTCAGTGTTGCAGACCAAGGTTTCCCGTGACTGGCTAAGCCATCATGCTAGGATATTCCTAGAGACCTGGAGTATAGGTTTACAAAGAGGTGAAGGATGGGGAGCCAGGCATGAAAGGGTAGAGGTGGAAAGGAGCAGCATTCTACTGAGGAACAGGGGTTGGAGGAGAGGCCCCTCAAATATATCTGTCCCATAATACTCAAATCCCAGATTCCTTGGGCCTAACATTGTCTTTGCTCTCACCCAGCCCACCACTGCAAACAGCCAGAGACACCCACACACGC
This sequence comes from Peromyscus californicus insignis, assembly GCF_007827085.1. Classification (NCBI taxonomy): domain Eukaryota; kingdom Metazoa; phylum Chordata; class Mammalia; order Rodentia; family Cricetidae; genus Peromyscus; species Peromyscus californicus. The sequence continues at coordinate 26,005,482 of NW_026294573.1, read as the reverse complement.
CAATGTCGGGGCACTGGACCTGCCATCCATGGGTTACACACTCATCTACTCCTGCCAGGAGGGCTTCTCGCTCAGGGGTGGCTCTGAGCACCGTACCTGCAAAGCCGACGGGAGCTGGACAGGCAAGCCGCCCGTCTGCCTGGGTGAGTGAGGCCTCTCTAGGGCGGAAGCTGGGGAGGAAGGGCTGGCAGGCGCTGTAATACAGCCATGAGGAGGAGAAACCCTGCTTCTGATTGGAGTGTTGCAGAGATTGGAGACCACTTCAGAACAGCTCACACAAGCCCATGTCGACCCCACCTCCTGCCTTCACTTAAGCAAACACACACCATCCCTTTCACTTAAGCAAGTACACACCACACTGTCCCACCCAGCTCCTTCTAGCAGGCTGGAAGAACGCATGTCTTTATCCCTGCCTCCAGTTCGTCTTATTATCACTCTGCCATGCCTGACCTGGCCATGGAGTGCTTATCCTAAAGGAATCCACAGTAGGCACGTCGTTATCATGTTACAGGCATGATCTGTGTCCCAGCAGCACCTGTCAAGTGTCTCCAGGCCCATGAGGGTAGAAATGGGGATAAAGACAGCTTAGGAGGAAAGAGAAAACACCGCCTGGATTGAGGGTGGGCTAGAGAGCTGAGAGAAAATCCCAGAGCACTGGCCACCAGCGGCACGCCCTTTGTAGGTCATTTATACACACACACACACACACCTCTCCTGTGTTTGTACAGGGAAGGAAGGCTTTTCCTGAGCATGCCCTTTGGGCTGTGAAGCCCAGGCAGGGAAGGGTTTCTAGTCTTCCTCTGGCAGCTGGCTTCTGTCCATCAGCCTTGACACAGCTTTCTGCAGCCTCTGCTCTCCTGACGTAGACGGAAGAGTCCAAAGCAACATCTCAATGAGCACGTTCCCCCAACCTCAGAAAGGCGGCCATCATTGTTTTCCTGCAGACTGTGGACCAGAGACTGACCCCGTCTCCTCCCATTCTCTTTCCCCAGCAGAGGTCCGGCCCAGTGGGAGACCCATCAACACTGTGCGCGAGCCTCCACTCACCCAAGCCTCAGGTAGGCAGAGTCCAGATCTCTGGCTCGTGAAACTGATGCTGCCTCTACTGTGCCATTAGCCAGCTTCAGGCACATAGGTCCCATACTGTGGGGAGGAATGGAAACCCTCCGTGGACACCAAGACAGTTCCCTGCCAACTCCTAAGCCAGGCTGCTGTCAGAAGGAGTGAGCCTTACAGGGAACGCTTCAGCAAAAGAGGAAGCCAAGGTCCCTAGAGGAGTGTCCAGAGCCCTGGGCTCTGGAACCACTGGGTACTGCAGCCCTTCTTGGCACAGCACCCACCGGTGTGTGGTCACGAACCTAGAGACCCAGGAAATGCTGAGGGAGCTTCCTGGAAATTGAGACCTCTTTAAGACAGATAGTGTGTCGTTAAGAGTGTCGCATCCAGAACTGGACACGGAACTACAGGTGCAGCTTGACCAGCACAAAATTTTCTACCAACTTTGATGTCCTGTTTTGGACCTTCTCCTTTTCTTTGCTGTGCTTTTTAGCTTTCCATTACTGTAACAAATATAGTATCCAATCGAAATTGTAAAGACAAAAGGTTTATTTTAATTCACAGTTCTGGTGGTCTATCCATGGCTGATTAACCCTGAAACTTTGAGACTGTTGGTGAGGCAGTAACTATCATGACAGGAGCACACTGTAGAGGAAGCCTATTCACCTCACCACTGGATGTGAGAAACACAAGAAGACACAGTGGCTGGGCCCACCATTCCCCTTCAGTGTTATTCCCACCGGCCTAACACGTCCTGCCCGGCCCCAACTTCTGCAGCTCCACTGTCCCCCAAGAGTGCCAAGCTGGGAACTCAGCATCAGGAGTGAGCTTCTGTGGGAGCATTACAGATCCCAACAGTGGGGTACACTGGCATGGTGTTGAAGTTCTACAGATTTGTTTCAGAAGCCATTTCAGTCCCTCTTTCCCTCATGACTCGATTCCTCATCCTACTTCCTCTCTCTTCCCCCGGAAGTCCCGCCTATACCTCCTGCCTAGCTGTTGGCCATTCAGCTTTCTATTACACCAGCCACAGCAATACATCTTCACACGGTGTACAAGTATCCCACAACAGAGATTGCTTCTAGGTTAGAAATGGGGGCATGTGTCCTGTTTTCCTTGCAGCTCTAGGCTCCCAGTCTGGTGCACACCCATGGAGATTCTGTGTGTGCTATCCCAAAATCTCTGTGAGTTCCTAAGTGCATCAATTGTGTTGATTTAGAGGGCCTTGTTTACTTGTTTACCCTCTGGCTCTTACACTCTTTCCACCTCCTCTTCCGTGGGGCTCTCTGAGCCATGAAGGGAGGGATGTGGTGGAGACCTCCCGTTTGGGGTTGAGTGTTCCAATGTCTCTCACTCTCTGGTTAAGGTCTGGCTGTGGGTCTCTGTATTTATTCCCATCTGCTACAGGAGGAAGCTTCTCTGATGATGGCTGAATAAGGCAGTGATCTATGAGTATAGCAGAGTGTCATCAGGAGTTATTTTATTGCCACATTTTTTTTTTTTAGAACAGTAGTGTTTGGTTTTACCCTAGGTCCTTGAGCTATCTAGTCTCGGGTTCTTGGTCACCAAAGCAGTGTCAGATATGGGTTGCACCTCCTGGAGCAGGCCTGAAGTCAAACCAGATGTTGGTTGGTTAGTCCCATAAGTTTCGTGCCACCATTGCCCTGGTGTGTCTTGCAGGCAGGGCACCATTGTAGATCAAAGGGTTTGTGACTGGGCTGGTGTTTACATTTCCCCTTTGGTAGTGTGCAGAGTGCCTTCCTGTACAGAAGATGCTAGCCCATATGGGTAAAGGCTTCATACAGGCACCAGCTTGACATCTCTGTGCTCAACAAGCCGTGTGGGTGTTGTCTTCAGCAATTACACCTTGCCCTAGGTTTGTGGGGGGCAACCTATAGTCTTGGCATTAGCCTGGATTATTTGAGGATTCCGATGGGACCCCTTTGGCCAACAACTCCCAGTCCTGGAAGCTTCATTTGGACACAAGAGATGGCCAGTTGGGGCTCTGTCTCCCCCATTATTGGGCAGTTTCATTTAGATCACCTTCATATATGTGTGTATTTTGGGAAACTATTGTTGTATTATTAGATTTCCACACTACCCCTCAAATGGTCCTTAATTTTAGCTTCTCTCCTGCATTTCCTCTCTCATCCCCCTCTTCCCCAACCTACGTGGTCCTCATATTCCAGCCTCCCATCCATCCATAGCTATTTATTCTATTTTTTTCCTAGGGAGATCTGTCTGTCCCCCTAATTCTAGTCCCTTAATCTATACCTAACCTCTGTGGTTCTATGGATGGTAGCTTGGTTATCATTGACCTAACAGCTAATATCCACCTATATACAAATACATTTATATTTCACTCTTAACTAACAAGTACATGTTTATAAAGCACAATATGAAGTTATGTTGTGTATATATTATAATATAATTGCATGAAGCTAATTAACATTCATCACCTCACTTAGAACATTTAAAATATACTCTTTAAGCACATTTAAGATATACAGTATATTATTATTAACCATAGCCGTGACACTGGACAGTAGACCACTAAAGTCCCTCCTGCCCAGCTAAGACTTTGTTCCCTTTGGCCATGCATTAACACCCCCAATCCCACTTCTCCCCACCCTCTGCTTCTAAAGTTTGACATTTTAGCTTGGTCTGTAAATGGTAGCTCTCAATAATCTTTCTGCCTCGGACTTATTTCATATAGCATCATGTCCTCCAAGTTCAACCATCTTATCACACAAGAAAAGATTTTCCTTTTTTGGAGATGAATGGCATTTTATTGTTTAGTCCATTTTCTTTGTCCATTCACCCACAGATACTGCAGTTGTCATAGTTTGGCTTCTGCAAGTAGTTGTAATGACCGTGGACATGCAGATGTCTCTTTGGTATGCCAGCTTCAGTTTCCTCCACCTGTCCACTCTAAGATACAAGAGGATCACACAATCACCAGGGCACCCTACCATCACCTCCACTTCAGACACTGAGGAAAGAAGAGCTCCGTGTATAAGCTAGGATCAACCACCTGGTGATCCCGGCTGTCCCAGCAACGTTCAAAGACTAACTCATGCGTTCCCCAATCCCTCCAGTTCCAGGAGATGTCTTTGCCAAGAATTCCTTGTGGAAAGGAGCCTATGAGTACCAGGGGAAGAAACAGCCAGCCATGCTTAGAGTGACTGGCTTCCAGGTAGCCAACAGCAAAGTCAACGCCACCATGATCGACCACAGTGGGGTGGAGCTGCACTTGGCAGGTATGGGAGCAACTGTGTCTGTGAAAGCAGGGCAGGTGCAGGGGTGGCCGGTGCACATCTCAGGCGGGATGAGTCTGTGTCACCACCTCACAGGGTCAGGTGGAGCTCAGACCGGCCTGGTGGTCAGGGAAAAGTGGGTGCCTGTTCCTCCTGCCCACGGACTAATGACAACCACAGCGACTCAAACACATGAAGAGATCTCTCAAAGAAAAGAGAGAGAGCCTGGAGACTGAGCCAAAGGGAGAAGCAGAGATGTCCCAGCAGCCAAGTGCAGTCAATAAACTAACGAAAAAATACTTTCAATCATAATCAGAATGAGAAAAGCAAACACAGAATGTGATTTCCCACCAATCCCATCAAGGTATAACCCTTGATGATAGACCAGCTCAGTACTGACAAAGCACACAATCGACCAGCCATTCCAGGGAATGGCTGGGCAGTTCCTAACAGGAACCTTGAAAATTATTGTATTCATTAATTATTTTGCCATACCAAATTAAAATGGAGAAAGTTTAAAATTTATAAGAGTATATACAATGTTCACTTTAGAATTATATTTATATTACAAAAGACTAGAAACAGAGCATTTCCCTGGGATAAAATGTAAGTGGTTTCATTATATCACATCTACAGGATAAAATATACCAATTTGGGGGCTGAGGGAGACTGCTTGGTGGTTAAGAGCACTTGCTGCTCTTGAACAGGACCTACCTTTGGTTCCCAGCACTGGCGTGAAGGCAGCTCTTTCTGGCCTTCACAGGTACCTGCACATGTGTGCACGCGCGAGCACACACACATTTTAATAATGTCAAATGAAACTTTCAAACAAATACCAGTTTGGGAATGAACATACTCCATCAGAATACATTTGTGCCTCCAAGTTTTTGGTTTTTGGTTTTGTTTTTTGGTTTTTTGTTTTTTGTTTTGTTTTGTTTTGTTTTGTTTTGTTTTGTTTTATTCAAGACAGGGTTTCTCTGTGTAGTTTTGGTGCCTGTCCTGGATCTCACTCTGTAGGGCAGGCTGGCCTCAAACTCATAGAGATCCGCCAGGCTCTGCCTCCCGAGTGCTGGGATTAAAGGTGTGCACCACCACCGCCCGGCCAAAAATCATACTTTTGATCACACATACAAAAATAGAATCCCTATCTAGTAGTTCAGTTATCAAGATTCATCTTCACATTCTTGCACACACCCATGTTCAACCACATACAAACACGTTCTGGGCTTATGCATCGGTACGTGTGCAGGGGACATGTCCCCCAGCATCCACACACACATTTCACACATGCCCTTGGCACCCACAGAGGTAGATTTTGAGATCTTTCACAGGTTCAAGTATAACCTACTTTCTTTCTCCAGGAAATTATAAGAAGGAAGATTTTCGCCTCCTGCTTCAGGTCTACCAGGTCACAGGGCCTGTGGAGAGCTTTGTGAACAAGTTCAAAGACGACCACTGGGCATTAGATGGCCACGTAAGTGCAGCAAATTGGTCACCACCAGGCCTTGTACCCTACCCCCATTCCCAGATTGCTGCAGGGAAGGGATGACAGGTTTTGGAAACTGTTGAGGTCACATGGAAACCTGGGGAGTCTTGAGAGCAGGACTAGCAGCCAGGGAGTCCTGGTCAGCTAATGGAGTGGACAAAGCGGGGATAAAAGAGGCTTGAAGACTCAAAGTCAAGGGTTACTGTGTCTGAGAGGGATATGTGAGCTCCACCATTGAACAGGAAGCAAGAATCAGGGGTCAGGGTATGAGAGCAAAGGCCGTAGTGCAGTGGGTATGGGCTGGAAAAAGGTAAATCCCCAGTGACTCCCTGAGATGTGTGCTCAGATTTGAGATGTGGACTGGGCCTTATTTAGCACAGCTGCAGAGGCCAGGACACAGAAGAGAGAGGTGGGAATCTCTTTGTATGTCTTTGTGGGAAATACACACCTTGTAGAACATTCACAAAGGAAAAACCAGTCCCTAATAATGGTCTTGTGCAGGTACCTTCTGAGTTCACGGTGGGAGGAGGGTCAAGCATGGACTTCACCTGTCCCAGCTCCCACATGGCTGTCCTTGATCCCTAGAGGGAAGAGAGAGAATGGGAAAAGAACACGAGGTCTAACAGGCTGGAGTAGTAGAGCTGAGGAGGCCTCGCTGGTGGAGCATCATGGCTGAGAGATTCTGCTTTGTAAACCCACCTGGAGAACCAAGTGACTCCTCCAGGGGCCGGCACCTGCAGTTAGTTCCCTGGTGTGCCTAGGGTGCCTGTATGTCCCTGGTATTCAGTACCAGTCTTAGCAGCAGTTCAAATGCTGAGAGGGATAAATGGATTCAACAGTGCTAGGGGGAGAGAAGGAACAAGGGTCTCCGACGTGCCAGAAGGATCACCAGATGTAAAAAGGGAAGGGTCGAAGATGGGACTTGGAGTGAGGAGTGCAGGCCAGGAAACGATAAAGATCAAGGGACCAGGAGCAGCTGACAACCGGGGCCCCTTCTACAGCCATCCAGGGTCTGTCTGAGGGAACAGATGAAGCCACCAGACAAAGAGCACCCTAGGCCTGGAACATGGGTTTGAGGAGTACACCTGCAGCATCCTCAAAGCATACTCCAGCTGCTAAGATGACAGGCCGTGATAGGACACCAGGAGGGTCAGGTGCAGGCGGGCACACACAGGTTATGTCCCAGCCACCTCATAAAACAACATCCTCTGGAACTGCCAGAAACTCTCCAAAATGTGTTCACTCTGTGGGGCTCATTTCTCTCATAGTTCTATCAGCTCTGTGGCGATCCACAAGTCGGTTTTCATCACAAAGGAGTAAGAGCTCACATGTTGTTCGGATCTTAGATGGTCTTTTAATAAAAAAAACTCAGAGCCAGATATCATGGTGAAAGCTGAAAAATCAGAGAATCAGAACAGCCAGCCACTAGTTCTTACCTCTATGAAATCCTCAGCCTAAAGAGAGTGAGTTCTTGTTTCTTCACACCTTATATAACTTTCTCTGCCCCACCATACTACTTTCTGGGATTAAAGGCGTGTGTGCTTCCCAAACAAAGGCATGAGATCTCAAGTGCTGGGATTAAAGGTGTGTGCCACCACTGCCTGGCTCTGTTTCTCTCCTATACTGGATCAATCTCATGTAACCCAGTGCGGCCTTGAACTCACAGAGATCCAGACAGATCTCTGCCTCCCAAGTGATAGGATTAAATGTGTGTGCCACCACTGCCTGGCCTCTATGTCTAATCTAGTGGCTGGCTCTGTCCTCTGATCCTCAGGCAAGTTTATTAGGGTACACAATATATCACCACACTCACATGTGCCCAAGACCTACTAAAGATGGCGTCAAGGACGTCACTGTGTCACTCAGGACCTCAGAGTATGGCATACATGCCATTCTACAAACAAGAACTGAAGCACGAGGTGGTGTGAACAGTAGAAGCCAAAGGACAAGGACAGTGGCTTAGGCCTCCCATCCCAGTACCTGGGAAGCAGAGGCAGGAGGAACAAGAGTTCATGGCCATCCTTGGCTATACAGAAGTTTGAGACCTGCCTAGGCTACTTGAGATCCTGCTTCAAAAATCCAGAAAAAGAAAGAGAAGAAAAGAAAACATTTTTTTTTTCTATCTCACATCTAGTAGATGCCCCTGCTCTGCCAACTAAGACAAACATGTCAGCTATGCTCTGGTCTGGCAGAAGCTCCAGATTGTTCTAGCATGTCTTACCCCTCCCCCCTCTGTCTCTCTCTCTACCTACCTACCTCTCTCCCCGTTCCTTCCTCTCTCTCCCTCCCCCTCCCCCTCCCTCCATCCCTCTCTCTATCCCCCCCTCCCTCTCTCTCTCCCTCCCTCTCTCCCTCCCTCTCTTCCTCTGTCCCTCTCTCCCTCCCTCCCTTCCGCTCTCTCTCCCTCCCTCTCCCCCTCTCTCCCTTTCTTCCCCCCTCCCTCCCCATCTCTGCTATCACAGGTCTCCTCAGAGTCTTCAGGAGGCACCTTCGTCTACCAAGGCTCCGTCAAGGGCCAAGGCTTTGGGCAGTTCGGCTTTCAAAGACTTGGTAACTAGCATCTGTCCTGGGAGTGTGAGCTCAGGGGGCAGGGGAGGAGCTGTGTTCTGGGGAGAGAAGGAAGCTGGTGAATTTCTCCACCTGAGAAAGGGTTTCTTGGACTCAGAAAAGCTGTGATATCGTTCCAAAAACAGACCCTAGACCTGACACTCAGCCCTGGGCTGCTATACTAGCCACTGGATACCACAGGCGTCACCCCAACCCAAAGGACCAGGCAATCCCTGAACACCCCTACATGAGCTATCAGGCTGTCCTTCCCTAGAATGTCATTTCTTCCTCAGCATTTTCCCAGGAGGCTGGGATTATCCTTAAGTTACAGACAAGAATCCCAAACACCAAGGCACCTTCTCCTGTTTGTCCTGTCTCAGACTAGGACTCTGCGTGCTTGAAAGTATTCAAGGAAAAATCCTCATTCCAGACATAGGCCCTGACCCAGAGACTCTGGATCATGTGAGATAGGGTCCTACCTTCTTGGGAACAGTAAAGAAAGAGCCAGGAGGCCATCATGTGTCCTCGAAAGCCACCTCTGTATCCTACACACCATGACCTCCCACCCCCAGGGCCCCTGCCTACCAGACAATCCATTCCCTTCTCCAACGGTTCTCACCTCCAGAAAGCTCTCTCTCTAGTCAGCTCAGATCTACTCCTTGCACGCCTCCCTCTCCACACCTCCACACAATCATCTCGGCTTTGCCTTCAAGGGCTCCAACATGCAGCAGCTCTTACACCTTCTGAGATGGTCCCAGAACCCTCAGTCAAGCACTAGGAAGACCCCAGCACACAAAGTTCCACAGCCAACTCCCTGTCCCTCACTGATCCCTAGCCCCTCAGTTAGGTGGCCCTTCAGGAGGAGTCAATGGAGTGAGTTGTGAAGTTTCATACCTCCCGCCTCACTCCAGCCATGGCAATCCAGCTTCATAGTGAGATGTGTGTGTGTGTGTGTGTGTGTGTGTGTGTGTGTGTGTGTGTGTGTGTGTGTGTCATGGCTTCATCTGAAGAAAGTTTTCATCTGGTAACAGGCTTTGATGGCCAGGAAAAGTGTAGAAACTTCCAAAGAACTGCATCCTTTGAAGGTCATGTTCATAGATAGGGTTTCAGGTTCATCTGCCTGCTGTTTTCCGTGGGGACCCTGGGGAGAGATGGGAAGTCAGTCCCCCACCCCCACCCTGCCTGCATCCTCCTCCCCCTTCCCCACCCCCCACCCCCACACAGTCCTTGGGACACAATGTGACTGGTACCGGTACCAGTGGCCTCCAGGGAGCTATCTGAGAGTGTAAGGCAGGCAGCTGAGGTCTGGGCACGGGCGTCTGCCCGCTGAACTAGAGCATGTGACAGTACCCAATGCTCTGCTGCAGCGCAGAGTGGCCGGCAGGGAGCATCACCTCCAGGTGAGTCTGTGACTTGAGTGTTATGCGTTGGCACTTTGCAGACCTCAGGCTGTTGGAATCAGATCCCGAGTCCATCGGCCGCCACTTTGCTTCCAACAGCAGCTCAGTGGCAGCTGCCATCCTGGTGCCTTTCATTGCCCTCATCATCGCGGGCTTCGTGCTCTATCTCTACAAGCACAGGTACGATGAAGGCAGAGGCTGGGGAGCGCAGCTGTGGACCCAGCCCTAGTACCCTGAAGGCAGACCCAGCCCTAGTACCCTGAAGGCAGAGGCCAGGGAGAACAGCTGTGTACCCAGCCCTAGTACCCTGAAGGCAGGGGGGCCAGGAAGAGCAGCTGTGTACTCAGCCCTAGTACCCTGAAGGCAGACCCAGCCCTAGTACCCTGAAGGCAGAGGCCAGGGAGAGCAGCTGTATACCCAGCCCTAGCACCCTGAAGGCAGAGGCTGAGGAATGCAGCTGAGTACCCAGCCCACCCCATCCCAGCCAGCACCTCCTGACCCAGAAGAGTGTAACTTTCTAAAAGGGGGAAGAAACCCGCTCCTCTCTTGCTTTGGACCCTGTGTCTCGCCCTTTAGTTCAAGGTCACTGTCTCTTATTCCCAGGAGAAGACCCAAAGTTCCATTCAACGGCTATGCTGGCCACGAGAACACAAATGTTCGGGCCACATTTGAGAACCCCATGTATGACCGCAACATCCAGCCCACAGACATCATGAACAACGAGGCGGAGTTCACAGTCAGCACAGTGTGTACTGCGGTATAGCCCCCAGGCCTGGCTGCTACTGCCTCCGCCACCGAGAGCCCCGCCGCCAGCAGCCGGTGAGATTGGGGGCTGGAGGGTGGGAAACAGACTGGTCTCAGGGGGCACAGGGGCCTGTGTATGCACTGCTCCTGCATATATGGACACCCCCACACCACAGGCACAAAGAGCTGGCCACTTGCGTTAGGACACCCATTGCCAATGAGAAAATTGAAGTTAAGCACATGCACATTAATGAACTTGAACAAGACCACACACCTAAGAAGAGTGGGTCAGAATTTAGCCCCCAGTTGGAAAGTTTACCCACAAGGGTTTGGGGGCTGGGGAGATAGCTCAGATGAAAGCTCTCACCACACAAGTTGAAGGCCGGCGTTCAGATTCTCAGGGCTCACATGAAAGCCAGGTGGATGTGGCAACTCCCTGTAATCCCATTGTTTGGGAGGCAGAGACGGAATGTCTGGGGCAAGCTAGCTGCCAGACTAGCTGATGTGTGAAGATACCAAAGTCAGCATCTGGCCTCCACACACATACATGCATGCATGAGCACCTCACAATGTGTGCTTATGCAAAAGTGAACATGCAGGCACAGCACGTGTGCATGCACACACACACACAAACACACACATACACACACACACACACACACACACGGTGGGGGGCAGTAATAAATGCTCTGCCATCACGCACTCCCTACATGTCCCCATCCCCAGTTTGAGAAGACTAAAAACCGAAGGCAGAAGATGGACCCAACTGATGCCTTTCCTTTCTTCTTGCTTGGCTTTGCCTCTTTGTCCCGCCCACTTCTGTTCCCACCTCACCCCACCCCTTCCTCTCCTCCTCCAACCTGCTGTGGTCTGTTGGTTCCCAGCTCCCCAGGGGGCAGGAAGGAGCTCCCCTGAGCACAGTGCCCAGTGCCCAGTGCCCATCTTCGTCTGTCCCTCCGCCTACGTCTGCCACTGCTGGGACTCAGGCCCTGGCCCGCCCTGCCGCCATCTGTGCTCGCCACCCTGGAGAGGACCCCACTATGCCCTGGCTCGGGGCAGTAAAGGAAGAGGTACTGCGGATGGAGGAAGGCAGTTCATGGATTCAAACAGCAGAGTGAATTGTGGGTGTGCGCCCAAGCACACACACACAGCCTCTCCTTCACTGTGTCCCATGGAAGAGAACACAGAGGCTTAAAAAAGGGAAGTGTGTGTGTGTGTGTGTGTGTGTGTGTGTGTGTGTGTGTGTGTGTGAAAGATGCCCTGGACACTGTTCCCCACAAACACAGAAGAAATGCTGAAGGAGGCACCATTACCTCTCAAACCAACATGTCCCTCTCCCATGTGTGGGGACAAGGAGAATGACTAAGTAGGACACATCTCATGGTAGGTAGTATGCAGAAGCCACCTGTCTGCAGGGGTGGTTCCATTTGCACAATGACAACAAAGATAACTTGGAAGAAAGGTGTGGGGGAGGGGAGGCAGATCTTCAGACATAGTTTGGTAATTCAACTTTTTTCAGCCATAATGGCATCAAGTTCTAAACCCAGTGAATTAAAAAGTCATTTGGGTCCTGGGCACCTTTGGAAAAGAAGGGTAAAGCAGTGTCAGGGTTGGGGCATAGAACAGGAATCTGACCAAGAAGCCCAGGGTCACATCCAGCTGTCAACTGACTAAGAGGAGAGAAGACTCTGGACCAGAGCAAGACAGCCCTGGCTCCCACAAGGTGGCGGCCGCTGCTTAATGATTTATTCTCTGTGCCTGACTCTTTCTGTGGTATTTCTAGTTCCTAAAACACCACCAAAGCAGGATTTGTGACTCCCATTCAGAGGTCAGGGAAGATGGAGGCATGAGCCACAGCATTTGGGTACAGCGGAGGCAAACACAAATCTCTCTGACCATGAAGTCTACTGAACCTGCTGCCAAAAATCCCAGGGCTACAATGGGCACCCAAGACAGGAAGGCAGGGGAATCTCCACAGGAGGATGCCCGTGTCTAATCTAGGCTCTCCTGTCTGTGCCTGGGCAGCACCAGGTCAAGGACCCAGTCCCCCAGCCTCCTGAATTGGTGCTTGACTTTCGGCTTCCAACAGCCCACAACCATAGCAGAGGACCTGGCAGCTCCTTCGTCAAAACTGAGTGAAAGTCATCCTCTCTCCAGTCCCTTGCAGGTGGCTTGGATTCATTTAGACCAGCGGTTCTCAACTTGGGGGTCAAATGACCCTGTCACAGGGGTCACCTAAGACCATCCTCATATCAGATATTTACATTACGATTCATAACAGTAGCAAAAGTACAGTTATGAAGTAGCAACAAAAATAATTTTATGGTTGGGGGCCACCACAACGTGAAGAACTGTATTGAAGGGTCGCAGCACTAGGAAGATTGAGAACCACTGATTTAGACAATGTCACTGTGTTTAGGTCATTAATGAACTCCATATGAGTGTGGTCGGGGAGCTTGTGAGTTTAGAAATCAACATGATGACATTTAGAGTCACTTTCTCTGTCCTCGGGAAGGTCCCTATGAGAGTACACCCCTGCTTTCACAGGGATGCCAGCCTCAGATGTTTATAGGGCATATTGAAATAACATAGAATGTGTGGGGGTGGAGGGGCAGAGCCCCGCAGCTCTCACGCCCCCTCCAGGGTTGGAACAATTAGAAGAGCTGTATGACAATGGGCTGAAGTAAGGGGTGTCAGTTTCCAGCAGATGCATTGAAGACTTCGAGGGTAGGCCCACTCCTGCCCACACACACTCTGGGACTCAGCATCCCTGCACCACCAGGTGGGAGAGGACCAGTCTAGACAAATTTGCTCATGCTCATTCTTTTCTGCCCCTGGTAAGGAATACAGGGGTTTCTCGGCTCCTTCCCCCTACTTCCTCACAGCCGACCCAGTGCGCTCCCCCAGCCCCGCCCCTCTCCCTCCCCTGTGTGTCCTTGGAAGGTCCCTGGAGACACTCTGAGGAACACCTGCTGTGTGCCACCCTCTTTGGCCTTGGGCACTTTCTCTTCAACCCCAGAGGCTTGGAAGGGGACCAGGCAAATTAAGTCCTTCACCCACCATCCATACCCCTCTACCTACCACCTCCATCCCACGAGGAGAAAAAAAAAGTAAAACAAAAACAAAAAAATCTTTTGTACAGAGATATATTTTTATTATACAAAGTTTGTACAGTACCAAAAAGACAGAAAAAAAGGTGTACATTTTTTTTTTCATTATTGTAGGTAAATGGTAGCGGAAGCCTTTTTTGTAAATGTAATAAAATGTATAAATATGGTTTTCAGAAAGCATCACTTGCTGTAAATATGTAATCTACACCCCGTCTCGGCTTGTCTGCAGTATATGCATTTAATTTATCTGTCTCTGTATATGAGGCTTCCCCCTGGGGTTCTGCATTATGGTACTTTCCGGAATTTGAAAGCAATTTTAAATTTTTTGAATTCAAATAAAATATAAATTTTTGCATTGGTTTTCTTACACTTTTATGACTTCTTTCATGGCTGGGGACAGGTGTTTCTTGGTGATGAGGAGATGGAGTTTGGCTGAGACCATGGAGGTCAGGATCCAAGGATTCCAGGACATGGGTGGGAAAGCAGAATGTCTATAGTAGAGAAAGGCCAGTGGCAGGGGTCTTCCAGTGGTAGGACGGTCTCTAAAGGAACTGGGAGCCTGTCGGGAATTAAGAAACTGTCATTTAAGCCTGGCAGTGGTGGTGCACACCTTTAAACCCAGCACTTGGGAGGCAGAGGCAGGTGGATCTCTGTGAGTTCGAGGCCAGCCTGCTCTACAGAGTGAGTTCCAAGACAGCCAGGGCTGTGCATTTTATGTGACACATGCACCCAGGTTGCCTCCAGCTTCCTGCTTCCCATCATGCTTCACATCTGCACTGTACTTTAGTTCCAGCTTCCCCAACTTGAAATCAACTCTCCCAGTTTCAGTGAAGGCATTTTGTCTGGGACATAACATCTGGTTTTCACCTTCTGGCCACTGGGGACCGGCTGGATAGGTTCATCCCTGCACTTAAACCTCCCTCAGCTTGTCAGGACCTGGACTGGATAAAACAAGGCCCCATTGCCAAGGGGATGTCTCAGAACAGAAATTTACCCCAGCTTATCAGAAAAACAGCAAGTGATTTCTCACTGCCCCCAAACACCAGGACAGGATAAGATTTCCTTAAGTCTCAGGGCACAGAAAGAGGGGCAAGGCACACCACCCCCACCTCTGCACCAAGGGAAGAGGGTACCTGTTGTGGTCTGAATACAAAACGTTACCCCATTGGCTCACACTTGGGTCCTTGGCTGGTGGTGCCATTTCAGAAGGTTATGAGCCTTCCGAGATAGAAGAGGTGCCTTGCTGGGAGGAGGAAGTCAGTGGGGGTTGGTCTTGGGGTGACTAGGAGCCCACCTCTGTTTTCTGACTACACGCCCCAGCCCCCTCAGCTTTCCCCACCACCATGAGCCGTATCCCTTCAAACTGTAAGCCAAAAGAAACCCTTCCCCCATGAAGTTGCTCCTGTAGGGTACTCGGTCACAACAGAAAGAAAAATAACCAATCCAGTGCCCTGGAACTAAGAAATCATAAGCAGTCAGAGCCACTGTGTCCCTCCCTCCACTCGAGTCACCCCTTATGGCTGGGCTAGATCTGTACACTTCTTTTATCGTGGACAGAATAGGGCATCCACATATCTTCCTAGTTTCCAAAAGAGTAAGACATGAGGGGTTAGTGAGATGTGCCATGAGTAAAGGCACTTCGTGCTCAAACCTGACAACCTGAGTCTGACCCCTGGAGTTCATGTGGAAAAGCCAGACTCAGTATGCTTCTGTGATCCCCGCACTCCTACAGCAAGATGGGAGAAGGAATGGGAGACTCACCTGGCATCTCAAAGGCCAGCTGATCTGGAGTGCAGGGGACATTAACAACCACGGAGAAGACACCTCCTCAAGAGGGTGGAAAGAGAGAACTGACTCCAGAAAGCTGTCCTCTGACCTCTACACCTGTGCATGGCACGGACACACGCACACTTGAACACACACGCGCAATCAATAATAATGCAGAAAATGGTAGTGCAGCACAGCAACTAATTAAAATACTCCTCTAGAAACATATAAGGGGAGAATGTGTTTTGGAAGCATCTTAACGTTAATTAACTAAAAGTAAGTACAAATATTCAAATACAGTACAGGAGCTTAGAGAGCCAGCTCAGCAGTGAAGAACACTGACTGCTTTTGCACGGAACTCCAGTTCAATTTCCAACACCCACATGGCTGCTCACACCATATGTAACGCCAGTCCTAGGGGATCCAGTGTCTCTTCTGGCTGCTGACACTGTATGCACATGGCACACAGACACACAAGCAGACAAAACACACGCACACATGAAATAATTCTTTTACTGCAGCACAAGTCGGAAATTCAAAAATTCTGATTAGAAATAGACATAGACTTTAAAGGGACAGACATACCTCAAAAATGAAAAGCGCACTAATGAGGGATGATAGATACAGGACAAAAGGTCACATAGGAGGAATCAGAACATCCACAAACACAGAAAGAAACAGAAAAAAGTAAAAATAGGAAGAAAGTGAGAGAAAACAGAGCAAGCTAACGCACATGATCCTGAAAGAAGAAACCTAAATAAATCAAGCAGAATTAATATTTAAAGTTATATTAAAAATGCTGTGGTGATATTATGTTCCCCAAAATATTGTGCACCCTAATAAACTTATCTGGGGTCAGAGAACAGAACAGCCACTAGACATAGAGGCCAGAAAATAGTGGCACATACACCTTTAATCCTATTACTTGGGAGGCAGAGATCCATCCAGATCTCTCTGAGTTTAAAGCCACACTAGAAACAGCCAGGCATGATGACTCATGTCTTTAATCCCAGGAAGTGAGCCTCTAATCCCAGGAAGTGATGGCAGAAAGCAGAAAGGTATATAAGGCGTGAAAACCAGGAACTAGAGCTGGTTAAGCTTTTAGGCTTTTGAGCAACAGTTCAGCTGAGATTCATTCTGGATGAGATTCAGAGGCTTCCAGTCTGAGGAAACAGGATCAGCTGAGGAATTGGCAAGGTGAGGTGGCTGTGGCTTGTTCTGCTTCTCTGATCTTCCAGCATTCACCCCAATAACTGGCTCCAGGTTTGTTTTTATTAATAAGACCTTTTAAGATTCCTGCTACAAAATGCTAGAACAAGAAGAAACAATTGACCTACATGTTAAGAGAGTCACCAAGTTTCTGAGAAAAATTCATCCAGCATGCTCAGCTCTGAGTCATCCCAGGGAAACTAGGGTTTTAAACAAAATGAAAGCATTCAGGCTGGGAGTGTGGCTTGTTTTTTAGACTGCTTGCCCATGGTGTGCAAAGTCCTGTGCTGTGGGATGGTCTGTATGTCAAATGTGTTGCTGATTGGTCAATGAATAAATCACTGATTGGTCAGTGGCCAGGCAGGAAGTATAGGCGGGACTAACAGAGAGGAGAATTGAGAGAACAGGAAGCTGGGTGGGAGAGACACTGCTAGCCGCCATCAGGACAAGGAAGATGTAAAGTACCAGTAAGCCACAAGCCACGTGGCAAGGTATAGATTAATAGAAATGGATTAATTTAAGCTGTAAGAACAGTTAGGAAGAAGCCTGCCACAGCCATAGAGTTTGTAACCAATATAAGTCTCTGTGTTTACTTGGTCGGGTCTGAGTGGCTGTGGGACTGGCAGGTGAGAGAGTTTGTCCTGACTGTGGGCCAGGCAGGAAAACTCTAGCAACAGTCCTGGGCTGCATCTCCAGCACCGCAAAGAGAAAAGGAAAACACTCTGAGTCTCATTTAAAAATAAGGCCACTGGAAAGGGAGAGACAGTTTGTAGAGATGGATGCCGGGAAGCTGCAGGAACCCTGCTCCTGTAAGGAACAAATGCGAAGAGCAGAACAGAATAGTGGAGCCCCGGAAGCAGTTATGAGGTAGAGATGTGCTGTGAGAGCAAGGAAGGCGGTCAGTGTGGAGACACCTGCACACAGGTACCAGATCTCAGTACCAGTGTGGAAATCTCAATCGGAACCAGGCCTCATGGGTGCAGTGCATATGAAGAAGTTTTTACCTGTCACTCATCCTTTAAGAGGCATGGCTTCCCTCTGTGAGCATGAGGCATACACAAAGAAACAATAGAATTGTCCTTCTCTGACAAGGATGCAAAGAAACATGGGAATCCACACTGTGAATGGTGTGGGCTGTGTTTAAGATCCAAATAAAGAGCGGGGAAGAGGAGAAAGGGAAGGAAGGGAAAGGGAGGAGGAAGAGGAGAAGACAGCAGCTAATGTTAAGAGAGTTTTTTTTTTCTTTATAGAAATTTCTAGTTAGTAAACAAAGAATACAATTCTAGAGTTGTCATTTGTAAACCTCATTAAGATAAATCCTGGCCGAGATCCAGAGTGACAGCCAGCACTGCTCCTCAGAAGGAAACACATAACCTGGAAAAGTGAATCCAGCCAGGCCACAGAGGTAAACCTACAACCATTAGCCGCTAAACGGACCTAGTGTCCAGCTGCCATCTAAATCCATATGCCCCTACCTGGATATTAGTGCAGTCCTCACACCTCATCAGAGGAGTGTAGATGTAACCAACCTTCTTATTAAATAAGAAACACAACCAATGCAAAGAAGAAAGCCAAGAGGTCAGAGCTAAGAGCTAAAACCTTACCCTTCCTCCTGCGGTGGTCCTACCTCTCCGAACCAGAGCTACCCCTGTGTTAAAGTCTTTATATAGAGTTCCTGTCCTGCCTTCTCATTGGTTGTAAACCCAACCACATGACCGCCTCCTCACGGCCTGTCTGTATAGGCCTCCAGGTTTTCCATGATTGGTATTGATTAAAGGCATGTGTATCCAATAATGGCTGTATCCCTGAACACACAGAGACTTACCTAGCTCTGCCTACCAAGTGCTGAGATTACAAGAGTACGCCACCACTGCCCTGCTTTCCAATGGCTTGCTAATAGCTCTGACCCCCGGGCAACTTTATTTATTAACCTACAAATAACATTTTAATACAAATAAAATATCACCATAGAGGAGTTTGTACAGTGGATGGTTAACGAAGAAACTCACAACTGGCCAAGAAGGCCAGTGGAGTGCTTAGCCACCAATGAGACATCTGTATCACACACACACACACACACACACACACACACACACACACACACACACACACACACACCCTCCAAGGCTCAGGGACCGTTGCAGAAGAGGGGGCGGAAAGATGGTAAGAGCCAGAGGTTGGAGAGGGCTAGAGTGAAGCCGTGTCTTGTGCATGCATGAACTCACTGCAGGTGTGCTTGCCTGCGTAAGGCTAATCCAGTCAACATCCAAGTACAGAGCAGGGGAGAGGTTCATGAGCCTCTACTCTGTCCTGCTTAGTGTTTATTGTCATCTGGACACAACCAAGAGTCACCTGGAAAAAACAGTCTCAATTGATGGACTGCCCAGGTCAAATTGGCCCTGTGGCCATGTCTCTGGGGCACTGTCTTTACTGTTGATTGATGCGGGGTAGCCAGCCCACTGTGGGCAATGCTACCCTTGGGGAGGTGGTCCTGGGTTCTTGTGTGTAAGCCAGAAGGAGCAAGACTGTAAGCAACCTTCCTTCATGGTCTCTGCTTCAGTTCCTGTCCCTAGGTTCCTGCCTTGAGTACTTGCCCTGACTTTCTCTAGTGGTAGACTGTTACCTGGAAGTATAAGCTGAAACAAATTCTTTTTCTTTACCCATGGTATTTATCATATCAACAGAGAGCAAACTTCCCTAACTGAGATGTGTTGATGGTTTCAGGGGAGAGGAATGTGTGTAAGGGTGTGGTCCTTGGTAGGTCAACAGGCCCAAATGGACAGACACACACACACACACACACACACACACACACACACACACACACACACACACACACACAGAGGAACATATGGGTAGCACAAATTGGACTCAGTAGATTATAATTTTTTTTAAACAGGACACATGTTGGGGGATTGAGGAGGTGGGAGAATGGATCTGGAAGGACATAGGGGAAAGGAGGCAGGGTGAATATGATCAAAATACATTGCATGAAATTTTCAAATAATTAATAAATATATTACATTTTTAAAGCATGTGATTTTAAATTTGAGTTATAAATATTTAAATTCACTTGATATAGATATATATCCTATTTAAATATATATATGTATGTATGTATGTGTATATATATATATATATATATATATATATATACTATTTCTATCCATGGGAAGGTTCCAGAAGTGATATGTCTCAGTAGCAATGGGCACAGCTGCCTTCCATCTCTTGGTGCTTGTTTGTTTGTGTTTGTTTTCATGGTGCACTTGTGGAGGTCAGAGGGCAACTTGCTGGACTCAGCTCTCTCCTTCCACCATATGAGTCCTGGGGATGGAACTCAGGTCACTGAGTTTGGAAGCAAGCACCTTTACCTCTGACTGTCTCCCCAGGCCCCAACTCTTGGTTTCTTGAGACCATCCACTCAAAGGAACTCTGTCCTCGGGAAAATGGCTGATTCCTCAGGCAGCGCTGGGTACAGCTTGTGACAGGAATCGAGGAAACAAAGGCAAAGACTGTGCATTCAAGGTCATCATCACCCTCCCAAATGAACAGTTTGGACCTAAAATGAAGAGTTGGGTGGAGAGATCAAGCCTGCAATACTGCTTGCTTGTTTGCTTGTTTGTTTTTCAAAATAAGGTTTCTCTGTGTTTTCCTGACTGTCCTGGAACTCACTCTGTAGTCCAGGCTGACCTCGAATTCACAGATGGCGGTGGCTGCTTTCACTACTTTTTAAAACATGCTTGAGGGTATTTAATTTGGACGTGAGCACTAGAATTCTATTTTTCCAGCAATTCCTTTTTTATTTATTTTTGGTGAGTGGACAGCACTTGCATTTACTTCCAGAGTACACAATAAACTCAGAGGAACGTATACTCATCGCGGAATGGCTGGGCTGAGTCAGGCGTGTGCATTACCTTATACACTTAGTTGTGGGGAGAACGCAAAGCCTCCTCAGCCATGCTCAAGCACACGAAGAATGTGTTTTAACTGAGATCTTCTGAACCGCCTCCTCCACCTAACTGAAACTTTGTGCCCTTTGATCCGCACCTCCCCACTCACCCCATTCTCTGGCCTCTGGTGATCACCACTCCGTGAACGCCCCTACCCAACTTTTTAAAATTCTACATACAAGTTGTCTCTGCCTGATTTCACTTATCCGGAATGACAAGATCTTCCTATTTTTTGAAGGCTGAGCAATATTCCGTTTTGTGTATGTACCACATTGTCTTTAGCCCTTCACCTGTGGATGGACACAGGTGACTGTCTACTGGCTATTTTGAGGAATGCTATAATAAACATGCTAATGCAGATGTTTCTGTGACACTTCAATTTTCTTTCCTTTGGAAGTAATAGCCTGTAGTGGGGTAGCCAGGTCATATGGTAGTTGCATTTTTAATGTTTTGAGGAACCTCCATACTGATCTCCATAATGGCTGCACTCCTTTCCTGTCCCGCCAACTATGTGGAGGTCTCCCTTTTCTCCACATCCTAATCAGTCTCTCCCATCTTCTCTGTAGCAGCTGTCCTGACAGATGTGAGACTAGAAACCTCACTGTGGTTTAACTTGCCTTCTCCTCATGATTAGAGGGCGTTTACATGTACACATCAGGGTTAAACTGCTTAAAGAGGAATTTCTCCAAAGAATATAGGGTCCATTCCCCATACAAATCATTCTAGGGGTGGAAGGAAAGAAAATTCCCCACAAATATGAAACAATAAACCAAACCCCAAGATTACACAAAAACATAACAAGTGAACCTAACAAGATAAAAAATTTGTAACTAATATCCCAAATCAATTCTTCTCACACAATACCCAGTCCACGCACGTCTGCTGGAGTGTACTGTAAGAATGGAAAGAGAGGCTGTGAAATTTAGAAGCCTGAGAAATCTCCAGCCCTTGCATTCATTTTATAAAGAAATAAATAACCTCACTTTAGAGAAGATTAATTTTGGCCATTACATTTTTTAAAAAAAACTCAAAAGAATAAATTTCTGTAACTCTGAGATAATCACATTAGCTTTGCGTTATAAATCCAGCATGTGACTGTGCCACGTGCTCATTTAAGTTACACTTCTCGGCTAACTATTTATTGTGGATTATTTATTTCCTAAGTATTTACTTTATATGGTTGTTTTTATATTCAGTCACATTAATACATCTTATTTCCACATTTTAAGTGGCTGCTTATTTTCCATGCCTGCTGGTGCTGTAATTTGTATCCAAACCTCTCTTATTGAACATTTCCATGATAAAAGTTTGCCATCATATTATTGCCACAAACAACCTCGTAGGGTGATTGCTGGGCATTGTTTAGGACCTAATTGACTGTGAATGTATTTTGGTGACAATCTTTCTGATTGTGCTTTTTTTTCTCTCCGGCCTCAGTCAATAGCATGAATATGGGCAACAGGGAGCTTGCAGTTTGGGGATCTTTGTATGATAGACTGTGCTAGGCACCCACGACAACACGGAAGAATGTGAGGTTTTGTTCTGCTGGTAGCAAGATCTGAATTACGATGCTAGAGACGGAGTGAAGGGGAGGAGAGAGGGGTCCTGATGCGTGCTTCTTTCTACAGCAAAGAGGAGAAAATTCAACTCAGACGAATCTGAGGAGACAAGTGTACTGGCTTAGGAAAGCCAGACGCCACCTTGGATTGAGATCGGCCTAGCTAGGACCTCCAACTTTGTCTCTCTACTGTGTCGTGTGTGACACCAGCTCTGAGAGAGGAGCAGGTCCCCTAAACAAATCCACCGTGTTCTCAGAAAAACCTGGGCCAGCACAGGCACTAAGAACACACATGTGCTTGACAAACTATAATGAGCGTTACAAGGAGAGCAATGGGTGGGTGGGGGGGATGACCCAAGTTGGGGTGTGAGTTAGGGCCTGACTTTCTGTGACTTAAACTGAGACCTGGGAGACCAGTGGGAGCTAGCCAGATGATTTGCTTACCTAGGGTCCTGAGGCGCCCAGGTTAATGACTTGCTTTAGGTAACAGCCAGCTGCTTTATCCAGGAAAGAGCATTCCAGTAGCAGGAATGACACGTGGAAAGCCTGGCAAGGGCCCTGACAGTTGGAGGAACTGAAAGAGACCAACATAGACAAAGCATGATGAAGTAGGGAGAAGAGTGTATGACAGAAGGCAAGGGCAAAATATACATCCGAGACAGGAAGTGAGTGGCGGTGCCTTGCTTTACAAGGTCAGAGAATGTAGAAGGCAGTTTTTGGAGCATGAGTTGAAGAGAACCCAGAATATATTAATTCAGGAACTGGGTACGGGTGGGGAGGCAACTGGGTATGGGTGGGGAGGCAATGGGTATGGGTGGAGAGGCAATGGGTATGGGTGGAGAGGCAATGGGTATGGGTGGAAAGGCAGCTGGGTTTGGGTGGGGAAGCAACTGGGTATGGGTGGAGAGGCAATGGGTTTGGGTGAGGAGGCAACTGGGTTTGGGTGGAGAGGCAATGGGTATGGTGGGGAGGCAACTGGGTTTGGGTGAGGAGGCAACTGGGTTTGCTTGGGGATGGGTAAATACAGCTAGGGTGGAGGCAGCAGTGGTGAGAACGGACAGAGATGGATGGAGTGGAGATAGCTTGGGGAAATTGATCTCACAGTACACAGAAACTGGATGTAGAGACAATGGGAGAGGAGACTCAAACGTGACTGCCAGATGTCTGGCTGGGATGTCTGGCTGGATGATATTCTTTATTGGATAAAACAAAGAAGAATGGAGGATTAGAAGCAGGCTGAAATCCACACGGACATGCTGAGACCCAGGGGAGCTACCAAATAACCAGTTGAGAAAATCTGGAGCTGGAGAGAGGCAAGAGTCCAGATCACACTAATTGTGGATGTTGAAGGCGGAGGGTTCGAGACCCAGGCTGTGAGTGAGCAGCTGTGATGTCAAAGATGGCAGTCCCACCTGACCCGCTGTGAGTGTCCGAGTCATCCAAGGTGACAGCAAGAATCAGATGCAGAAGAGGACCACCAGGTAGGGGAGGTCCTAGTAGGCTGCAGGAGAATGCTCATCGGGTGGGAGCTGATGCACACAGGGGAAGGACACTGGGAGATAAGGTCTTCCAAGGGACACTGAGGCAGAATGCTCGTTAAGAGTGTAGCCCCGGAGCCAAAATCTTGCATCTGACTTGTGTTTTAGGCTTTCCTGCATAGCAGCTGACTGTTACCTAACGCAAGTTACTAACCTGGGCCTCTCAGGGCCCTCTGGAAAGTGGAGTGGTAACACCACCTCACTGGGACTTACGGTCTTGCACATCGGTCGTCCTTTGCAGGTAAACACTCTGGATGACTGGCCACATGAACGGAGAAGAAAAGAAGTCACAGTGTGGAGCAGTGGAGGGAGGGGAATGGCACACCTGTGTCCCCACCAAGAGGCAGCTGGGCTCTGAGCGACTGAGCAGCCTCCATTTGAAAAGGCTTCCAGAGAGGCAGGCTCTTTCAGAAATCTGCTTCCAAAAGACCGGCTGTGATGGTCAACCTCAACTAACCTCAACTGTCAACTTGCTGAGATCTAGTATTACTTGGGAGATGATCCTCTGGTCATGCTTGTGGGGAACTGTCTTGATTAGGCTGAGAGGTGGGAAGATTCACCCACCGTGGGTAGCACCATCCTCTGGGAAGGGATCCTAGATTGTATGCCGAGAGCTGCTGGTAGCAATGGCTTCACAAAGCCATCGGAGTACACAGCAGGTGACAACTAGTGTTCTGAAGGTTGGCCCACTGGGTGAATGATCCCCTGATGGGGGGCCCCACTTGTCAAAGACTGTGGGGTCACTGACTGTAAATGACCAGTTGCTTCTATCCGTAATTTCTCTCATGTGCCACTACATTTCTTCCCTAGTAACAGCTGTGGATATTCTCCCCACTGCTTGTGTGTTTATCTCATGGAAATATCCCATCTTTGGGCACACATATAGATATGGATGGTCAGGAAGATGATTTCTGCTTAATCTGTATAATTCTGATGAATAGAAATAATACTAGAAAATTTTTCATGACTGACACAGGAAAGTAACAATATTCTCAGTCACAAAGACAGCTAATTTTAGACTTTAGAACAAATTCAAAACAGACCAGCTTCCCCGGCAGAGAATACACAAACACAAATTCCCAGATGGTTATTGCTAAGTCAAGGTCAGACTTGAAGCAACTTTGGTAGACACAATCCCCTGCATAATGGACTTTTTTCACATACTCCCAGACTCAGTTTATGTTACAGGACTCATGGTTCAGCCAACTAACTGTTATTGTTAAATCCTGAATTTCAATGTCATGTTCTGTCTGGGAAAGAGATACGTGCATGGCCAAGTGTTACTCACTGGTCAGTCAGTGTGACCTACTTTGCCTGAGAAAAACTGTGTGATTTACCATGTAATGAGAATGGGTTGGACCCTGAAAATGTAACATGTAATTGTCCAGAGTTTGGCTGTTGAGGTGTATGTGTATGTATGCTGAAAGGGAGATGTAGCTGTGAGCAGAAGAGAGGTATGTGTGGAGAATACATGGAGAATGTGTGAAGAATATGCGGATATTTGTAACTATATGGAGACAGGGAAGATGAAGCTGTATAGAAAATAGATATGTATGTAGGACAGAAATATATAGAGAAGAGAATGAATGAGTGAATGAGGGAATGAATGAATGAGGGAATGAGAGAATAAATGAATATGAGAAATATAGATGAGAAATGCAAGTTATGAATGAAGAAATGTAGCAGGGTAGAGAGAAGAAATGTGCAGAGACGAGAGATATGGAGCTATATAAAAGAGATATAACTGTATATAGAAATATATGGCTGTGCAGGAGAGATGAAGGCATGTAAAGGGAGACATATAGCTGCATGAACAGAATTTAGCTATGTGGAGACAGAGGTTGTCAGAGAGGATTTTTTAGGATGAAGTAAAAGAGAAAGTTACCACACGAAAGCACGTGTATTTCCTTAATTTTCCCCTCAGATAGAAAAGTCTAGCCCTCAGATAGGTAAGAATTTTTCCTTAGCCCTCGCCACACTCGTGGATTTTTTTCTACCCTGGTGCTGACTGGAGGCTGGCCCTCCAGTTAGCAACAACTGTATGAAAAGAAAATGAGGTGAACGCAAGCACTCATCACCCCCCGCCTCCTGACTGCATATGCCACAGGCTCCCATTTCTGTGGCATCCCTGACATGAGATGGCTGTACCTTCAAACTGTGAGCCAAAAGAAACCCTCGGGGTTAGCTTCAGCTGTCAACTTGATGTGCCTGGGAAGAGGGCACCTCAACTGAGGAAATGCCTCCATTGGAATGACTTGTGGGCACGTCTGTGGGGACATTTTCTTAGCTGCTAATTAACGTAGAAAGGCCCGGGCTACTGCGGATGGTGCTGCTCCTGGACAGGGGGGCCTGGGCTGGATAAGAAAGGCAACTGAGTCAGTGGCAGGCAGCTAGGGAGCAGCATTCCTCCATGGTGGCCTCTGCCTCAGTTCCTGCCCTGACTTCCCTCAGTGATGGACTGGGAAGGGGAAGTGTAAGCCAAATAAACCCTCTCCTCCCCTGTTGGTTTTGGCCTGTGTTTTATCCCAGCAACAGAGAAGCACACTAATACAAACCCTCCCTCCCCTAACTTGTATGCTAGGGCATTTTATCATCACAGCAACAGGAAAAACACACCAGGCAAAATGAAGTGAGGATGGTTACTGGGGACGGAGACATCAAAAAGGCTAGGTTTGTGGCAGACAATGGTCATCTGAGGAAGTAGCTCCAGGCAGAAACAGCAGTCCAGGACATTAGGAGATCAATAAAATCAGCCACATAAGGATGGGCTGGGAGATGGCTATACCGGGCACCAGGCACTTTTCTCTCACAGAACTCATCTGCAGGTGCATCTCTATGAACATCTAGGAGATGAACAGGAGGGGACTTATCAGGGACTATGGGGGTCCAGGCCCTCGACAGTCCCCTCCCAGGGTCCGGGAAGAATCTACAACCAGCTGATAATTAATCTTTGATGAGAAGAAATGAATCTATGTACACGAAACTCCTTAGTCCATATACTTTATTATTCTGTGTCAGTTACAAGCTTATATTCTGCTCTCATATTTAGCTCGTTTTTAACCTGATTTCTCTCTACACTTGTCTGCGGTCCCCTCTAGGTTCTATCTTAATTCCTTCATCTAGTTCTGCCCCTTCTAGGTTCTCATCCATCTAGTTCCTTCCCATATCATCTTTTCTTCCATCTCCTTCTCTCTCCTCATCTCATTCTTCCTCAACTTGTTCTTCCCCAGCTAGTACTTCCTCATCTGGCTCTTCCTCATCTTCCATCTCGTTCCTCTAGTACTCTCCTCTAGCCCTTCAATCTAATTCTTCCCCATCTCAGTTTGTTCCTCTCAAGCTCTTACCCGTCTAGTTCTCCCATACTCTTTTCTCTTCTCTGACTCTCCGTGCTCTGGAAGTCCTGGTATATAAAGCCAGGCTTCCAGGGTCAAACGGAGGGGTGATAAGAATCACATTGAGAAGCAATAACCGTTAATTATCATTTGCAACCCCAAAGGGAAGTGACCAATGGGGAAATGAATTAACTAAAGGTTGAATTCAGGTAATATCTAAGAAGAGGGCTCTTATGTGCTCAACTATAATCTTAAACGAGATTGGAAGAAAATGTTAAGAATCTATACGTTGCTAGGTCAATGGAAGAAAATAAAACTGTCTTCTTTTTTCCTGTGGCTCCTATCTGTACAAGCTATCTGCTGTTTTTCTGCAGGGTGGGGAAAAGTGTGCTCAGTTGCTAGGCAACCTGTGTACAGCTAGATGCCTCTGGTGATAGTTAAAGGGAGATCTGGAACTGGAGGTAAGGTTTGGGAAAGGAGGAAGTAAAGCTTAATTGGCACATCCGCCAGGCCTTCTCAAACAGGTAGCCTGGATGGTTAAGTCTGTTCTTAGAGAGTACAGAGGTATCTCTGATAAGGTACTCTCCTCCATCTGGGGATGGACCTGGTCGGATGCTGCTAATGATGATAATTACAGGGAGACTTGAACTGGGGTTCTGGCTGAGCATAGCTGTCAGTGCAGAAGGTTATCCAAATATTCCTAGAAGTGGTTAGATAAGGAGTTAGAGGTCTATAAAGTTAGTAAGGCTGTAAGAAAGGAGGGTCCGAGCTGAATTGTGTAAAGCTATTACTTAATGTCCACCTGACCTAGGTGGTGTCTCCTTGTGGAATTTACCTTAAATCAGGAGACTTGCATGTGGACTGTTATTACTGCTGGTCCTTGAAAGTGGCCAAGGGAGATATCTGATTCCAGAGAAAGTCTTTCCTGAGGCTGTTCTCCAAATACCTGGAATGTGTATGTCCAGAGAGTGATCAGCCCACACTGTTAGCCCTTCTTAGGGAAAAGTCAATTGGGAAAACTATGAAGGCACACATGATTTTCATAACAGAAGACGGCTGATATATAACAAGCCAAGTAACACCAAAAACTCCTTGGGATTTGGCTTCCTCTGGAGGAATGCCCTGATTCCTCCAGGTAGTGACTTTGCCATAACCAGCTGAGTTCTTATGATATATTCCTGTGGCCTGCAGCAGGGACTGTGGAGCAGGCCCTGCAGAAGCACACCAGCACTGGGCAAGGGAAAGAGGACTCGTGAATACCAGGGTTGGTCCAAAGACTAATGAAAACAGCGATCACTAGCAAAACCTCTGTATCCTATCAGGAGCGTGTTATGATGACTACTCCAAACAAGAGTCAGACCATTAGTTCAGGTTTTCTTAAGGTAGTAAAGAGAGGGGAAATTGTGAAAAATGTAAAAGAATGTACTGTCTATTCTATCAAAGGGCTAAATAAGACAAAATTCCATTTTCAGAAAATATGAAGAAGCCACTTGGCAGAAATTCAAATTCCTCCACAGCCAGTCCTTGAAGTCACACTCAAGTTGCATTTCTCCCTGTGGGCTCTAGATCAGCCAATGGTGTGAGACTGTGAAGCTGAGCTCCACTCACTCAGAGGGTGTCCCGGAAACCCTTTGAGATAGGCATAAACCCCAGTAAGACCTGGCTGGATATGTTCAATTGATCCGGTAAGGCTACACACCCTTCCTAAAAAAGCCCAAGTTTTGGCCCTGCCAAACAAAACACTTTGGCTTGTGTGGCCATCTTCTTGAGATCCCTGATTCTTATCTTTTTGAAGATCTAGTATTATTCTTTAATCTTGTGTCTGTGTGTGGGTATGTGCACTGAGTACGGGGGCCTGGAGCATCCAGAGGCATCAGATCCCCTGGAGCTGGAGTTATCGACAGTTGTGAGCTGCCAGGTGTGGTGCTTAGGTCATGTGGGATAGTAGTATGACCCTTGACCAGAGTCACCTCTCCAGCTGCCAGGTCTAGTTCTTACCATTGAAAACAGCTGAATCACCCAGAATCCCACCAATAGCAGCATGGATGACAGCCTCCCAAAAGCTCTCCCTTCAGTGGAGAAGGGGTGCGTAGGAGGAGCGCATGGTCAGTTTCAGGTAAAGGTCTAATGGCCCTCCGCAAAGGCCCTCCTATCAGGGAAGGCCAACAGGCCAGAACTGGTTGGGGTCTCCTGTGGGTAACTGTGCTGATTTTGTCATCTTGACACAAGCTGAGTCACCTAAGAGGAACCTTTAACTGAAGAACTGCCTCCATCAGATTGTCCCGTGAGCATGTCTGTGGGGCACTACCATCCCTAGGCAGGTGGACCTGGGTCATATAAAAAAAGTAGGCTTTGGGAACCATGAAGAGTAAGCTAGGAAGCACATCTGAAAACCCACAGAGAATAGGAGATGGAGCTGCCCCCTCCCCACCCCAAAAGGGGCCTGAAGATCTGGGCTCCATCTCCCTGAAGGCAGCACTGTGCCCTGACTGTCTGTCCCCTTCTATCTTTACCATTTTTGTGTGTCAAAGAAGATGCTAGATGAATCTGTTAGGTTGGAGACTCCAGCTCGCCCCAGGACGATCTGGAAAGCCCCACCCCTGCTTCCAAACCCCACCTGCTCAGAGTGTCTCCAAACAAAGGAAAGGCACCAAAAAGCCCAGTTCCACATTCTTGGCAGCTACATGGCTTCCTCCCCTGAAGTTGCCGGCTTAAGCACTCAGCTTTGACCATACTTGGGCACAAACCCAGCTTGTGGTGGACACATTATCACCCCTGGCCTACAACCTATAAAATCTCCCTGCTTTAGTTGGAGGGGAAGGGGTGCAACTTCTTTAGCCTTGATCTTTGGGTCCGGAGAATCCACCCAAGAGTTTCTCTCAAGAAACCTGTTGTTACACTTCTTCAATTTGGCTTATCTGGCTTACTGTATCAGCAAAGAAAGTTATGGGGGCGGGAGGGGGGGGGCCAGAAAAACCTATTAGAATCCAAATCTAGCTTCTCCCCCCCTCCTTTGGTCATTGTTTAATATACTCACCAGGCCACCTCCCCCTAAAATTAGTTTTCCTAGCATAGAAAAGAAAGAGAATAGTCAAATATGAGAAAGCAAAACAAAGCCAGAATAATAAAATAAAATAAAGCCAGGTAACTTAACACAAGCCGAAGGGCCTGTTTGTTTTAGAGTTAAGGTCTTCAGTCCCAGAGTCTCTTGCAGGCTAAGATTCAACCAATTCTAATTTCAGTAACCACAAGAGAACCAAAAATCAATCACAAATGTCTCCTTTTCTAAAGAAACTAGCCTATCAGAAATCCCTGCAGATTGCACCTGCTCTGTGTCCCCAGAATGCACAGGCAGGTTTGGCGGGGCTCCTGCCTGTCTAATCTCACTTCTTTCATCTACTTCTTGGAAACTTCGGAAACAGGGCTTCTCAAATGTGGTCAGCCGCCATCCACAGAGATGCCCTCTCCTGGTCCCATGGGTTTGTAGAAAGCTTCTCACCACTGCCTCCAGGGGGCGCCATTGAGGCACCACCTGCAGGTCTCACCTGCCTCTTGAGATTGCAAAAACTTCCTATGGTCTGTTAGTTCCCCAAGGCCCTGAGGCCAAACCCAGGTTCTGTCTGGAAAGAGAAGCCCCCTTCTTTCCTGAGTCACCAAATGCCACTAAAGTAGGGCTTCCTGAGCCCTGGGAACTCTTGAGACTTTTGTGACAGCAATGGCTGTCAGTGGGAGCTGCATTCCCTCTTCCACTGGGGCTCAGGTGAGTGCCTGATGCTGCCCTCAGAGACTTGGTGCTTTGTTTTTCAAACCTCCCCTCCTGTGACCCTCACCTTCTAGGTGGCATGATGATGGGGTAGCTTCCCACAACACAAATGTAAAAAAAAAAAAATGTGACTTGGAGTAAGCATTGCAGGGCAGCAAATGTGAGAGAATCTATATGAAGAGAATTGCTAACGACGTCCTAAGGTGATCAATGATCACGTGAATCCCCAGGCCACATGTTCAGTGCCTTTGGAAAATAAATGAGTGAAAAGGATTCTGCTCCCCACTGACCTGAGGCTCCTGTCTTAACTAAGTGCCTGTTAAAATGAAGGCACCATTAGCACTGAGAGAGGGAACATGGCCGCTCACTGAGAACTGGGCAGTCTAACACCCTCTGCTTCCTCCTCCACACAGACAAGAACAGGGACTTGGTGGGAGGTGGGGCAGAGGCCAAGCAGGAACTCTACACTGGCTGAGAAATAGTGACTGGGGGCTGGGGGTGGGAGGAGGGGGGGAGGGGTGGGGAGGTGGGGGGTGGTTAGTGCGAAGGACACACTAGTGGTCCTGCAGATGTTGGGAGTGGCAAGAGAGCCAGCAGAGAGGACAAAGCCAAATCGCCACTCCTTCCCAGTCGCAGGCCCAGCTCTCCTTCAAATCCTGCCCTACCCTACCCTGTAGGCTGCATGGACCCCTTGGAGCAGACTGAGACAGGGCATAAGAATGGTATTTGCTCCAAACTGGAGGTAAGGGGCATCCAAAGCAAGGAAGAGATCAAACGGAGGTAGAAACGACATTTTATGTAATTCATTTTAACTTTGGGAACTGCCTATCCCAGCAGCTGGGGAACCCAACCCAATCTGAAACACTGGGGGAGAAGTCATTCATGTCCGAGGGACTGAGTCTAAAGCCAGGCTGGGTGTGTGAAGCTCTGCAGGGCTGTGTGTGGGCTGCTGCGTGTGTATGTATATGATGAGTGCATAGTTGAAGGGCTTGAAGATGGTGCAGGTGGACAGGGCTTTGCGGGCCCAGGAGTCACATGAGCAGGGCTGGATGGCAGACAGCTGACTCCCAAGAGGCCTGGGAAGGAGACTGCCAAATCTTCAGCACCCACACAGTAGAAGCGGAAGGGAAACCCGGGAGTCGTCTGGGATAGCAGACTTTGACAGCACCCTGGAGCACCGAGGACACCTGCCATAACCCATTTCCACTCCAACCACCACTGCAGCCATTGCTTCAAAAACTCTGGCTCCTGGGCCAGGGAAATGACTCCGCAGGTAAAGGCACTTGTCACCAAGCCCGATGACCCAAGTTTGATCCTTGAAATCCATATGGTGGAGGGAGAGAACAGACTCTTGTGGATGTGTGAATGTTTCTGTCTCTCAATGCCTTACACCCCCACCCCCAATCCCAATAAAGGTAAATTGTGTTTAGACTTGCTCCTGACCGCAGAGTCAGTACATACCAGCTCCCTCTCTGCAGCCTCTAACAGAGCTAGCCCCACTGGGGCAGGACCCTCATCTGCTTCCCTTTCTTTGCTTTGGAAAGGGGTCAAAAAAGGCAGTCGTGACTGTGAGTTCAGTGCTGGACTAGATCTCAGGGAAAATGCTTCAGGCTTCAAAGCAGCCCTACACATATTTCCCTTCCCTTCCCTTTGGGTCTGTGCTGAGTCTGTGGAAAGGGGTGGTGGTTTAGAACCCACAATCCTACCTTCAGCAGCCAAATACAAAAGTCCTCCTGGGGCAACAAGCACCGTTGTGGTTTTCTAGTCAGGGCTGAGGAACCACCCACCACCGTGCAGAGTGAATCTGCTGCCCGAGAAGAGGACGGTAAAACCCAGACACCAGTTTACTCAAGCAGAAAAGTCATCTGGAGGATGCCTGGGGATATAGGAGAGGTGATGGGTCAGGTCCAGAACAGACATTATCTGAGTGGTTTACCAAAGACAGAGGATGGGGCCACTTGGGCCCAGGGTTCTCCTGGCCCCTGCTACCCTTGCTTTCGTGGCTGAACCGAGAAGACTTGTGAAGAGGGACAAAGGAGAATAAAAGAAACAAAGGCAGCAGAAGCCAGTACTGAAAATGAGACACTAGCACAGTCCCAACAGCAAAGGGAACAATGGCACCAGACGAAGACTGGGCAGCCATGTCACTTCCATGGGGAGCTCAGTCCTCCAAGTGAGGCTTCCAGCAAGCTCAAGACTATGCTAAAAAGCAGGGGTCAGCAGCAAGGGAGGCAGTGTCCAGAAGATGACAAGGGTGAGGTGGGGGTGGCCCACACTGCCTTTGAGGGGTGCTTCCCTTCACATTTTGGTGCTTCTTGAGTTCTGTCTTAAGCACAATGCTTCTTTGACATTGAACATAACCCCTTCCTGGTGAGCTTGCCTACTGTGCCCCCAAACACAACCCTCTCGGCCTAACCTCTCCCCCAACTTCAGACTCAAACATACAAATGAACTGTTACTCAAAGGTCCATTAGGGATCCCAAGTTTAAAATGTCACAAACTAAGCTTATATTTTCTGCTCACCTGTGTCTGTCTATATCTCTTCCCCTTGCGCCAATTTGGATTGATGCACGCACGCTCCATCCAGTCACCAAAGACACTTCGCTTTCTGCCGCTGTCCTTGAGTCTGCCTCTGAAACCCTGGGAAGGTGTCTCTTCACCTTCACAGGGTCACTGCAGCAGTTCCAACCCCTTACTTCTTGAACTGGCACACTGCCATACAACCCAACCAGCGACCTGACAGAAACACATGCAAACTCCCGTCGGTTGTTGGGTTTTGACAATGCACATATGAACACATCACTCTGAATCTGCCATCTAAGCTTCACGTTTATGTGACTGTGGTGGTTTGAATGACAAATGTTCCCATAGGCTCAGGTGTTTGACTACTCGGCCCTCAGATGGAGGTGCTATTGGGGAGGTTATGGAACTTTCAGGAGACAGAGCCTTGCTGGAGGAAGTATGTCACTGGGGGTGGACTTTGATCACTTTATAGCCTCACTCAATTAAAGTTTGTTCTCTCTGCTCTGTGTTTGAGGTTGAATGCTATAAGCAAAGCTTAGTGGGCCATTATAATAAGAGCTGGACAATAGTAGTGCTGGAAATAATGCAGACTGTGGGGAACCAGCTCAAGAGGGTTCAGAAGAAAATAAGGTCTCTATTAGCAACTGGGCTATGAGATCATTTGTAGGGTATTTTGGCAAAGAATCTGGCTTCCTTCTGCCCATGCTCTCAGAACTTGCCTGAGGCTAAATTTAAAAGTAACGAGCTGATTTCTTTAGGAGTGTTTCAAGATAGGATAGCATTGTGCCAGGCATAGTTAATGCCAGTAACTCTTATGCAGATCTACAACGGAAACGAGCAAGTGAGACAGAAAGAAACACAAAATGTGCAGTTTGGAGAGAAAAAAGCACTAGGCAATTTAATGTTATAGCTAAGGCAATTTAATGTTATAGCTAATGTTATAGCTAAGCCCCTAAAGAGGGGCTGGAATTGATAAAGAAATTAGCACCATGAAGGGCCCACCCAGCTAAGCTTCCAACTTGTGAAAGGAAAACGCCTGAGGGGTGGCTACACCTAGCATGGCCTTGCACCAGCACTTGTACACTCCTGGATGCCACCACCCCACCATCCCCAATCTCTCACCCTATGCTACAAACTTTCCGGGCCTCTACCTCCACCCAGAGCCCATGCTATTGCATACCCTGGTAACTTTCTCTAGGATATTCTCTCCTTCGGGACTCTTCCTATCAAACCCAAACTATCTATATATCTTTTTATTGCAGTTATTGACATTTGCTGGTTTTTAGCCAGGGCTCACCCCATGACCTCTGCTCCTCAGAGATAAGCCAGGAAAGGTAAGCTGAAAACCTCAGGTGGACTGGTTCCTAGGACGGGGGTTCTGGAACAAAGAAAAAGGCTAGGGAGTGACCTCCTTAGTGGGAATGGCAAGACCTTCCATCCACTTTTTCACATGCAAATAAAAAGCTCCATTCTTCAAAATCCTTCACAGCTATTATCCAATCAACACTTCCCACGGCCATAAAATAACTAGGATATGAATGGGATATGAAAGTCATCTTCCTTTAAAAATCCACGAAAGACAAAGTCCTTGGTCAACACTTTCAAACCCTTCTAAGGAAAAATTCTGGAGACCAAAGTGCTACAAACAAGAAAACCATTGTGCATGAGCCTCTCTGACTTGTCCTGTCTGGGTGAGAGGTTGGTCTGAGTGACCACGCTTGGCAGCTTGGGACAAGAGGGCTCAAGCGGAAATGGTGCCATGAACCTAGAATACGGAACCACTTCCAAGCCCTCTCTGTAGAGGACAACGCGTCAGTGCCTTCCACCTCAATCTTGGCATCAGGGTTTGAAATGAAGAAAATGAGCCAGAGACCAAAGGGCAGGAGTGACTGAGCACTGGAGGGAAGGCCGGCTCGGTAAGGCTTATTAACCTGTGATGGGCCACGGGTAATGAGAAGCAAGACTGACCTGAAAAAAGAACTCTCAGACCCACTTCTTCGCCAAAACACTCTCCCACTCAAGACACAAGTCTCAGCCTACCTCCCTCTCTCACCCACATGATCTAAAGACGGGGACTCCCACCCATCATTTGGAAACAACTCAGCCTTTACACAAAGCACTTCACCAATTCTGAACCTCCCAAATGCTTTCAACTGCAGGAACTCTCAGCCTCTGTATTCGTTAGTGATTACACTTTGCGATTCTATTACTAGTTACATATCTCCACGTAAGAGGGCTCAGGAAAGCACACAGCCTCTCAGACTCTGGGGACGCGTGAGTCTTGATGAATTCTGCCTCTCCCATTTTCAGACCAATGCAGGTCACCCAACTTTCCCAGTCCTCTGGGAAATAGGACTCCTTTGAGGGCTAAATGAGACGATATGTAGGTGGCTTGGCACACGAGCTGCTCAGGAGCAAATGTGCAATGCCCAGCTATTTCTGCTGTTGTTAATGATTCTGCAATGACGTCACCGCTGCCCCATTTGCTGCCGACCTTGCAGTGGAGTACCCTAGGGACTGCTTCTCGGGGGATACCTCCTCTCACCGTGAAGTTTCAAGTTTCGCAGTGAGGATTGATCCCAACTGCAAACCACCAAGAACAAGAACCACTCTCCCTGTGTAGAGCAGTAAGCAGCTGTAAAAAGCAGAGCGAGACCTGGAATCAATACGTCGGGCCAGATTCAACTCTAATCTCGCATCAGCCATCTGCCTCACACACTCTGCTCTCGAGACAGCAGGTGTAAGGAGAGCCTAACCTAATGATTCTGTAGGGGTATTTATGGGGGGGGGGGGAACAAATTACACTTGAGAAGTGCCTCCAAATCTTAATCCTTGTAGGTGTAATTCACATCCAAATTACCCGAATTTACAAGATGCCATCTCTAAGTATACACCAAGCTTAGACGTTGGAAGGTTTCTTTCTAGCATGTTTTAGAAACGATAATGATATATAAATACACATTATTGCTCTTCTGTTGGGAGGAGGCGCTGCCTACAAGGCTTTCCTTCCCGCGTGGGTTTTGCGGTGGGCACTGAAGTGGGAGCTGTTGTTGAAGTCTTTGCCGCATTCCATGCACTTGTACGGCTTCTCCCCGGTGTGGGTTCTCTGGTGGATGATGAGACTGGAGCTCTGGTTAAAGCACTTGCCACACTCTCTACACTTGTACGGCTTCTCTCCCGTGTGGATTCTCTGGTGAGTGATGAGGTTGGAGCGGTCCCGGAAGAACTTGCCACACTCCAGGCATCTGTAGGGCTTCTCTCCCGTGTGGATTCTCTGGTGGGTGGTGAGCTTGGAGCGCTCGCTGAAGCCCTTTCCACAGTCTGCACACTTATACGGCTTCTCGCCGGTGTGCGTCCGCTGGTGGTTGGCCAGGGTGGAGCCCTTGCTGAAGCTCTTCCCACACTGGGCACATTCGTATGGCTTCTCACCTGTGTGGATTCTTTGGTGACTGATGAGGGCAGAGCTCTTAGAGAAACACCTTCCACATTCAAGACACGGATACAGCTTCTCCCCTGAGCTGGAGTGACGGGGTCCGGGGGAGTCCGTGCTCATGGTTACATTCTGAGGTTGTGTAGATATCTCCCACGTAGAATTTCTCCAGCAAGCACTAAAAGATGGACTTTGGCCAAAGTTCTCCCCAGGCTCATTACACTGGTCAGGAGTTCCTCCCGAGTGGACCCTCTGATGTTTCAGTAGATTTGAGCTCTGCTTGAAGCTCTTCCAACACTTCCCACATGTATAGGGCTTCTCCCCTGTGTGGATTTGTTGGTGGGCCTCGAAGTGGAAGTTCCTACTGAAGCTTCTCACATATGTGTCACATTTGTAGGGTTTCTTTGTGAGGTACAGGCCTTGATGGTCAATGAGTTTTTCTAAGTCCTCCTCAGAGGAGCACTCTTCCCACGGGAGGGCACTCCTCCACGCCCCTTCCTCTTCGATCTCATTCTCCTCCCCCCAGTCATGAGACCGACAAACAGCGTCTGTGGTATAGTTTGATAATGCTCCAGGCAAATCCCCAAAAACATCCCGCTCTGATATCTGGTCTTCATCCTCATGCTTCAACTCCAAACCTGAAAGAATAGACAGAAATGGGAGGTTTCTGCCCATTCATTGGTTAGCAATAATGTACCTGTATCATGTATTTTGTAAATTTGGCTAGCACAGATTTGTAACTTCTGTCCCACAGTTTATAAATGTGAGTATCAGGAAAGTTACCAAGTTTTTGTGTGCTTCTAACCCTGAAAAGCTGAGGAGCAGTCTGGAATACAGTAATCCCACCCCAGCAGCCAGGCCCACCTCCCAGCCATTCCTCTGAAGTCTGTATTCAATGATAAACAGCTCATATCATCCTCCAGTACACTGACGAGATCATGTGTCATATCAGGCTGAACCAGTTCCATAATTACCCAGGTGTGTCCAGGTAAAAGCCAGACTGGCCACCTCGCGTGCAGGACAGCACTAAGGAAGAGATTATAGGATCTATCTCTTCCTACTTGATCTCCTTCGTTCTTCTGGCTCAGAGACAAAGATAAGACACCTGGTTCCTGAAGGACTCTAGTAGCCCGAGCATGGTGAGCATGGCTCTGGCAGGCCTTGCCCTTCCCCTATTCCCTCTAAACCGTTAGATTACATTCCTAAAGCTAGCCACCAACGTCTATTCCCTTACTGGCCACTTCCTCCTGTGGATGACCATCAATGTCCAGCTATCAAAGTATTAAATCCAGCAATCAGAAGCCCCCTTTCGGCTCACCTAATTAACATGCCCAATTAAAATAAACCAACTCATCCTAACATGGGGTTTTCCCTTTTTCCCTTTATAAACTGCCCTTTGCCTGTGGGCCACTTCTGTCTCCTCTCTATCCAGAGACCGACCCCCGGCCTTGTTCCCTCCCCTTCTCCCTCATTTCTATCTCCTGTCTCTGTCACTGATTCCCTGCCCTTTGTCCTCTGTGCTGAGAACTTGGTCTTGGGGTGTACTGTACTGACTCTAGCTCTTTCAGAGCCCCTCTGTGTACAGGCTGCAGATTCTGCCGACACGCAGTGACTCCGGGCTCACCTGTATCTGGAGTTTGGGGATCTGGAGTCAGAAGTTTAATGGTATCTTCATCTTCCATCTCACCCCAGACCTCTTGGTCATCAGCCTCAGCACCGCTCTGCCCAGATGCTGGAAGACCTCTGGCTTCTCCTACCATCTCCATGGCCCTGATCACAGTCCGAGCCCTCATCAGCGAGTCCAGTTCCTCATAGAAGGGACAGATTCCCGGGGAATGGCTGCTCTTGGCTTTCCGGTAGCTTCGAAGAAGGTTTTTGAATCTGTAGCGACACTGCTCCAGCGTCCGCAGGAAACCCAGTGCCTGCAGCCGCTCTGCGATGGCCCGGTACACCTGGCGGTTCTGGTGGCAGGTCCGGAGCTTTTCAGAGAATGGGGACTCACTGAGAATTGCCAGGAAGGTCTTGGTCTCCTCAAAGCCCCAGTGCACACCTGCTGTCAGAGTGAAGAGTTCAGAGGTATGAGACTTAAGGAGCTCTATCTGGTCGTTAGGACTAGGGTCACCTGACTTCTAAATAGCTAGAACACAGGTCTCAGAAACTGTCCAAGACCTGGAAACACAAACTTGCTTCTCAGGGATATGCTAGGAAGGTCAGCCAAGGCATCCTCTCTCACCCTTTCAAGGGAGAAATAAGTGGCCATGTTTCAGCAATCGCATTGCTTCAGCCGATGGATGAGTCACTGAGATTCATGAGATTCTCCCTGTATTCATTCAAAATGCATCCCATTGCCTTTGTGAATTCTCCTTTCAACAATGCATGGACTCTGAGAATCCCCAAGGACCAGAGACACAAATGGACCTTGAATAACCAGGTGACAGACTATAGCTGAGGACACTCTTTCCTCTCTGGTCAAAGAGTGAAGGGGCGTAATCCAGGCTCCACTCCAGGACAGGTAAGTGATGTAACCCAAGGAGGCAGCATGGGAGCTGGGGGGACCCTATGAACATGAGGCAGGGGCCCAGGCTCTGTTCCTACCTTGGGGCTCCAGATGCTTCAGTTCACGGATGTCAGTGACTCTCCCTTTGCAAGATTAGGTGCTTGCCACACAATGACTCCCAAGTCTACCCTGTGAGCGTCTCCTCTACCTTTTACTAGTTTACTCTTTCTTAACCCAAACTTGCTATCTGTGAATTATCAGCTGTTGTCACACACACTAAGAGAAACACACCTATGGAAAAGACGGCTCAGGTGCCACCTAGGAGAGTCACCAGTGACACACTGTGGGAAGCAACTGGGATCTCTCCAGGTCTAGCAAGGCTTTAGAATTATTTCTCCTATAACCAGGAGATGTGGCCACTAGAGAAGAGAGTGTGGCCCTAAGGTTGGTCCAGGGACTGGGCACCTCACTCTGGTGTCCCTGACTTAGAGTCTGAGCTCTAACCTCGGAAGCAGTAGCCTGGCTGATATTCATCCAGTTAAAGGCCACGTTCTTACCAATGCGGTTCTGGAGCAGAGCTGGGCCGCCTGTAATCCTGGGACCCCGAATAGACTCCTCGGTGGCCAGGCCAGAACCCCCGCAGTCTTCTGGTGCCTCCTTGGGCTCCCAGCTCGCTTCCTCTTGGTCATCCATCTCAGCATCACTGTCGCCCAGCCTGGGGAGTGCCACAGCCTCTCCTGGCCCATTTGTGGTTCTTCTGATGGCTGTCCGAGCCCTAACCAGAGCCTCCAGCTCCTCGTAGAAGGGGCAGGTTCCTGGTGGGTGGCTGTTCTTGGCTTTCCGGTAATTCCGTAGAAGGTTTTTGACCCTGTAGCGACACTGCTCCAGCGTCCGCAAGAAGCCCCGTGCCCGCAGCCGCTCTGCGATGGCCCCGTACACCTGGCGGTTCTGGTGGCAGGTCCGGAGCTTTTCAGAGAATGGGGACTCACTTAAGATTGCCAGGAAGGTCTTGGTCTCCTCATAGCTCCAGTGCACACCCGACACCTTCACATCCTCCCCATCACATTGGCATTGCCCTTCCTGGGCCCCGGAGTCCTCCTGGGCTGGTGTCTGGGCTGGCTGGTTTGGCTCACTGTCCAGGCTAGAATCTGCCGTGTTCCCATTCCCAGAATTTATAAGGCTCAGACCCAAAATCCCTGGTCCTTGCTCATGCTGGGACGTGACACCTGGCTTAGAAACTGGAACTCCTACACGAAAGGAAGAACAGACGTGACTGAGCAGAAACGACCTGTGGGACTGTGTTTCTCTAAACTGTCCCCGACACTCTCACCCTTCTCCTGAAAGGCCAATGAGAAATCCCATGCTCATCTACCTGGAGAGAGGTGCCTACCAGCACCTCACCGAAAATGAAAGGGACCTGCAGGCTCCTCATTTGCTGTGCCGTTGTTATGAAATACACCGTACAGCAGGGTGGCTAGTATGGATCCACAAATGACGAACAGGACCTCAAGCAACCCAATGAGACTCAACTCCACTGTTGGAGGGAAGGAGCATGTGTGGGTGTGTGTGTAGGGGTGTGTGTGTAGGGGTGTGTCTGTGTGTGTGTGTGTGTGTGTGTGTGTGTGTGTGTGTCCGTGTGTGTGTGTGTGTGTCCGTGTGTGTGTGTGTGTGTGTGTGTGTGTGTGTGTGTGTGTGTGTGTGTGTATGTCCGTGTGGGTTTCTCTCTTGCTGGGAAACTTCTGACCTCCTTTGCCACTGTTATTTAAAAGACAAAACAACACTAAACATGAAGCAAATCTTGATGGGGGGGAAGTGGGGAGAGAGAGAGAAGGGGAAGGGGGAGGGGGAGGGATGACTGTAGAGTCCTTAGGGCATTGCTGAGCTAATCTGTGCTGTGCTTGGAACACTTTGTCCTCTGGGCTCCTAACAATGTGAGGAGATGAATGTCCCGAGTTTTCAGACTGTAGCTGGTCTCAAGGATGGCCTCCCTAACAGCACCTGGTCCTATCAAAGCACAAAGCCTTCGGTTACAGTAAGTGTTTGGGGACAGTCAGATAAAGAGTTTGGAGGAAAAGACCTTTCAGAGTACCCTAATTCAGCATTTCTTGAAGTCAGTTCTTTTAAACACTATTGAGGTCCTACTGTCCAGTGATGTAGTGATATACTGTGTACCCTAATAAAATTTGCTTGAAGATCAGAGAGACAAAGGAACAAGCCACTGCCACATCTCACCTCCCCAATTCCACGAATCCTCTGACTGAACATCTGTGAGTTCTCAGCCAAAAGCCCTCCAGTCGAAAAGGGCTCCAGTTCCTGTCTCCTCACGTCTTATATACCTTTCTCTGCCCAGCCATTACTTCCTGTCTCAACCTCTCTAGTGCTGGGATTAAAGATGTGTGTGCTTCCCAAACAAAGGCATGAGATCTCAAGTGCTGAGATTAAAGGGGTGTTATTCCCAAGTACTGGGATTAAAGGTGTGTGCCTCACTGCCTGGTTCTGTTTCTCTCCAAGATGGAGTCAATCTCATGTAGTCCAGGGTGGCTTTGAACTCACAGAGATCCAGACGGATCTCTGCCTCCTGAGTGCTAGGATTAAAGCTGTTTGCCACTACTGCCTGGCATCTATGTTTAATCTAGTGGCTTGTTCTGCCCTCTGATTAGGAAAATTTTTTTTTTTTTTTTTTTGGTTTTTTTCGAGACAGGGTTTCTCTGTGTAGCTTTGCGCCTTTCCTGGAACTCACTTTGGAGACCAGGCTGGCCTCGAACTCACAGAGATCCGCCTGGCTCTGCCTCCCGAGTGCTGGGATTAAAGGCGTGCGCCACCACCGCCCGGCTGATTAGGAAAATTTTATTAGGGTACACAATATATCACATTTCTTTTTTGTCTAAAATAATAAATGAAGGTTGTAACTAACATAAGAAAAACTATATACAATAAATATATACAATATATACAGAATTACATTAATGGCTGGGCAGTGGTGGTGCATGCCTTTAATCCCAGCACTCAGGAGGCAGAGCCAGGCGGATCTCTGTGAGTTCGAGGCCAGCCTGTTCTACAGAGCAAGATCCAGGACAGGCTCCAAAGCTACAGAGAAACCCTGTCTCAGAAAAAAAAAAAAAAGAATTACATTAACAACATCTAGTCATTAACATTTGACAAATTCAGAGAAAATACTCCATTATTTATCCTATTTTGGTGAGTCCAAAATGTTGTTCCTAATTCACTTTCTATCCTAACTTGTGTTACCAACCAAAAACTATCTTTCGATGTCTTTTGAACTTACACACTTTACACTCTTTAGGGAGGTGAGCAGCCCACAAGCTTCTAGTCGGCTTCACCCCATTATGTGTCTCTCCTCGCTCAGAGGAAGGGCCCGTTAGTGATGTCTTTCCACATGGGTGGCCTTCAGGAAAAGGTGTACCAGCCGGTCACATGAGCTTGGAGCATTTTGAAGCCTCTGCAACTCATTTTTCTCATAGCTACATACATTAATCTCAAGAGCTCAGCTCGTAGGAGTCTGCCCCCAAAAGGCAGCTCTCAATGGGTGCTGAAGAGGCAGAGTTTTGAGACAGAGGTCTCAGTCCAGTTCCAGGCCCAAGGTCACGAGCCCCAGCAGGGCCAGCTCCAGGAAGCAGCACGCAGCCCATATCCCAACCCAGCAGACCATGTGAGGGTGGTTACAGGAGCCAGTCTTCTCTTCCTCCCCTGACAGTGCAGAGAATGCAGAGCTCTGGCTCCGAGGAAGAGGAAAACCCCTCCTGGGAATGAGTGTACCAGAAATGGGCTATCTGGGCCCTGGCGGGGAGCACACTCTCCTTACCCAGGCACGCACCGTTCCCACAGTCTTCTCCTGCGGGGTCCTGGCAGAGCTCCTCCTTGGCTTGTCTACTGGGACTCAGGGCTTCCTGTGACACATGCAGAAAGGACCTTAAATATCACTGACACTTTAAAAGGAGCTGGGAACCTGACCAGGCCTAAGAAAGATCAGGACACTTGAGCGATGCCATGTGTGGGGCCACCGTCACAGGCAGTGAGTGCCAGTAAGCCCAGGGGACAAAGGCTAACACCCCATGCCCTCTACCCCTCTGCTGGGGGAGCTCCTGAGGGGAGGGGCGTGGCAAGAGGATGACAGGAAAAGAAAGCAGCAGTTTACCTGGGACTGGGCTACCGCCTCCCAATCTCCAGTGCTCCCCATCTTTGGAACAGTTGGGGCTTGGAGTGTGAGGATAGCTGAAGAAGAGAGTAACCCTGTGAGACATAAGCTTCAGTTCTCTAAACCACTTCCAGCCAAAAGGGCACACTGGGGTCAAGCCAAGGGTGTCCCATGTCTGGTGCGCATTCCTCCCTTGACTTTCCCTTTAGATCTAGGACTCCCTAAGCTATCTTCAGTCGTATGCCATGTATGGGGTGCCTGTCCCCGTCCTGTGAGCAGCACACACCCCATGCCACACCTGCACCTTCTGTATAACTCCAGCTAGTGAGGTGTCTCCAGGCATC
Source organism: Peromyscus californicus insignis (assembly GCF_007827085.1). Taxonomy (NCBI): domain Eukaryota; kingdom Metazoa; phylum Chordata; class Mammalia; order Rodentia; family Cricetidae; genus Peromyscus; species Peromyscus californicus. Next base: position 25,961,815 of record NW_026294573.1, on the reverse strand, counting down.
CTCCTTCACAGAGCCTTTTAACTTGACTGCTAAGTAACAGCATCCATCAGACTTTTGTCCTAGGGTGTACCTTGAATTCTGCACATCCTTCCTCCCACCTCCCAAGCCTGTCCCTCATTCTCTTGTGTCCCCATATCTGTGGTACTTACCACTCTCTTTCACAGGCTGAGGTGGCATCTTGGAAAGGTCGGGATGTATATTCAACTGTTTCTGGGGCTGTGTCTCAGGGCAGTGAGTCACTGGCTGCCGCTGGAAGCTCTGAAACTCTTGAACTGCTTCGAAGGACCCGGACTCTTCAGCACACAGCTCCAGTCCCTACACACGAAGTCAGAAAACTCCAATCATCAGTTCAATAAGGTTCCTTCAGTGAGACAGGAATGCTATTTGGTGTATGAATGTGTTCCGGGGGTTAACAGACTCTTAAGATCCAGAGAGGGTTTCAAACACAATGAGAAAGCCATCAGACTGACTTTAGTAAAGAATCAGAATACCAAATGAGTTCCGTCTCGTTGGATTCTGAGAGGCTGTACAAGTATTTCAAGCAGGTGATCACTATTCAAAGCGTTCTTGATTCACAGGGACAAATTACATAAAATTACATTTGGGGACATTAAAATATAATTTATAAGCCTTTCATAAGCCTGATTGCCTCTTTAGTTACAATCTACAGAAAAACTGCATGTCTACACTCAATGGCAATCCTCACTCTCCACCCAGCTCCTCCATCCATCATCATACTACAACAAAGATTCTAACCCTCCGGATCGGCACTGTCATGTGGTGATATACTGTGTACCCTAGTAAAACTTGCCTGAAGATCAGAGAACAGAACAAGCCACTAGATTAAACATAGATATCAGGCAGTGGTGGCACACACCTTTAATCCTAGCATTCGGGAGGCAGAGATCCAGCCGGATCTCTGTGAGTTCAAAGCCACCCTGGACTACATGAGATTGATTCAGTCTAGGAGAGAAACAAAGCCAGGCAGTGGTGGCACACACCTTTAATCCTAGTACTTGGGAGTCACATGCCTTTAATCCCAGCACTTGAGATCTCATGCCTTTGCTACCAGTATTTGGGAAGTGCACATGCCATTAATCCTAGCACTAGGAATGAAGTAACATGGCTGGGCGGAGAAAGGTATATAAGGTGTGAGGAGACAGCAACTAGAGCTCTCGGCTGAGGACTCAGAGACATTCAGTCAGAGGATTCGTGGAGTTGGCGAGCTGAGAAGTAGCTGTGGCTTGTTCCTTTGTCTCTCTGATCTTTCAGCATTTAACCCAGTATCTGGCTCCAGGTTTTTTATTATAAGACCATTTAGAGTTCGAGGAACACTGTCAACACAGAAAACAGGCAGATTTAAGTGACAGTGAAGACACATGGACACCCCTGAGGGCAGATCTCATGTTTTCAGTCCAGTAAGTAAGGAGCTCAGACATCACCACTCCATCTCAGCAAGAAACAAGCCGAACAAACGAACACATCAAAGCTCTTAGATCCAGCGGGGAAGTGAGGCCACACCACACATGCCCGTCCTCAGAGCTGGAGAAGTAAGAGGAGCTTCACCTGAGCAGAAACCTCTGCAGGGTCCAGTGCTGGGCAGGAAAGCCTTGTGCCACAGCCAACAAGCTGCTGAAGGCACAATGCAGTCCACCTCAGAGTCAAGCTCGGGGACCCAGGCGCGGAGACAGGGGCATGTGTGCTTTCATGAGTTTAACTTCGAAGATTTTTACCCTTCCTCACAGAGTAACACAGAAAAGTCCCTTCATGCTTCTGCAGGGGCAGAGGGAGGTGGGGACAGAGCCAATGTGAAACACACCAGGGTACTCTGTGAACAGTGCCTGCCTCAGGAGAAACCATTTTACAAGAGCATAACCTGCTCTACAAAAAGAAGCTGCCCGGCTCCAGTTCCTCACTGTTCTGCATGGGCAATGGGCAGCACATGCCTGAAGCCCTTTCTAGCAGTCCGGCCCATTCAACAGAGGAAGACACCTGAGAAATACTGATGAATGTCAGAATCCAGGGCACAGGCTAATCACAGAGCCATAGACTGCCCCTAGATATACTTGGCCACTATGTTATGGAAGACTTATTTACATAGTTCCTTCCACCCAAGACATCATATATCACCTTTTAACCAAAAATTATGAAGTATACTACAAGGCAAGCAATAGTTGGAAGAGAATAAGCATGAAAACTAGTGTCAGGTGGTAGAAAGCCAGGATTACCAAAGTATGAAACTTAAAAAATAGTAATCCAAGTGAAGAATTAATCACCTTAAATGTCAATGGTCTGAACACACTAACTAGCTGGCATGGTGACATTCATCTGCAATCCCAGCAGTTGAGAAGCTGAGACAGGAGGATTGTAAGTTTGGGGCCAGGCTGGGTTACACAGGAAGACCCTGTCTCAAAGATAAATAAATAAACAAACAAACCAAAAGGCCAAGATTATACAAAATAAGACCCAACTATATGCTGTACACAAGAAATCCACTTTAAATAAAGCAACACTTTATAGATAAAAAGTAAAGGAGGAAGGAGAAGACACCAATTTAACCCCAAGCAAAAGAAAGTGGGCTGGGGAGATGCCTCAGTGGTTAAAGTTCTTGACATACAAGCAGGGACCAGAGTCCAGGTCCCCAGAACCCATGTAAATGCAGGGTAATCATGGTGGCCTATCTGTAATTCCAGCTTCAGAGGGCAGAGACTAGAGATTCCAAGAGCAAACTGGCTAGCAAAATCAAACTGACTAGCTATATCAGTGGTCTCTGGGTCTGACTGAAAGAGTCTGCCTCAACAAATAAGGTAGAAGACTGATTAAAGATGATTCCTGGCATCAACCTCAAGCCTCCAAATGCACACACACGTATATGCACACCCGCACAAACATGTATGCACACCACACATATGCACATGAAAATGGAAAGGCAGGGAGAGAAAGTGAGAGAAGCTGTATTAATTTCAGAACAGCAGACTTCAGAGTAAGAGAAGTCACCAGGGATAAAGAGTGGCTTTATAAATGGTACAGGGTCAAAACTCTACAAAGGCACAATAATCCTCCATCCATGTAAGGATACGCACACCTTAATCCTCCATCCTTCTAGTAACACAGCCCAAAGCTGACAGGACCGTAGGAGAAAAGGGTGTCAGGAGACGTCAGCAGTGCTCCTGAACAGACAAAACCAAAGACAGTTGAACTGAAGAGGCTATGTGCTGTGGGATGGTCTGTATGTCAAATTGCTCTGATTGGTCAATAAATAAAACACTGATTGGCCAGTGGCTAGGCAGGAAGTATAGGCGGGGCTAACAGAGAGGAGAAAAGAAAGAACAGGAAGGCAGAAGGAGAGACTGCCAACCGCCACCCTGACAAGCAGCATGTGAAGATGCCGGTAAGCCACGAGCCATGTGGCAAGGTATAGATTTATGGAAATGGATTAATTTAAGCTATAAGAACAGTTAGCAAGAAGCCTGCCACGGCCATACAGTTTGTAAGCAATATAAGTCTCTGTGTCTACTTGGTTGGGTCTGAGCAGCTGTGGGACTGGCGGGTGTCAGAGATTTGTTCTGACTGTGGACCAGGCAGGAAAACTCCAGCTACAGCTATGTGTGGTGTTAGATTCATTAGTGGGGCAAAACAGGAGAGGTGAAACTGAATTCTGCAAGGCAGAGCTTCTAACAACAGGATATAAGATCCATCTTCAAGCTCCCAGGCACCATCCACTGCCAAGGTGGACCGCATTCCAGGACACAGAACACACTATGCAAATCTGAAAGGACAGAATCATGACATGCGTGCTCTCAGATCACATGGAAGTAAAACCAGAAATTGTAACAGAAAACAGCTGGAAAATCACAGCATACTTCGGGCTCAAACAATATACAAGCAAACATTTGAGTCGAAGAAGACATTTCAACAGAAATCTAAAAATGCAACTTAAAAAACAAAACAAAACAAAACAAAAGCCCACGGGACGCAGTGAGAGCAGAGGAGCTTTGAGGTGAATTCTCAGCACTGAATCAAGAACCTGGGGCAGGAGCGATGGCTCGGCGGCTGAGAACACCCGCTGCTCTTCCAGAGGACCAGGTCCAGCTCCCAGCACCAAGTTCACATGTGAAACAGCTGTGTCGTGTCCAGCAAAGACTCCTTCCCTGCAGCCGGCTACTCCCTGTACTGCTCACAAATTTCCTGTCTCCTGTTCTGTGGTGACCCCCGAGCTGTGGGGGAGAGTGTATGTATGGTATAGATGTCCCAGTTGAGAGCTGAGTACTCCAGTCTTTTAACCCTTCTCTTTCCATTATCCTTGGCCTCTCCAAACCACCTATATCCTAGCTCTTCCCTTAAAATCCTCCATGCCCTAGTTATCTCCATCTGTCAACCTGACACAGCCCAGAGCTATGAGGGAGTTCAGCTGGGGGAGTGCCTTGACTAGATGAGCCCATGCAGACAGGGCATTTCCCTTGCTAACTTCTGTGGAAGGGCCTAGCCCACTCTGGGCAGTGTCATCACTAGGTAGGTCAGCCTGGGCTGTCGAAAGCATGCTGAGCAAGCCAGAGAAGACAAGCAGGTAAACAGCTTTCCTCCATGGGTTCTGCTTTGGTTCCTGCTTGAGTTCCTGCTCTGACTTCCCTAGATGATGGATTGTGAGCTGAAGTGTAAGGCAATCAAACCCTTTCCTCCCCAATTGCTTTGGTCATGGTGTTCTGTCACAGTACCAGAAGGTTACTAATACCCCATGGCCCCTTACTAGTTTCCTGAGTTCTATGGGCACTCCAACTTAAACATGCACCTAAAGCATCCACATACAGGAGGGAACACGTGTCATTTGTCTTTCTGGGTCTGGGTTACAACGCCCAAAATTATTTCTGGCTCCATCCATTACTTGTGAATTCCATAATTCATTTTCCTTCACAGCTAAATAATATCTCACTATATATATGCACATTTTCATTATCCACTATTGTCAGAAGGATATCTAGGCTGTTTCCATTACCTGGTTATTGTGAATAACACAGAATGAACATGGGTGAGAAAGTATCTCTGTGGCCAAATATTGTGCTTTGGGAGCATGCTGAGGAGCGGTGGAGCATGATCACATGGTAGATCTATTTCCAGCATTGGGGGAAACCTCCACACTGATCTGCACAGTGGCTGCGCCAGTTTGCACTTCCACTAATAGTAAGTATTCCCCTTCCCCCATATCCACACCACCATTTGCTGTCAGCTGTTCCCTGTTGTTTTAATCTTAGCTATTCTGCCTGGGCTAAGATGAAATCTCAAAGTACTTCTAATTTTCATTTATTTGATAGCTAAAGAAAGATTCTGAACATTTAAACAAATATTTCTCAGCCATTTGTATTTCTGCTTCTGAGAATTCTCTGTATAGTTCCATGCTCCAAATTTTAATTGTGTTTTTTTTTTTTTCTGGTTTGTTTGTTGCTTAGGTTTTGTGTTTTTATCTTGTTTTTATTTTTTGAGGTTGGCTGTTTGGTTTGGTTTGTCTATTCTAGATACTACAAGCCCTCTGTCAGATGTATAAATGGAAAAGTTTTCCCCCCAATTCTGTAGGCTGTCTCTTTACTCAAATAATGATGCCCTTTTGCTGTACAAAGCTATTTAGTTTCATGAGGCCCCATTTGTCAAATGTTAATCTTAATACCTGTGCCCCGCTTAGAAAATCCTTTCTCGAGTCAGTAAACTGAAGCATAGTCCCTGCTTTCTCCTCTATCCCATTCAAGCTATCAAGTCATATGTTGAGGTCTTCGATCCTTTTGGAGTTGCGTTTTGTGCAGAAAGATGGGGATCTAGTTCATTCTTCTACATGCAAGCAATCCAGTTTGAGCAGCATCATTTGTTAAAGATGCTGCTGTGGTGTTCCGAATGAGAATCCCCCACAGGCTCAAATGTCTGCGTGTTTGCTTCCCAGATGGCAGACTGTTGAGGATGGATTAGGAGGTGTGGTCTTGGAGAAGGTATATCACCAGGGGTGGGCTTTAAGGTTTCAAGCCCACACCAGGCCCAGTCTCTGTCACTGTCTCTCTCTCCCCGTCTCCCTCTATCTTGCTAATCGGGATGTAAGCTTTTAGCTACTGCTCTCACACCATGCCTGCCCACCACCACACTTCCTGCCATGATCACAGACTAGCCCTCTGAAACTGTAGTTTCCTTTTAAGTTGCCTTGGTCATGGTATCCCTTCACATCAACAGAAGAGTGACTAAGACAGTTGTCTTTTCTCTGAGTATACTTTTTTGCTTCTTTGTCAAAATCAGGTGGCTGTAGGAGTGAGGGCTTTTATCGAGGCCCTCGTTTCTATCTCGTTTATCAGATGTGTTTGTTTCAATGCCAGAACCATGCTGGTTTTATTACTGTTGCTCTGAAGTATAACTTGAAATCAGAGATGGTGAGCCTTCAGCAGGGTTTGTATTGTCCAGGATGGTTTGGGCTACCCTGGGTCATATGAACCTTAAGATTTTTTTCAATTTCTATGAAGAACTGTGTTGGGATTTTGATGGGGATTACATTCAATCTGTAGACTGCTTTCAGTACTATGACCATTTTCACAATATTAATCCACAATCCATGAGCATGGAAGATGCTTCCATCTTCTGGTATTTCTTCAGTGTCTTAAAGTTTTCACTGTACGAGTCTTTCAGTTTCTTGGTTAGCTTTATTCCAAGGTTTTGGTGGATTGGGGGGGGGGGAGGTATTGTGAATAATCACGTGTCCCTGATTTCTTTCTCAGTGTTTGTTGCTGGCATATAGGAAGCTACTGATGTTTTTGTGTTAATTCTACATCCTGATACTTTTTTGAATGTTTATTAGCTATGAATAAGGATTTTTACATTTTCCTTTCCTATTTGCTTCTCCCTTTATCTCTCTCCTTTCTTACTGCTCTAGCTAAGAATACAAGCACTATATTGAACAGGAGAGGAGAGAGGGAACATTCTTGTCTTGTTCCTAATTTTAGGGAAATAGTCCATTTAGTTTGATGTTGGCTGTGGGCTTTTATCATACCCTTTATTATGTTGAGATATGTCCCCTGTATTCCCAGATACTCTAGAATTCTAACTGTGAAGGGATGTTGGAGTTCGTCAAAGGCCTTTTCTTCATGCAATGAGATGATCATGTGGTTTCTGTACTTGAATCAATTTATGCACAAGATAACATTTATTAATTACTGTTGAACCATTCCTGTATCTCTGAGATGAGGCTGACTTGATTGTGGTAGATGATATGTTTGATGTGTTCTTGAATTTGGTCTGTAAGTATTTTATTGAGAATTTTTATGTCTATATTCATTAAGGAGAGTGGCCTATAATTCTTTCTTTGCTGGATCTTTGTCTAGTATTGATTCTAAGTTTATATGGAGAGGGAAACACCCAGAATAACACAGACTCCTCACCAAAGACTTACAGACGCCAAGCAAGCTCATGAGAAGGTGTTTATACTCTTAAGAAACTGCAAACTGGGGGATGGGAAGAAGGTTCAGTCAGTCAAGTGCTTGTCACAGCAGGATAAGGAACTGGGTTCAGATCCCAGCACCTGCATTAAAAACAGTGCACACCTGTCATCCCAGCACCAGGGAGGCGGAGGCAGGAGGATCCCTGGAGCTCACTGGCCAGCCACTCTGGCCAATCAGTGACTTCCAGGCTCAGTAAGTGACCCTGTCTCAAAACTAACGTGGAGAAACTATTGAGGAAGATTCCTGACATCAACCCCTGGCCTCTACATACATGTGCATACAAACTCACTCATATGTGCACCCATCCACATGTATAAGAAATGACAAGTTAAAATGTGATATCATTTCACAACTATCAGACTGCCTGGCATCCAAACACAAAACCGAAGTTGGGCAACGACAGAGACCCATGCTCACTGCTCGCAAAATGCAGAATAGTACGGCCACTTTCTGGAACAGTTTGGCAATTTCTTATAAGACTATAAACATCCCTTTGCCATAAGATCCAACAATGTACTTCAGTTTTACCCAATGGCATGAACACTTATATGCACATAAAAACCTACATGTGACATTTACAGTGCCTTCATGCCTAACTTCCAAAATGTAGACACAACCAAGATGTCCTTCAGTCTTGACTGGAAGAATTGGTACAGCCAGACAACAGAACAGAACTCCACGCTAAAAAGAAAAGCAATACCGAGCCATAAAAAGACACGGAGGCGCACTAAGCATGCATTACTAAGTAAAAGAAGCCAATGCAAAAGGCCACAGATCATGTAACTCCACCTCTGTGGCATTCAGGGAGAAGCCACACCAGGTGATGGTAGTAAGATCAGTGGCTGCCAGGGGTTGGAAGGAGAAGGAGTTAGTAAGCATAACACACAGGAGTGTTGAGGCAGCGACACTATTATATGACACCATAATAGTGGATACATGCCATTATGTGCCTGCCAAAACCCATACAATGCATCCCACCAACAGCGAGACTCAGTGTGAAGTACATGATCTGGGTGATGATGATGTCAGCAAAGGCTCGCTGGGGTAATAAATGTTCTTACTCTGCTGGGGGATGATGTCTACCAGGGAGTCAGGGCATCTCTGAGGACACTGTACTCTCTACTCAGCTCTGAACTGAAAACTATCTTAAAAACAATGGTATGCCTTATCAGAATACCCGTGGAAGAGTTGAGTTCCACATGAGTGACACCAGATGAAAAGACAGTGGCACTCAAAGACCCCTTTCAGGGAATCATCTTAGGGCCACTTAGCCCTGAATGAAGGCACTGACCGTTCTGAGGTGGTGGCTCACCCTGAGGAACAGAAATTTCATCCTCCTATGGAGTGTTAGATGTGGCCTCCAGAGAGGGTAACGCGGCAGAGCTCACAGTGTGAAGGCCACAAGCTGTGGCACACGCGCTGAAGAAAGGTCTTCCATGTGCACCCATTGCCGTGAAGTTTGTGAGCACCCGGGGGCAGGCAGAGAAGCTGGAGAATTAAAAGTCATAGGGAGGGGACCCAGGGAAGATGCCGCTGCTTTCCCGTCTCTATTTTAGAAGCAGACCAACCTTTGGTCAGCTCACAGTGGTGTCTAGTCTCACTTCTCATTTTACAGATGAAGGATCAAAGACCTTGATTTAAGGCAATCCTCATCTCTAGGTCTCACGTGTGCATCTTCCAGCTCCAAAGTCCTAACCTTCCATTGTTTCCTCTCCGCAGCTTACGGCAAACAGCTAACATCTTGAAAGAAATGTCACAGGGGCGGAGCGTACTTTCAAAAGGCATGTGCTCATGCTCTGTTCTCTGATTTGAAATGGTAGCTTTCCGCCAGTCAGTAAAGGAACCCCAGAGCAAAGCCACCAAGTTTAGCCCTCCCTTGCCCTACTCTCACATGTTTGGAGCTTTATGGTCTGAATGGACAGAAAGCCTGTCATTTACAACATACGTCTTCTCAAACACAAAGTCCTCACAACCAAATGTGGTCAAGTCTGAGGCCACCCACGGGGATTTCTGATTGTAACAAGTGGAGAGCTGCGAAGATTCTGGAAGGCTGCCTCAGTCTGAAGCCAGCTACGGAGTTCACTACACAGGGCAGCTGCAAGCAGGACCCACATTCTGTGTCATAGGAAAATGACATATCACAGGCCCTCAGAGTGGCTTACAAACTGTTGAAACTGTGAATGCTGAATCCATAACCCTTTCTGGCTCGACCACTTCTCTATACAAATTGGATATGTTACTTACCTCACTGTTAACTCACTTAAAAAACAGCAAAAGGGGAAGCAACCTTCTCAGACCGTGGGGCTGACTGGATGAGAATATACAGAAGAGACTCAGAACAGGGCCTGATGTGCAGTGGGTGCTCACAGAATGTCAGTGAACGCCTCACCCAAGCCTCACACTCGGAGGCGTTTCAATTCCATGTTTGCAGATGAAACATCAGCTCTGCAGTGGAAAGAGCTGACCTTGAAGCCCAAGGATCGGAGTTTAGGCTCTGGTTCACTGCTCAAGTGATCTCTGGGAATCATGTGATTTTTGAAGCCCTAATCTACAAAATGGGGACAGGAATACAATTTCTGTCTATGTGCTGCTGTAAGCATCCAAAGAGACCCAAGTATGTATAATGACTGTGTTAAACATAAAACATAATACAGACTAGGCACACTGTCTGGTATTGGGAGACAGTTTCGATGGTAGTTAGGCATACACACTCTAGTTAGACTTTTCTAAGAGCAGATCTTGGCTCTACAACCCAGTAGCTAGTGATTTTGAACCAATTATCTATTTTTTTCTTTGCCTCCATATCCTCACTAGTAAAATTACCCTAACGGTATCGACCGACTTATTAAACTGTGGCAGGATTAAATGAGTTAATACAAGTCAAGCAGTTAGAATCGGACCTGCTACACAGCAGGGCTCAGTACACAGCCGTCGCTCAATGATTACTACTACTGCAATTTGGGGGCAATTATGAACTCAATCTCAGCCGCCCTACCTTGCCTAACCAGCTTCTTGGAGAGCAGACTATGAGCCTCACCTGCTGTCCGGCAGCCCAGGCCTCTCGGTGCCAATCCTCCACCAGGGCCACAGCCTCCTCCCCGCTCTCGGGGTGTCGTGCCTGCACCCAGGTCTGCACCTCCCTGGGTAAGATGGACAGGAACTGTTCTAGAACCAGCAATTCCAGGATCTGCTCTTTGAGGCGGATCTCAGGCCTCAGCCAACGACAGCAGAGAGCCCAGAGCTGGCTGAAAGCCTCATGGGGCCCAGCTGCATCCTGGTATTGGAACTGCCTGAAACACCGGCGGGAAACCTCGGGGCCAGGGACACGGCCATGGACCTCCTTCTGGGGTTTGGAGATTGGTCCCCAGGAGTCCTCTTCTAGTTCCACAATCAGGAGGTCTCCAGGCTCTGGTGGAGGCGAGGCCACAGCCATCATTGGGCCTGCAGGCTTCACTATGGCGGGGCTGTCCTCATCCAGGGACTTCCTGCATTGGCAATGTGTCCTTCCAGGGACTCCTGGGGAAGGACTGCTCCCCAAGACTGTGAAGGCAGAAAGACAAAGGGCCGAGTAAGCAAGAGGACCCAGGAGCATCACTTTCCTCACTTCTATCAAACCTCCCCACAGCCTGTGAAAGGACAGATACTCCACTGCAAAGGGCAGGAAGTGAGACCCTGATCAGGTGTCGAAGCCAACACCTAGCTCACTTTACAGACAGACAGCACCAAGTTACACCCTTCGGGACATGCCTAAATGTGAAGGCAAGAACTCTGGGCCTCTGGGCTCCAGTCCTGGTGTGGCCTTCCTCCCTTCTACACCATGTCTGAAAGCTAGCCTTCCCTCAAGCTGGTTCTGAGGGCCACCTCCTCCATAAGACTTGCCTTCTGAGACTTCCTGAGACTCAGTGTTCCTCTGTGGATGGTCATCTTGCAAAATCCCTCACACTCTCCGGTCGTCCCTCATATCTGACATTATTTATCATCTCCAAACTGAAGTTTCTCAAAACTCCAGCAAGGCGGTCTGCGGGCCTCATGACTCCAACATTTCCACTTGACTATCCCCTAAATGCCTCGTGTTCAATGGGTCAGAACTGAACACATCATTAGGTATGATACCTATAATCCTAGCAATCAGGAGGCCGAGGCAGGAAGATCCTAAGTTCAAAACCAAACTGAGTTACAATAGCAAAACTCCGAGTCAAAAACCAAAACTAACTAACTAAATAATGAAATCCTGAGTCTGTCATCTTTTAGGGCAAGCCCCTCTGTCTTCCGGAGCTCTCCATTCAGTGCAAGGTGTCGCTTTCCATCCTCCTTTCTTCCAGACGCCACACCTGGTTCACCACGAAGACCTGGCACTTACATCCTCAGTGCCACTACATCCTCGGTACCACCAATACCACCACAGAACCATCTCAGCCCATCCTGCACTTGCCCTCCAATGCATGACCAGGCCATCTCCCTCCCCAGCCCTCACCCTAAAGTCCAGTCCACTCTGCGGAACACCTGACTGCCTGGCCTGCGGGTCCTCCCCACTGCTCCCTGAGGCCTCCACAGAGCCACCACCAGTCCTTCCTCACCTACCTACTTCTCTCCTGAACCTGCACGTTTCCCATGGGGCCTTCTCGTCCTCAGTCACCAGCTCCCACGGCACCTTGGGCGCTCCCTCGCAACCATGATCACCCTATTGTAAATACCATACCGGCCAGACCCCAGCTTCCCATGGCTCTAGCACAGTGCTCAGCACGTAGAGGAAGCGCAAGGAACAGGAAGTTGTGGATGGTGAACTTGTGAGGCCAGGATCACACTAGACAAAGAGCAATTGGTTTCCTGCCCATATCAAAAGGGTTCTTTTCTCTCCGACTTCCACCTTTCCGTGACACCATCTTCTATAAGACATTGTGTGGACATGTGCATGTTGGCATCTAAGGTGAGGACAGCTCCCTGATGACACCCATACTGGGTTCCCTCAGAAAACAAGCTCTTCATGGCAAGTCTGATGACATGAAACACACCCAACCCACGGAGGCCATTGTCTGCATCTAAGCTGGAATGGCACAGCAGAACCCAGAGGTTCTAGACGATGGCATTTGGTATTCTGGGTCATCTGACTGGGCTGTATGGAAACAAGGCAAAGGTGACCAAAAAAAAAAAAAAATGGTCATAAAGACATCCATGAACTTAGGAAGATGCTTGGAGAAAAATGCATGGCCACTGGGCTACTACTGGCTCATCCCTCTGCTACCAAACCACCTGTCACTTCCTTCAGGAAGAGTTCCTTGGTGTGCTCTTGTCATGCCCTACCGACATCCCTGATCCTGTTCCCAAAGCAGCTGACACACACCTCTGACAGAAATGTTCACCCATGCTTTGTTGTCGTCACCTGTTCCTACACTGGCCAATGCCACTACACTGTGTCACTAAGGCCAGAACAATGCCTCATATGTGATAAAGAGCAGAGCCATTAAGGAACTTTGATGCCTTGCATTAAATATATGAATCTGTTAGAATGTCCATGAGTTAAAGAATTGACATTTCGTAACTTTTCGTATAAACACATTTTGCTGATACACTAATCCAAACACCTATCTGTCACTATCACACACAAGGACTAACCCATCAGGCATTCACAGAGTACCCATTACGTGCTCTGCATTGTCCTGGGAGCTACAGACCCAACAATAACAGTAAATCAGCAAGCAAAGACTCCTATGCTCCTGCATAAAGAGGACATCCATCAGGCAATGAGCAGCCAGCCACCAGTCCCAAAGCCAGAGCCTAGAATATTTTTTTTTTTGGTGGGGAGAAATATCCTAAAAACCTCTAAGGTTCATTTCAAACAGATGCCAGAAACCCCTAGGGGATCATATATCAATCTTCTCCATATGGACTACAGACTCCTGTGGGGGAAGGGAAGTCAACACAGTCAGCCAAGAGCTGGGTAGGGGCAGACTCTAGGCCTGAGGCTATGAGGTGCCTTTTATCTTTTATCAACACTAAGTATATGCTAAGCATTCTCCATCCATATATGCAAGGAATCCTCCAGGCAAGCTAGTAGAAGGCCTTTAGTGCTGAGCTGAATGTCACTGACCTGTAACTTCCGTGACACACAAGACCAGAGAGAGAGAGAAGTGACACTATTTAAGTTTCAGAGTCGATTCCGTCCGTGTCTGTTCCAGAGTGGGCACATGGCGCTGACCCCTCTGTCTCTGCCACTCTCTGCCTGCTGTTAGTTTCCTGAGCCTTTCTAGTCACTGAATGGAAGTGGGGTGTCTTTCCGACAGCTTTATACCAGACCCAAGTTGACTCTTCTGTCTCCTGCTCACACTAGGAAACCTGGCTGTGTTAGTGCGCTTTTGACAGTGCGCTGTGACCAAAAGAAATGGCTCCTTCCCGAAGGCTGCCCAAGCTGTGATGCAGAGAGGAAAGCCGAGCTTCTGAGAGAGGGGGGGGCTGGGGGAAGAGAGAAAACTACCAAACGGCAGTTAGGACCTAGGCCCAGGTCAGTCTTCTCCCATCATTCTCCTCAATCACATCCCATAGCCTCATACCGGCTAGAATTATGCTATGGGAGACAGAAGAGACATCCGGGGAACAGTGAGAAGATGGACTCTAGACCTGCTTCTGCTCCTTCCACGCTGTGTGACCCTGGACAGGTCAGACAGCCTCCTGTGGCCTCCCATCGGAGCTCTCGCCCCAGGCTAACTTGTACACAAGGCCAGAATAAGCAGGCAGGGAAGCGAAATGGAACAGCTGAGTAAATACATGGAAAGGGTAGGGACTGTGACCAGCCATGACGCCCTGAGGGGAGGTAGGCTCAGGATGTCCCCAGTCCTTCTGCCTTTTCCAAGAGAAACTAGACCTCTCAGAACTGTTTCAGACACCATGAGGATTAAAGAAAGCACGGTAGTTTCTTCACCCCAAAGGGGCTGCCACTATGTCTCCTCTTAGCTAAATAAACCACCACAAAACCCAGAAGGACTCAGGAGGAGCGCAGGCTCCCCAAAAGAGTGAGAGGTGCTTAATCAAAATCAGGGCCACCAGAATTCAAAGTAAGAGATTCTCAGATTTAATTGTTTTTAATTGGGACTACTTAACTATGGGAAAGCTGAGCAAGGACTTGGCTCCTGGGGCACTGACTCTGAGTGTGGACATAAGTTCTCTCCTCCACTGGCTCCTGCAACCATAAGAGAGGGAGAGAAGACTCTCCCTGGGACCTGAAAAAAAGACCAGATTGGTTGGGGACCTCCAAACAGTAAGAAACTGCAGTTCCCAAAGCTTGTCAGTTCCACTTGGCTGAGAGTTACAAGCTATGGCTTAAAGCAGGTGGGAGTCACACCTAAGGACTCAAACTGGAAACAGCAGAGAGACCTCACTTAGCACACCAACTTCAGTCACTGGAGATAACTACCTAGAGTAGTCTGCTGAGAAACCCGTTCTGCGTGAAGAGACGTTGTGATGGATTAGCAATGGCTACATGTATCCCTATGTGTTAGCTACATGTATCCCCATGTGTTAGCCAAGGCTGGCCTTAAACCCCCATCAGCTTATAGCCGACATCGACGGCAGGAAGACTGAAGCTCATAGGCCTGGAAGTCCTTAGCCATCTTCAAGCCCGGGATAACAAAGCTCACCCTGACGATCGCTAGCCCACACTCGCCAAGCATTTACTCATTTGCTTGATCTACATTAGGTGTTTACTGTTCTGAGCTGGACAGAGGGAAATGGAGATGAGCCCGACACTTCCTGTCCTGATGGTGCTGTCTACTGGGAGAGACAAAAAAAAAAAGTCACAGGCAATTATATTAATAAAAGTGGTAAATACAGTATGATTTGGGAGCTGGGAAGTTGGAGGTGACAGTCTGCTTAAAGGAATTCAACAGGAATTACCTGTTGAGTAGGTTCTCTTCAGAGAATGGGGGATGGGGACAGCAGAGAGATAGGACATAGAATAGTGGAGACCCAAATGGCCCACCAGGAAATGGGAAAAACTTTGGCAGCCGCAGAGTGTGGGGTGTGTGAAAAGTGGACTGCAAAGGGAGTTATGAGGATACTATAATACCAGATTTTACTCCACATGTGCTGCACACCAGTGGTGGATTCCAAGCTGGAGAACCGAAGGTACAATCAGACTTGAGCGCTAAACAGAGAGCACTGGCTGCAATGTTTGTCGGAGCTGGAGAAACGAAAATGTGGACACTTCTGCAGAGACCCTCAGAAGACAGAGGTAATTTGAAGAGCTACTAAAGAAAGCGCAAGACGCGAAACGGCATGGATGGGGAAGAATGCAGGAGGAATCCGCTGGTAAAACAAGTAGCCCAGTGTGGGTGGGTCAGTAGAGGGTGGGTGGGTCAGTAGATGAAGATGCCTTTCGCTGCCATCAGGAATGAGGAAAGAAGTACAGGTTTGGGGCTAAAGACAAAAGCGAGTCCCATTACAGATGGCATGAACTTGGGTGTGGAGAATGGAGCACTAGTTTAAGCTCAGACTTCCAGATCAGGGCCTTTTCACTTCTTTGCCAGGGCCCTCAGAATCCTCTCTCGCTGTGCTCTCCAGACCCTAAGGTGACTTCCCTACACGGCAAAAACCCATCCCTTCCACCTCACCTGCAGACCTTTGTAAGACCCGCCTCACTGCCGGCCCCTCCAACTCACTCTTCGTCCCGACCCCTCGGTGACCCTGCCCATCTCCAGACGCTGCATCCTCTGCCCGCCCTCTACACGCGCGCACACACATGCGCACACACATACACACACACATACACGCACGCACGCACTCACGCACGCTACTTTCCCCTCTCACCTTCCCAGGCCCCCCAGGGTACCACCACCTCCTAAGCCTCCAGCCCAGCGCCTGAGTCTCAGCTGCACCCCATCCGCCACCCGGACTCACCCACGGAGACACCCACTTCACAACAGGGCGGAAGTGCTCCCAAGCTCGTGCGGGGGACGCTGGGACCAGGAGTCCAGTTGCCGCCAGCCCAGGAACCGGGTCTCCGAGACTACAACTCCCAGAAAGCATCGCCGGAGCACCGGTGGACAACTCCCCCTGTCGGCCGCCTCTCAGATGACGTCAGCCGATGAGTGCGTCATCTTCTCATAGGCTCTGGCACCGGAACAAATCTGGCAGGGTCAACGCCTGGGGGCGTAGCCCGGGCCGACCCTGATTCTTTCCATTGGTTGTACGGTGACGGCACCGCCTAGTGGGCGGAGCCTAGGTTAGAAGAGGTGGGGCTCTCTAAAGAATCGAGGATCGCTAATTTAGAAAGTAGAGAAAAATAATAGTAAAAAAAGAAGGAGGGTGACTACTGTTAGGTTTCAAACCTGGGACAAATGGCTGAGGTGCCCGTAGGGACTGAAGGATGCAGGGAGAACCTGGCGGTCAAGTTCGCTTTGATATACTAAGTAGGCACCTCACCCATTTGTCCCAGGTTTGAAACCTAACAACTACAGTGACCATTGGATAGTTGAAACTATGGTTTCCAGGTCACAACTTAGTTGAGTGGTTTGGAAGAGTTCTGTGCCTCACCTCTTCACTTGTAAAGTAAGAACAGTAATAGCACCCACGTCACAGGTTTGTGTGAGGGAGGGCGCTAGTCAAACAATAAACCTGGAACTGTTCACTCAGAGCCAGGATCCATAATGGATAACAGATACTGGCCATTATTATGTAAATTGTGTACAGAGCTTGAATCCTCGTGGGTGTTGGAAACACGTTAATCCTTGTTGCTGAATAATCTTAGCATAATTTGTGGTTGCTCCATACCACTGTCCTGACTAGTTTTACGCCGACTTGACACAAGCTAGTCATCAGAGAGGATGGGAGCCTCAGTTGAGAAAATGCCTCCATAAGATGGGCTGTGGGAAGCCTGTGGGACATTTTCTCAACTAATGCTTGATGGGGGGGGGGGGGGGGGGGGGCTCGACCAATTGTGGGTGGGGTCACCCCTGGGCTGGTGGTTCTCGGTTCTATAAGAAAGCAGGCTGAGCGAGCCAGTAAGCAGTTTTCCGCCATAGCTTCTGCATCAGCTCTTGCCTCCAGGTTCCTGCCCTGTTTGAATTCCTGTCCTAGCTTCCTTCAATGACAGGCTGTAATGTGGAAGTGTAAGCCAAATGAACCCTTTCCTCCCCAAGTTGCTTTGGGCATGGTGTTTTGTCATAGCAATAGTAACCCTAACTAAGATAACCACTGTAAATACTCACAGATATGAGCAATCTAATCTAATAGGAAACTGGAAATGTGGGTTTTGTAGTCAGGCATAGATCCAAATCCCAACCCGGCTACTTCCTAGCTGTGTACCCTTGAGAAAAGCACTGCATCACATTTGTTTTTGATTTTATTTTTCAGCTGTAAAATTCAGGTGACAGAGCAGAACCTACATCTCATGGTATTTCGAAAATTAAAGATAACATGTAGGTAAAGCATGGACTCTGGAGTCAAGTCACTTACCTTTCAATGCAGGGTGCATGCCTTGACACTCATTAGCGGCAAAACCTTGGGCACAGTGCTAATGCCTCTCGTGTACATGTGTGTTTGTGTGGGTAGGTGCATTGTGCATACAGGTGCACATGCTTGTGGAGGCCTGAGGTCAATGTGAGTGTCCTTCACAGAGCATTCTCCACCCTGTTAATTAGAGGTGGGGTCTCTCACTGAACCTAGAGCTCAGAGATTCAGCTGGGTTAGCTAACCCATGAGCTCTGAGAATCTGTCTGTCTTTGCCTCCCCATCCATTCCCCAGTACTAGTGTTACTTAGGGCACTGACACTCCTGGTTTTTATATGGATGCTTGGGACCTGACCTCAAACCCTTATTGATCATGTGGCTAGCACTTTATCAAGTAAACTGTCTCCCCTACAAGTCGAACATTTCAGTTTCATTGTCTGGAGGGTGGGAATGATAATAGTGAAATCTTCCTTTGAGGACTGTTGAGAAAAAAAGTAGGCAAAGAATGTGAAGAGCTTGTCATATTCCTGGCACTCAAAAAGTTGAATGACTACTGGCTGTTATTTTTATTGAGAGCTATGAAACTTGAGCAAATTGACAATAGCTAGCATTTGGAAAGGGCTCAGTACATTAGCTAGAGTTACATTTAAGGGAAATTCTACATCTTAGTTGTAATAACCCATTTCAAATTCCTTAGCTAGAAACTATATTCTGACTTACTTCTTAATAGATCACATGATTTATTTGCTTAGTGCATGTAGTGCATTGGTATTAATAGGTTACTATTGCCTACTATTGGTTACTATTGAATACCCTATTCAATTGTCCCTGCAGCTCTATGAGGTTGGTATTGTTACTCCAAGTTACAAAAGTGGTGGGGGCCTAGAGATATAAATTAGCCTGCTTAATATCACACAAACAATAAGTACTGAGGCTGGAATTTGAAGCTCTAAAATTCCAGACATTTCCTTGCTCTCTGCCTGACCTTTCATGAGGAAGACACCGTAGGTAGAAGGAGGTGAGGACTTGGAGTAAACTCTGACACAGTAAGGAGGGCTGAGTGGGCTGAGACATCAGAGAGAGTGTTGGTGTCCGAAGGTGGAAAGACAGCTTTGCAGGGCCAGGTGAGACCTTCCCATCAGCAAAGCCTGTCCTGTAGAGCAGAAGCAGAGGTGTACAGAAAGAGAGAAACACCAGTAGGCCACAAGAGGGCACCCCTCACCCTAAATCCAGCCTGGAATTGTATGGTGTCTCGAAGCCTTTGTCTAATTAAAACCTGTCATTCTATTACAGAAGTGGGAAAACTTAAAAAAAAAATCCCTAAGAGGCCAAATCCCAGCCAGAACTAGCCTGGGTTGTGTCCAGTTTGGCTGCAATCTGCGTTTGCCTATCTGAATCTTTTCAGCTGGGTTAGAAGTAGGATCCAAGGATGAAGACGGCAATCTTCATCTTTGGCTACAGGACCTGATCTCCAAACCTTCTGGATCAAGAATTCCTGGGAGTAAATCACTCTTCAGAAGCACATGCTTCCAACATATGTATATCTGTTATAAATGATACACTTGTATTGTACAGTAATATAAAACATTGTTTTAATTTTTAGTTTTTAAAAAATTCTTTTTGTTTGTTTGTTTGTTTTAGTTCTGTAGACCAGGCTGCCCTCGAACTACTCACAGAGATCCACTTGCCTCTGCTTCCCGAGTACTGGGATTATTATTTTTTTTAATTATATGTATGTGTTTGGGTGGGTATGTATACATGAGTGGCAGTACCCTCAAAGGCCAGCAGAGAACGTCAGATCCCCTGGAGCTGGAGTTAGAAGTCGCTGTGAGCACCTGCCCCAAAGTGGGTGCTAGACTGTAAACTCAGGTCCTTTTCAAGAATAGTGTGGATTATTAATCACTGAGTATGGATTATTAATCCAGTCCTGCAATATGAAACTTCTATTGAACACATGTGTAATGAATTGGTGTTTTTCTTGTTCCTTCAGTCATATTAATGCATTTAATCATCACAAAATACTGAGCGGGGTGTGTGTGATGCTATCCCATTTTACAGAAGAGGAAACTAAGGTGCAAAGAGTAAGCGACACACCAAAGCCATGTAGTTAAAAAGCAGGCAATCTAGCTTCAGAAAAGTTGAGATTTTTAAAAAGAAAAGAAAAATATAGCTGGGTCAGATAATCCACACACACATAATACACATAATCCTAGCACTGGAGATTTGGAGGTCAAAAGATTGGGAGTTGAAGATTGGGAGTTCATCCTCAGTCACTCAGATTCCAGGCCAGGCTGGGCTGGGGTGGGGTATTGGTCAAAGTGAAAGAGGAATATTAATAATATAATATTTTCTTCCAAAACCCTGCCCCAGGCTGGGAGCTCAGCACAGGCCTCTGGAGAAAGTAATGGTTGAGCTGAATTTTAAAGGCTGTTTAGCAGGCCCCCGGGGAAGGTGTTGTCAGTAAAGAAGCAGTATGTGCAAAGGCCCAGAGGCAAGGCTTCATGATGCTCTGGGAGCTACATGTGGCTGGCTCTGTATGCTAGAGCATCCAGGGTGATAGTGCTGTTCTGAGGCTCCAGAGGATGATCTACATGAGCATATATTCACGTTTTCACTGAGGGAGAAATGACCTGTCTGCTCCTGGACGGCATCCCGGCTTTGGGGTCCTCAGCTGTCAGCCCTTCTATCTAGTTAGCTTTAACTGTCAACTTGACACAGCCTAAAGTCATCTGAGAAGAAAGCCTCAATTGAGAAATTGCCTAGAACAGCTTGGCCTGGGGCATGACTGTGGGAGGGGGGGACCTGTCCTGATTGTCAATTGGAGAACCAAGTCCTCTATGGGCGGTACCAAACCTAGGCAGTGGTCCTGGACCCTATAAGAAAGCTAGCTTAGCATAAGCCAGCCAGCAAGCAACACCCTCCATGGTTCTTGTGTACTTCTTGGCTGTGAAGTGAGTTCCCTGGTTGGTTGTGTGAAATAACAAGCAGGCCTGCCTTGACTTCCCTCAACAACAGAGTGTGACCTGAATTTGTAAGCAAAAAAAAAAAAAAAAAAAAAAAAAAAAAAAACCCTCTCCTCCCTTAAGTTGATTTCTATTTTGATCCAGCTGTTTCATCACAGCATCAGAAGTAAAACATCTTCTGTGACCCTGGACACAAAAGGACCAGTTGGCCTCTTGATGGTCCGGTTGAACTTGACCTGGTCCCAAGTCCTGTAACTTAGGAAGGCCTTATCTTTATTTCCCCTTTGACCCTCTGCCTCTTGCATTTCCGCTAAATAAAAAAAAAATCAACCAAGCCATCATTTTTCAGATTTAGCCACTTTACTGGGGATTTGGAGATCTTGGGAATGTCACATACCCCATGGGCCCCTGCCATCTCTCAGCTTTCCTCCTCCTTCACCCTCCAGCCCCCGCCCTAAACCTGTGTTTCCAGCATGTGGGTTCCCGCACCTGCAAAGGCTGACTCCAGGCCCTCAGCCCCACTATGCCCCCCTCCCCACTGACTCCCTGCCAGGCTGGTTTGCTTCTCCTACCCCCGCCCTAAGATTCACATGTGCCACCCTACTCCAACCCCGGCTGCCCTAGCCTGCTCCTCAGCCAAGCCCAGAAGCCATCCTTTCTTTCTTCTTCCTTGGGCCACAGGCAGTAGTCTCCTCGCCGAAGCAACCGGGCCAGTCTGTGGTAGCCGGGGAGCTGGTGTCGGGAAATGGGTTCCAGGAAGGCTAGCAGCAACACCGGAGGGAAGGGGGCAGCCAGGAAGAGAGAGGTAGCCAGGCGGAGCTCCAGGTGGCAGCGAGGGCTACACAGGGCCTGGCCACTCAGCACACAGAGAATCACGCGGCTGTTCATCATGCTGTCCACCACATTATCAACTACATCCTTACCAGGCTCAAAGTCTCGATCAGGGAGACAGAGGCGGAGGCCCAGGCCCGCTGGAAGGAAGCCCTCCAGAGCAGGCAGAAGTTCCTCTATTACCCAGCCCTGGTCTTGCCTGCAGTGAGACACGAAGACGTCAAAAAGGAACCTCTTTCCTTCATCCCCCTGACCCCGCCGACCCTGGAGCCAAACCCTGAACAAGGCCTGCAGGAAGGGGATCCATAAGTTCCTGGCTTCTTGGAGGAGTGGCAAGGCAATCAGCAGAAACACCAAAGAAGAGCTAGCTAAGAAGAGTTTTAGCTCCAAAGTCTGGGGGCAGTGGTCCCACAGAAAGGAGAAAAGGGGGTGCTTGGCAGGGACCCCATCTTCTGTTAGACATAACTGGCGATCTAGTATTTGGATGTAAGTTTTAGTGGACTGCTTAACCCATGGCTCCATCCATGCATTGGCACACTGGCAGGCCAAGTGTGACTGCAGAATGTATATATACTGGGGCATCTGAGGGCTGTACTCCCTCAGACTGTCATGCAGAACCAAGTCTTCCTCGGTGTATAGCACTAAGACCTGGAGACTGCCCAGGCGCTGGAAAGCTGCAGCCGACAGTGTCTTGAGCCCTGTGCTGGACAGCTGCAGTGCCCGGAGCTGTGGAAGCTCGCCCACCAGTTCCTCCAGCTGTACTGAACGGGGCTGGCCTATGGATTGAAGGGACTCCAGCTTCAGCTCCTGGAGGCTGGGCAGCCCAGTGATAAGGCAGGGTCTGGAGTTGCTTCCAGCACCCCAGATCTTCAAGGACTGAAGTTTGGGGAGCTGCCAGAGAAAAATGTTGGAGGTGTCCTGGGAGCAGAAGGCTTCCAAGCTATTCTGGAGCAGGGAGAGCTGCTGAAGTGTGGGGAAGGCCTCAGAGGCATTCTGGACCTCCAGCTTCAGCCCCCTGCCTTTTATAGTCAAGGTCTCCAAGAAAGGAAAGATGTTTGGGGAAAGCCTCCAGGGCTTCATGCCTGATGATGCATGAAGCTCTAAGCTGGTCAGATACATAGGCAGGGACAATACTGACGGAGCAGGGAGAGGGGGAAGCTTCAGTCTCAAGGTATGCAGACTCTGTGCTCCCCAGAAGCCAGGGTCTGGGCTCAGAGATATTTGGGTGTCTAGCAGGCTAAGGGTGGTCAAGGCGGGCAGAGCAACTAACCAGTTCTTACCCAGGTTAAGCAGGGGATTTCTATCCAAGTTCAAGGTCTCTAGCTGCTGTAGATCCCGGAACAGCTGCCCCTCCAGGGAAAGCAGCTGGTTGTCCTGAAGCAGCAGCTCTCGCAAGTGTGGTAAACAGGAGAAGGTGGCTGGAGGCAGGATGCGCAGCCCGTTGCCTGCCAGACTCAGAGTCCTCAGTCCTGACACGTCTCCGGTCTTGTTCATGCACAGTGTTGCACTCTGCAGTTTGTTTCCAGCCAGGTTCAGTGTCTCAAGCCTAGGCATGGCAGCCAGGAACCCTGGTGGCAGCTTAGTCAGGCCAGTGCTTTGGAGACCCAAGCTCTTCAGACTATTGCAGGAAGCCAGGGCCTCCTGAGATATATATCCTATCTTGTTGCTTCCCACGTTCAGCTCCTGCAGCTTAAAGTGGGCAACAGCCTCAGCAGGCAGTTCAGCCACGGTAGTCGACTGTGCATACAAGACATCGAGTTTCTGAAGTCCCAGGTCCCTCACTCTCGCTGCCTCAAGGTGTGTTTGATCCAGGTTCAGAATCTCCAGCTGGAGACCCTGGAGGGACCCAGGACTAGCCATCTTCAGCCCCCGGTTGAATGTCAGATCCAACATATGCAGGGTCCATGGATCCCTGGAAGAAGGGCCTTGCACCAGGTCTGGAAACATGCCAGCTAGCTCCCCCACATCCTGGAGGCAACTGAACTTAACAGCCAGCCATTGCAGACTGCGAGGCAGTTGGACACCTGCCTTCTTGTCTAGGCAGGGCCCCGAGATATGGAGGCTCTGGAGGGAAATCAGGTCACCAAAGGCATCAGGAGGCAGAAAGAGGGATGTCTTCCCAAAAGGATGGTCTAGAAAAGAGAGTTTCTGCAACTGTCCCAAGCCTCGGAGAGCTCCTGGCAGGAGTTCGGTGAGATGCAGATTCAGTGCCAGAATCTTGAGCCCGGGAAAAGCAGAGAAAGCATCCGGAGGCAGAGAAGACACAGAACCGCTGAGGCAGAGCCCTTCCACGGTCCGGGGCACAGCCGCCAAGGTCTGTGTGAGGTTGGTCACTGAGATGCATGCAGCAAGGAAGGACAGCTGGGAGACTGAGCAGAGTGAGAAGTAACGAGAGACCAGGGGCAGTTGGGAGCCTTCAGTCAGCAGGCACTTGGAAGTGGTCCACCCTGTTACCAGAGGCAGGGAAAGGAGCAGGCCAGGCAGGAGTGGGTGCCAGCCCATCTCAACACCAGCAGAATCAAAGCAGAGAGGAACTCAGACGCCCGCCCCGTCACAAGTGAACGTTGCCAATACTCACAGCATGGGCAGGATACTCATCCACTTCGGAGAACCTGTAAGGTCTGAGACCATAGACGAAGGGCCACAGGACCTTCTGCTGTGGACACTGGGACGCTGGGAGAAGTGAGGAACCAGACTCGGAGACACAGTGCTGAGGCTGCAGGGTCAGGGAAAGGAAGTCCTGGGGTGATGAGTTGGGACCTGGTCTCACTTCTCTGTTAGGAAAAAACAGGTGGAGTTTCTTTT
Source organism: Peromyscus californicus insignis (assembly GCF_007827085.1). Lineage (NCBI taxonomy): Eukaryota > Metazoa > Chordata > Mammalia > Rodentia > Cricetidae > Peromyscus > Peromyscus californicus. The sequence continues at coordinate 25,937,313 of NW_026294573.1, read as the reverse complement.
CTTCTTCTTGTTTTCCTTTTTATATATGGTCTCATGTAGTCCAGGCTATTGAGTCCTTTGAACTTCTGAACTTCTTACCTCCACCTTCCCATTGCTGAGATTACAGGTGTGCACCACTATACCCAGTTTACGCAGTGCTGGGGTTAGAACCCAGGCTTCAGTGGTATGTGCTAGACAAGCACTCTACCAACTGAGAGACACCACATCCCCTACAAGTAGTCTGTAAGTGCGAGACCTGGGTCCCGGCAGGCTTTCACACTGTCGTCCTGAGCAAGGCGTCTCGCTCCTGAGCCTGATCTCGCCTCCGTCCGGGAAGTGGAGGGCTAAGCCCTGTTTTGTGGGATTGCTGCAAATGTAGTTTCACAGCAGCACCAGCTCTTCTCCTCGTCACTTTCATTATGACTTCTATTTTACTGACGCCCTGGAGCTCTTGGATAAACACTGTTGTCAGTTTGTTAACTCTTTGGCTCTTTTGGGGGGGTCTGCCACCCAACTCCCAAACAAATTGCACACAGAGACTTATTATTACTTACAAATGTCCAGCATTAGCTTGGCTTATTTCTAGCCAGTTTTCCTTAACTTAAATTATCCCATCTACCTTTTGCCTTCGTGCTTTTTCCTTTTCTTACTTCTGTATATCTTACTTTCACTCTGACTCAGTGGCTGGCTGTGTGGCTGTGTGGCTGTGTGGCTGAGTGGCTGGCCCCTGGTGTCCTCCTCTCCTTGTTCTCTTACTCCTTGACCTTTTCTCCTTCTATTCATCCTCTCTGGCTGTCAGCCCCGCCTATCCTTTCTCCTGCCTTGCCATTGGCTGTTCAGTTCTTTATTAGATCAGTCCGATGTTTTAGACAGGCACAGTAACACAGCTTCACAGAGTTAAACAAATGCAGCATAAAATAACGCAACACATCTTTGCTCCTTAAACCAATGTTCCACAGCATAAATGAGTGTAACACATCTTAAAATAGTATTCCACAACAAAACACAAAAGGGGGTGTTTTATAAGCAAAATAATACATCAGCACGAGGCTGTCAAGGACATCTTGCAGGCTCCACGTGGAAAAATCCCAAAAGGCATCAGTTTCACCTGAGAGGACAGGGAGTGGGGAGGGGCTCCACCTCTGCTCACTGAGACGGGGCAAGGAAGGAAAGTCCCCCAGCCTTGACCTTGACATGCACTGCCAGAACAGGGCTGGGAGCCACAGGAGAACAGAAAGAGAAAGACAGGAGCTCTGTGGTTACTTCAAACCATAAAGGAAGGCATCCAGCCTAAGTCAACATCTGCTCATGATTTGAAAAACTAACAAACTCAGAGAGAAGACAATCCGCTCGACTTCAAATGGTGTTGCCCTCTCAGGTCTGCCAAAGAGTACTGTTATCAGTGCCTTGGGCTCAAAGCCGGGACTGAGACAACTGCATTTCTGCTCAGGATTAGAACGGAGGCCGGAGAATGGCGGGACAGAGATGAAAACAATAAATAAAAGAAGAAAGGCAAAGGTCACCAAGCGCAGGATGCTGGGATGCCTGCCTGGGAAACCCAAGAGTTTCTAAAGCCAAACTCATAAACTGAAGGCTGCTTAGCAAAGAGGTTCAGTATTAGGTCCAGTTTCTTAAAATTCTTCTAATATGCCCACGTGTTAGCCAGCACAGCTATGAAGAACAGACAACACATTCAAATTAAGATGTCTCTTAAGTACCAGCACTTGGGAGGCAGAGGCAGGCGGATCTCTGTGAGTTCGAGGCCAGCCTGGGCTAGAGAGTGAGATCCAGGACAGGTGCAAAGCTACACAGAGAAACCCTGTCTCAAAAAAACAAAACAAAAAAAGAAAAAGAAAAGAAAAGAAAGAAAAGGATGTCTCATAGCAGGGCGGTGGTAGTGCACACCTTTAGTCCCAGCACTCGGGAGGCAGAGCCAGGTGCATCTCCATGATTTCAGGGCTAGCCTGGTCTACAAGAGCGAGATCCAGGACAGGCACCAAAACTACACAAAGAAACCCTGTCTCATAAAAAAAAAAAATTAATACGCAAAAAGACTGACCACAAGAGATTAGGAGGCAGGCTTAGGGGGTACCAATGGATGATCAGGGCCCAGGCATAAATTTCAATGGTAAAAGCTGTCACCTCTCCTAGAAAGGAAGGGCCCATGAGTGACAGAACCCTGGGGGAGTTTTGAAGGGCTAGCTGCCTTCAGAAGAGCAATGTCACCTGAGGAGACACAGAAGAACAGGTGTCTAAATATCTGAATCTCTCTCAACGTCATTGGCTCTGATCTTGTCCTTGGATGCTCCATACGCCCCCAAACCAGAAGGAGGAACCCCGTGTGTAACTCCATTCTGGTAACTTCCCTGAGCACCAAGCAAGATGGAGGACAGTAGAGATACTGACAACAGACTTTGCCCAGGAGACTGAGGCAGGAGGATCACTAACATGAGACCACCCTGTACTACATAGTGAGTTCAAGGTTAGCCTGAGCTAAATACAAAGACCCTGACACTGAAATGGTCAGGGAGAGAGGAAGGAGGGGAAGGAAGGAGAAAAGGACACCAGCTGAAATTGAGTAAGTGAGGCGACAAAGTTAGAAAAGGAACAATCCAAAAACAAAAACAAAACCCTCCCATGTCTTCCATTTATGTAGTAACTCACACAAAACTAGACCCCCAGCATGAACACCTATCAAACTGGACTAAACACATGGAACAAATGCTTTCAGATATGAAGACTCTGTCTTTGCACATCTGTGTTGCCACAACAAAGGATACCACAAACCTAGAGAAAATGTACTTTAAAAATAAAGGTGAAGCCGGGCAGTGGTGGCGCACGCCTTTAATCCCAGCACTCGGGAGGCAGAGCCAGGCAAATCTCTGTGAGTTCGAGGCCAGCCTGGTCTACAGAGCTAGATCCAGGACAGGCACCAAAACTACACAGAGAAACCCTGTCTCGGAAAAAAAAAAATTAAAAAAAAAAAAAAGGTGAAGAGCCAGTCAGATGGTTCAGTGGGTAAAGGTGCTTGCTGTCTATCTGATGACCTGAGTTCGAGCCCCAGGACCCACCTGGCAGCAAAAGAGAATTGGCTTCATAAAGTTGTCCTTTGATTGGCACGTGCACCCACCCCTTCCTCCACATACAAAATAAACAAATGAAAATTCAGAGTAAAATAATGTCAAAGCTGGGCCTAGTGGCTCAGTCTTAACTGAGCTGCTTGGGGGGCTGAAGCAGGGAGATTGAAATATCAGCCTCCCTCTGGGCTACAGAAATGAGTTCAAGGCCAGCCTGGGAAGCTTAGTGAGACCTTGTCCCAAAACAAACAAGAAAGAAGTCTGAGGACACAGTGCAGTGGAAGAGGGGCTAGACACAGGGAGCTGTAAATTCAGTCAATCCCCAGCACTGAAGAGAGGGGGGGTGGATTAAGAAGACAGAAAAATCTATAGGTGGGGCTTTAGGAATGGGTCAGCTAAGAGTACTGGCTACTCTTCCCGAGGATCAAGGTTTGATTCCCACCACCCGTGTGGTGGCTCACAACTATCTGTAACTCCAGTCCCAGGGATCTGACACCCTCTTCTGCATTCCACCAGCACCAGGCACACACGTGGTGCACAGACATACAGGCAGGCAAAACACCTATACACATAAAATAAATTTTTTTAAAATTGAAAATAACTGTATAGATAAATCGGGCAGAATATAGTTCTTAAACAGTTCTAATTATATCTAGTCACCTGTTTCAAGAAAACCCTGCTTAATCCTACTTATCTCCATCTAGGATAGCTCAAGATACATCATAAGTCAATAATTCTCAACCTGTGCGTTAAGATCCTTTTGGGGGTCAAATGACCTTTTCACAGGGGTCTCATATCAGATATCCTGCACATCAGATATTTACATTACAATTCATAACAATAGTAAAATTTTATGGTTGGGGTCACCACAACACGAGGAAATGTATTAAAGGGTCACAGCATTAGGAAGGTTGAGAACCACTGCATCGTAAGTCCAACTGTGGAAACAGAATATTGTCAAGGTCCTGAAAGAAATATAAATTTCTTAAATAGGCTACAAAAACGGCAGATATAAATTAACTTTTTTCATAATTTGACCTCACCAAAATCAAAAAGTTGTACATTCAAGGGTGAGAGACCAAGAAACTGAAAGAGAAGCTACCTACAGAAGGAGGTACTTGCAATGTGTGTGTGTGTGTGTGTGTGTGTGTGTGTGTGTGTGTGTGTGTGTGTGTGTGTCTAAGGACTCACACCTGCAGAATATTATAACTTCAAATAACCCATGCATCAAAGAGGGAACCATACTGAAAAATCAGAATCAACTGAATAATAATGAAAACACTACATAGTGAAATCTATTGGTTAAAGCTAAAGTGGTATCCCCAGGGAAACACCCACCTTTAAATGTATTTGAAAATCGACACCAAGTCTACAGCCACGCCACCCAGACAGGCCCAGTCTCATCTGGAAACCAGCATCAAAAGTTGAGAAGTCATGATCGAGGCAACAACCTCAGAAGTTAGAAAGGGAACAATTACAAAGAAAGAAGATTCCACTTCCCCCATGTGCAGTAACACACCCTCACCATGAACACCTGTCAAACTGTACTGGAGACATCAAACAGCTTCTTCCAGATAATGGACCCGGTCTCAAGGGGGTCTGTGTTGCTACAGCAGAATACCACAGACCGGGGACTTTAAAACGAACAGGAATTTGGGACCAGCAGGATGTGGGAGGAAGGAAGAAAAGCAATGAGAGGATGTCAGCAAAGTGTGGTGACATATATGTGTGCATATATAATAAACTCACTATTCTGTATGCTAACAAAACAGTAAAAACACTATTCTTCAAGATTACGGTGGTTACTAATCTTGGTTATCGACTGAGAAGCCTGAGAAGAGGGACCCTCAATTGAGATTGCTTCCATCAGATTGGCCTGTGGGCGTGTTGGTGAGGCATTTTCTTGGTTGATGATTGACATAGGAGGGCCCAGGCCACTGTGGTCGATACCGTCCCTAGGCAGATGGTCCTGAGTTGTATAAAAAAGGTAGCCAAACACGAGCCAGGGAGCAAACCAGCAAGCAGCCTTCCTCCATGGTTCCTGCCTCTGCTCCTGCTTGAGTTCCTGCCCTGACTTCTCTCAACGAGGGATTGTGACCTGAAAGTGTAAGATGAAGTAAACACTTTTCTCACCGAGTTCTTTTGGTCATGGTGTTTATTACAGAAATGGAGAGGCAAACTGGAACAAGTACAGTGTCAAACAAAAAAAGAAAGATAACAGTATCTAGTAATTATCTAGAATAGTTATTTAAAATAGTTTTCTGTATTGAAAAAACAAAAGCAATTTCTTTCATACAGTCCAGAGGCTGGGAAGCTCCGGACAAGACATCAGCAGACTTGGCTGTCTGGTGAGGGCTGCTTTCTCCTTTCAAAATGATACCTGCCTCTGCATTCTGCCCCAAAGCGGGCACATGACAGCAGGTGGAAGGCAAGCTGGCTGGACCATAAAAACCTTCGTTGATAAAAGTCTTAATCCCATTCACAAAGGTGGAGCCTTTAGGGTTCTAATCACCTTTAAAACCCTACCTAATAACACATTGTCAGCATCTGAATTCTGAAGGGGGTGTGTGGAAACCATGGTGATGGCAGTCGAGGATGATCATGCCCCAGAGAAGGGAACAAGCTCTACAGTTACCAAGACTGTTGGCAAATACCTGTTGCCATCTACTGAATGCCAGCACAGACAGCAAGAGAGAAGCCAGGCTGACCACACCTGTCTTACTGAACCAAGAAATGAATCACCAGCCTGGACAACTGCTACCCGTGGGTTTATAGGAGCTGTTTTAATATAGGCTTAAGTATGAGGGGTAAGGAGAAAAGATGCACCAGAAAGAAAGACAGCCAAGTGTGCATTGCTTCCCGAGAGAGAGTGGGAAAAGTAAGACACTCACAGGGTGGGTGAGGGCTCCTCAAGAGAGAATTACAGAGTGTAAAACATACCTGAGAGTAACCAGGGATCCTCAAGGAAGGGCTGCAATTAACTGTCTTAGCATTGGCCATATCTACCACTTTTTGTAACTATCAAAGTTCTATTTCTACAGGCTACCAAGGTACCTTATTCTTTCTCTTCTTCCTCTGTCCCTTTTGATGACAGAGATAAGTGAAGTGGCTCCAGCGATGTCTTGGATGTCAGAGAAGGTAAAAACCAGGAGTCACTAAATTTCTACAAAGGGTTTAGTCCGTGTCCACTCTCTGTAAGTGAGTTTCTGGTGAGATTCCTAGAAGACTCCAGCAGGGCAAGGAGGAAGGCCTTGAGCACTTGGAAATGTTGCTTCTATTCTTGCTTTCCTGCTGGCAAGGGTTTCCACTGGATCCTAGTATGAGGGACTACTCTCCATCCTCAAGTCCCCCAAATTTTCCGTTTCTCCATCCTGCCTCAGGTCCACTGTGGAAATACAGGACAGGGTGGGAGGGAGGGAGACACATCACACATAGAAACACGCTCAGTTTTCCAACCTCTCCTCCGTTTTAAACCAGGAACTGATGGCATCATATCACTTTGTTCTGTAGATCACTATTTCAGCCAAGATTCAGTCAAGCAAGCAAGCAAACAGAACCTTCTGGCTGCTCAAAATCACCTACCAAAATAAGGATCTTGATCTTTACGTTAATAAGTTCAGTCCAATCCAAAATTACATGATCACATCCTTGCTCTGGCACTCTCAGAGTCTGTTTCCCTAAGTGTCTACATTTTGCCAATAAATCACTGTATTTATTTTTATCCCCTGTTGCCTCTCTTCCTGGGTTTGACTTTGTAGTAACTGCTTTCTGAGTACCGAATGATGTATCTCTAATTCTATATCTCTGGTCTCTGAAAATGTTTTCTCCTCTCCCTTCCCTCCCTCTCCACTCCCTGTCCCTTCCTCCACCTCATCTTCTCAGATCCTTCCTCCTCCTCCTCTCCCTCCTCCTCCTCTTCCTCCTCCTCCTCTTCCTCTGCCTCAGATCCCTCCCTCTACTCCACATCCCAAGCAGACTGGTGCCTGCAGGTTGTATCTTCCAGCTTCCAAGAGACCGAAAGAGAGGGAAGTCACTGGAGTGTGTCTTCCCCTCCTGTTCTGCTTTGGTGGAATAGAAATTCCTATAGCTATATCTGAAACTCTTCACGACTCTAAATCCCACAGGACAGATCTGTCTTAGAGCCAGCTTTCCCTAGCTCTGAACTTTGAACTGCAGCCATGCTAGCACTTCCGTTGGTCCTTGTCTCTGCATACAATAGAAGAGTCTTCAATCACAGACATTGAAGGTGGACACTTGAACTCATGAGTTTAAATATGAGTTTGTATAGGGTGATTAGAAGTATCCGTGCTGCCTCCTGTTCCTCAGGTCTCCATGTCATTCACGCTGCTATATAGCATTATATATATATATATTGCTCTGAGACCCCTGGACCTCAGAGTCTTGCTTGCAATGGGCACTTCACTCTGAGTGACCAGAAATTCTAATGAGATGTTTTCACCAAAATATTCTTAATCCACTACAGCACACAGCCGAAAGTTGGGTTTTCACTGTCTTTGGTCCCATCGGGTCCTGAGAGTCAGTTCTCAGACTCACCCCCACTTCCTGATTGTTGACAACAGCCATTCTGTGGACAGTCTCATCTCTGCATAGCTCTGCTTGGGCGCTGCACCCCCATTTCCTGGGCTGTTGTCAACAACAACCGTTCCGTGTACAGTCTCATCTCTGCATAGCTCTGCTTGTGCACTGCACCCCCATTTCCTGGGCTGTTGTCAACAACAACCGTTCCGTGTACAGTCTCATCTCTGCATAGCTCTGCTTGCGTGCTGCAGACTCTGGCTCTAGCTGATTAAAGCAGAAAAGAAACTTGGGATAAAATGGATTCTGGTTAACTTGTGGGATCTTTGGGGACAACGAGAGCCAGATTCAGTGGCCACACACCAGAACCAGTCCCCTGGGGATACCACCTCTGCTGCTGTTGCTGCAGTGGTTAGTGACTTTCCCAGTCTCCCAGACATTAGACATGGTGGGGGTGGTGGAGCTGCTGCCAGAAGAGAAGCCAGACAGAGCTGCCTTTTGCCCCTCAAACCAATTACCAAAGTCAGAGTCTGCTCTTGAGAGTGTTGCTTTACAGTTCAGAGTGCAAAGCACCCCTGGTTGCCAAATACTAGTCCATGGTACTCACTACAGCTCAAGAGGGGTAAAGAAGGCAGGACCCTGTCACTTTCCTCTATTCTAGAAATGATCAAACCCTACCTCCCCACCTCCCTAGAGGGTGGGGGAGTCCTCCCCTCTAAAAGGAAGCAGAAAGAAAACTGGGATGCTGGAGTGCCAAAGAGATGGATGGTTGATATCTACTAGCCTGTGTGAACTATACTGAATTCAGGGTCCTTGCCTGGAGTACACGGTTAGAGAGAATGCTCTTCCACACACTGGATGTTTCTTTCCATGTATAAAGGAACCACCTTCAGTATGACCCTCCTGGCTTGCCTTCTCCTTCCTTTTTCAGAGAGGAAGTGGCCCTGACCTTACTGATGAGTTTGAGGGAACAGTGGGTGTGCCCCCTCTGCCTTCCTCTTTCCTTTCCTTTTGGGAGTATACACCTTAACCTGCTACTGTGTGTTCTGGCTTTGTTAAGAATGAATTGCAAATGGAAAAACCAACAAATCCCCTTCACTTTCTTCAGCCAGTGGATAAAACTAATTCGGGGCTTCACTAGCGGGAAGCTTATATGTCTGTGGCTCAAGTCATCGGGCCCAGTGTCAGCATCTGATGCGTAGCCCATCCCGTGTGGATGGGAGAGGAGTCACCTCAACCCTCTGACTTTCCCAGCCTCACACAGCTACATGGACCACAGCCTAGCGGGAGAGAGAGGTGTAAGAGATTATTATAACAGAGGTCCATGTTTGAGTGCCCCTCCCTACGACAGAATGCAGAGCATTGACGTAAAGAATTCAAAACTGAGGCTGGAGAGACGGCTCGGCGGCCAAGAGCACATGCTGTTCTTGCAGAGGTCCTGTGTGTTCAGTTCCCAGCAATGGTGGCTCACGACCATCAGAAACTGCAGTTCCACGGGATCCAACATCCTCTCCTGACCACCGAGGGCACCAGGCACACGTGTGGTGCATGTAGGTACTTGCTGGCCAAACACTCATACACATAAAATAAAATAAAATAAATCTTTAAAAAAATTAAAGAACTCAAAACTATAACTGTAGCCCTTTACCTTTCTGGTGATAGTTAAAAAAAAAAAATAAGGGACTGAGATCAGAATCTAGCCAATGGATAGGTTGGACGGGGACAGTCCGTTGGTGACAATAAGCAGTCTTTTATGTCTAACTGTAGAAAATTAGACTCTTAGAGCCCAGGAGCCTCCTCCCTCACCTCTCCTACCTACTTATTAAAAGTGAAAAGACTGGACTTTGCAGCCACGTAGAAAGAAAGGAAATACCAAAATGAGATTGCCTAAGTTACCCTCTGTTGTGGGAGATGGAAGATGAATTTTGTTTATCCTATTTCCCAAGTGCAGGGAGGAATGGGGCAGGGGAAGACCGCGTTTGATGGGAAATTCTCTGCGACTCCTGATGATGACTCTTTCTTTCCCCCAGAGATCTCTTCAAATCTCTTAGGGACTAAGCCTGGAGTGTGGCACATGCCTTTAATCCCAGCACAGAGGCAGGCGGATCTCTGTTAGTTTGAGGTCAGCGTGGTCTACTGAGTGGGTTCCAGGACAGTTATAGCTATACAATAAGGTCCTGTCTCGGGACAAAGAAAGAAAGAAAGAAAGAAAAGAAGGAAGGAAGGAAGGAAGGAAGGAAGGAAGGAAGGAAGGAAGGAAGAAAAAGAAAGAAATCCCAGAGACATATAGACTGGCTGTTATCAGACATCCTGATAAGCCTTTTGAATAACACAGCCAGAAGTGTTTATATTCCAGAATCCCCCCTTTTAACTAGCCAGGGTTCCTATCATTCATAGACATAACTAGCATTTGTTGAGAATATATTGTGTGCCCTCTCTCCCTCCCTAGCCCACCCACCCACAGTGTTGGGGATCAAAATGAGGACTTTGTGCCAGGCAAGCACTGCACCACTGAGCTACAGTTCTGTTCTCCTAAGCCTCAAGATCCAGTTTCTGTAAGCTCCTCCCCCTCCCAGCCTTCACTTGAAGACCTGCTGCCTAAGGAAGTTCAGTGATCTCCACAGTCCCCAAGACCGTTTCTTTCTCTGCAGAAGGTCAGAAATCCTTGGTTATCACTTCTCCATTCTCACTCCCAGGGGATGGGAATTGGACGATGGATCCCTTCTTGGTTCTGACTTCGTGCTCCGGTGTCTTCACTAGCAAATTCTTAAACATCCCAGAGAAAGAGGCATTCTTGCTTCCTGATAGTTTAGACATCACCAAGATAGACAGAGGAGTCCAGACAAGTGTCATCAAGCAGGGAGAGGTATTTCCACTGATCTGCAGAACTCACGAAATGCCCTCCAGAGACTAGGACTCCAGAGCAGAGATCTCCGCAGAGAAGTGCGAGGCAGGAGCATCTGCCGGCATTGTGAGGAAGCAAAAGAGCCCCGGCTAAGCATTTCTGAATAGGGTTTTTTTGTTTTTGTTTGCTTCGTCTAGAAACAAATAATTATGATTGCCCTAGCAGTATTCACTGGGGGGAAGTGGAAATATTTCATAGAAGTTTAAATCAGCCGGGGGGAGGGGGTGGTACCTGGGGTAGGGTGGAACCAGATATGGAGCCATGGACTAGACAGCAGAGTAATTGACTTGGTAGGAAAAGGTCTCGAGAGACACTTGTGCCTTCCTTCAGCTTTAGACTGTTGACACAAGGGACCTCACACACACCCCTCCCCCCCAGGGAACTGAAATATCCATTGGCATCTCAAGCTGGGAGAGTGGAAAGGCTGAAGTTCATCCCTCAGTGTGGGAGACCGTTTTCAGGTTCCTCATGGCTTTACCCAGCAGGTCCTCATAGAGAGGATGATTAGGACCACGGGCCTGAGTGCAGGTGTCTGAGATGGTCTGTCTGCACTTGGCTGTGCTTGGGGGGAGGTCTTCTGCTCCACCCCTTGGTGTCTCTATAAACACTCAGGGGCAGAGACAGTCAGGGCTCATTGGAATAGGTTCCAGGTCCTCTCGAGGCTATCCTTTATTTTCTATCTGTTTATCTCCGCAATCTAAATCTTTCTATCTAATATTTCCTGCTGCCTACACTCAAGAAAACTCTGGGGAACTGTGGGGTTGGTGGGTAAACGCCCCGCACCTCAGGAAGAGATTTCACATCGTTCTGGGAACTTGGCAGACTATCCTTGAAAGGCAGAGTAAAACTGAAATAATGCTGAGTTCAGTGATGGACAGGGCCACACTTTGACCAGGTCTGCTTAGTTATTCCTATCTCTTGCCCCCTCTTTAAACCTAAGCCTCATGTCAGGACCTTAAAGCTGAACTTGTGGGGGTATTGGACCTCTTTATTTGTTCCTTTTCTCAATGTGGCCACATTTCCGGCTGAAGAAATGACTCAGCAGTTAAGAACAGGTATGGCACTTGCAGAAGACCTGAGTTTGATTCTCAGCACCTATATCAGGAGACTCACTCCTGCCTGTAACTCCAGCCCCGGGGTTTATGATGCCCTCTTCTGGCCTCTGTGAGCACACACACTCATGTGCACAAACACACACATACACACCCAATTAAAAATAAAATAAGCCTGGCGGTGGTAGCACATGCTTTTAATCCCGGCACTTGGGAGGCAGAGCCAGGCGGATCTCTGTGAGTTCGAGGCCAGCCTGGTCTACAAAGTGAGTTCCAGGAAAGGTGCAAAGCTCCACAGAGAAACCCTGTCTCGAAAAACAAAACATAACAAAAACAAAAACAAAAAAAAAAAAGAGGGAATCTTATTTAATAAAATGTCTCCATAATATTAGCCTTTAAGCAAGTCTGTGAGACATTTTCTTAATTAATGATTGATGTGAGTGGTGCCACCCTGGACAGATGGTCCTGAGTTGTATGAGAAAGCAGGCTGAGCAAGTCACGGGGAGCAAGCCAGTAAGCAACACTCCTCCACGGTCTTTGCTTCAGTTCCTGCCTCCAGGTTCTTGCCTTGAGCTCCCACCCAGACTTCTCTTCACGATGGACTATAAGGTGTAAGATGGAATGAACCCTTTCCTCCCTGAGTTGGTTTTGGCCAGTGTTTCCTTACAGCAATATAAAGCAAACTAAACCCCCACCCCCAATTCCCTTCCCCTGCATTTTCTCCCTAGGCCATCTTGTACATTCCCCGGGCTCTTAGATAGCATCTATTTACCAATGGCTTCCTGCCCTCCCACTGAGCACCAGGTTCTCATGCAACTACCCATTAGCCATCTTCACTTTAGGGGCAGGGTACTAAACAAGCAATTTGGATACTTAATTAGCTAAAAATAAACTTCTGGTTTCCAGCCAGCTTCATTCTACTCCCTCTAAATACCTCCACCTTGTCCTATTTATGGTGGTAATGGGGATCCAGACCCACAGCCTTGACGTTAGGTGAACGTGCTACCGCAGAGCTATATACCCCCGCCCTGCAAGTCTCCTCCTAAGGAAATTTGAGTGCATAGTACAACCCTGTCTACAAAGTTCTTCAGTCCTCAAACTGAAAGTCACTCCTGATTGCTCTTTCATTCATCCCCAGAAGCCAGCCCTGGGGAGGCCACATTGGAGCCCTAACTTCTCCCCATCCCCATCATCAGACTTCTAGATGATGTGGCCATCACCTTCTGTATGGACCACAGCTGTGTTCTCCTATCCCTCTCTGATCTCCTTTCTGCCTCCTACCACCCACTTTCCATACAGGATGGAGAGTAAGCTTTTAAAGATACGCACGGCATCACCCCCATTCTGCTTGCACTCAGAATGTGTCCACAGTTCCCCTGCACACTGAGAATAAAAGTGCATTGCTTGCTGTGGCCCGAGCTAGCCCTGCCTACCTCCTACGTCACCCTCCTCTCCCTCTTTCAAGCCACACTTGACCTCCTCTGGGTTCCTGTATCTGATGAGCTCTGCCTATCTCTGTGGGGGTGGGGAGCGAGGGTGCTTCAGCTTTCAGGGACACTGGTTGTTTTGTAGACGTGTCTTCCTGTGTGCACAGGCTGGTGTGTGTACCTATTGTAACTGACTGAGTCAACGCTGCAAAATTCATGACTTTGTAGATGGACCACCACTTTCGAGGCTGTTTGCCAGAGACAAAACATTTCTCCAGGGTCATCGGGAGGTTCTGTTCTTCCGTCCTATTTTCTTAGCAGATAACAGGACTTTGAACCTAAAACCAAACCAAACACTTTAAAGTCTTGCCAACAATGAAAAGACCATAACTTGGTCATCATACTGATGTGAAAACAAAAAGAGAATTTAATGCCCAATCATCGTGCGAAATGAAAAAGGAGGATGTTGAAGTAAGAGAAGCTAGCTGTTAAAGAAACAGCGCACACCACCAACAGACACTTTCAGCTTTCAGATGCACAAGGAGAGGCAAGGGGCACAGCTCAGCAGTTAAGTCCAAGAAGAGGGTGTGGAACTCTCTGGAGCTGGAGTTATAGGTGGCTGGGAGCTGATCAGTGTGTTGGAAACCGAACTCAGGTTCTCTACAAGAGCAGTACACATTCTTAGCCACTGAGCATCTCTCCCATCCCCTCCCTACTTTCTATCTCTTGCAGTCCGTGTCGTTCTGGCAAGTTACACAGCTTCTTAGAAATGTAGAGACAATCAGGCAAACTTCTGAGGGCCGTAGTTTTAATTCGTGTCCACCTTTTTATTTTTTTTCATTCCGCCTGATAAAACCTGGCTTCTAGTTCCTTCCCCTTTACAGATGGACAGACCCCAGTGAGCTGCTAATGAGTACAATGCAGCCCATTGTGCATTAAGACTTCAAAGTCTACTAGCCAGATACCTACCTGGCTCTCACTCTGAGGACACCTACCTGTGACATCCAGTCATTACTCTATGAAAAAGCCCAGGCTACAATGAAAGGCCACCTCTAGGGTCTGATGCAGCCCCAGCTAAGGTCCCAGCCTTCACCGCCAGACTTGCAAGTGCCAGGGCCTTCAGATGATCACACCTGTTCCCACAATACCAAATGGGGCTGAAATGAACTGATCCTGCCAAGCTCTTCCCAAACTGCAGGTCGGGGAACAGCATGAAATTTATCTGGGGTTGTCCTGCTACGCAGTCACAGAGAGCTGGAGCACTGGGAACTGGTAGATAGTCGAACCCTGGAAAGCCATCTATAGACATGATTTAGTAGTCAGCGGACGCACCCAGAACCTCATCCAGTGATTCGGCTGAAAGCCTTCCTAAAGCAAGATCTTTAGGAAGCTCATGCCTGTGACCACAGAGCTGGGGAGACTGAGGCAGAAATTTTGCAAATTCAAGGCTAGCCATCTTTAAAAAGAAAAAAAATGATGGGGGGGAGATTCAGAGATGGGTGTCATTTCAGGCTGGATTTTGAGCATGCCTTGCAGAAACCATTATCAGGTCCAGGCCTCCTTCAATCCCAGTGTTTTATTAAGTCTGTAAACTTGCTGCCACCCACAGATATTCAACAGTGCCCAGCAGAGTCTCTGCTCTTCCTTTTCTTCCTTCATAACTTTTGTTCCTAAATTCCAAGGCACCTCCTTCCCAACACACAGGAGCGTGCGTATCCCAGTCTGTTTTAGACAGGATTCAAGAGCTTCCTGTGGGAAGAATGCACTTTCTTAGAAGCTTGAGGCCGGAGGCCCTGTGAAACAGATAGGGCACGGTGACTTTGAGCAATGACGTCTCAGAAGATGGGAGAGAGGCAAGGGATGCTACTGCCAGCTGCTTAGGTAACCTTGCTGTGGGGGAGGGGGGAAATTAGGGCCATCTGTGAGTCTGTGGCTATGACTCTGAGTCATTCTGTTTGCTCCAGCCCCCTGCAAAGTGTTTCCACCAAGTTTTATAGGTCCCTGGGCTCTGTCTTCTATCTCACTAATACTAAGGTAACAAATCTGTTCCCACAGCAGCCCTGCCATTTTGCTGACCCGCGGGGGCCTTCAACATCCTCCAGCACAGTTTGTCCTTCCTGCCAGTTTCACACAGCTGTTCCAGCCAGGCACAGCTGTCGTCTGTGGAGGCCTGCAGCCACTCGGTCAGTCATGCAATGGATGTCCCTCTTCTCCAGCACAAGACTCGGCCTGCACAGCTGCCTCTTGCAGCTCCAGCCATGCCCAGCCTTTCCCACAGCCCAAATCCTGAAGCTCCCTGACCGTCTGCATGATGTGAAGGAGGAGGAGGAGGCAGTGCATGGGGCTGCCACCGGGTGAGGTCCGGGCGTCTCGGGGCTGGTTCCTCCAGGAGGCTGTGAGGGGAGGATTTGCTCCAGTCCTCTCTCCTTGGCATGTCCTGTGTTTAGATTTCTCCTATTTGTAAGGAGAACACCAGTTGTCTTGGAAGAATGACTTTATTTTAATCCAGTGACCTCTGAAAGACTATCTGTAAAGGTCACATTCTGAGGTACTGGAGTTAAAACACTAACATACCTGTTTTGGGGGAGGGCACAGCTCTGCCTTTAATGGGTTCCTTCTGTTTGTCGCAGGAACCGTGACAGATCTGATTCACATGCATGTGTAACCATTGTATTATCTGGACACATTCTGCCCACCTCCAGTCCAAGTAACCACAGGGCTCAGAAGCCTTGCAGCTGCTTACCTTCTCTCTCCTGCACTCAGCATCATCACGGCTTCCTGTACCGTCTGGACCAGTCGGGGCTGCTCATGCCATCTCCCACACTCGGCCTCAGGCACTGCACCTCTGTGCCACGTGGGCAGGTGTCACCCTACACTTTGTGTTCCCAGCCCACCTCTTGCTGAGACTGCTATCTGCCACCCTCCTCGGGTCAACACCTGTGCCCTGACTCTGGGTCCTGCCTTGTATTCCCATGGGGGGAGCCACAGCAACAAGCTTACGTCCAGAGATGTCATCTAGAAAGGTGGCTTTTCCCTCCACATCCACAGAGACATATAGGTACTAGACCCGGAGCCAACACCTGCTGTCATTCCTCAGTCTTGGTCTTCTTTCCTGCCTCCTTCAGTCAGTCAGCTGATGTTTGCAGAGTCCCTGACATGTTTAAAGGACTATGATAATAACTGTTCCTGAGTGTCCTCACTGTTTCAAAGTACAGAGTTAGGGTCTTAGACAGCACAGTGTACGACTGTAGCTCACGTATTGGTGGACCAGATGTGTCCAAACACTCTCAGGTGGGGGAAGAGTTCTGAGACGTTGTGGACTTGTCAGGAGATGGAGCCTCACCAGAGCCACCACAGACACAAGCTGTTCCTGCCTCCATGACTCCTTGCCATGATGGATAGTGCCCACAAACTATGAGCCCCACATCTTCCTTTAAGTCACTTCAGGGCAGGTGTTTGGTCACAGGGATGAGAAACATCACTAACACACCCCCACGGAACCACTATTACCATCCACTCTTCTCCAGCACCTTGTCAGTGAACTCTTGTCCACGAGCTGCCGGCTGGCGTCAGCCAATAGAAGCACCAAGTAAAGACCGGTGAGGGAAGATGTGGAGCGGGGGTAGGACATGCGTTCCTTGACTTATCCTTACCAAGCTGCTGTAGGCTGCTGCTTGCTTCAGCTGAAGATTTCAGCTCTTGTTAGTGGCTTTTTCCAGGCCTATTCCCCTGAAGTGAGGAGGCAATTACTCTTTTCCCTCTGACCTTCAGCCTGGAAGATGGCAGCGGCCTTGCCCTCCCAGCCCCAGCCTCAGTGATACATGTTGTTTCCCTAAACTCCATCCGCTGTTTTTTCAAAAAGACCCTTCCTTAAATGTTTCTCAGACTACCTAATGCAAGTGAGTGTGTTGATTATGTTCTGACAGGATGCAGCAGAGTATTTACCTCCCCCCACCCCCCCCCACCTCCCCACTCCCCCACCCCCCCCCACCCCCCTAACCTCCACCACCAAAGCAATCCAGACTTCCCTAAAATTCATGGCACATTGGGACTATAGCCCTAGTTAACATTAACTATCAACTTGACGCAACCTAGAATAGCATGAAAGAGGAGTTTCCGTTGAGTAATTGCCTTTGTCTGATTGGTCTGTATGCACGCATGTCTGTGAGGGACTGTTTTGACTGTAACTGATGTGGGTGGGCCCCGCTCACCATGGGAGGCACCATTCCCTGGGCTGAGTAAGGAGACTAGCTGAACATGAGAAAATGAGCCTAAGCCAGCAAGTGCTCTTCCTCCAAGGTCTCTGCCATGCAGCCTTGGCGACGAGTGAGTCCCCTGCTCAGTCCTGCCTTCAGGTTCCTGCCTAAGTTCCCTGCCCTGACTTCCCTCACTGATGGGCTGAGACCTAGAAGTATAATGTGAAGTAAGCCCTTTCCCAGCTTACATCACCTTTGACAGAGTGTTTTATCACAGCAACAGAACAGCACCAGGACAGCTATAGATGGAGTTGTCTGGTTTGGGTAGAGGTGTTATTATTTCAGCCCCATCCCTGAGACCTGTAGGAATTCAGATGTCTTCTGAGTTTCTAGGGTTCCTGAGTCCCCATTCCCTTCATGCTTCCTGTGCCCACACCATTCGCCAAATCACCACTAAGGGGATAGAATTGCACAGTTGCTTAGAACCAGGCTATTCCTGAGGCCAAAAGGCACCCTCTTCCCCTAACACACAAACCTTTAGATTTATAAGGCACACTGTACTCGGTCTCTCAACTAGATTGGGCTGGCTTTGGTAGACTCTGGATGTATTTGTCAAATATCCACGACCTGAACCAGACAAAAGCCCTGCATGGATTTCCTTTCCTCTTCTACATCAGAACAGATCCCTTCCTTTTGGGATCATTCCTAGAAATGAGCTTTAAGGAAGGAAAAGCTTGGCATTTATCCCCACCCCACATGTAGAAATGCCACCACCACCATGCTCACTGCCTCCCTCCCGTCTTGGAGAAAGGTTCAGGGCCATTCCCTGCATCTTTGCATAGAATACCTGCACTAGCTGCTTTTCTCATAGCTTTGATGAAACGTCTGACAAAAGCAACTTTAGGAAGGAAGGTTCTTCTGGGCTCACAGTTCAGGGGTCCAGCAGGGGGAAGGTGTGGCAAAGAAGCCTGAAGTGGCCGGTCGCTTTGCATCCACAGTGAGGAAGCAGAAAGGAAGAGAGGGGGGATGAAAGCTGATGTTCCACTTTCCTTTTAGTTAGTCTGGGACCCCACCCTGTGGAATGGTGTTGCCCACATCCAGGATAGGTCGTCCCACTTCAGTAAACCCAGTCTAGTAACTTCACACGCACCTCCGGATGTGTGTCTCCTAGGTGACTCTAAATCCCGTCAGGCTGACAAAGTTAGCCATCCCCCTGCTTCCTGTCTACTGGAGGTCGGCTTCACCTAGAAAAGGTGAAGGTTCTCTCTTTCCTCCATCTTCAAACTCTACTCCACCAAAACTTTCCTGCTTGTAAATGTTCTCAGAGAGAAGTCAGGGGTAGAGGAGACAGAGGTAGACAGAGGGAGAGACAGAGACAGAGATAGACAGAGATAAAGGGAGAGAGAGCCTCATTTATCATAGATTTGACTTTCTGCCTCTCTTCCCTTCCCTTCAAGTCACTCCTAAGTATTTTACACTCTAGCTCCATAACCTCACTTCTCATCTTCAACCCACCACTGTCTGACCCACCTCAGATATATGTTGGTATCTACCTACCTGGCATCCTTAGTGTTGGAAGTAGTCATATCTACTTATGACTTCTAATAGGTAGATATACCTATGATAGCTAGGAAAGGGTTCAACCTTCCAACCTCCCATGACCCTCCTCTGTTCTTGGCCCCAGAAGTTGAACCTCACAGGCTACCTATCCTCTGTCCTCCCATGCCTTCTAGCAGAGCCTGGCACAGAGACACAGAAGGTCAACTACTTTACTCCTCCATCTGGGTAAGACTGCCCGATGGTTCTGAACCTAACTTGGAACAAATCCTCAAATCCTTATTCTGGTTTCCAAAGCAGCCTTGCAGGATCTGGTCCCAGACTGCCTCCCTCTCTTCTGTGCTACTCCCCTCACAGCCAGCCACATCACTTCAGTCTCCAGACACGCTGCTATAATGGGAAAGCCATGGAGTCTGCTTAAAGGGGAAAGGAATTTATTAGGAAGGAAAACTCATGACGAAACAAGAACCAAATTGTCCCAGGGTCCTGAAAGGTCGAAGTACAGTCCCATGCTGTTCTTCCGCCTGAGTCAGCCCCAGCATCCAACCCATGAAGGAGAGAGGAGCAGGTCTGTGCCTCTCAGGTCTTAAGGGTAGCCCTGAGTCCACGCCCCAGGGGCGGGTACTTCAAGGTCATAGGTGGGTAGGGCAGTTACCTGCTATATCTCTAGGGGCTGTGCTTCAAGGTCATAGACAGAACAGACATCCACTGCACACTGCCTCTCTCATACTGGCAGACCCTTACAAGCACCGCCCCCCCCCCCCCCCCCCCCCCGTCTTTAACACTTGACTGTGGTGAGAAAAAAGAGGTAAGAATGTAGATGGCAGAGATGGTACTAACTCTATCAGTTACTGTACATTTCCATCTACTTTACGTACTTTACGTACTCTGAATCTTCATCACAGCGTCACTGGGGTAGGTTCTGTTTACCCATGTTGCAGTTGAGAAAACAGAGGCTTCTGGAGTTCGGTGCCTCGCTTCGGGTTACGTGGGTAGGAAGTGCAAAAGTCAGAATTTGAATCCAAACCAACTGGACTCAAATAAAACAAAACAAAGCCTGTCTAGGTCTGCTATCTCCTTGCTATTATTGTTTTAGAACTCAGCCTGGAGAGGCAGTCAGAACTGAATTTGGATTTAGGACTTCACTAATTCCTAGGCAGGTGGTCTTAGGCAAGTCACTCAACCTCGCTGAGCCCCAGCTTCCTGCGGCTTGCACTGGCTGGCTGCACACACAAAAGCAGCTCTTCCCGCCTTGTTATCCTTCCTTCTAACCTCTCCATGTAGCTTTTTTGCCTCTGGCCTGTCCAAGTGAGGCTCTGCATATTGTCACAGACACAGTCTGAGAACTGCTTCTGGGGCCAGGCCTGCACCAGCCTGTGGAAGTAACTGGGACAAGCAGAGAAATGGCCTGTAATTGATCTCACTTAGAGCTGGGCAGGTCCTGTCTTCCTTGGCAAGGGCCTCAGGAAGCAGGGTGCTGCCTGATTTATGTCCCTGCTGCACCAGGGATGACCCGGTGCCCTTTCTACGTGTTCCGGCGTCAGATAAGGCCATAAAACAGAATTGGTACTGCATGTTTTCTCCTTCACCACTGACTTGTTCCCTGGTGCTCCCAGTTGAGGTCAATCCCCTGTAGTATCTTCCATGGGAAATGGTGTGTGTGGCCACCCTGTGTGGTCAGGCCGCTGGGAGTTCTGGACCCTGATCTTGGCCCAGCAGCTGGGGACAATGACTGGGAGGAAAATCACAATCTTCTTTTGTGGTTTCTGTGAGCCTCGACTTACAAATGTTCCCCAACCCACATTCAGAACCTGTATCTCCTCCCAGCCTCAGTCCAAGCTGGCCCCAGGATGCTCAGCTCCCAGGTCAAATACATCCTCTTCAGCCCTCTGTGCTCCATTCCTGTGTCTCTCTTGCTGGTGAGCATCACACTGAGGCTATGGAGGCCACAGCCATATAGTGCTGGCCACTTTGTTTTATAGTTAGGGCCCTTGTGGCAAGTTGAACAGACTGAACTCCTGGGGGAAAAGGCTGGGTCTGAGTCATCTCTCTAGCTCCAGCACACAGGATGTGCCATCCACTTTTGACTAAAGGGTTGAATAGATGAGCAAATGAACAGAGATGGACAATTTAACAGGACTGTCTATGGAGAGGGGAGAATTACATACGCTGAACACTGGATCTCAGATAACCAAGACTGACTTCAGACTCACTATATAGACAGGGATGACCTTGAACTTTTAATCCTCCTGCCTCTCGCTCTCAAGTGCCGGGATTATAGGTGTGCACCACCATGCCCTGTTTTATGTACTGCTAGGGATCAAACCCAGGGCTTCATGCAGGCTAGGTGGGCACTCTACAAACTGATCCATAGTCCCAGCCCTCGAGACAGTTTTGAATTCTTCAGTGTCTAAGGTCCCATTAGAAGCAGTGGAATTCAGTATTAATTTCTTGAAGTTTACTTCAGTTTGAATGTGTCCTACCCCATCTCCAAATTCTTGAGTTGAAAACTTAAACCTCAAATTCATGTTATTGGTATTGGAAGGCAGAGCCTAGAGAAAGTAGGCCTTGATAAAATTGTGAGAGTCGGGCCCTCATGATAGCATCAGTCTTTTTAGAGAGAAAGGAAGAGAGACTAATCCAAGCTAGCAGGCTTGCTCTGTCTTGTCATGGGAAACCCTCTGCTGTGCTAAGATACATCAAGAAGGCCCTCACCAGAGGGAAGAGATGGCTCTTAGCCTCGGAAAAGGTAAGCTAAACAATCCTCTCTTGTTTATAAACTACCCCATAATAGAAAGAGAAGATAAATTAAGACACAGATACCAGACTAAGACCCTGTTAAGTATCACACCATGAGCCCTGCCATCTAGAGCCAGCTGAGACCCAGAGAGATTAACCAAGTCCACAAGTTTGAACAGGGCATTAATGACCAAGCCCCAGTACGGCCTCTAAGCCTGCTAAGCACTTCCCTCTCTTCCTACAAGCTGATCTTAAACTGGATCCTGGACCTAGTCTCTTAGCTGTTATCAGGAAATGTATACATAGTCTCGACTTTCAGAGTCACTAGGAATTCAAACTCAGAGGATAGTAAACTCTTCTATAATATAGACAGACTCATTTGGGACATTTTAAAAGGACAAGATGAATTTGTGACAAAGATACCCACAAATTGCCTTAATTCCCAGATGGCTCCAGGTCTGAGTATTAGTGTTAATGACAAGCTGCCATAAGAAAAAAAAAAAACCTCCAAAATGTAAGTCTTAAATAAGATTGTGGTAGTTTGAATGTAGTTGGCCCCATAAGCTCATAGGGAGTGGCACTGTTAGGAGATGTGGCCTTGTTGGAGGAAGTGTGTCACTGTGGAGGCAGGCTTTAAGATCTCATACATGTTCAAGCCTCATCCAGTGTCTCAGATCACTTCCTGTTGCCTGTGAGTCAAGATATAGGACTGTCAGCTACTTCTCCAGCACCATGTCTGCCTGCACGCCACCATGTATCACCATGATGATAATGGACTGAACTGTAAGCCACCCCAAGTAAATGTTTTCGTTTATAAGAGTTGTCTCTTCACAGCAATAGAAATCTTTACTAAGACAGAAGATGCACACTAGTCTGGACATGGTAGTATATTCCTTTAATCCCAGCACTCAGGAGGCAGAGGCAGGCAGCTTTCTATGAGTTTGAGGCCAGCCTGGTCTACATAACAAATTCCAGGACAGCTAGAGTTACATAGTAAGACCCTGTCTTTAAAAAAAAATACACACTCTCTCTTAAGAAACAGCACAAGCTAAGCAGGTGGCACTTGGGGGAGCTCTGTTCCCAGAGGTTGCTTGGATACAAAGATCTGGGTTTCCCTCACACACTGTGGCTGCTAGCCCCAGGGTGTTTTCCTCATCTCCACTGTGTGTGATACCCTTGTCAACTTCACTGGATTTGGAACCATCTAGAAAATGGGTACGTCTTTGAGGATGTTTCCATAGAGACTAAACTAAGGAGAAAGAATCACCCTGAATGTAAATGGTACCATCCTGTGGTCCAATGTCCCTGACTCAATAAGAAAGAAAACAAAGGGAAGCACCTGAGTCCTGGTGCTCATTTCTCTCTGTGTCCTGACTGTGGACACGGTGTGACCAGCCACTGACATGTTTGCCTTCATACCTACATGACGGACTGTATCCCCTCAAACCACAAACTGAAGTCAGCTCTTCCTTCTCTGGGCTGTTTTTTATCATCTAATTTGTCCACAATAAGGACAATTCACCAGGTTTGTAGTCTGGCCTGCAGGAAAGAGGGAGAGAGAAGGTAGGATTGATCAGGAGCTCTTTCAAAGCTGTGAGGAGGAAGTGGCCCCATCAAGGCTGCCCACAGCCCACCAATCAGATTTTACTCAAACGGCCATACCTAAGAGGCAGAAAATGTCACTTATAACCAGGTGGCCACCTGCCCTGAGAAACCTCAGAGCGGGGTTCCTAAGGATGAAAACAAGGATGCGGTGACCCAGTGGTGTCCTGGAGCCAGCCCACACAGGCTCTTTCCCATCCAGTGCTGCACTCACTGACATCAGCCTTGAAGTTGGCCCTGAGGGGAAACTTTATACCACCCAAATCACCAAACGTTCCCAACCTGGACTGGGACCCTTCCACACTTTCCAAGCAGCAAGAGGCGCTAAATACTTGTCAGCAGAGAGAGCAAAGCGCACTGGGAAGCACTTAGTAATACATGCCATAGCCAGGCCATGTGTTCTTGGAATCTCTGTGGCCTTCACCTCTCCCTCCTCAGTGATGGCTTCCTCACTTTCTGTCCTGCAAGATGCCTTCACTGTCTCAAATTCATGAGGTTAGGTCCTCTGGTCTTTGCATCTCTTTTGCCTAATAGATTGCCTTCCCTGAGGGCAGGTATCCATTCTTGAACTACTCAGCTTGGGCCACAGATGGAGTAGCTGCATTGTGATCATGCATGAAGTTGAGTTCAGAGGAACTGAGTGCCAAACTGTGCAGCAGAAGGAAAGCTATTTCTCCCATCCATGCCAAGGGTTTAGCTACTGGGACGCTCTTCTGGTGCATGTCTTAGTCGAAGACATACTTATACTGGTTGAGGAGGCAGGGGGCCTCTGGCTATGTCTTATAGTGTGAGAGTATTTGTTTACGGTCTGGGAAGGCCAGCAGTGATTTGCAGGAGATCTGAGGCCCATCCATAAGAATCTAGGTAAGGTGGCTGAATGAGATGGCAAGATAATCCAAAAGGGGAAAAAAGAATCCACATTTCATAGTCGTACAGACCTTGGCCCCAAGCCCAGACTTGTTCCTTCTGAGCAAGATGACCTTAGCTGAGTTTATTTGACACCAGGTTTTTCCTATGTGCCGGGGGTCTGGGCCTAAAGATCTCTTCCCTAGAGTCCCCCAGAGGCCTGCCACCTAAAACACATCTGTCCCAAGTTCCCTCACCTCTCCCTCCCTCTTCTTTCCCTTGGTAGCACTATCAGAGTTTGAGAGAGCAGTGAGTGTCCTTTATTTGAAATGCTTAAGACTAAAAGTGTCACCAGGCAGTGGTGGCCCACGCCTTTAATCCCAGCACTCGGGAGGCAGAGGCAGGCAGATCTCCATGAGTTTGAGGCCAGCCTGGTCTACAAAGCAAGATCCAGGACATCCAGGGCTACACAGAGAAACCCTTGTCTCAAAAAACAAAACAAAACAAAAAACCCAGTGTTTCTGGTTTAGCATTTTTCCAGTTGGGGGAATATCTTTGCTAGGGTTTCTATTCCTGTGAATAGACACCATGACCATGGCAACTCTTATAAAGGAAACCGTTTAATTGGGGCTGGCTTACAGTTCAGATGTTTAGTTCATTACTATCATGGTGGGAAACATGGCAGCATGCAGGCAGACATGGTACTGGAGAAGGAGCTGAGAGTTCTTCATCCAATTGAGGCAGCAGGAAGAGAGAATGAGCTGCTGGGCCTGACTTGAGCTTCTGAAATCTCAAAGCCCAACCCACAGTGACACACTTCTTCCTACAAGGCCTCACTTACTCCAACAAGGCCACACCTCCAATAATGCCACTATGAATCTATGAGGGCCATTTTCATTCAAATCAACACAGTGAATATTTGCATATACAGGTTCTCTTGAGAATGGGACCCAAGTCCAAAGATAAGAATCATTTCTGTTTTGTGTACAGTATATACAAATAAACTAAAGCTTGTTTAGCCAATGTGTTTAGTGTAACTGGGCTTTTAAAAAACACATTTATTTGTATCTTATTTTATGTGTATGAGTGCTTTGTCTTAATGTATGTCCATGCACCACTTGCCAGCTCCCTGTGGAGGCCAGAACAGAGTGTTAGACCACCTGGAATTGGAGTTACAGAGAGCTGTGAGGCACCAGGTAGATGATGGGAATCAGAGCTGGGTAGAACAACCAGTGCTCTTAACCACTAAGTCATCTGTCCAGCCCCGAGAACTGATTTTGACTGCATTCATCTTCATGAGACCCAATGTGATTTGTTTTCAACCTCCGTCATCATATCTACTCGATGTAGTAAGCTTTCTTGTGGGACTTTCTTTGGATTGCCAGCCCCCAGACAACAACAGGGAGACTTATTATTAATTATGGAAGCTTGGCTTTAGCTTAGGCTTTTTCCAACAATAATTAACTCATATTTTTTATCTACATTCTGCCATGTGGCTGTTACCCCTCCTCAGTACACATTGGAGTCTACTGGCAAAATCGGTGTACCTAAATTCCTCCTCCTCTTCCTCTCCCCAGAAATTCCACCTGTCCTCTCCTGCCTACTTATTGGCCATTCAGCTCTTTATTAAACCAATCACAGCAATTCATCCTCACACAGTGTACAAATATCCCACAACAACTCGATGCTCCAGACCTTTTAGATCTTGGAGCATTTGGGGTTTGGGACTGAGGATACCCAAGCTGTATGTATTTATTTGCTTCCTTTTTAATTGTTTTTCATCTGTCTCTGTACTACTATGTACTCTCCATATTGGTTTTCTTTAGCATATATCCTCAACACTTAGCCCAGGGCTAGTCCAAAGCTACCATATAAAACCTTGTTAAATGAATGAGTGGAAGAAGGAATGAAGTTAATTAATTTCTCTAAACCTTATCTGTAAATAAGAAAACACTTAAAATAAGCAGGGTCAGAAACAAATTGAAGAGCATGCCAGTGTCCAGCCTTAAGCTATTGAAGAGTATACTGGCTATTCCAGGTAGATTTTAACCCATTAGTCACTGGAGAAACAGAGATCTGAGGGATTCTGGGGGGAAACTGAGGATGTCAGAGAAGGATGCAGCAGGTCACCTACAGAGGCTAGAAGCAGCCTTCAACGGAAGTGTACTTCAATGGCTTCACAATTTGAGCTCAATGTCAGCCCCATCTGTGTCAGGGGACAGATCTATGTAGCTGACTGAGAGATGCTGAAAGAGTTAACACACATCCACTCCATGGCATGGGAGAGAAGCAGATCTAAAGGAAGGGATGCTCTGGGAACATACTCCACACTGCTGCTTGTCACCCCCTCCCTAACCTCAAGAGGGACAGACCAATATTCACCATTGGGTTAGTGACTTTGGTCATTTCTGTGGCAAAACCTCATGGCAGTAAGGGAGGGAGGGAGGGTTCATTTTAGCTTCCTGTCTGAAGGATACAGTCCATCATGGGAGTGGTAGAAAAGCATGATGGCAGATGCCAGAGGCTGTTGGTCACATGGCATCTGAGGTCAGGAATCAGAGAGTGAACAGGAAGTGAGGCTGGACTACAAAGCCTCAAGACCTGCCCCTCAGCCCTCCACTTCCTCCAGTGAGGTCTCCCCTCCTAACGGTTGCACAACTTTCCAAACAGTACATCACCAAGTGTTCAAAAGCATAAGCCTGTCGGGGTACAATCCACATTTAAACCACAGACCAATCCAAGTGTGCAGAGAATGATGTCAGCGTGTGAAGAATGGTAAACACTGGGGACAGACAGAGCAGCACCAAGCATGACGTCGATGGGAAATGCTCTCTTGGAGATTTCTTTTTAACTAAAGAGCATTGTGTAGTAACAATCCCTCCCCGGAAACCCGGACCAGCCATACAACTATCTCAAGACCCCAGGCCTTTCCTCCTCTCCATATTCTTGAAGCTCTTCGGCTGCATTCTTTACTCTTTCTTCTTGTCCCTGCGACCAAATATCTGTCAGAAACAGCCTAAGGGAGGAAGTGTTTACTTTGGCTCATGGTTTTAGTGAGTTTAGTTGGTCCTTGGTTACTTGGTCCCATGTAACACGGACTATTCTTCCCCTCTCCATAGACAGGAGACAGTGGATAAGACACAAGCTCCAAGAACATCCTCCATCTGTGACCCTCTTCCTCCAACAACTGTTACCTTTCCCCACCTTCCAGTAATGTTATCATGTTATAACTCTATCAAGGGACTGACATATTTGTTGTGTGAGAGCCCTAACAATCTAGTGATCGCTCTCTGTGTTTCTCTGTCTCTGTCTCTGTCTCTCTGTCTCTCTCTGTCTCTGTCTCTCTCTCTCTCTCTCTCTCTCTCTCTCTCTCTCTCTCTCTCTCTCTCACACACACACACACACACACACACACACACAAGTGTGGTCACTAATCTTCTGTGCAATTCTTCATACAGTCAACTTTACAGTGGGTATTAGTCATCACAGCAACACAAAAGCTCATTTAAAGTTGAGACACGCTCTGGAGCTGGGTAAGGACTTTTTGGTCTCAAGATTCCAGACCAACTATGGGTAGGCTTCTGGAATCTGGCGCCTGTGGTGTGACACCTTGCACAGCCTTGGTGCAGTGGGAAGGGGCTGGGACCTGCCTAGGCTCAGTGTGCTGGGCTTTGCTGACTCCCCATGGGAGACCTCGATTTGGAGGATGTGGGGTGGCTTGGGAAAGAGAGCTGGGGGGTGGGAGGAGGGAGGAGGGGGGTCTGTGGATAGCATGTGGAGTGAGTAGAAAATTTCTTAATAAAGAAAAATGAAAAAAAAAAAAGATTCCAGACCAAGACCCTTGAATATGCTTCTCTCTTGAACAATTCTTGGGACCCTGAGGACCAGCTATGTGGCTGGGGAAGCCTACCTTCTAGGCACCAGGAAGATAAATAGTACCCTCTACATTCTCTTCCATGGAATTTACACAAAGGGAGGGATTACTATGATGGTAAAATATCCACCCTAGGACTCAAGGCTGAAGATGATGATGGGCCCCAGGACAGGTCATCTGGACCTTTAGTGCCCTGAGAGTCTGCACATTGGCTTTTCTTTATCCCTGACTGGCTCTTCCCTTTCTCTGATGTGCATTATGGGAAATGTCTACTGACAACCATTCCTCCACTCCAGAAGCAGCCAGAGTAGGCCAGAAGTCTTGGAGGCCTAGAGACAGAATCCAACTGGTTGGCCCATCTTGGGTCAGATACCAACCGTGACCAATCGTCTGCTGTCTAGGGGTGAAGTGCATAATTACAGGTGTGTGTGTGTGTGTGTGTGTGTGTGTGTGTGTGTGCTTGCTCTTTCCCAACCCTGTAGAAGCAGGAAGGCCAAGGCCACTTCTAGAGATAGCAGGCAGGCAGTAGACAGAGGTACCTTCTCCACGTGTCTTGCCCAATGTCACTCAACAAGAAAATGAGCCACCGAGTGCAAATGACTCCATTGGTTTGATTTTCTTCATTTTAATATAACGATAGTTATGGAACAAAGGTCGTCGTGTCCAAGTGGCACCAGAGCTAAAGCCCAAGGACTCTGAATCCCATAAGGGGTCAGAGAGCTGAAGACCGAGAGAGAACAACACCTCCAGCACTGGCTCCCTGCTGCAGTGTAAACTGGGAGGAAGCCGGGTGTTTAACAGAGGCCGGAGTTGGGGGGGCGGTGCGGTGCTGAGTTACCAAACAACTGGACAAATTAGTGAAGGAAGGAATGATCAGATGGATGAGCAAACAAAAAGCTGCACTTCCAAACCTATTCCAGAGCTTCATAAAAAGACCACAGCCAACATCATCATCATCACTATTATTATTGATCTTGGATATCTGTATTAGTCAAGCATAGCATTGCTGTGACTTCACATAGGACTCAAACAACTTAAGGGAAGAAAGGCTTATTAGCCCATGGGTTTAATCTATAGTTCTTGGCTCTACTGATCTGGGGCGTAATTGTAATACAGAATACCTTTATGGCAGTGAGGGAAAGAGACCAGTGACCAGGCGTAACCATCCCCCAGGGACCAACTTCATCTACACCCCACTTCCTAACGTTTCCCCTATCCCCCAAAATGATGTCACTATCCGACAGCCAAGTATTCTGTACCAAAGTTTATGTAATTATATGAACATAGAGCCTGGTGGATGACATTGACTGCCTGTGTCCTCTATATAAGTAGGGGACTCGAATCCAGATCAATTACAAAGAACCTCTGGGGACGTGTGAGCAAAAGGCCTAACTCAGAGGACCTGATGATCCGTCTTCCCAAGGGGCTCCAGCTAACAAGCCGTCATCCTCAGGAGAGTCACAGTGACCACACCTGCCCTCATTCCTGGGCTTTGATCTCGCATCTGACCTCCCTCTCACCCCTGCTCTCAACTGACAACTCCTGCTGGGTTGACCCCATCTCTGACCCCTGCCTGACCTAGTTTTCAGCCTCACTGCTCCAAGCTGATCTCTCATCTCTTGACAGCTCTAGGCAGGACCAGATTCACACCAGCCACAAATATTAGTGTCAAAACACCATCCTTTCGTACGATGAAATGACAAGGGGAATATTCAGATTAATAGAACCCTGGCAATGGGATTCAAGCAACTTAAGCCAACCCAAGTCTGCTCCTGTCTGTGGGATGTAGACCGGTAACCTACAGAGAGCTTTTGGCACCATCTGGAGCCACATGAGTTCATTCACTGAACAAACAATTTGCATGTGTGTGGGGGGGGTGCCATGTATGTGTGTATGTGTGTACAGGTGCAGATACATGTGAAGGCCATCAGTTGACATCAGTATCTTCTTCAATCACGTTTCCACTTATCCTTAGAGACAGGGTCTCTTAGTGAACCTGGAACTCCCCATTAAAGCCAGGTTGGCTGGCCAGCAAGGCAATGGGGGTCCACCTGTCTCCATGTCCCTCCAGTGCTGGGTTACAAATGCACGGCCATGCTGGAGAGCCTTAGATCTTCATACTTACCCAGCAAGCACTTGAACCCCTGAGCTATCTCCCCAGTCCACTGAACAAATCGTTTTTCCAGGTACATTCCATGACAGTTTCTATATTAACACTGGGACCAAAAAAAAAAAAACAAAAAAAAAACCCAACAGATAAACAAGTTATTGTCTCTACCCATAGAGAGTCCCCTTGTGCCCAATTTAGCCCTTGTATACAGAGACAGTGTTTTTAGGATTAGGTGATTAATTGGGTAAAAGCAAAGGCAGGGTGGCAGATCACACTTAGAGCTGGCATGTTTCTAGCTTTGTGCATGTCTCCAAAGCCCTTCAGATACTGGATCAGCTGATGGAGCTTGGGGAACTTGGGGAACAACACAGGTTTTAATAGCTCCAATTTATCTAAGAACTAGATATTTGAGTCCAGGGTGATGGGTAGACTTCCTAGTAGGCATCAACGGGGCTTGGAATTAAGGTTTGGGATATTTTGTTCTGCTCCTAGCCAGACTTAATGGGTGATCCTAGACAATCCATACCCACTCCCTGGACCAAATCTTCCCCGGGTTAAGTTTCCTCTCTGACCATTCAGCTCCTTGGCAGAGTTGGATGAGTGTTTGTGGAGTAAATAAACAAATCTCAGCTGGGAGGTGGTGGTGCATGCCTTTAACCCCAGTACTCAGAAGGCAGAGGCAGGCGGTCTCTGAGTTCAAGGTCAGCTTGGTCTACTGATCGAGTTCTAGGATGTCCAGGACTATACACAGAAACCCTGTCTTGAAAAGCCAAAACCAAAACAAAGCAGAGAAAAACAAAACAAAACTCTGCAATCCCTCCTGGGTCTGCTACGTGAGTTTGGAGACTTTTATGGAGAAAGAATGGAATTGGCCAAGGAGGAAAAAGTTGGTCCCATTTCTGAGGGACCCTGGTAATACTCCTTATTGCTAGTAGTGTGAAGACAGACTACCATCACCCCTTTCTTTCTCTTCATTCCTTTCCTTTCTTCATTTTTTTTCATTTTCTCCAACTTATTCCAAACATACTATGGTGAGTTTAACCGCATCTCCAAAACAAGGCTATAGTCCGGTGCCTGTGACCGAGACTGTGTCTGGTCATCTAGTTACAACAAAGCTGCACTGTATTAAGGTGACTGGAGGAAAAATTGGGACACAGATACACAGAGAGAATGCCACAAGAAGACAGAAACAGAAATTACAGCGAAGCACCCATAGACCAGGGAATGTCAGGAACTGCTGGCAGGCACAGGAAACTAGAAGAGACGCAGGACAGATATCCCACTGAGAATCCAGGTCTAAGACACTGTGATTTCAGATTGTAGGCTCCTGGATTGTCAGAGAACACACCTGTATCATTTAAACCACCCAATCTGTGGTATCTTATTACAGTTAGACGTTAAGGCTCCTGTGGAATCACCCTACTGATGTTTATTAACAGAGCCCCCAGAGGGCTCCAGGGGGCCCCTGACATCTCTCAGAATGTGTCCTGAAGATGAGTCATCTTTGGATCCATGGCAGACCTCTGAAACCTAGAAGCCAAGTCCCCCATAAAGAAAAGGGGAACCTTTCCACACGACTGTTTAGCAGGCAGGGTTTCAGAGGTGTGAAGTCTTCCTCCTGGGACAGCCCAAGGTAAGCAGTTTCCATCACCATCCAAGAATGTAGGCTCCAAACCAGTTCTCATCTCAAAGGGAATAAGAGTTTATTCTGGAACCAAATACAAGTGATCACGGTCCATGCACATGGATTTGGGTTTCCCCAAATGCTATGCCCTGGTGTGGAAGTGGCTACATGAAATTTTATAGCTACAGAACGAAGACGGCCATAAATCAAAGTGTGTGCCAGACACACTGGGGGTAGGCTTGGGTGAGGGTGAGAGGTTACAGCAAATGTGAGAAATTCTGCTGTGGTTTCAGATGCTGTCTGACGACATGCTTAGCATTTGGACTAATGAAAGCTAGTGGTCTGCAATGGATACATTGTAAGGTTTTGATCATTACACGGATATTAGGTTAGACCATGGCAGTGGGTAGCTTTCAAAGAGACAAAGTAACTAAAAATAGCTCAGGATAATTTGGCTCTGGTCTGCAACATGTTAACTTCCCCTGATCTCAAAGTTTAGTCATTTGACTTTGTAGATCCCTTAATACAAGTGAAGCGCTTCCCTTTTTCCTTCCTCTTCTTCATCCTTCTTCTTGGAACTTGAGTTCAATAAGAATGTCACCCTCATTTCTTTCCAATCACTCTGTAAACACCTATGTACATACAGAGTGTTTACTATACTGAGCTCTGGTGGGACACTGGAGAGAGTGGACAGATGGGTGGAGGAGGGAATCACACACACACACACACACACACACACACACACACACACACACACACACACACAGCTAGAGTTTTCCTGCTTGGTCCACAGTCAGGACAAATCTCTCTCACCTGCCAGTCCCACAGCCACTCAGACCCGACCAAGTAAACAAAGAGACTTATATTGGTTACAAACTGTATGGCCGTGGCAGGCTTCTTGCTAACTGTTCTTACAGCTTAAATTAATCCATTTCCATTAATCTATACCTTGCCACATGGCTCGTGGCTTACCAGCATCTTCACATGCTGTTTGTCATCGTGGCGGCTGGCAGTGTCTCTGACTCAGCCTTCCACTTCCCAGCTTTATTCTCCTTCTTGTCCCGCCTATACTTCCTGCCTGGCCACTGGCCAATCAGTGATTTATTTATTGACCAATCAGAAACACACTTGACATACAGACTATCCCACAGCACACACACACACACACACACACACACACACACACACACACACACGAGTTCTAACAGTCAGGCTGAAGTTGAAAGCCTGTGAGCAGCGTGATGAGTTCTTTACGAACTTGGGAATCTGATCGTCTCAGCAGGACTCTAGCTCTGCCACAGACTTCCGTGGAGATCTTGGACAAGCTACTGCCTCTCAACATAGTGTGAGGATTAAAAAAAATGATGTGCCGGGCGGTGGTGGCACATGCTTTTAATCCCAGCACTTGGGAGGCAGAGCCAGGCAAATCTCTGTGAGTTCGAGGCCAGCCTTGTCTACAGAGCGAGATCCAGGGCAGGCACCAAAACTACACTGAGAAACCCTGTCTCAAAAAACAAAAACAAACAAATAAGAAAGGAAAAAAGAAAAATGATGTATATAACAGAAGGCCAAAGTAAGTCTTCCATAATTTAGCTATTTTTATGACTGGAGAGCTAAGTAAAAAATGGAGGATTACTTAGATTGAATAGAACCTCTGTCCTGTTCAGGCCTTCACCATCTCCTGCCAGACCCCCATCTGACTGAATGCTCAGAACAACTCGAGGCGGGAGTTGAAATCACCTCACAAATGAGGGCCCTGAGGCTCAGATAATGTAAAATCACTTGAGTTCACACTTAGAGCGAGGAGTGTGGTGGATCCAGGGTACAAACTGAAGCTCTCTAGAATAGTCTTCCTTTCCTGGACAACCTATATATGCAGCTTAGAAGGGACTGGGGTGGGGGGGGCAACATGAGTTGGAGAGAGGGTTGAAGGCACTCTGTTCAAGGCTGCAGGTACATCTACAGAATCTATTGGACTTAAGCGTTTTTTATGCTCGATTATCTAATACATCAGCAATGTTTACCAGAGGGTGCCCTGCATATCTACCTCTTAGTAACTCATTTAATCCCAGCAAGAACCTGTGACAGTGACCACTTTGTCCCATTTTACAGATAAGGAAGTTGAGGTGCAAGGGGGTTAAGGAACTTCCCCACTGACACTCGGGTGGAGGGAGCAGGATTCATACCCAGTCCAGCCACTCCAGGGACTCGGCCATTAACCTCTGTTCTATGCTTGGTGTCTTAGGGGAGGGGGGCTGGGGAGTTAGGGGTGACAGCCTGTGCACATAGTAGGAGGCAGAGGAGGATTAACACCTACAGCCACACTCCACCCTTTGGTGCAATTGCTGCCATAAGAGCATGAGTAATTTGACCTTCTAGGGAGAATAGCAGGATGGAGGTTGTTTAGCCCTGGGGCTGTCTGAGTCAACAACATCTAGTCCCTAGCCCACTTCCTGAACACTCCTTGTGCCTGGGCTTTGAGACCCTTTGAGCACAAAGTGCTCATTTCCTGTGGCCAGGAAAGACGGCACTGGTTCCTGAGGACAGCTCATCTCCCTCATTACGGCGCTCATAAAACTGCTTCAAGGAGCCTGACTTATGGCTGCTCGGCTTGCCAAGCTCCTCTTTGACAAGGAGCTACTTCGGTAATTTGGTGCTAGGAGATGTGCAAGAGAAACCAGGTCCTTTGAGTCCAGGAATTATTTATGGTCCCAAGAAGAGAGAATGTCATTCGGAGAGATAACAAGCCTCCACCAGCACAACAGGCTGTTTAATGTGCCACAGGGGATGACAGGCAGCTTCAGTGTCCCAGTACCAGGAAAGGAGGAGAGATCTGAACACATGGGTTGTCTGTCCCATGGGAGATCCTGTGCCAGATGTAGAAATGACCATAGCTATCAAGGATGGAGTCTTACCCACTGGACCAGGTCTGTATTACATGTCATTATACATTAATTCTTTAATGCTTCCAACATTCCCATCCTGTCTTGTTAGTGAGGAAACTGAGCCACAGACAGGTTATATAGCTTGCTGTAGATCACACCGCCGATGAGTGGCCAAGCAGGATGTTAATCCAAGTAGGTCTGCCTCTATGTTTGTGCCCAAAAGCACCACATAGTCACAGTTTACAAGGAAATTGAACTTTAAGTCAATTTGGTGAGATGAAATGTTCATATGTTTTAACTGACCTTGAATAATCCCTTAAAGTGCCTAGACAGTTCATTTAAACCACAGGGTCTGATCTATTAATCCACACATGCTACATTCACATCAGTGAGCTACCATGCTAAACAAGTCCATATGGGAATGTTGGTGCTTTTAGGTGAATTATACGATCCACAGAGGTGAAGGCGGAGAGACAGGGTTCTAGAGTCCCCTACCAACTTGGTGACTCTAATATTTATCTTCTGTGACCTTAATGCATGCCACTTGTCACAGAATATATTCCAATCTTGAGTGATTAGGGATGGCATTCTTATGCCTAAATCCAAATTAACTGAGCCTGATACAATGAGATCCCATTAGAATATAGCTTTGGAGCCAGATAAGCCAGGATTAGAATCTATTGTCTGAGGTACCGGAGGTATAAATGTGGACAATTTGCTTGCCCTTCCAAAAGTTCAGTGTCTGGATTTCTAAAGTGGCTATAGCAATACCGCGATTTAGTTGTGTGTAAAATTTCCTATAGCTTGAGCATACAGAGATCCAAATAATTAACTGTCGCCTCCTAATAGTTCTTTGGCCCAGGGCAAGTCCCATCATCCCCAGGCTTCATTTCTGTCATCTGTAATATGGGTATAAGGCTTCTGCCTCAGAATGTCACTGTAAGGCAGTGCAAAGGTGCTCTACAGGTGATGTATGATGATTCTCTCAACTGTTTGTATACAGTCTTTTTCTTGACTCTTTGAAATTGTGAGGGGAGAAAAACGCAGGAGGGCCCTGACCCTGAAGCTCTCATGTCTCCACTTTTTCTATGAAGTGTGGTTGTATGACTTTGGGTGAGTGGCTGAGCCTCTGTGAGCATAATAAGCTTGCCCCACTATCAAGTTAAGTTTATGATATGTACTTCCTGAGGTTACCCCGAGAGTTATCTGCAGAAAAGTGTTACGCACGTGGTTTAAGTGCTCAGAGCGTTTCCGGAATCTGAATTTCCCTAGCGAGGTCAATTTGAGGTGCTCTCCATACACAGAGTAGGAAAAGTACGCAGTGGTCGCGGTGCCGAGCTCAGGTAGCTGAGATGCTCCCAGGGGACCACAAGGCTCCAGCGCCTCCCCCCTCCTTCGCCCTCCCCTCCGTTGCCATGGCCACCGGTTCAGGCCCGGAGCAGGACCAAGGCGTGTTCAGTGCAATCTCCGCCTTTCCAGAGTGGCCATTGGCTGGAGCAGCCACGTGACCCGCTCCGGTATGCTAATACATGGTAATCGCCCCCAGGCCCCTCCTCCGCGGGCCGCGGCGGGGCAGCCAGCAGGGTGCGCGGCGGAGAGCCGAGGGGGCGGGCTGAGGGGCGGCCCCGGGAGAGCGCGGCCAGGTGGAGGAGGAGCGCGGAGGCCACCGCAGGTAACGGGCGGGCGCGTGCGCGCTGGGGCCGGCTGGCGGCGGCGGGGCGGCGCGCGGGGGACACCCGGCGCGGCGCGGCGGGCTTAACCCTTTGGGCACCCAGCTGTCACGGGGCGGCGAGCGGGCCGGGCCGCGTGAGGCTGGGCAGCGCGGTGGACACCGGCTCACCGCGGACCCGGACCCGCCCGGCCGCCGTGAGGACCGCGGCGATCTCGCGGGCCCGGGGCTCGCGGGCGACTGGGAGAGAGCCGCTGAAGTCCCCGCAGTCGCGCGATCTCGGGGGCGCGTGGCCTCCTTACGTGGAGAGGCCCGCCCCCTGTGGCCCGTGTCCTCGCGGGGACTGCGGGGGACACCAGGGTCTGGCCTGCCCACTGCGCTGCCTGCTCTGCAGCGGCCTGACAGCCCAGCTACTAGCACTTTTGATCCCTAGTTAAGCCTGGTTGGGGTTGCTGGAGGACGAAGGGGTTGCTGGAGGACGAAGATCGAGCCAGTGTGTGTGGGGGGGGGGGGGGCGGGGGGGGAGCAAACTGTGGCGGTGGTTGTTACTGGAAGGAGAAAACAAGAGCTATCTCGTTAAGCAAAAGCAGGTCCCAAGGTACGAGAAGGAGGGGTATCCAAGGCAGGCACTCCCCTCTCCCCCCCCCCCCCCCAGTCCTGTTTTCTGACCTGACACCGGTAGGGAAAGATTCTTGCAGGACACCAGGGTTTGTTGTCATGTCCAGAGGAAGCTCCTGCTTGGCTTGAGTTTCTAGCGAATTTCTTACAATGCTAGGTTTAAATCAACTTCCTCCTCCCTCTTTGCTCCTAGGTCTGCTACAGAAATGTTGTCTTCTAATTACCCCCTCCCCCAATTCACTAAGACGGGTGGCCTCTTTAGGCTCGTGGTGTAATTTAGCCTTGGCCACAATAGAAATGCTAGCGCGGAGATGTGCTGCTAATATCAAGGCGGCCCCGAGAGGTTTAGCGTGGAGGGGAAATGCTCGCGTCTCCAGGGTATGAAGAACAGCCTAATGTGCCGTTGTGGATGGAGCTTACTTTATGAGTCTCGAATCGTTTGTTCCCAACAAGGGGAAACGGGCTTCCAAGTGAAGAGCCACAGCAACCAAACCGAGTTCTGCAAATGAAGTGCAAATTGTACTTGCAGGCTGCTCTTGGTGTATTTATCCACGCAAGGAGGAACACTTGGTATATGCCAGGCACTCTGTTGTGTCTAGAGGAGGCAACACTGGGGAAGATAATTAGCCCTTGTCCTCAGAGAGGTGGTGGGAGAGACAAAATTGTTAGCCAAAGTGATAACAGAACACCAGATGGAGCAAGAACGAATCTGGTAAACGGGTCTAAGGTCAGAGAAGGCTTCCCAGAGAGCATACTTCAGCAAGGTGCTGAAGGGTGAATAGGAGTTTGTCACAAAGATTAGAAAGGACACCCAAACAAAGTTCAGTGAGTGCTCCCACTAAGGAAAATTGTATCTCACAGGAATAGCCCCCCTTTTTTATTTGGGAAGTGGCTTTATATTGCAATCATGTCTCCTTTCCTTTATCATGTAACTTTTTAGAAGCTGGCTTATATGTCTCATTGCTATCACAATTTTCCAGTGATATTTTCCCATCTATCCCCCCCATGGGCTTTTTTGAGCCTCACTCTTGCCTTTTGTCACCCACGGCTTCCGAGAAAAGGTTCAACAAGTGGAAATGGAAAATGGTGGTCCTCAACAACCTCAGGGTAGAGAGCCTGAACCCTGGGCACAATGCTGGACACTCAAGGCAGCATCGTAGGAGGGCAAACGTAAACCACATGCCAGAAAGTCACTGTCGGGGAAGCAATGGTGAGCCTCGAAACTGTGACTCCCAGAGCAGTAAGATCAGACACTAGAGAGTGAGTCAAGGAAGGACTGTAGCCGGGATGGTTGTGCACTTCTGTAATCCCAGCACTTAAGCAACCGAGTGAGGCAGGAAGATCTCAAGTTCCAAGCCAGCCTGGGCTACATACAGAGTTCTAGGTCAGTCTAAACAACACAGTGAGTTCCAGGCAGGTCGTAAATCGTGTAAACAGGCCGGAACCTGCTGTTAATGCTGCCAGCCATGAACAACAGCAGTGAGTCTGACAGCTTGAAACAGCTGTGCAGAACGGGACCGGCCCATCCCCTGCATAGACTATTTCCTGTGCCACCTCCTTCCTGTTCTCACTCCCTCCTTACTGCTATCCTTCCCTCCCCTTAGCGCCATTTCCACCTACGATTCACTTCTGTAGTTTCTTAAACTGAGATTTTAACTATTGGAGCCGATTTCCAGAACTGCAGTCAGCTGACCAGCCTGTTTTTACTTCCTGGTCATTTGGAAGGAAAGCAAGGATGGGTGCAGAATGCAAAAGATGGATCTCATCCCCAGAATTCAATACATGTTTGAATCAGATAAAGACCCGTTAGCTTTACTTAACCCAACATTTCTGTGTGTGTGTGTGTGTGTGTGTGTGTGTGTGTGTGTGTGTGTGTGGCGGGGGAGGGTATGCATGTACAACGCCTGTGTATATGTGATGTATGTGTGATGTGTGTGTATGTGTGTGCAGGCACGCACATGCCGCAGCATATATGGAGGTCAGAGGGCAACCTCAGCTGTCAGTCCTCACCTTCCACCTCTTTGAGGGCCTGGCTGCTGCTGCTGCTGCTGCTGCTGCTGCTGCTGCACCCTGTGGGCCAGGTTAGCTGACCTGTGAGCTTCTAGGGGTTCTCCTGTCTCCATTTCCCACCCCGCCACAAAAGCACTGAGATTATGACACTCAGGTCCTCACATTGCATGGCAAATATTATACCCACTGAACCATCTCCACATACACACACCCAAGCTTCTTTTGAGAATGAATCATACTAAGTCTTCGAAGCCAAAGGTTAAGCCAAGTAAAAGGAGGTGGCTCGGGTGGTCCCGGCTGTGCTCTGGCCTAGCAGGTTCTGTCAGTGCTGTGAGCATGAGCTAGCCTTCCAGCAGCCTTCTCCGTCAACCTAGTGACTGAACACCTACTTGTGTGCAAACCCTGCACAGTATTTGTGCCTTGGAGGAGACAGGAAATGAGGGAGGTGGCGTGGGTTGGGGTATTCACAGTTTAGAAGGATCTGAATCCTGTTTCTACTGTACTAGCCACATGGCTTAGGGTAAACTCCTTGACTTTGGTTTCTTCATCTGTAATAATGCCACTGGCTTCGTGTGTGTGTGTGTGTGTGTGTGTGTGTGTGTGTGTGTGTGTGTGTGTGTGAAGTAAACAGATCCCAAATGTAAGGCAGCAGTCGGCACCACTTTGAGCTGTAAAGTATTACACTGGTTTAGAAAGGAAAACCATCCAGCACTGTGATTCCCAGGAAGTGTTGTTCAGAGCCATGGGGGAGCCAGGTGTGCCAGCACGTGCCTGTAACCTCAGCATGTGGGAGGTAGAGGTAGGAGGATTAGGAGCTCAAGGTCATCCTCAGCTACATAGTGACTTTGAAGCCAGTTTGGACTACAGTAACCCCCCCGCTCTCAAAATGCAAATCAAGAGAGCTGGCTTAGTGGATCAAAGCTCTTGCCTTGCAAGCCCGACAGACGGTTTCCTGGAGCTCATTTAATAGCTGGATGTAAGCCAGGCATAGTGGCGCACAACTTTAACCCCAGCACTGGGGAGGCAGAGGCAGGCAGATCTCTGTGAGTTTGAGGCCAGCCTGGGCTACAGTGTGAGTTCCAGGACAGCCAGAGCTACACAGTGAGACCCTGTCCAAAAAAAAAAAAAAAAAAAAAAAAAAAAAAAAAAAAAAAAAAAAAAAAAAAGGCTGGATGGGAAACATCGTGTTTGTAATCCCCTCTTTTCCTCAACTGGGAAGTGGGAGGTGGACTGGGGAGAATGACCTGGAAACCCATTGGGCCAGCCGGAAGTACAGCACCGCAGGGGATGGAGGATGAGAGCCAACCCCCTACAGAGGTTGTCCCCTGACAGCCACAGCATGTGCCTGCCCCACCCCTCCCTCTCACACACATGCACACAAATAACAGTAATAATAATAATAACCGCATTAAACAGTGAAAGCAGCAGAATGAACCCAGAGCCATGATGGATTCTTCTGGAAGAAAGATGGGAGGAATTCCTGGACAGAAAACACAGTGCTCATAAAATGTGAAGCCAGCATGTTTCGAGAGTTTCAGGGATCAGCTGACAGGGCTGACCAGTCCAGCAAGCTCAAGGTCAAGTAGACAGATTGTAGGATCAGAGGAGCTGGTTGGAGGCATGAATCGGCAATCTGAAAAGTTAAGGTTCTGTCCTACAGTTGGGAAGTGGAAGATTTGGGCTTAGGTAAGTGTGGTGTCGTGAAAGTAATATTTGAGAAGGTTCCCCACGGTAGGGTGGAGACTGGAGTTTGGAGAAAATGGACCGCAAAGTCAGCAAGTTACCCGGTGTGGCTGGGACAGGGTAAGGAACAGGGGTGCTGTGCTGAAAAGAGGTGAGTCCAGCCAGTAATGAGCAAGACTGTGACTGGAGAGCAAAGACAAAGACAAAATGACACCAGTGTAGTCTTGACCCTGGGTGGACAGTTAGCGAAATGAGCCAGACCACACGGAAGACTGGTTTAGGGAGAAGAAGAGGTAAGTGCTAAAGTATCTCGAAGCAATACTCAGACTTCTCAGGGGGAAAACCGTGTTCTTGGGAGCAGGAGGTGACTGGTGTTCCAGAGAGAGAGGTCGGGAGTCTAATACGGAGACTGTAACAGTGGAAGCTATGAGGTTAGCGGAGCTCACTGAGGTAACAACATAAAAATACTAGTGTCGAGATCTGAAGATGGAGCCCAGAGACTGCCTCCCTTAGGGAGCAGGGGGAGGGGATAGAGTCCACATGGCAGAGAACAAATAGCATCCAAGAAACAAAAGCACTGTTCAACTTAGTTATGTGACTCGGGCATCCCACCCACCATCATGTGTGGTGTCTCTGATGGACACATGTCCAGACAGACATGCTGTTGGCTACGGGTATGGAGTATCACACGAGTCCAGGGAAGAAAAGGGTTGACGTGGAGAAATTAGCAGCAATGTGAAACTGTAGGGAGCTGGTGAGGAATGTGTGTTTTATTTAATAACTAGGAGGCCATTTATAACTTTTTTTTTTTTTTGGTTTTTCGAGACAGGGTTTCTCTGTGTAGCTTTGCGCCTTTCCTGGGACTCACTTGGTAGCCCAGGCTGGCCTCGAACTCACAGAGATCCGCCTGGCTCTGCCTCCCGAGTGCTGGGATTAAAGGCGTGCGCCACCACCGCCCGGCCATTTATAACTTTTTAAATGATAACATCAGTTAGGTGGGGGATTGGGCATAGGAACACTAGGTAGCCGGAGACAAAGAGGTGCGTAGCACGAGGCACAGATTAGAAATGGCAACAGTGTGTAGACTATCCTTGCACATTTGCCACTGAAGGAAGGAAAGTGATTAAACTTAGCCTTCCCTGTCTGCCTCATAATTTTGTTCTGAAATATTCTGGGTTTTTTATACCTTTTACTGGTGGTTTATTTCTGTGTGTGCGCATGCACACTTGTGTGTGTCAGTACATGTGCATGCACGTGCATGCATGTGGAGGCTAGAGGACAGCCTCAGTGTGTGTGCATGCATGTGTGCGTGCATGTGGTGGCTAGAGGACAGCCTTCCTTGTCAAACCGCAGATGCTGCTAATCTTGAGGTTTTTATTGTTATTGTTTGTTGTTGTTGAGATAGGGTCTCTTGCTGGCCTGAAACTCACAGGTTTAGACAAGGCTGTTGGGATCCCAGCAAGCAGCAGGGATCCACCTGTCTCCACCTCCCAGCTCTGGGATTACAACAGCACATGCTGACATTTCCAAAACAAAACAAAAATATAAACAAACAAACAACCCTAGGTTCTGTGATGGACCCAGGGCTTCATGTCTGTATGGCAAGCATGTTACAAACTAGTCAGCTTCCCCACCCCAGCAATTCACTTCTTGAACTTTAAAAATTGCTGTCTGCACCATGTTTCAAACAATAACCATAGAGTTTCCATTTATTGAGTGCTTGCTGTAGACTGGGAATTTTGCTCTTTACCCCATTAAATTCCTCACAATCCTGGAAGAAATTGCCTTAAAGACGCTTAGCAAATGAGTATCAGGATAGGGTCTGTGACTCAGGGCTGGCCAGTTCTGACTCAGGCTTTACACATGACCATGCTGTACTGTGTTTGGAAGCAGGACTGGCTCTATGAGGCTGCAGCCTACATCTTGAGCTCAGAGGGCCATATGCTTGTCTTAATGCCTCGTGACTGCTGTCTGTGATCTTGGCTGTTGGGACAGGGCATGCGCACACCAGGGCTTATGTGTGGAGGTCAAAGGACAACCTCTGGTATTGGTTTTTTGCCTTCTGCCTTGTCTGTGTTTGAATAGCTGGCACATGAGCTTCTGGGAATCCTCCTGTCTCCACGTCCCATGCTTAGGAGTGCTGGGAGGACAGCCATGTACTAACACATCCAGCTTTATGTGGGGTGTAGGGATTTGAACTCGGGTCTTCATGCTCGCACAGCAAGCAGGCTGGCCTACTAAGCCACCTCTCCAACCCTTGAAAACTTTATAATTTGTAACAAGAGGCCCGGAGTGTTCATCTTGTGATAGGTCTCATAGATTATGTAACCAGTTCTGGCTGAAGGCATCAGCAAGATGCCTCCTAAAGCTGGAAAAGCTTTCTCTTTTTTTTTCTTTTCTGTGGCCCTTATTTTGGGTAGGTTGTTTGGTGGCCCAAAGTCCTTACTGTGCCGTGGCAATGATCACATTTCATTTGGTCCTCACGTTTTGGAGACTCTTTGGGTCTAGAATGGTGGTATAGAGGACAACAGGGGAGTATTTTGAACTTCAACTTGATACCAGCCAGCATGAGAGGACAGAGAACTAGGAAAGCCTTACCGGATGGAACTGCAGTCCTGGGGATACCTTCTGCGCCCACTTAAAACTACATGAGTTCACTTCTATTTGCTTTTGTGGTCCTTTGCAAGCCTTTTGTTCATGGGAGGTCTAGGAGACTTTTTCATCTGCTGAGAGAGAAATGGGTTGGACAGGTGTGCTGTGATTGTCTGCCCGATCTCGAACCCCTAACCAGGCGGTGCCCCTCTTCCCCCTCAAGCCATGGACTCCCTGTAGGGTGGAACCACAGGCCAGTTCCCACAGCTGCCTGCACGGCTCATGGCACACTCTAGCCTTTGTTCCATGCTCTGCTGGTCTACACACAGGGGCTCTTTCTCCTTTGTGCGTTCATTCATAGTCACCTGGTGCTGGCGAGTTAAGTTTCTGTGTTCAT
Organism: Peromyscus californicus insignis; assembly: GCF_007827085.1. Taxonomy (NCBI): domain Eukaryota; kingdom Metazoa; phylum Chordata; class Mammalia; order Rodentia; family Cricetidae; genus Peromyscus; species Peromyscus californicus. The sequence continues at coordinate 25,893,935 of NW_026294573.1, read as the reverse complement.
GGTTATTGCTGCCCCCAAACCATTTTCCACTCACCCTGTTGTTCCCCCACTCCTCCATGTAACAATGTAACCAAATACTGACTAAATCCTGACATAGCTTGAGACTAACCAACCCATTGGTCGAGCCCTATCAGCCTCGTGGAGGAAGCCAGACAGGGTTCACCTCCTTTCTTTATCTGTCTCCTTCCTATTAATTGTGCATGTTCTTCCCTTCCACTCCCAACACAGGCCAAGTAAATTTAAGAATGTGTAAGAATGGGAACATGAAAAGATTTTGGGGTACATCTGTAGCATATGTCTTGAACCAAACCTTCAATGGTTTTCTGTAGGCTCCTTCTGGGCAAATGGCGGTCTTGCTACAGTAGGTGAAGTGGGGGTCTGCTACAGTAGATGAAGTGGTCTGCTACAGTAGATGAAGTGGTCTGCTACAGTAGATGAAGTGGTGGTCTGCTACAGTAGATGAAGTGGTGGTCTGCTACAGTAGATGAAGTGGTGGTCTGCTACAGTACATGAAGTGGTCTGCTACAGTAGATGAAGTGGGGGTCTTGCTACAATAGGTGAAGTGGGGGTCTCCTACAGTAGATGAAGTGGTCTGCTACAGTAGATGAAGTGGTGGTCTGCTACAGTACATGAAGTGGTCTGCTACAGTAGATGAAGTGGGGGTCTTGCTACAATAGATGAAGTGGGGGTCTCCTACAGTAGATGAAGTGGTCTGCTACAGTAGATGAAGTGGTCTGCTACAGTAGATGAAGTGGTGGTCTCCTACAGTAGGTGCAGTGGTGGTCTCCTACAGTAGGTGAAGTGGTGGTCTCCTACAGTAGATGAAGTGGTGGTCTCCTACAGTAGATGAAGTGGTGGTCTGCTACAGTAGATGAAGTGGTCTGCTACAGTAGATGAAGTGGTCTGCTACAGTAGATGAAGTGGTGGTCTCCTACAGTAGATGAAGTGGTGGTCTCCTACAGTAGGTGCAGTGGTGGTCTCCTACAGTAGGTGAAGTGGTGGTCTCCTACAGTAGATGAAGTGGTGGTCTCCTACAGTAGATGAAGTGGTGGTCTGCTACAGTAGATGAAGTGGTGGTCTCCTACAGTAGATGAAGTGGTCTGCTACAGTAGATGAAGTGGTGGTCTCCTACAGTAGGTGAAGTGGTGGTCTGCTACAGTAGATGAAGTGGTGGTCTCCTACAGTAGATGAAGTGGTGGTCTCCTACAGTAGGTGAAGTGGTGGTCTCCTACAGTAGATGAAGTGGTGGTCTGCTACAGTAGATGAAGTGGTGGTCTGCTACAGTAGGTGAAGTGGTCTCCTACAGTAGATGAAGTGGTGGTCTGCTACAGTAGATGAAGTGGTGGTCTGCTACAGTAGGTGAAGTGGTCTGCTACAGTAGATGAAGTGGTGGTCTGCTACAGTAGGTGAAGTGGGGGTCTGCTACAGTAGATGAAGTGGTGGTCTCCTACAGTAGGTGAAGTGGTGGTCTCCTACAGTAGATGAAGTGGTGGTCTGCTACAGTAGATGAAGTGGTGGTCTGCTACAGTAGATGAAGTGGTGGTCTGCTACAGTAGGTGAAGTGGTCTGCTACAGTAGATGAAGTGGTGGTCTGCTACAGTAGGTGAAGTGGTGGTCTGCTACAGTAGATGAAGTGGTGGTCTCCTACAGTAGGTGAAGTGGTGGTCTGCTACAGTAGGTCCTTAGTACCTGTTGCTGTGGAACACCCTCCCAAGCATATCTGCTTACAACCTGCAGGCTCTCTTTCTCCGTGAAGATTCATCCCCAGTGTCATTTTTCAGGGGCCTTTCAGCTCACTTTCTCTCCCATCATCCTTTCTACCCTGCCACCTCATCATAGCACCTGCCACACTGTTGCAATTTTGGGGACTGTATTTTTCCACCCCCATGACTCTGTTCCTAATGCTGTTCTCTGAACGTAATAGATGCTTCATAAATGGTTGTTGAATGAACTTCATACTTTCATTCTCCTCTAGAAAACAGCAGAGTCTCCAGGTTTGTGCCCTGTGAAAAATACACTCTTCTTTGTTCCCCCTTCTGTAGACTCAAGTGTCATTGATATTAAAGGAAGAAACTGTAAAGAAACTACTACATATGCAAAGGGCGCTTGACCTGGCGATTCAACTTGCTCTGGGGAGGGCTGCTTAACCTTGTTGCGGTCTGTAGGCCCCTGTGCCATCCCTGTTCTGGAGCCAGCTCTGTCCCTCCTAAATAACAACGTATGCTGAAGTCAGCATTGGTTCATTGTTGACGTCAGGGTCTGTGTGCAGCTTACTGCTGTATTCCCAACACCAAGCTGTCTGATAAATACTTGTCAAATGAATGAACGAAACTCCATGCTTGATAGCACATGCCCCCTTCCTGCCACCCAGGTCCTCAATCTCTGTCATCCAGAGCCTCTGGTTTGCTTCCTTATCCCATGGGACCTAGACTTGTCACCTAAGCTCTTGACTCTCCCCCTGCTTACTCAGAACTCAAGTGCCTATTTGTCTCCTGATCATTGTAACCTATTACACCCCAGACGCCCGTAGGAGAAGATCCCTCTTTCTACCTGCAACCAAAAATATCCAGAATTCATGTGTTGTTCATATCCAGAATTACGTTCAGATCTCTAAAGAAAGTGAGCAGGAAAATACATTGGAAAGGGTGGGCGGGTTCTAGCAATGCAGGGAATGCTCTGCTGCAGGTGTCAGATGCTGTCTGATGGAGGCAGGATGGGAAGACACAGGAATTATAGGAAAGAGAAGCCCCTCACCCCAGAGTTTCCTTGAAGTCTCTCACCAGCTAGGAGAATCCCCACACAGTTAACTTCTGCTGTGAGGAATGTGTTCTTTTCACATAGAGAGAGATAGCAACAAACCACGCTAAGGCCTGACTGTCTATGTCCTCATATAGGGCCTCACTCCCCTCCCACACATTTTCTGGGACTCGAAAACAAGACTACATTTACAGTGATGATACCATGCTTCTTGTCTCTTGGTGACCTTACCATTAGTCCTGTCAGGTGCCCCCTCAGGAACCACCCTGAGGTCCCCTTCAAGTTACTTGGCAACCAGTTGCCATGATAGCTTTAAACCTAACCAAAGTAGTGTCTGTAACTACTGTAAAGGCAATGGATTGTGGGAGCTGGAGATGGCTCAGTGGGTAAGAGCGCTTGTCCCTCCAGCGACCTTATCAGGCAGCTCACAGCCACCTTAACAGTCGGTTTTTCTTCTGGCCACTACAGCACACATGTAGACACACAAGCACAGCACACATGTAGACACACAAGCACACACATGCACATTAAAAAACGAAAAAGACAGTGATTCCTTAGAGAAGCCCACATCCATGCCTCTGAGTATGTCTTTCTGTCTTTGGACTCCCTCTCTCTCTCTTTCTCTCTTTCTCTTTCTCTCTCTCTCTTCTCTCTCTCTCTCTTTCTCTCTTTCTCTCTCTCTCTCCCCGCTCTCTCAACACTCATATTTAACGTCCATACTAAAATGTCTTTAATAAACCTCGACTCTGCTTCAAAAAGAAAAAGTTGGCAAATCCTTTTTTGGGTAGAAACCGAGGTCTGCAATTTTGCGAGCTTCATCAAGTCCCCAAACATTCGTTTGTAAACCAATCAGTGAATTGAAGGGGAGGAGAAGCCAGTGTGTAAATACAGTTGCCGGCCGGGAGATTTCCCTGACAGAAGTGTGAATGTCACAAGGATGTACACAGGACAGATGGCACTGTGGGACCTGATAGTCCTGTCCTTTCTCATGGGATCAGTGAGGCTCGAGGCTTTTCCAGGGGCTTGAGGAGGAAGCTCTCCAGGGCAGGGCAGCTCTCCAGGACAAATGATGGCTGTCACGGAGCACCTGTTCCTTTGGGTAACTATCTGGAAGCGAAAAGTTCCTGTGAACCCATTTACGAAATAGGATTGTTTTATTTCACAAGTGTTTATTTGGCACTTTTTCAAACGGTCCATTGCACACAAGAGACGATGGTGGTAAAAGCGTGGCCGTAGTTTGAAGGCTGGAGTTCACACTTAGATGTTTTGCAAACTTGACCCTAAGTTACTTTTTTTAAGTATAAGGAGATCTGAGCATTTTTAAAATGTTTTGATGCTTTCGTAGAAACAGTGTTAACACTGGGGCCATAATGGTGCATGCCTGTGATTCCAACACTTGGAAGTCTGAGGCAGGAGGATACTAAGTTCAAGGCCAGTCTAGGCTACATAGTGAGAGCCTATCTTCAAAGAAAATTTGGGAAAATGGATCAAGGAGATGACTGGACGGGGTGAGTAAAGGCACTCAATACCCAAGCCTGACAATCGTAGATGTCTGAAACCAACAAGGTGGAAGGAGAGAATTGACACCTGCAAGCTGTCCTCTGTCTCCCATGTGTTCTGTGGCCTGTGTGGGTCTACATACATATGCATGCACACCCACACACAAATAAATAATGTAAAAGAAAGTAAGTGGAAAGAGTGTGAGCAGTTTATCTCCTGCTGCTTCTTTTGTTTGTTTGTTTTTTCGAGACAGGGTTTCTCTGTGTAGCTTTGGAGCCTGTCCTGGAACTCACTCTGTAGACCAGGCTGGCCTCGAACTCACAGAGATCCGCTGGCTCTGCCTTCCAAGTGCTGGGATTAAAGGCATGCGGCACCACTGCCTGACTTCCTGCTGCTTCTTCCTTTGATTCTCAGTAAAATCCTCTTTCTGACTCATAAAGCAGAGTCTCAAGGTAGGTTTCTGACTAGGGACAGAGTCATTTTTCCTGCAAATAAGGGACTAGGGAAGGACACATCTGTCTCCATTGTGGCTGAGATAACAAGAGCCCCCATTTCTTACCCCTTTTCTCTTATGCTTTGTTTAAAAGAAGTGTGATTTTCAAGCCCTGTTGTGCTTTAATGCATGGATGGTTTGCTCCATGAGTGGCTGTCACTGTCACAGTGACTCCTGTCACTGACCTGTGTGGAGCAGGAGATGGAGGCCAATCGGAGGGACACTTAGGTTCCAGCCTTGTCTCTGCCACTCAGCTATGACCCGCATTCTTCCTCCAGTCCCAATCTGTGCCCGTGTCTTCTTGTGTTTGATGGGAATCCCCATAGCCCGTACCTTGAAGAACTAATGAAATGAACTAATGAGATGGTCTAAGGTATTTGCTGTGTAGTGAGGCTGTGTTTGTTTGCTGTGACCTCCTATTTAATTCCATTTGAAATGGGGAAGCTGAGATGTGCAGAGATACAGAGCCTTCCTGGAAGTTGCAGTAATGAGTCTGGACTCCAAGAATTCTCCTTCTTTTTTTTTTTTTTTTTTTTTTTTTTTTTGGTTTTTTCGAGACAGGGTTTCTCTGTGTAGCTTTGCGCCTTTCCTGGATCTCGCGCTGTAGACCAGGCTGGCCTCGAACTCACAGAGATCCGCCTGCCTCTGCCTCCCGAGTGCTGGGATTAAAGGCGTGCGCCACCACCGCCCGGCTGAATTCTCCTTCTTAATTGAGTACTGATGTTCTTTCATTCCAGTTAGCAAGAGGGAGAAAGGCAGAATTCAGATAAAGAAAAGACTTTTAAAATAGAAGCTATTTAATCCCAGCACTCAGGAGGCAGAGGCAAGCGGATCTCTGTGAGTTCAAGGCCAGCCTGGTCTATAGAGTGAGTTCCAGGACAGGCTCCAAAGCTACACAGAGAAACCCTGTCTCGAAAAACCAACAAAAATAAAAATTAAAATAGAAAATAAAATAGAATTTCCTTACAGAAGATAAAGTATGTGAACGTGACATCACGTTTGTCTCCAGTGCATGTAACCTGTGGCCTGCATATATCCAGGATGAATATTAATGGCTATGAATTTGACCCAACACATTTCCATATTTGTAGATGTCAAGGTCATGGACACCCCTGCTTAGTGTTATTTCTTTCATTTTTCTATTAATAACTCAAAGTGTTTGTTTGAGAAGTAGAGTTTTTGTTGATTGTATCATCCATACCCTGACTCTGTTACTTAGGAATAATGCAAGTATAAACTTGTTCATTACAACTTGGTCTGTGACAATGTGCTCCCATCCCCCAAGGAAAAAAGCAATTAGGCTTTTATTAAATTTTACAGCAAGGGCTTAATTTTTCACAGCATTGCTGGCTATGATTATTTGTCCCTTATAGAAAATATTTAGAATTAAACCATTTTTATGAACTGCTCCTGTTCTTTTTTAAAATAATTTTTTGAGAATTTCATACTTGAACACAGCTTGGTGTTCTTAATCCAATCCGGTTAAAAATCAGAATTAACTATTGTCGGAGAGTGACTGCATTCACTCCCGGCTGTGGAGAGTGACTGCATTCACTCCTGGTTGTGGAGAGTGACTGCATTCACTCCCGGCTGTGGAGAGTGACTGCATTCACTCCCGGCTGTGGAGGCATGCCAGGCCCTGGCTGGGGGCTGGCTGTATTAACTGGTCTTGTGTGTCAACTTGACACAGGTAGAGTCATCAGAGAGGAAGGAGCCTCAGTTGAGGAAATGCCTCCACGAGATCCAGCTGTAAGACATTTTCTCAATTAGTGACCAACGGAAGAGAGAGCTCAGCCCATGGTGGTTGGTGCCATCTCTGGGCTGGTGGTCCTGGGTTCTGTAAGAAAGCAGGCTGAGCAAGCCATGGGAAGCAAACCAGTAAGTAGCTCCCCTCCATGGCCTCTACATCAGCTCTTGCCTCCAGAATCCTGCCCTGTTTGAGTTCCTGTCCTGACTTCCTTCAGTGATGAGCAGCAAAGCCAGAGTATGTAGATGGTTTTTTTTTTTTTTAACTCTGAGGGCCTACCAACCAGTTTCCAAATAAATACACGGAGACTTCTTTTTACTTATGAATGTCCAGCCTTAGCTTGGCTTGTTTCTAGCCAACTTTCCTAACTTAAATTATCCTGTTATCCTCTAATTACATTTTGCCTCTGAGCTTTTTACCTTTCTTTATTCTATATATCTTTCTTTCCTTCTTACTCTATGGCTGGCTGGGTAGCTGGCCCCTAACATCCTTCTCTCTCCTCCTTTTCTCACTCCTCCTCTACCCTAGATTTCTCCTCCTATTTGTCCTTTCTGCATGCCAGCTTTGCCTATTTCTCTGCCTAGCTATTGGCTGTTCAGCTCTTTATTAGACCAATCAGGTGTTTTAGACAGACAAAGTAACACAGCTTTACAGAGTTAAACAAATGCAGCATAAAAGAATGCAACACATCTTTGCATCATTAAACAAACATTCCACAGCATAAACAAATGTAACACATCTTCAACTAATATTCCACCACAGAAGTGTAAGCCAAATAAACCCGTTCCTCCCCAACTTGCACTTTGGTCATGGTGTTTGGTCGCAGCAATAGGAACCCTAAGACACTGGCCATTCCCAGAGGAGCAGCAGCATGGCCTGGAGCTGTGAGGTCCTCTTTGCCCAGAGCAGGAGCTGCCTTGAGTTTCAGTCATACATGTCTCCCCCTTGCTTCTTGTCACCATTCCGTATATTTGTATAGAGAATGAGTCTCTTGGCTCCCTTGAAACTTCACTGTTCCTCTTGCTTCCTCTGAGCCTCCAGTACTGTCAGCCTCCTGAGATGGACATGAGACTCTCTGGACCCTACTTGTCATCCCTTGTTCCCTTAGGAAGTCCTGTCTCAATCCCTCCTTTCCTGTTTCTCAAGGACACACGTCTCAGAATTGTAGACACATTGCTCTTTCCACGTTTTCAACAGTGCCCTGCCTATGACATCACTGTCCCAAAGGAGTAACTTCCCTGCTCCTACATAGAAAGAAATTAAAGATGAGATGGTATTTCTACTTTATTAGAAGATGGGGCTGTGTGCGGAATGGCTGTACTACATACTGATGACAGAGTACCGTTGGTGGAGCATTTACACTGTAAAGTTCTTATTTCATGCTCTCAACAGTTCTACAAAGGGAGTCAGGCAAATTGCCGCCATTAAATATCCTTTCTCCCAGTTTTCTTGACTCTGATTAGTGGTCTTAGAAAGAAAGCTGTTTTAGGGCCAGAGAGATGACTCTGTGTGTAAAAACTGTGCAAACGCCTGAGGACCAGAACTCAATCCCTGAAACCCATGGAAAGGGACAAGAAGAGGTTGGACTCTATAAAACTGTCCTCTGACTCCACATGTGTGAATGAGTGAATGAGTACACACGCGCACATTCTTATAATAGTAATGACAATAATGAATTATATATTTTTAAAAAATGTTTTCTTTGAATCACAAGAAGGCCCAGTGTGTTTCCAGGAATCCCCTGCTAAGTCTGCGATGAGTATCATAGGTGTATAGACTTGAGGCTGTGTGTTAACATCGTTCAGCTGCTTCAGTCCTTGGGGAGATTCTGCTGTGGTTTGGGACTAATCTCAGGTGACTATGACTGGAATATGGCTTCTGGGCACTGGTAAGTTTATTGTAGAGAGAGCCAAATATCCTTTACAAATAAATGATAAGTTGTAATTGCCGCACAACACAATTTATGATGTAGGCTGGATAACGACTCCTCAAATCTGGAGCCCAGATCTCTGGGACCTGCAAACGTTGCCTCAAAAGGAAAAGGCTCTTTGATGATGTGATTAAGATAAAGATCTTGACCAGAGAGAGTGTCTTGAACTGTCCAACCACGGACATCCTGGTAAGAGGGAGGCATAGATAGGAGGCAGCAGCCTGGGCTTAGAGACAAAGATTGGAGTGATAAGGCTGTGAGCCATAAGGAGTGCTGGAAGTTCCCGGAAGCTGGAAGACTCGGGGAACAATCCCTCCTTGGTCGTCACGGGGGTGCAGCCTCGCTGGCTGCTTTGGTTTTAGCCCAATGAAGCTAATATTGTACTTCTGGCCTCCAGACATTGAGGAGTTACATTTTGTTATTTCAAGCCACTAGATTTGTAGTAATTTGTTATGGCAGGAGCCGGGCTAACCCAGTGAGGACAGTCACTTACTTGCTTCATCATTCGCTTTGAGGTCAGATATATGAAGACAGCCATCAGCTGGCACATGGATAATTTCACCAGACATGTATGTAGTGTTTTCCGCATACTAGGCTCTGGATGAGCGTTGGCCGTGTTTCTACTTTACTCTGTGTGTGTGTGTGTGTGTGTGTGTGTGTGTGTGTATGGTGTGTGTGGTGTGGTGTGTTGTGGGTGTGTGTGTGTGATGGGATGTGTGTGTTTGGGATGTGTGTGTCTGTGGTGTGGTGTGTTTGTAGTGTGTGTGTGTGTGATGGGAGATGGGGGGGATATGTGGGGATGGGGCGTGTATGTGTGTATATGGTACTGTGGTGGTATGTTTGTGGTGTGTAGATGTAACCAATAAAATACCACCACAGTGGTGTGTGTATGTGGTGTGTTTGTAGTGGGGGGATGGTGTGAGGGATGTGTGTGGTATGTTATGTGTGTGTGTGTGTGTGGTGAGTGGTGTTTGTGTGTGCACACTTGCACACATAGCTGTGGAGACCAGAGATCAACCTCAGATGTCGTTCTTCAAGAGGTACCATTTTGTTTTTGGAAGCAGGGTCTTTACTGGGACCTGGGGCTCACCTGTTGGGCCCCAGCCGTGTGCCTGTCTGTCTCTAGGATTACAAGCACGTGCCACTGTGATCAGCTTTTTGCTTGGATACTTGGGTTCTGGGGATCAACCCAAGTGGCAAGTACTTTACCCACTAATCTCCCCGACACCCTCGTGTGTGTGTGTGTGTGTGTGTGTGTGTGTGTGTGTGTGTGTGTGTGATGGGATGTGTGCTCACCTTGAATCTTCATAGCAGCCATATAAAGGGTGTGCTGTTGTCATCTCCAGGTGTAGATGAGGAGGTTGAGGCACAGGAAAGTGGAGTGACTTGGCTAAAGTCAGGCAGCTGTGTGCAGTGAGACTTATGCCCGCACCCGAGGGAGCTGGCCCGGGAGTCCATGCTGCTGAGCACAGGGTCCTCGTCCTTAGGGCACAGAGGCGGTGTGACAATGTCTGCAAGCTCCCTGTCCTCCAGCCTTCATGTTGTCTGTGGTTTTGTCTGCACTTGTTCTCCTTGTTAAGGACCCTTCATCTTTGACACTTTCAGGATATTCCCTGTGGTTCTGGTTTCTGAGGGATTTGGGCATCACAGGAGGAGTAGATGGCTTCCCTCTTCACTTTTCTAGACATATTCATATAATATTGACATTATATCTTCCCTGAATATTTAGTGGAATTCACAAGTAAAGTCATCTTGTCTTTGTAGGAAGGTTTCAAACCATTTATTTATTTATTTATTATTTATTTATTTGTTTGTTTGTTTGTTTATTTGTTTATTTATTTATTATTTATTTCTGTAGACAGGGTTTCTCAGTGTAGCCCAGACTGTCCTGCTGGAACTCACTTTGTGCACTAGGATGGCATGGAACTCACAGAGATCTGCCTGACTCTGTCTCCCATGTGCTAAAGATTTGCTTATTACGTATACAGTGTTCTGTCTGCATTATGCCTGCGTGCCAGAAGAGGGCACCAGATCACATTACAGATGGTTGGGAGCTATCATGTGGTTGCTGGGAATTGAACTCAGGACCTCAGTGCTCTTAACCTCTGAACCATCTCTCCAGCCCCACACAAATTATTCTTAATAGATACAGTGTAACCAGCATGGTAGCACATACTTATAATCCCAGATACTCTGTAACAAAAAAAAATAAAAATAAATAAAATTAAAAAAGAGTGTGGGTGAGATAGAACTCTTCAGCTTGTCTGTTTCTTCATGTGTGAACTCTGATAGTCTGTGTCTTTCCAGGAAATGGTCCATTTCACCTGAGCTATGTAATGTATTGGCATAAAGTAATCCATAGTGCCGCCTCGTTGTCCTGTTAACGTCTGTGAGATTTCTGTCATCTCTGGGTTTTCCCCTTCCCATCACTCTGGCTGGAAGTTTGCAGTTTTACTGCTAGTTACCAAGAACCAGCTTTTCGTTTGGATGATCTTCCCGCCGCTGGTTATTTTGCCACCCCCACCCCCCCCGTTCATACTTTTTTGTGACTTGAATCTCATTTGTTCTTTTCTTACTTCTTAAGATAGACGCTGAGGTTAAAATTCCAGAGCTTTCTCTTCTCAAATGGATAGTTTAAGGCTAGAAAACCCTTTAAGTAGCACTTCTCTGTCTCTCTCACGGATTTTGTATAGAATGCTTTTTCATTTCATTACATTCAAAATATTTGCTAATTTCCCCTGTGATTTATTCCTTGACTCATGAATTATTTTAAAGTGTGTTCTTTCTCAAATATTAGGGGCTTTCCTAATGGCTCTCTCTTACTGACTTCAAATGTCATTCCATTGTGTGCTCCTGTGGTCCTCACTATTTAGTCCTGGCTAGCCTTGAACTCACAGAAGTCTGAGTGCTGGGATTAAAGGCATACACCACCGAGCCCAGCCTTTAATAGTACAGTTATTCTAGAGTTCATTTATTTAGTATTTATCTGTCTGAAAAGCTCAATTTTACCCTCATTTTGAGAGCTGTTTCCTGGGTGTGGAATTTGAGGCTGAGTGTTAATTTCTTTTTCATTTTTCTTCTTCAGTTTCTTTAAAGATGCCTGTCCACTGACTGCTGCGTACATCACGTATGAAAAGTCCCAGATCCTTCCTTTGCTCCTATGTAATGTGTCCTTTTTTCCTGAGTGTTTTCAGGATCTTCCTGTCATCAGCTCAGCAGTTTGACTATTTGTTCCTTGGAGTCATTTCCTTTCCATGAATTCTGCTTGGATGCGCTTCTTGGATCTGTGAATTCATGGCTTTCATCGAGTTTGGAAAACTTCACTGTTTCTGTTCCCTTCCACCCAGGTCCTTCTCCTTCTGGAACTCTGGTCTCAAGAACATTAGATTGTTGATGAGGCCAATGATGACAGCTTGTTTCTCTTTACTTCTGTCTTTCTTTCCTGCTGGGTCGTTCCTGATGCTATGTCTTCTCATCCATTGGTTACTCCGGTCTGGTCCGCTTTGGTCTCGGATGCTGTCTCTCCAATGACTGGAAGCTGGATTTGGGGTTTCTTACATTCCCCTTTGCCTTGTCCTCATTCTCACGTGTCTTCTGCCTCGTGAGCATGTGGGGTGCAGTTACAAATGCCGCATTAATGCCACGTCTGCCAGTCCTTCCCCTGCTGGGCTCTGGACTCTGTCTAGCTTCTTTGTCTGTCTTGTCGTTTTCATGGATACTAGTCATTGTGAATTTGATACTCCCATTGCTGAAGTTCATTCCATTCCTTTAATTCATTTTGAAATACAGCTGAATACCTGAATATAAATTACCCCTGTCCTGTGTGAACATGGAACTGTTCCGTCTACTCCTTTGAGGTGGTCTGGAGTAGTTCTCAGATACGTTGACGTGTCCATCAGAACTAAGCCAGACGCTCCAGGGAGGTCTGTGTGGAGAACAGAATCCAGAGTTTTCCTCCTCTCCTCTCATCCCCTCCTCTTTCCTCTCTCGACTCATCTCCCCTTCAGGTAGTTCAGCCATCTTCAGCCCTAGACCCCTCAGTCTTTTCCACCCAGGGAGCTCTCTACACAGTGTCCCCCCACAGTGTTCTGGAACTGCCCCAGGAAGCAGGCTGGAACTCTCTAGGGTTCACTTTGTATCTTTTTGCTCAGATATCACAGGCCTGTGTTTTCTGTCAGCTAATGTCTGAAAAACAGTGTTTTCTGTGTTTTGTCCAGTTTTTTAGTTGATTATGAAGGAAGGATAAATCATGTCCCTTCTTTTCTACCCTCTTGGTAAAAAATCTCTAACATTTCCAAGAGGCCCTATATTTAGATATAGCATTCACAGGGCCCTGGGATTGATACCCATCACCACGCAAACACACACACACACACACACACACACACACACACACACACACACACACACACACACACACATTTCCATTCAATACATGGTTTTTGGATAATTCATAATTCTTGTATGATATTAGAGGGACCAGCCTTAATATTATCATCCCAGGGGCTCAGGAGAGAACTACTAACGGCGAGGACTATTTTCAGGAAATAGAATCTCAGCACACCGAGCTCTATAGTCCACTTGCTTTAACTCCTCTGGCATAACATCCTGTATACCCAGCTTCAGTTCTTTTCTCATGTCTAGCTCCTTTCTTGCCTGATTTCTCTCTATACTTATCTATTGCTCCCTCTAAGTTCTATCTTAATTCTCTCGTCTTAATTCTGCCTCATCTAGGTCCTTTTCAGCTTGTTCTTGCCCATCTAGTACTTCCCATCTGACTCTTCCTCATCTTCCATCTCATTCCTCTGGTGCTCTCCTTTAGCCCTTCACTCTAATTCTTCCCCATCTCAGTTTGTTCCTCTCAAGTTCTTACCCGTCTAGTTCTTCCATTCTCTTTTCTCTTCTCTGTCCCTCCGTGCCCTGGAAGTCCTGGTATACAAAGCCAGGCTTCCAGGGTCAAACGGAGGGGTGATAAGAATCACATAGGGAGCCAATAACCTTTAATTATCATTTGCAACCCCAAAGGGAAGTAACCAATGGGGAAATGAATTAACTAAAGGCTAAATTTGGGTAATACCTAAGAAGAGGGAATCTTATGTGCTCAACTATAGTCTTAAACGTGATTAGTAGAAAATGTTAAGAATCTGTAAGTTGCTAGGTCAATGGGAGAAAATAAAACTGTCTTCTTTTTTCCTGTGGCTCCTATCTGTCCAAGCTATCTGCTGTTTTTCTGCAGGGTGGGGAAAAGTGTGCTCAGTCGCTAGGCAACCTGTGTACAGCTAGATGCCTCTGGTGATAATTAAAGGGAGATCTGGAACCGGAGGTAAGGTTTGGGAAAGGAGGAAGTAAAGCTTAATTGGCATATCCGCCAGGCCTTCTCAAACAGGTAGCCTGGATGCTTAAGTCTGTTCTTAGAGAGTACAGAGGTATCTCTGGTAAGGTACTTTCCTCCATCTGGGGATGGACCTGGCCGGATGCTGCCAATGACAATAATTACAGGGAGGCTTGAACTGGGGTTCTGGCTGAGCATAGCTGTCAGTGCAGAAGGTTATCCAAATATTCCTAGAGGTAGTTAGGTAAGGAGTTAGCAGTCTATAAAGTTAGTAAGGCCGTAAGAAAGGAGGGTCCGAGCTGAATTGTGTAAAGCTATTACTTAATGTCCACCTGACCTAGGTGGTGTCTCCTTGTGGAATTTACCTTAAATCAGGAGACTTGCATGTGGACTGTTATTACTACTAGTCCTTGAAAGTGGCCAAGGGAGATATCTGATTCCAGAGAAAGCCTTTCCTGAGGCTGTTCTCCAAATACCTGAAATGTGTATGTCCAGAGAGTGATTAGTCCACACTGTTAGCCCTTCTTGGGGAAAAGTCAATTGGGAAAACTATGAAGGCACACATAACTTTCATAACAGAAGACAGCTGATATATAACAAGCCAAGTAACATCAAAAACTCCTTGGGATTTGGCTTCCTCTGGAGGAATTCCCAGATTCCTCCAAGTAGTGACTTTGCCATAACCAGTTGAGTTCTTATAATATATTCCTGCGGCCGACAGCACATAATGTATATATTTATATAAATCTAAATTGAATATATTAGGTGAATTAAGACTTAGGAGATTTGTTGCCAGACAGTGGTTATACATGCCTTTAATCCCAGCACTCAGGAGGCAAAAGCAGGCGGGTCTCTGTGAGTTCAAGGCCTGCTTGGTCTGTAGAGTAAGTCCCAGGACAGCCAGGGCTACATACTGAGAAACCGTCTCAAAAAAACTAAAACTAACCAACCAACCAACCAACAAAACAAACAAAAATGTAGGAGATGTGTGTGTGTGTTTCTCACACAGCTTCTGTCGTGTGATTAAAGACTAAATCATTGGTACAGATTTTCCTGGGTTTAAAGAGTGAGTTCAGACTAGGCTCAGGCAGACCCGGCTGTGCTTCACTGTGTCCGTGTCTGTTTAAACTGTCAGTGTCTTGGGTGTTTGCAGTGTCTTGTTTTAGGCATTTCATCCCAATTCCGAACCAGGAATAATGTGTTTTAGATCACAGAGATAAAGACCAAAATCAGATGAGGAGGTCATGTTCAATGCTGACGCTCTTTTGACTATGTCAGTTTCCCATCTACCTACATGTGACATCAGGATTCATGTTCTTCTCCATGTTCTTGCTGAGCAGGTTGAAAATAAATGAAACTAATTATAACAGTCTGCCTTTGGACGATGTTATGTAGGGCAATAAATCAACCTCAACTATTAACCTTTGATGTGTATGACACACGATGGGGGGTGTACACATGTAAGTGTTTAGTATCTCACGTGTGTGAGGCATCTCAGTCTCCATCTCAGCCTAAATTCCGTTCTTAGGTATGCAATGAGCTGAGATGTAGTGGCATTAATGATGCATTCATGAGTTCCACTCCACCACGCTCCCTTTTCCACGGCAGCATAGCCCACAGGAATCCCATAAGTCAGCTGCCAACAGACCACAAATGCAACGTTGGACTGTTGCACCAGTCATGTACTCTGGGGCCACAGGAGGCCTGGTAAGGCGAAGCTGGATGAATGATGATTGTTTCTTTCATCAGGAAAATAATTAGAAGCTCATGATTTGCATACAGTGGATCAAAACAATGAAAGAGCTTCAGGGACAGCACAGTTATCTAGATATATAGCCGAATTTAACTCCACTGTTAGTGGGATTTGCTCCGCCCATGACCTTGGGCTATATGCCCGAAGGAGGAGGTGCTTCTTGCTGTGACCTCTTAAAAGGAAAGGGAGAGGGGTCATGAGGTCCCTTCTCCCTGCTTCCTGCTTCCTGGTGGGATTGATCTGCCAGGTGGATTTGCTCCTGTCAGATCAGAGGACAACTTCAGCTGTCTGCTCGGTTCTGTATTCATGAGTGTATTTCCTCAATTTATATCCTAATAAATTCCCTAATACTCCTTAAGCAGACTCCCGTGGATTTAGCAGACTCCCGTGGATTTCTCACTTTACAACACCACACCACATGTTAGGCCTTTGAGTATGCGGTTGTTGCACTGTTGGCCAAGTCTGATTGTACTGAGAATTCTGTGTTTTATACTTAACAATTTTTAAAGACAACCTTCATATTTGAGATTGCTATCATGGGATTAAAAAAAAACAAAAACAAACAAAAAAACGGTTCCTCAGTGCATTTATTTTCTACTAAAAGCTAAAAGAACACAAGATTTCCTCTTATGAGCTTCTGGAAAAAATTCCAAGCAGACAATCTAGTTATCTGCCCCAGTTATTACATTCTAACCAAACAACCCGATATTCTTTTTGCACCTTTCAGGCTATTGTATTTTTGCCTAGACTTGAGGCTCCTAATAACACGGGACTACCTGAAACTCATTGGTTCTTCTTTAGGTCAGATCAAAGCATGAAAGCGTAAGGAAGTCCTTCGTATGTCTTCAAACTGGTGACAAGTTTGGAAGAGGTCCCAGCACTGAACCTTTCAAGCAGAGAACTGCATGGCAGAGGTTACATGATCACTTATAGTCTGTCCCGGCAGAGGGGCGCTCTCTTCTGCTCTGTGATAGAGCAGGCAGGAAGGAACAGTGTAAGAGTTGGGCCTCACGCACTCTCAGGTGCAGTCATTCCCTATTCTGCCATTCTCAGGACCCAATCTGTGATATCCACAGACACCGCAGGGCATTGATTGGCTCCTTCTTGCTAGTCTCTCATCTCCCTTAACACGAGGTCTCTTAGTTCTCTTGCAAGCCAAGAACATCTTCTTTATCCATCTATTTTTCCTGCTTTTCACTCTACGTGGCTAATAATGTCCGGATCCCTTTCCAGTTGGCAGGAAAGCCACTCTAATCTCCCACAAGATAGTTTTGCTTCTGGCCTGGGCCTGGAGTGGACTTTCTGGTAGAGGGAAGAGAGTGGTCCTGGGGTTGCTGGTCAAGCACTGGAGGACCTTTACTAACATTGCTGGCTGAGCCCGTGGAATCTTCAAGGGAATTTTCTTCATAGAACATGTGAAACGACCCAAGAGTCGCAGCTGTGGAAAGCATTTGTGATGTCACCAGTGGCAACAGGCCAAAGCCTCAAAGCCTAGCTCCCGAATAGCTTGGGAAGCACTGTTCAGTCCCGGAAGGGACTGAAACCCCAAATGTGAACAGGCAGTGTGAAATAAGCCAGGCTCTTCCTACAGTTAATCTCCAGCTGGACCCACAACAACCACAAGGTAAGCATCCCTTTCCTGAAAGGCTGGGCTTAGAAGCATTTTAGAGTACAGCTTTTTAAAAATTTGAAATATTTGCTTCTAAATAATGAGATATTTTGGAGATGGGACCCAACTCCAAACATAAAGTTTGTGTTTTGTGTATATGTTATGTACAGAGGCTGACTGTTAACTATATAGCTTTTTAAATAACTTTTTCGTGAAGCAATGAATTTCATGATAGAATTTTTCACAGAGGTGTCTTGTCAGTGCTCGAAAGGTCTCAGATTCGGGAGGATTGGGGATTTTTGGGTGGAGGATGCTTAGCCTATACTTTGCAGCTGCCCTGATTCTGCTCTCGAGGTGAAGCGCCTAGGCTGTAGCTTCTCAGCCTATTCTTGGTGTCTGGTGGTGGTGGACAGCTCCAGTGTTAGACAGTGAGTTCAATCAGTGCTTGTTAGTTTAGCAATGGTCATTACCTCCTGGGTTCCCGTGAGCCTTGAGTGTAACTACTTTAAAAGCCCACTAAAGTCCTTGATGACAACCCCTAAAAAGAAGTAAGTGCCAGCAGCCTTTTCTTTGGTTTGTGGCTAATTGGGCATTTAGCACCTTGCTTTCAAATTCTGCCCTCCTTCAGACCTGAGGGTGATGCCCCAAATGTACCTTCAGCACCCAGATTTTGTCTTTTATAATTAGAAACATGTCTTACCAAATTTAAATGTTTACCATTTTGGGATAAGGGCTAAGTGGGGTACATATATATGGCACTGTATTGGGGAGGGCATTTTTTTTTTTTTTTTTTTTTGGTTTTTCGAGACAGGGTTTCTCTGTGTAGCTTTGCGCCTTTCCTGGAACTCGCTTTGGCGACCAGGCTGGCCTCGAACTCACAGAGATCCGCCTGGCTCTGCCTCCCGAGTGCTGGGATTAAAGGCGTGCGCCACCACCGCCCGGCTTTATTCTCTTTTTTTTCTGCATATACTGAGAATTGAACCTAGAACCTCACACACACAAGGCAATCGCTATACCACTGAGCTACACTCCCTACCCTTCTTTTTACTTCTTATTTTGAGGCAGAGCTTCACTCTCTTTCTAATCAAAAAATAATTATACATATTCATAATTCAATACATGTATACAATGGGTAATGATCAGATCGAGGAAATAGCATTCCATCTTATGTCTTTGTGTTTGGGGCCTGTGGTAGTTTTAATGAGAATATCCTCATAGGCTCACACATTTGAGTACTTAGTCCCCAGTTGATGGAACTGTTTGGGAAGGATTAAGAGGTGTGGCCTTCTTGGATAAGGTGTGTCTCTTGCGGGGGAGGACTTTGCAGTTTCAAAACACTCACACCATTCCCAGTATGCCTCTCTCTGTGCCTCCCGCTTGAGGATCATGCTGTGAGCTCTCAGCTGTTCCTGCCGCCAAGCCTTTGCTCCTCCATCATGGACGCTAATCCTTTGAAACTCTACGCCCAATTAAATGCTTTCTTTTATAAGTTTTCTTGGTCGTGGTGTTTTGTCACAGCAATAAAAAAGTAATTTAAGGCAGAGCCTCCAAACTCCCCTTCTCTAATTCTTCGTAAAATACATCATAAGTTGTTGTAAAATGTAGTCATGCAACTGTGTGTATAACACTATAACTTAGTGCCTCCTACTTGTGTTTTAGAATCATTATCCCAATTCTATGTCTCCTATTCCAACCCTTCCCAGCCTCAGGTAACCTGTTCTACCTTCTTACTTGACATTAAGTTTTTAGCTTTTCATATGGGTGAAAATGTAGCATTCATCTTTCTGGCTTATTTCACTTAACACAATGACCTGTGGTTTTGTCTATTTTTCAGTGAGTGACAAGATTTCATCTACTGTGAATAATAGCATCTTGGTCTTTGAGTTACATATAAGTGTTGGTTAAGAGGCAGTCCTAGGCCGAGTTTCTTTAGACAGTTCCTGGACGTGAACTCTGACTTTTCCAATTATTAATTGTAAATGGAACTTTTGTCAAGTTATTTGACCTCTCCATGTTAATGAATTCACGGTGGCTGTAATAAGGGTTGGCAGGTTTCTTGTGCTTTTCTGTAAATATAGATGATGTTTGCATGCAAAGACAGTTTCATGTCTTCCTTTCCAGTCTTTACACCTTTTTTAAAACCTGCCCTATTGCATTGGCTGGCACTGCCAGTGAAATGTTGAACTGCATTGCTGTTCCCAGTCTCAGGGGAAAGCATTCAGTCTTTCACTGAATAAACACGTTAGCTGTGGGTTTTATCACATGGCCTCTTAAACTTGAGGACATTTTTTGTTGTTGTTTCTACTTTGCTTAGAGTTGTTATAAGACTGGGTATTAAATTTTACAAATAACTTTCCTTCAGCTATAGCAGTGGTTCTCAACCTGTGGGTCACTACCCCTTTGGCTGTGAATGAGCTTTTCACAGGGGTTGCCTATGACCATCCTGCATATCAGCTATTTATATTATGATTCATACCAGAAGCAAAATTATAGTTATTAAGTAGCAATGAAAATAATTTATGTTTGGAGGTCACCACACATGAGGAACTATATTAAAAGGTCACAGCATTAGGAAGGTTGAGAACCACTAAGCTATAGGGATAATCATGTGTTCATCTTTATTAGTATGACATATAGTGAATAATTTTTCCAATGGTAAGCCACTTCCTGAATATAACAAAAAGAAATATTTTTTATAGATTTGTTGGGAAGTGGTAGTTCCCTGGGCTTCCTCTCTAGTCGTCTTAACTATAAAGATACTTACTATGTTAAAGATATAATAATTAACAGTCATCTATGTTGGGAGTGAGAAACAAATGATTATATTCAGACATCCTAGCTAGTAATTTAAATGCATTTTAGTGATATATAAACCAAGACCACAAGAATAAAATATCATGCTAATCCCCTGGTCATTTACTTGCCCCATAATTCCCAGTTTTAAAAAAATCTAAATTCTTTCTAAATCTTCCTATTTAAAGTATTGGGGCCTGGAGAGATGGTTCAGTCAATAAGTGCTTGCCACATACTCACGAGGACCTGAGTTCAGATCCCCAGCACCCAAGTGAAAAGCCAAGCACCACAATAGAAGGCATCTGTAGGAGGAGACAGGAGTATCCAGGCAATATTCGAGCTCCAGGTTCAGTGAGAGACCCTGCCTCAAAAAGTCAGGTGGAGAGCAACAGAAAGGTCTTTGATCTACACACACAACACACACACACACACACACACACACACACACACACACACACACACACACCAGGGGATTATGCATACACTACACACATAAAAGAATTTAATAAAAGAAAGAAATGAGCATACTGAGCCATGATGCTGGCTAGTTCCTATTGAAATCTAATTCACTCCGCACCTAGAGGTCTTTTAGAATAGTGATAAGAACCATGAGCGCCCGGATGAGGAAAGGACCCCATGCTTGGTGCCCTAGTTTACTGACTGTCTTTTCCACGGTGACCATGACTCTTCTCTCTGTAGAGATATTTTTGTTGTTTGTCCATAGGTGTCAACCAGCCTCTTTGATTGTTGTGACTGCTATTTTTGCAAAGAGGCATTTTAAAGTTAGTGTGAATGTGGTAAGAAGGATCCAGTCCCCCTGGTTTCCACCTGCAGTCCTACAAATAGAGAGAGCCAAAGGGGCCATCAGCTGAGTGAGCCTTCCATTAGGTTTGTGTGCAGAGCCTGGATCCCCAACGGCACAGTCTGCACACCATCTTTTGTACAGACAGTGAATCGGGCAGAAGAGTAGGTACATGTGACTGGAGCCGCCCTGGAAACTCACTGCTCTCTCCTGTGAAGCTGCCTTGCACACCCTTCTCTGGACACCTGCAGCCTGCAAGGTCACCCCAAGAAGGGACCCTCAACTCTTACTGCACGTGGCAGCTTCCAGAGCAGCATGACCTGCCCCATTCCACTGCTGCTCTCAGCCCATTCCTAACTCAGGTCTTTCTCGTGGTCCCATGGAGTGACACTCCGGACCCACTGCACATGCTCCCTGTGAGCCATTCCCAAAGATGCCTGCTCTGGGGAAAGCAGCTAAGTCAGCCGAGGAAGATGAGGAATCACTCCAGTCAGAGGGGAAGAGTCGGACATATTGGAAATGACATCAGTGCAGTGATCCCACGGGGATTAATACAAATTAAGCCCGTATGTTTTTCCTGGAAATTCCCACTCATTGCAGGCATCCATTTTTCTCTGTAATGGAGTGGGGGCAGGTGTTTTTCAGTCCATTCAGCAGCAGAGACAATTAAGCCTGGTTGGTCAGAGTGTCACAAAACCACCAAGTGTGCAGCAGACCTTCCAGGATATCCACCACGTATGAAGGGATTATTGTGAGTTTTCCCTTTGAGCAGTCTTTCAAAATATATTCATTTAGTTTGGGGATGAGGTAATATAAAGATATGAGGACAGTGTAAAATGGAGATTATTTCGTAGAAAACTGTTACTTGTTACGTATTTGACATTCTACCATTTCTGTTTCTTAGCAATCAGTTCAGCTCATTTACTGTGTGCCACCTATGTGTTCATGGGTGAATGCTCCTCTTCGTTCTGGGTGGTCGGAAGTTATGTACAAACCGAATAGGACTGAGGGTGAAATCACAAGCATATAAACATGCCTAATAACCAGTGGGGGTGGGGAAAGGGCGAGCATAGCTATTAGATATAAAATTACTCTAGATTATTATTTTAATAATTTATGTTGAGGCTTTTCTTATTATAAAAACATGTTTTCAATTACAGAAGATTCAAAGGTTTTAAAAAAGGCAAAGAAAACTTATCTCAGGACCCCTACTATAGTGATATTAATTTTTACATCCTTTCAAACTTTTATCAGTACAAAATAAAAATCTTGTTTTATACTCCTTTATAGGCTACATTTGTAACTTTTTGTGAACATTTTTGTGTCACTAACTATCATAATACTCTATTTTGTAAAAGTACAGTCATGAATTCCCTAATGGTTAAGATGTAAACATTAACATTTCGTCTCTTACAATAACTGCTCAGGTACCTAAATGTTTGTGAAAATCATGACTTTTTTTTTTAAGACAGGGTTTCTCTGTGTATCCCTGGCTGTCCTGGAACTTGCTTTGTAGACCAGGCTGGCCTTGAACTCAGAGGTTCACCTGCCTCTGCCTCATGCCACCACCACTTCCTGTCTCGATTTTTTTTTTTTTTGGGAAGGCCTTCTCCTCACCCGGTCTGCACTGGCCACCCTGCTGCAGTGCCCTGCGTAGTGATCTGTGTTGTCTGACTTTTTCACTGCTCCCTGTCAGATGTAAAACACGCAGGAGCCTTCTCCTGCTCACCACTCTGTCCTGAAGTGCGCACAGTACGTTCTCAGTGAGCATCCAGTGACTGAGATGCCCAATCCTGCTTCAGTTACGGAGAGGTGGGCTCAGGAAATAGAGGAAAAAGTCAAAACAAAGTGAAGAAAAAGCCGAGCTACTTAAGGATCTATTATATTAAAATAAGAAGTGAAAAGAAGAGACAAGAAATGTGTGGAAATGGGCTCAAAAAGAGAAGAAAATGCTTTAGTTATAAGTATTACTGTTGTTTTGGAAAAACTCTTAATTAAAGGGAAAGGAACTAATTGTATTGCTCCTTCTATGTAGGGTACCTGAATTGCCAGATGTGAGATTTTTTTTTTCTAGTTTTTAGTTTTGTTGTTATGGTGGTTCTGGTTTTTTTGAGACAGGGTCTCACTTTGTAGCCCTGCCTAGCCTGGAACTTACTATGTAGACCAGGCTGGTCTTGAACTCACAGACATGCACCTGCGTCTCCCTTCCAAATGCTGAGAGCAAAGGCATGCACTACGATGCCCTGCTATTTTTTTCCTTTTTTGAAACAAGAACGATTTACATTTGGTTCTTCCTGTTTTTAAGTTTAAAGTTTATTTGCTCTCATTGTGTGTGAGTGGGGATGTCAGAGAACAGCTGACTCCATTCTGAGACCTGGGGCCTTGGCTCTGCATTTTCTACACCTGTGCTGGTGAGTGGGGTTACAGGCCACCTGCCCTCACTGCCCTGCCCTGCCCCCGCCCTGCCCTGCTCTACATTTCTCTAAACTTTAGTGTCTAAAGCATATACTCTCACCTGATGTTCCTTTTCTATCTCCCCAACTAGAAATACAAGCTTCCTAGGAAGGAACCCCGTTTTGTTCACCATCTCACCCATCATTTGAGAGAACCTGCCTGGCTCAGGACTTTGATGGATGAATGAACAGCAGGGTAGAGAGTTGTGACTGTCACCCCAAGGTGCGGGGACCCTCGCGGTCTGCAGAGGAATGAGGTGCTCCGGAAAGAGTGAAGTAGGGCTAACTGGGCGTGGTGAGCTGGGGAAGTGGCTAGGGCGGGAGCATGTGCAGTCACTGTAGACCCTTGTGATGAGGGCCTGGAATAGTACGGCAGCAGCAGAAGGAAGATGGATGGTGCCGTGACGTGGCTTAAATCACCTTCAGATGGACTGCACTCAGTTGCGCCACACCCCCAATCCTCAACCTGCCACCCTGCCAGGCTTGACGTCGGAACTCACATTAGTGGACCTTCCGCTCAGCCCTGTCTGTTTCTGCGTTCTTGTTCTTCCCAAGCGTGCTCTTGACCAGCATCTTCCTCAGAACAAAATGCCATGTCCACTACTCACTTCTCAAGTAAACCGCCAGTGGCCGGTGGTGTTGTTTTCCCTTATTTGGTTTGGTATTTGAGACAAGATCTTGTAGTCTACCTGGCTTAGTATTCTGTATGCCCAGGTCAGCTCTGAACTCACAATAATCCTCTTGCCTCAGCTTCCTAAGGGCAGGGATTACAGGCATGCACCATGCACCCAGTCCAGCCCTGGGTTATACTTTAAATCCAGACTTTGGTTTGTCATTTAAATCTGGGCATGGTGGTACATGCCTGTAACCCTACAACCAGGAAGCAGAGGCAGGAGGTCTGCCTAAAGTCTGAAGCCAACCTGTGCTACACAGCAAGACCCTGTCTCCAAAGAATCCTCAACCCTCCCCCACCAAAAAAAGTAAAAATAAAAAAGATGTAATGCCAGTTCTCTTCTCATTCTCCCTCTTCTCCAACTCCCATTCACTCCATGCTGAGGAAAGGTCAGAAAAACCCACTTTTAAAATGTATACACCACTCTAACCAACACACAACTAAAATTGTTATTTTTACACTATAAAATGATTAATATTTGGACTTGAATCTTTAGACAGTTTCCCTAAGAATATTACTTATCTACTATTTTTAAAATTTTTTGTTTTTTAACCACTTTTTAAATATAGAGAACAATGGGGTAATAATTCATTGAATCTTCTAATGCCAGCAAGGATAGGCACCCTGAAGCACATTATTGTAGTGGATGGCTGTTTGAGCCATGCCCTGAAGCACCACCCCTAGTGAGGTAGCAGGTGGTTGTTACACCTGCCTATGACCTTGAAGTACATGGCCCTGGGGTGTGGCCACTGGGGACCCTTAAGACCTAGGATGCATGTACACTCTCTCTCTTCGATACCTCATGGTGGGGCAAACTCCAAATGCCCTGGTGGCCTCTACCCTCAGCCTCCATGGCTGCTGTGGCACACTTCCCATGCTTCCCTGTCTCTTTTAAAATTCCCACCCTGCTCTCAGGGCCTGCTCCCTGCCACACCACAGCTTTCTCCCTTCCAGACCTGCTAGCTCAGTCAGGAGAGCATGTGACTCTTAATCTCAGGGTCGTGTGTTTGTGCCCCGTGTTGGGTGCCAAGTTTTGGGATAAAACTGCTAGCTATCCATGGAGCCTGCTTAATGAGCAAAGGAATTTATTGGACGGTTAACTCACAAGACAGAGTAAAGGAATTTGTTGCAGGATCGTGGAAGAGTGAGGCATGGTCCAACAGGGTTCTCTGGCAAGTTCTGCCCTGGTCCGTACCAGCATCCAAAATCACAAGGTAGCAGAGAGAGAGAGTGTGTACATGCATCCGAGGTCTTAAGGGTCCCCCAGCAGCCATGCCCCAGGGGCATGTACCTCAAGGTCAGAGGCAGGTATAACAGCTACCTGCTACCTTTCTAGGGGTAGTGCTTTAGGACATGGCTCAAACAGCCATCCACTACACATTATTCCAACTTAAATCCTACCAGCCAACATTATATCTTCCCATGTCAACATGTATGGTTCTAATTAGCACTGGTGCAGAATAACCCATTATGTATGTGCATGTGTATGTGTGTATATATGTGTGTACAGTTGTGTGTGTGCAGATATGTGTTGCATGTGTGTGTATGTGTGCAGGTGTGTATATGTGTGCAGGTGTGTATATGTTCATGTGTGTGTGCAGATGTGTGTGTGCACAGATGTGTGTATGTGGATGTGTGTATGCAGATATGTATGTGCAGGTGTGTGTGTGTGTGTGTGTGTGTGTGTGTGTGTGTGTGTGTGTGTGACATAACAGCAGCATGAGCTCTGCCTGTCTTGGGATGCTGCTTCACCACCTGCTAAGAGACTTTAGGCCAGTTTCTTAATCTCAGTGATCTTATTTTCTTCATTCACAACATAGAGTAACAGAATTGGCTTGAAGATGAGAGGATCTGTGGGAGCCTCGGAGCCTCCCTGCTGCCCAGTGAGTGCTCAGTCATGCTCCACGCTGTCCTCCTCCTCTCACATTGCTGTTAGTGTTTGGACTGGTTCCAAGTTTCTGCTGTGACAGTGTTGTGATGAGCGTCCCTGTATATTTGTGGGGCCGGGGAAGGGCTCTGTAGGGAAGCCCTCACTGCTCACGCATGCGTTCCACCCACACCCTGTGTGGAGCTGTAAGCAGTAACATTCATCTTTGCTCCCAGCTCCTACAGCGAGGCAGGAGGTAGAGGCAAGGACGCCCCAGAAGCTTGTGGCCCAGCTAGCCTAGTGTACACAACAATAAACAACAAAAAGACCTTGTTTCAAACAAAGCAGAAACCAAGGAACGGCTCCCAAGGTGTACTCTGATCTCCACACATGGACCACGACATATCCATGCCCCACAACATAGACACACATGCATATCATATATACACACATGCATATTGTACACGTACACATATGTCCATGCGTGCCTGTGTGCATGTGTTAGTGTGTGCACACACACACGGTTTCATCATGTTCTCTGTATCCTTTAATGTAAATTCCTGAAGAGGAGGTTCTTAGGTCAAAGGACATATACCTTGCAAATATTATTTATTGCCAAATTTCTCTTTAAAACTGGTATTCCGAATCACACTTCTTACCCAGCAGTTTAGGGAGCATTTTACCCACCTCACCTCAACCCTGGCTATTAACACGTTTCTAAATGGTTTCCATGCTCACTTATTTTGATTTGCTTCTCTTTAAATATGAGTAAAGCTAATCCTTCCACAGAGGTAGCGTCTGTCTTTCTTCACAGTGATAAGCTCCTGCTCCTTGCCCTTGCCTGTTTCCCTGCTGAATCATCTTTTCATTGCTTTTCCCCGAGCTCTCAACGCCTTAAAGATAAGAAAGCTGACATCCGTTTTCAGAAACTTGATGACTGTGAAGTCGGATGTAACTCAGTTAGTTACACACATTATTTTGTAAATAGTGTAGAGCTTCTGCTTGCTTTTCTGTCTCAGTTTGTCTGGGGCATTCCCACCGACCCTTTCTCTGGGTCACGGTCTGTGCCTCTGTTGCTTAGGATTCCCCTACCCCTCCCACCCCCCTACCCCCGCTCCTTCCATCGGGCCAGCTTCTCTGCCAAACTCAGTGACTGGTGTGATGGCCTCACTGTAGAAGCTTACAGGGGAGACAGCCCTAAGACAAAAACCACACACTGGATCTTTATACTTGGAAGGTAAGAATGCTTGAGCAGATCTAAACAGGCTCTGTGCATATGCCCAAACCAAGATGCTCAGGCCCGGTACAGAGGCCACATGGCTCCCCTGCTTGTGTGGCTGCTGTCGGGAACACTTAGAACTGGGCACGGGGCTGTCTGGTGCCCACTCACCTGCTCCTGGGAATTGTCCCAAGTGGGAAGGGCAATGATAAGAATGTGACTGTAATACTGTGCTTGCGAGCTCAGTGTCTGAAATAACTCACATGCCTTTGGGGGAGGGTCTGCTGTGGTGTGGTCTGGTTAGTCCACACACATCTGCTTCAAATCCCATGCTTCTTCAAGGGATGCGGGTTCCTCTGGGGTTGAGAAGATTCAGATGGTACAGTGTCTCACCCGAGGTACCCACACTGCTCTGCTCCACTGTTCACAGGGTCCGACTGTGGTAGGACCAATCATACGTTCGTTCTTACAGTTTTGTCATGATCACTGAAGGCAGACTAGCTTTTTTTCCCTACCACCTGAGCAGCTCGAAGTGAGGTTGTCAAGATAACTGAATTTGCCCCCAAAACACTTCATAGTCAATGTCTGGGGACAGAGCTCCTCCAACCAGCTGTATGCACTATTAGGAGGCAGTCCTGGGAATCTGGTGTCTATCTTCATGTGCTTTCTAGTTCTGAAAATGCCATATAGTCCTGGAAGCCCCTGGAAAATGGACTCAGAGGAGACCAGGCCCCTGGGGCAACAGGTGTCCAGACACCATGGGCCATCAGACAGATCTGTGTGGCTGTCATCTGAGTGAGGCATTGCCCAGATGAAGAGGGAGCGCCCTTTACTAAAGTTGTATCTGTTACTTGTGTTCTAGGCAGAGGATACTGTGGTGTATAAGCCCAAACACTTTCTTAAAAAAATAGGCAACTTAGAAAATAAAGAAAAGCTTGAGAAAATAAAAATTCTGAAGTAACTCCAAAGCAACTTTTCTTAACATTTAGAATGGATGCCCTCAGCTGAGCTGTATATTAAGTAATGCATGCTTAGCAAAGTGGGGTTGTGTTATACATACCGTTTGCAGCAACCTTCATGCTATTCTATTTTTACTGGTTATTTCAACTCCTTGGTGGGGGAAGGTGGGGACAGGGAGCTCTGTGTGTGTGTGTGTGTGTGTGTGTGTGTGTGTGTGTGTGTGTGTGTATTTCTTCCTATGGGGTGGGGTGCACACGTGTGTGAGGGTAAGTGTACTTGGGTCTACGCACTTACGGTGACAGAAGTCAGCCTCGCGTGTTGTTCCTCAGGCACCGTTCACCTTGTTGTTTGGTTTTTTGTCTGTTTGTTTTTAAGTGCATTGGTGTTTTGTCATGGGTGTTGTGTTCCCTGGAACTGGAGTTACAGACAGTTGTGAGCTGCCATGTGGGTGCTGGGAATTGAACCCAGATCCTCTGGAAGAGCATTGACTGCTCTTAACTGCTGAGCCATCTCTCCAGCCCCGCACTTGGTTTTTTGAGGCAGAGTCGATCACCTGCACCGGGTGCTCACCGATTAGGCTAGGCTAGTTGGCCAGTGAGCTCCAGGGACCCACACCCATTTCTGCCTCCCCATTGTTGCACCAGCGTGCCCTGCATTTTTGTGAAAGGTGCTGGGGATTGAACTTGAGTCCTTACCCTTGCACAGTGAGCACTTCCCCCACGGAGTGACCGTCCCAGCCCTGGACAGTTCCAACTCCATAAAGCCCGTTGGTGTGAAGCCCGCTCCTCCCTTTCAGTGTGACCTCATGGAGCAGAGGTGGGACATAAGTAATGCTTACACTTTATGTTACTGAACACTTTGCCAAGCATCCCCACCCCAGTGAGGAAGCCACCTACCCCTGCTTCCCCGATGAGCAGAGCCAGGGTTTATCTCTGCGCCCAGCACCAGGTGTCCCCAGGTTCCTGTGTGGCCTCTAGGTCCCTGGTGGTGGTTACTGCTGAACATGACGACTTGATGAACTCTGCTGAGTGGCAGGGCCCCAGGATAAGTGCTCCAAATACATTCACTCTCCCTCTTTGCCATGACCCAGGGAGCTGGGTGCTTGTACCCCTGTTCCCCAAACCAGGAAACTGAAGCTCAGAGAGGCTCAGTGCTCAAGAGGACCCAGCTGGTAAGAGGCCAGGCAGATGTCCCAGGGCTGGCCTCCTGACCCCGCACTTCTCGGAACACTAGAGCAGAGTGGTGCCCTCCACTCCAGCCTTGGAGGCCAGTTCTGTGGGGTTGCCTCATGTGGGGCTCCGTGGGAGGGATGCTGCCTCTGTCAGCAGGCAGAGCTTTCCTCTGCTCCAAAGCTGAATGGCTCTGAAGGAGTTCCCACTGCAGCTACATGGGGAGGGGTGGAAGGCTTCTTCTATGAGCCTCCTCTCTCCCTCCACAGGAGGCTTCCTGGCTGTGAACAGCACTTGGTGTCAGAAAGAGGCCACCGGCCTTAACAGGCCACATCTATTTTCATTTACCTTCTGAAAGAAGATTAAGGAGAAAATTCAATTTTGCCTAATGCCTCCCCCCAAATGGCTAATTTATATGCTAATTAGCGAGATAGGGATCGATGAAACTGGTAATCAATATGATATCCCAGGCACCAGTAATGAAACTCATTTGAGGATGCACCACGAGTGGAAATGAAGCAATTACAACAGAATAAATGGGGCAGCTCAGGGAGCAGGGGCTCCACAGTGCACTTGACTGTGTTAGCTCCCCTCTTAGGCCGCCCCGACTCTTCCGCCCCATGAGAATCACTATCCATTCAGACCCTTCATGGCGCCACATATGGGTTTCTTCCTCTCTGAGGGCCAGACCCTGTACTGCCTCTGTGGCTGCTGGTGGGGGGTGTGTGGGGGGATGCTGCAGAAAATGACAGTGTCTGAAAGACCAGAGGCAGGGCAGTGGAGCTAGATGGAGCTCCCTAAGCCGTACCGTCAGGGCTGCCATGCCTGCTCAGTTTGGCATAAGGAGTTTTATTCAGAGAGAAGTATATTAAGCACATTACTCAGATGCTTCAAAAAACTGTCTGGCTTTCAAATGTGTCACCTCACGAGGCCACATGTTAAATGACATGCAGAAGCCCAGAGCTGTAGTTCCCACATGGCCTAGCCTGACTCCAGGAAGTTTTATTTCAGCCTGAGCATTGGTTGCCAGCTTCTGTGTAGGTCCTGGGGGCTGAGGGGTGACTGCTGTCACCTCTGGAGATAGACGAGCTTAATGTTACTCAGTTCACACTCATCAACAAAGATTGCCCAAAAATGTTCTTTACCCGGTGCCTGTAAATTCACTGGAATCACCTTGGAGATTTCCTTATGAAAATGTTTAGATGCATTGGAAAGTCCCGAAGCTTGTACAATGGATATTAGATGTGCTATTAGACATGTCCTATCTAAATTCTACAACTAACATTTCCCAGATTAGCATCATTACTTAACTATCAAATTGTCCATCCTTCTATCCATTCATTGATATCCCTTTTAAGGACATATTTCATATTTCAGCCAGGCTGGTGGCGCACGCCTTTAATCCCAGCACTCGAAAGACAGGCAGGTGGGTCTCTGTGAGTTCAAGGCCAGGCTGGTCTACAAAGTAAGTTCCAGGACAGCCAGGGCTACTCAGAGAAACCCTGTGCCGAGAGAGAGAGAGAGAGAGAGAGAGAGAGAGAGTGAGAGAGAGAGAGAGAGAGAGAGAGAGAGATGGGGGGGAGGGAGGGAGGGGGAGGGGGGGAGGGGGAGGGAGGGAGGGAGGGAGGGAAAGAAAGCATATTTGAACTAAGTTGCAGAACTCTGAGCACTTCATCCCTGAACAGTTCAGCAGAGTTCAGGTTTTGTGGGTTCTTTTCTTTTGAGGTGAAATTTACATACGACTAAATACTCCAATCTGAAGAGCTTCATTCTCTAAGCCTGACAGGCGCCTACACAGAGCGATAGAACCCGGTCAGTACCACCCCAGACACTCCTGAACTCACACTGTTTGCAGGAGTCACCACGGTCTGATATTTTTCTCTGCCATAGAGACTCATAAATGGAACATCTCTTCTTTTCTTCATGTTGGCACATTCGAGTACCCCTCAAAACTAAAGTTTCCTGTGGTCACCCTAGTTGCTGTAGAGCATTAGAAGTTAGTCCTCCTGGGAATTGTATTTTTGTGCCCATTTAATGATCCTTACTAAACCCTTAACATCTGTGTGTCCTTCCATTTGTGATAGTAGTTTTAGATAATTACTTTATTATCTCTGTGTATGCTCGTGCATGGGAGCCAGCAGTGTGTGGGTGTCCAAGGAGGACAAAGGTCCGATCACCTGGAGTTAGATCACCTAACGTGAGTTCTGGAACTGATCTTGGGTCTTCTGGAAGAGCGGTGCATGCGCTTAACCTCTGAGCCATCTCTCCAGCCCCCATTCTAGTACTCTTGGTCTTCTCCCGTGGTGTGTAGATCAATGGTTTGTTCACTGATGCAGAGTGTTCCCTTGCGTAAGTATACAAGGTTGTGGTTGATGTCAGTGAAGCTACTATGAACATAATTGGCCAAGACTTCTTATGAAAATCTGTTTTCATTTGCTTAAGTCAATTTCTAGGATGGAATTTCTGGCTTATGGGGTCATTCTGAGTGTTTCATTTTTGTAGGAAATTGAGCATTTCATGGAGAGTAGAACCATGATTATGGAGGCTGGCAAGGGCCTGGGGAGAGGGGGACAGAGTCGTGGTTTGGTGAGTACGAGAGTGCAGGTAGAAGAAGGGGTTAAGTTCTTGTGCCCCACAGCTTGGTAGGGTGACCCTAATTAACAGTGGTTTATTCTCTGTTCCAGAATACCTCAGAGAGAGAATTTTGAAAGTAAGAAACAGTACCTATTTGAGGTGACAGTTCTACTAATCACCTTGATTTGATGTGAACAGAACTTACACTGTACCCCATAAATATGTATAATTATTACATGTCAGCTGCAAACTTTTAAAATTGAAAGAAATTGCCAGCCTGTTTTCCAAAGTGAGTTGTGCTATTCCCAGGAGGCTTTTTAAGAATTAATGCCCCTGAGGGCTGGAGAGACGGCTCAGAGGGCAAAGTGCCTGCACCCACATAAACCCTGCTGTGGTATGTATCTGTAAGCCCGTGTTGGGAGGTCAGATGGCAGAGATAGTCCATTGGCTAGCCAGCCTAGTCACATGGATGTGTTCTGGGTTCATCGAGAAACCCTGCCCGAGAAGACACAGGGTGAGCAGCAGTGGAGGAAGACATTCAACTCAACCGCTAGCCTCCACATGCAGGCCCACACACAAGTATGGACACCCACATGTACATACACCACACATCCCTACACACAAACACGCATACACACGGGGGGATTGCTGCCCCCCCTCCGAAAATTTATTTTTGAAAAGGCTTATTTTGTTTTGTGAGTGTTTTACCTAAATGTATATATAAGTGCACTATGTGTGTGCCTGGTGCTGCCAGAAGAGGGCACCAGATTCCCTGGAACTAGAGTTAAAGAGGCCTGTGAGCCTTCATGTGGGTGCTGGGAATCAAACCTGGGTCCTCTGCAAGAACAGCCAGTGCTCTTAGCCGCTGAGCCATGAATGAATGAGTGAATGAATGAGTGGCTGAATGAATGAATTGGTGGAGGGGTGTCCAGGCCCAGGCGTTTCTGCTGTGGTCACCTGCAGGTTTAATGGGCAGTGGTGCTGGGAGGCACTGGAGGGTCAGCATTGATTCAAGCGACAGCCTTTCACGTCCTCACAGTTTGGTTGTGTTAATGACTTTTTTTCACTTTGAAAAATAGCCTTCTGTGGCTGTTTCCCTTTTTTCTCTTTTACTTTTATAAGGTCTTGGGAGTATTCTAGACTTACTGGGGATCACAGCACAGACCTGCCTGTCGGTCCCCCGATTTGACACTCGACCTGTGTAATTTGGGGCAAGTTACAAATCGAATTCCAGGGTTATAAGGACAAAAATACCTGACTCAGAATTTTCTGGAATTTGAGAACTAGGGTAAGAAAAGACTTTTCCACCAGCAAACAAAAGAGACCCTTTGGTTCCAGAATCTGGCTGTGGATGGTGAGACTGTGGACATGCAGACCCTGGGGAGTTGTCACTACCCTTTGGAGTACAGCAGTCTCTTGGATTGTGAATGTGTGGACTTACATCCCTCCATAGACAATCCCACTGCTCTGCCTTGCTGGGAAGCAAGCAAGGGGTCTCCGGGGTCAGTGCGCTCTGGACCAGATCATCAGCTTTGACCCTGGGTCGGGATGGCTGCTGCTCAGCCACTCTCTCAAGTTTTTGGCCCCATGATTGTCTCTGGAGAACTATGTTTTCTGTACCAGGCAGAAGGGTAAGTGTGGAGATCAGATGGCCTGCACTCTCACGCACGTGTCTGGCTCCAATAGTCCCCCCTTTGGGTTGGTTGTGTTCTGTAATGTGTCCCCTGAGAAGACAGACTAAGCAGCCTGTGTTACCCTGCAATTTCTCCAAACTATTTGCATGAAATACTGCAGACAAAAAGCAAGGCCCCTGATTGGCTGTTGCTAGGTAACAACATAATCATCAGGAAATTAGGCTGTCCTCCCCCCCCCAACCCAGAGTATGTGTGTGATTGCAGCGTTGTGCAGGAAGAGAGAGGGAGTGGAACAAAGAGAGATAAATGGGATGGTCTTGAAGGCGGGGACACCACAGCCACAAACCTGCACCCCACGGTAGGACAATCTGCTTTGGGTTGGGCCCTTTATGCAGTCAAGCCAATATTGGTCCATTTTCCTTTTTTTTCCTCTCTCTCTCTCTCTCTCTCTTTTGAATTTTTTAAAAATTTTTCTGTAAGAAGAGCGAAGCTGGCAGGGCCCTGCAGACAGCACAGACAGAAGCTATGGGAGCAACTTTGACATTTGAAGTGATTTATAGGTGCAGAAGGTGGTGTCTCATGTGCGGATGACTGAGGGTGAACAAGGAGTGTGTCTAGAAAGGAAGAATCCATTCGCATGGCTTTTAGAGTGTCTGCAAAAACCAGAACGTGGGAAAGTGCATGTGGATGAGGCATGTGGCAGAGAAAACAAGCATGCTGTGGAATGCGGAGGGGAGGTCTTCAAGCTGAAGTTTGGAGCTGGCTCTTTAACTCCAGCAGTGTCCTGCTCAGCCAGGCAGTCCTCAGCCTGTCCCTCTGCCGGGTTAGACTTTCAGGTGGATGAGAGGTGTGTGTGTGTGTGTGTGTGTGTGTGTGTGTGTGTGTGTGTGTGTGTACGCACACGTGTATGTGTGCACACAACTGAAGCACCTAGGTCATTTTCAAGATTGTGTCCAAGCATAACAGTGGGTAGAGCCTGGCAAGGACCATTCTTGGATGCGTCCAAGGTCTGATGTTAGTGCGGAGCGCCTTCCTTTCCCTTCATGGTAACCCCAGGTGGCTTTCCCACCCCCTTTGCCTCGTCCTCCTTTTCAGTTCCCCAGCAATGACCCTGCCCTTCCACTAGACCCTCAAAGCCTTGCTGCATACTTCATTGGCTTGCTACGACCCTAGGCAAGCTAATTGCCTTTTGCCATTCATTGTCTACCAGATTAATGACTTCTTGTGTGTGTGGATGCCCACAGTCCTCTGAGATGCCTCTGTGTGCTCACTCTGGCTCCTTTCTCCCCGACCTCCTCTCTGAGCACTGCATCTCGGTTTTGTTTTGTGTTTGTTTGTTTGTTTTAAGAATCTTTTTTGTGTAAATGCTAACCTAGAAGTGCTGCCCTTAGTTCTCTAACTGATCAAAGGATACAATCCTAGGCAGATCACATAGGGACTGTTTTGTGGGCGTGGCTTAAGAATATGCAAATATTTGAGAAACCAGAGGGGATGAGTGCCAACATCCCAGATGCTGAAGGGAAGATCCTTCCAGACACGCCCCCCACAAAAGCCTTGCCCAAGGAGACTCAGAGCCTTCCTGAGAGGGAGGAGCCTCCCTTAGCTGCAGGACTCAACATCCCTCTCTGGTGTCTCACAAATGCTCTTGTCCCAGATGGTGGCTCCCCTTATCTCTTAGGTCTTGGTTCATCATCCCATCTTGCTCATGCAGTCTCTCTCTGTCTTGGCCCCTGGACAGCCACATCTGAACTCTGGGGGTGGGACTAGGCAGTGGTTTGACTCTCCAGGTGATGCTGATGCATGCTGAAGTCTGAGAACCACTGTGGACCGGAAAGTTGGTGTTTTCATTTAGCTCCTAGATGACAGTGACCACCCAGAAAGCTTCTGCTCTGAGACTAGCCAGGTGATGACCTCCATCTAGAGTGATCGATCCTTCATGGCTCCAATGTCCCTGAAAAACCCTCCTGAAACAAAACTTGAGCCAATTGAACTAAAAGCTAGCTTACACACTTGTGGAGAGGCTTTGGGCTGAATAACAGAACTCAGGTTTTTAAATGGAAGGCAGGCTGAAAGCGGATATACAATAGAGACTGCGCATGGCCTGTGAAGCTTAACTTACACACTACCTGGCCCTTTGTAGGAAAAACAGCCTCACTTCCTAACCCCTGTTAAATTTATGGGTTCATCTTGTTTCATGTCTTCCATGTTAATCTCCTCAAGCGCAGAGTCAATCACTTTTTTCCATCCAGTACCAAGTACATAAGGAGTGTTTAATAAATAAGGAAGAAATGAATGAGTTAGTGAGTGAGTGAGCTGCTTGGATGGTCAATGAAAGAAATCAGCTCTCCTCCTGGCCTGCTTCTTGGGATGGTGATTGCCAACCCTCTAAGTGGGTGGTGAGCATCAGGGAGTTCATACTAATAGAAGTTTCCCTTTTCATTGTTAAGTAAAACCAGTTAGGTCTTGCCCTGCACCTTGAAAAACAAACACAGCATTAGCCTTTAAAGCATTCCTATATGGCAGAGCTAGAAACCGTAGAGGCTCACGGTGTGTTCAGGTGCGTTCCTGGAGTCCAGCAAAGGAGTCATATAACACCAGTGTTGGAGGAGCTCCTGAGGACATTGCCCTGTGAACTATACCTCCCTGGACCACCCAGCTCTGCTCAGACATCTTCATGGGAAGAAACAGGGCCTCACAAGAAGCTGCCCCCTTCCCCTTCCTAACCACCCCAGTCTCCCTTCATTTTCATCCTGGAGACCTCAGTCACATGACTAATTACGATTTATAACTATGAAAAAAGAAGTAGGGTAGAGTCAGACTTGACAAGAAAGGGTAAAATGTTGATTCTGCCCGTTTGGATCCATTCTCCTGCAGAGTGTAGGGAGTGCTCCAGAGTATAGGAAGCTGGACATAGCCTGGTGATCTCGGTAAAGCCAACAGATGTGCTAAGAGAGGAAAAGCTGGTCTCAGTAGATCACAGGCTTACTGGACATGTAGAAATGTTAATTGCAGTTAAAGGCCATTATTTGGGACAAATGAGGGTGAAGAGTCCCAAGAGGTGGACCTAAGAATTCTGAAATATCAATTTATTTGCTTAATTTTTAAAGATCTGCTTTTCAAAAAATGTATGTATATGTTTGTTTGTGTGTTTGTTTTGCTTACATATGTGTTTGTGCACCATATGTGTTCCTAGTCCCCACAGAGGCCAGAAGCGGGTATCAAATCCCCTGGAACTGGAGTTACAATGTGAGCCACCACGTATGTGGGTGCTGGGAACAGAACCTGGGTCCTCGGGAAGAACAGGCAGTGCCTTTAATCACTGAGCCATCTCCCCAGCCCTTATTTTTTTAATTTTTGAGACAGGATCTCATGTATCACAAGTTGGCAATGAACTCCCGGTAGCCAAGACAGTTAATATGGTTCTGGGGGGTCGAACCCGGGACTTTCTGCATTTAGGCAAGCGCTCTACCAACTGAGCCACACCCTCTGCCCCCTGGAGTTGCTTTGTGATTCCAGGACTTGGTTGACTGGCATGACTAGGGCCAGGCAGAGCAGGAGAAAGCCCCTTCCGATGGATGTCCGAGTCTTTACCAAGTGGGCTAAACCAAAGCAGGAAGAGGTTGGAAGGACCGTGGAGGAAGGAAGCCCACATTTCAAGCTATCTGCCTGTTTGCAGTGCAGTGTGCAGTAGCCTTTGTACAAGCCCCTTGAGAGTGATGCCCCAGCCACTGTGTGAGAAGTAACCCTAAGAAGAGCGCTCACTGAGTACTCTCCACTCTGGAATCAGACATACAGCAAGCACCAAGTGTGGAGTTAGAAACATAAGTGACTAGCTTCCAATCTCTCTTTTCTCAGTGCACATATATATTCGTGAGAGCATTGTGACACTGTGTATGAGCACATGCATATGTGTGTGCATGCTCAGACACACTTTCGCTTTTACCTGGGACTGAAGGGATTGGGGCGGGGTCGTTCATTTAGTCTCTCTTTCTCTGTCTCTCTTCTTTTCTCTCCTTTATAAGAAAGTGCCTAAAGCGGTGATGTGGTGGCACACGCCTTTAATCCCAACACTCAGGAGGCAGAGACAGATGGATCTCTGCGAGTTTCAGGACAGCCAAGACTGTTACACAGAAAACCCTGTCTTGAAGAGAGAGAGAGAGAGAGAGAGAGAGAGAGAGAGAGAGAGAGAGAGAGAGAGAGAGAGAGAGAGAGAGAACGAGAACACCTAGGCTTTGAGGATGGAGCCTTTGAGAGCCTGGTGGAAATCTGATATCCAAGCCATCCCTGAGAGTGTGCAGTCGCTCCCAAGGGCCAGATGCCTTGTCTGGGTCCTCTCTCTGCCACACTCAAGGCTCCGCTGCCCAGATCCCCACTGGGGCTGTTCTGGAATGAGCTCTTAGTAGCTGGGTGATCTTAGGCTAGTGCCATCCCCTCTGTCTCCAACCACTGCTCTACAGCAATGCTGAGGAGCTGAAGCAGGCAGAGGACACCAAGTGCCTGCTGTGTGCTGCGCCTGGAGCTCTCTGTTTGGTTTGCCTTTCCTTCTGATTTTCCCAGTAACTCTTAGTAGTCAAAATTATTAACATCACTTTACAGATAAGGAAACAGGCAGTAGAGAGAGAGAGGTTAGGTGACCTGTCCAGGGTGTCCCTGCTGGGACAGCGGCAGGAGTCCAGCAGTCTTTTCTAACTAAGCAGCTCCTCCTCTTCCTTATATGGCATAGTTCCTCTCTGACACGATGCCCAGTGTGTGTGGACATTTGAGAAAGACAGGCTGCCACTGTCCCTTCTCTCCAGAGCACTGCTGGGCAGTCATTCGTTTTATATTGCTTTTGAATTCAGTCACTTCGAGGGTCATGTGAACGATCATGTGACCAGCTTTACATGTATTATGTGAGGATGCTTAGGAACAGAAAGAGCCCACAGATACTAACTAGACACTCCACAGTTGTTTCTTCCAGTGTGTTTGGGGGTGACGGGATGCAGCACCCGGGAGAGATGGCATTGACAGGTTTGCCCTGGACTGACCTCGCTGGGATGACTCCCCCGAGACTGCTGCTGCTCGACAGAAGTCTGGAGGAGCCAAGTTCCTAAGCACTGACTGGCCTATCCTGGAATAAGTACAGGAGCTCGTGTGTCTGTATGTGAACTTGGTTCAAATCCCATAGCTGCCGTTTGCTGGCTCTGTGACCTCTGGGAAAAGTGAAGAGATGAGGACTGAATGGGATCATGCGTGTCTAAGCTCCTGTCTCTAAGCAAGTGGCAAGAGCTGTTCCCCTCAGGGCCAGCCCCAGAACGCTGGCCTTCCACCCAGGAGAAATACCCTGCATGCATGACTTCAGAGGTGCCCATTTATCCCAGCAGCCTGTCTGTTCAGAGTGTCTGTTTACAGCCCTGACCCATTCATCTCCTCCTAGCAGATGGAAGAGGAAACTCAAAGCTTTGCTCCTCTGAGATCTGAGGTGGCACCCTAGTGGTCACAGGAGAGCAGGGTGCTCCAGCATAGTCCCTGAGTCAGCAAACTGGTCAGCCCCCAAGGGCTACGAAACCTCAGGTGACAGTACACACCACTGGAGACTGAGCCATGGTCCAGGGGGTGGGTATGACAGGAAGAGAAGGGAGGACTGCTCAAAAATGTGTACACTAGGCCGGGCGGTGGTGGCGCACGCCTTTAATCCCAGCACTCAGGAGGCAGAGCCAGGTGGATCTCTGTGAGTTCGAGGCCAGCCTGGGCTACCAAGTGAGTCCCAGGAAAGGCGCAAAGCTACACAGAGAAACCCTGTCTCGAAAAACGAAAAAAAAAAAAAATGTGTACACTAATGTGCGGGTCCTGGAGCAGTTGTCCTGAAAGCCCAGAAACGGCCTGCTCCCCACAATCCTTCTACTTAGACTTGTAGGAAGGCAGCAGAGGCAGACTAGCCTGCCTGGGCTACCCTACACCAAGCCACTCAAGGCCAAGTTGGAATCGCAGATCATGCAAATTCTAGAAATGCTAGGGGTATGTGTGTGAGTGTGTGTATGTGTGTGTGTGTGTGAGAGTATGTGTGTGTGTATACGTGTGTGTATGTTGTGTGCATGTGTGCATGCATGTGTATGCCCGTGTGTGCATATGTGCATGTATGTGTATGTGCACATGTGTGTACATACATCATAAGGAGATTCTTATAGTGGTATTTTATAGCCTCAGTTACTAAGATTTCTATGTTCAAGTCCCAAAAATGTATAACTTGACTAAGATACTTAAAAAAGAAATAACTGAGATCATAGCATAAAGAATTTCCTCTAGGGAGCTAGAGAGATGGCTCAGCAGTTAAGAACACTGGTTGCTCTTCCAGAGGAAGATTCCCAGCATCCACATGGTGGCCAACAACTGTCCAATTAGGAATCTGGCCCTCTTCTGGCCTCTGTGGGCACCAGGCACTCAAGTGGTACACAGACAAATATGTAGGCAAAACACTCATACTCATAAATAAAAACCACAAAACAAACAGACAAGAAAACTTGACTCTAGCCAGACATGGTGGTGTGCAGACCTGTAAGTATCGCCACGCCAGAGACTGGCACAGGATGGTAGTAAGCTCGAAGCCTACCTGAGCGAGAGTGAGTGCAAAACCAGCTTGAGGAGACGATCTCAAAAAGCAAGCTGGGGATGGAGCTCAGGGGTCTAGCACCAGCCTGGCACGTGCAAGGCTCGGGACTTAATGCCCAGTTGTACTGGGTACTTTACTACCCTCAAAACTTTATACTCTTGTGCGTGTGGTGGTGCATGCCTTTGAGCTGAGGCAGGTGGATCAGTCTCTGAGTTCAAGGCCATCCTGATCTAAACAGCAAGTCCCAAGCCTATCTGGGCTACATAGTGAGACCCTGTCTCAAAGAATGTGTACTCTTGCCCGGCGGTGGTGGTGGTGGCGGCGCACGCACTCGGAAGGTAGAAGCAGGTGGATCTCTGTGAGTTCAAGGCCAGCCTGGTCTACAGAGTGAGTTCTAAGAAAGGCTCCAAAGCTACACAGAGAAACCCTGTCTCCAAAAAAAAAAAAAAGTGTACTTTTTAAAATAAGCATGAACTCTAGGCTGCTACCCTGTCCATTTTGCAAA
Source organism: Peromyscus californicus insignis (assembly GCF_007827085.1). Lineage (NCBI taxonomy): Eukaryota > Metazoa > Chordata > Mammalia > Rodentia > Cricetidae > Peromyscus > Peromyscus californicus. The sequence goes on along the minus strand of NW_026294573.1, from coordinate 25,853,576 downwards.
ATCAGAAAATGAGGCAGAAAGAGGGAGGGCACTTTGGCCAGGGTGTATTTACATGCACTATGCCTGTTTGTGCTCATTTTCACTGCCTCGACTTCCCTGTTTCTGAACTCATACTGAATTTGTGTAGTTTTTGTCTAAAAAGTATTTCCTGGGTCTGTGCATTTTGGCTCATTTTGGCAGTGTGTGTGAGGTAGGATGTTGTCTCTGCCTGTGCCGATGCTTCAAGCTCAGCTAACAGATGGTGTTACTGGAGCTCAACCCCAGACTGTCAGACAGGATCTCCTGTGTGTACCTTTCACAGTAACTGGGTCTCCACAGCCATCACTTCAACAACTCTTTCCTGTTTCTCTTCTTACTCCTTTCCCAAGTTTATATGCCCTGTTTGTCGAGTCTGAATCAGGACCAACAATTTTGAGTAAATGTGTCCATGTTGACTCAGAGTTTCAAAGGTGTCAAGATCACAGAACAGTGACAAGGGTGCTTTGGTGTCTCACCTGGATGAGAGCTCTCATCAAGAGTAAGATGTGTTGGGGCTGCTCTTCCAGAGGAGCCAGGTTCAATTCCCAGCACCCACATGGCAGCTCACAACTGTCTGTAACTCCTGTTCCAGGGGATCCAACACCCTCACACAGACATAGATGCAGGCAAAACACCAATGCACATAAAATACAAATAAATACATTTAAAAAAAAAAGAGAGAGTAAGATGTATCAGCAGGGCTTCACTCAGCAAGCATCCACTGTTGCCGGCCAGCCATAGTGTAAATGGTAATTTCAGTATAAATGGAAATACCAGTCTCTGCTTGCTGGGAAAACCAGCTGGTCTGAAGGCAAATCGAAGATGACGGAGGACTAGTGAGATGCTCAACAGATCAAGGCTGATGACCTGAGTTCAGTCCCCAAGACCCACAGTGTGCAGGTGAGCACAGACACACTAAATACATGTGACAGGATTGGATGAGGACAAACCAGGACTGGACTCTAGGAAGAACAGACATTGTATCTGGCTGTCACAGAGAAGCAGATTCGGACCAGGGAGGTGGGCATAGGGAGTGGACTCAGTGGAGGGTAGTGGGAAATGGAGTGCTGGACCCTGCACTGTGTGGGCACACGAGACGCCTCGGGAAGATCTCTGACGGCAGCCAGCCCTGTCCCTTTCTTTATGCAGGCGCTTTGATTTTCCTCAGGGTGTTAAGTCTGCCTCTCCTCTCATTCTCTAACCCTTAGCCCCTCTGAGGAACTTCATGTGGACCACCTTGTGCACATGGCCGTTTCCTTTTCCTCTCTTAGAGGTCTGAGAGTGGCTTCTTAAAGTAGTCTTCAGACTTCCAGTGCCTCAGAAACCCTACGTGGATGGTGAGGACACAGGTCACTGAACCCCAGTCTTGGAATTTCTGCTTCTCTGAGTCTGAAGTGAGGCCTGGGAGCTGACTTTTTTGGAGAGCTTGCCCAAGGCCGCATTTTGAGAGCCCCAGACATGAAACACACACAGCCCTTAGATTGACAAGACCGTGGTTTGTGTCTTTGCAACTTTTCCACAGGCTTCCTTCAACCTTGTCTGGTCATCAGGGTTAAAGTAGGCAGTATACATTAGTACTTTCTAGGACTGCCATGACCAACAAGGGGTCTGAAAGGGGAGAACTGTGTCCTCTCCTCTCTGGGGACTGGAAGTCTGAGATGGCATGGTCGTGAGCGGTGCTCCTCTGAGTCCTCCTGACCTTTCCCTGGTTTCCTGTGTGGCTTCCAGTAATGTACACCGGTCTTTGCCTCTTTTCACCACTCATGTCAACTAAAGGCCTGAGGGAGCCTGCCCCGCCTCAGAGCGGCGAGACTGAAGCTGCCCGAGCCAAGACAAACCCACCCTCTCACCTCAGTCTCCAGCCTGGCCTGGCGGGGCCTTTGCCAAGTGTGTCTACAAATAAGATCAAATCTGGCTCTTTCTTCTTCTCCATGTTCTTCGACAAATCAGCACCAGGTTGGAGTACAAATGCCTGACAGAATCTGCTTTTATAAGGTACCAAGAAATAGACCTCATCCGGAAGACTGATTATATGAACTTACGCTGTTGTGCTTTCCTATGAAATCATTGTTTGGATTTCTAGAATAGTGGTCTGCTCCAGCTGAGCTTTCTTTACATCTGAATTTACTTGTTTTATTTTTGTTCATACCCACCCCCCATGTGTGTATGTGCTCATGTATGTATGTGTGTTTGGGGGTGTGTGTATGGTCACATGCATGCATGTAGAGTCCAGATGTCCATGTCAGGGGTATTCCTCAATTGCTTTTCCACTTTATTTTTTAAGACAGGGTCTCTCACTGAACCTAAAGCTTGCTCATTTGATTAGACTAGGTGGCCAGTAAGCCCGGGGATCCTGCTGTCTCTGTACCCCACCACCCATCGCTGGGGTGGCCAGTGCATACTGATACGTCCACTTCTTAGGTCCTGGGGATCAACTTCTGGTGTTTATGTTCATCCGGTGAGCCATCTCCTCAGTCCTCTTTATCTCACTTTCTAGGAGACAGGGCAGGTAGCCGAGGACTGGGGATCAGGAGGGCGTTCTGAGGTTGGAGCTGTGCCCAGTCCCACTGCTGCCAGAGCTCTGCACAGGGTGAGGGTGCAGATGTTCATGCTGCAACATGGAGGTGGAAGGAGGTCTTCCCTAGCTCCCCCAGTCTAGAGAGCTGAAATCTCTCTTAATGTCTTCCCCCTCAGGGAGAGAGGCGCCCAAGATGAACCCTTCATGCTGCCTTTTCAGACTCAACACACAAGCCAATGTGCTGACACCAGGAGCAGCCATTATGGGCTCACTAGACCTCTCACTTCCTGTCAAGCTCTAATTCCATTAGAAAGCCTCACCCCACTGGACCCATGGGCTCTTCAGGTTTGAAGAGCTCTGTTTTCAGTATCTTTCCCCTCTGCTTCTCTGGGACGCTATCACAGCCACAATCCACAGCAAATGGATTTCCCTGACCCTGGGGACAAAGGCCTAGTGTTTCCCAGACTTGGCGGTTCCTGAAAGGGTAGAACCATCAGCATCTCCAGCTGCTGGGTCTCGAGCCCCGTGGGCGGCCAAGACCTGTAATAAGATCGCTCTCCGAACCAGTTCCAGTCAGCACATCATTCAAAGTGGTCCCTTGCGGTTGGGAGGGAGGATTGACTGAAACGGGAATTGCAGCCTTTGGGGCTCTGGCTCACACAGAACCACACAGTGAGTTGGAACTAGAGAAAAACAGATTTCTAGTTCTGGCTGTCAGCCATTAGTGAGACTGGCCGTGGTTCCCAGTGGGAGTCCACGCGGGTGGGTGGCCTCAGGAAAAAAGGCAGTCGTTAGGAGGAAGGAAAGGGGATGAGAGTAGGAAGGAAAAGGATATTGAGTAGGAGTGAACACATGTGAAAGCATGGATGCTGTGAAATTTGCGGATTCAGGTTTCTCATGCGGCGGGCGGGCCTTGACGAGAGTCCACAGACAGACGTGTCAGTACCCTAGCTAACACTCCGGGAAGCCTCCCGCTCTTCCCGCCTGCCCAGAGCTTTGAAGCAGAAAGGAGATGTGAGTGGGGAGATACGACAGCTTTGTCACACAGACTGTAGAAGTTGGAAAGCTGCTGTGGTGCTCCACACTTGATGAATTCTTTTCCAAATTCCAGATCCAAATTGTATGAGGAGACCAGCTTGCTTCTGGTTTCCCATCAGGGTGAGCTCGTGCCCTCTGGCTGGGTAGGTCCAGTTACCATGGCTAGCTGGGGGTGCCTCCCCAGGTCCTGGAGGAGAGTCCAAGCCATGTCACCTTGAGTAAGTCACTCTACTCCTCAGAAACTAGGCCTCGGTTTTTGCTTAGGAAAACAAGGGAATCTGTGGTGCTCTCTGATTTCTTGAACTGGTTGATGTAGTAATCTTACTTTTCTCTCGTATGTTCTGACATCAGATCCACCTGGAGTTGCAGGGCACTGTTTTGACATCACAGCTGCTTTTAGAATGCCAGTTTTGTGATGACCTTAGATAAATTAGATATCCCCTCCCCATTTGTGTGTGTCTGTGTCTTTATTTTGAGAGAGAATCTTACTGTGTAGCCCGAGCTAACTTGAAACTCACCATTTAACACAGACTAGCCGTAGACTCACAGCAGACCTTCTGCCTTAGCCTCCTGAGTGCAGGGATAAGTGTGTGTCAGCACGCCTGGCTTAAGTTCCTTCCTTATTGACAAAACTGGGGTATTCCTAACTACCCCGGATGGTGGCCGTGAGTACCCTTGAAGCATATACTGCAGAGCTGAAGAGGCAGTGGTGCTCAGTCATCTAGGGAGAGTATAGAGACCACTGGTAGAAGGTAAGACGTATGGCTACATCTGACATGAGACCCCCAAGCAAATGACCTCCTGGCTGGAGTGCAGTGTGGGTGTGAGAGAGAGGTAAGCACCAAGTGTGCGAGCAGCCCTCCAGCTGGATGGCTGAAGAGAAATTTAGGTTGAATATGAAGGGGGAGGAGGACTTAGAGGAAGCCACATTCCGGGCCGTCCCCTGGGACCCGCGCTGTGCTGCTGGTCTGGATAGTAGGTTAATAAAAACTGGAAGGAAGGCATTTGGGGAACAGGAGCAGCATAAGCAGCCACTGCGGTAAGCCCAGAGCTGAAAAGTTGCGTCCAAGGCTTTTCAGGTCAGTCATGATAATCCTGAGCCCAGTGGGGTTGCAGCTTGATGGGAAGTAAAGGGGGAAGGAGGTGGGATCAGACCCAGGGGCTTGGCACACACCAGGTAGCTCGAGGGGAACACTGTGAGCCCTAGAAACACGGTGGCAATTCCACAGATGGTGCAGGAACATCTGGATATCCACATGTCCCTCCACAGAGGTGTCCCGTGATTCAGTTACTTACACACTAGAGAATTAGAGCATTGTTCACAGCGGCCCTTGTCAATGGTGGAAACAACCCCAGTGACCATCCCCAAAGAGGAATACAGTTGCGGCATATGCTACAATGTGAATGAACCTTTAAAACCTTGTGAAAAAGACTGATAGTGTGTGGTTCCACTCATCTAAGGTATCAGAATAGGCAGATTTGTAGATGCAGATCTGAGGCCACCAGGGTCTGTCTACACAGCTGGACAGTGGGGAATAAGTTATTGCTTGACAGTTACAGAAATAGGTGGTGACGGTGGCTACACGTTGTGAGTGTGCTCAGGGTTTCTGCACACTTTAGAAGGCGGTGCTCAGAGCAGTCTGGCCTTCCTTTCCCTGTCCTGTGCATGAGTGGTCAGCAGAGTCCAAGGAGAGCTAGCAGCCTGGGAAGACAGCTGTACCTACTAAAGCAGGAGCTAGGACAGAGGGAGCCAGAGAGACAGGGCAGCACCAGTGAGCATGCGCCGTCTAGGGAGCGAGCAAGTGTGTGTGAATGGGAGAAGTGTGTTTGATCCTGAGAGGAGAGAGGAGGTGAAGCAGTAAAGGGTGCCTTCCCAGAGAACCAGAGGGAGGTCAGTCAGGGGGCAGAGGGGGCTGGAGAAAGCATGGAGGTCAAGATTAGCGGGGGAGGGCCCGTTAGTGGCCTGAGAGCTGGGCAGTAGCCATCCATAGGGGAAAAGCAGGGATGAGGGAGCATGCTTTATTCCAGAGATCACAGGGGACAGGGTGCAGCCACAGAAACATGGGTAAGGGAGGGCGAGTGTGAGCACAGATGTAGCTGAGGGTAGAGAGCAAAGCCACGTGAGACAGGAGCTGGAGGTGAGAGAGAACCTACAGGCAAGGCAAACAGAGAAGGTATGGGCGCTGGCCAGCAGTGCAAGGAGACAGCTGTGTCCCTGGTAACTCAGGGAAGAGTCGGTCTTGCAGGGGAGCTGGGCTGTTCTTACTGGCAGCATTTCCATAGAGGAACGCCGCTGGCCTTTGTCAGCAAGGCTTGAGTACACCCTCCACAATACCTGCTCAACCAAAAGCAAAGACGAGGAGCTAAACCAGGTCACCCAGGACCTGGACATCCTCTCCTCCTCAGTGGCTGCCTGTTTCCCATTTGACTTCTTCCAAATGCTTCAGCTGAGATGTCTCAAGAGTAGGAGCTGCATCTCAGTTTTGGTCATCATTTAGGGAAAGGGAGAAGAGGACCCGGCTGGGCAGCCCGTGTTTAGAGCGAGCTGCCATTTACTGGTTTGTTTAAGATCACAGCAGCGGGCTGGAGAGATGAGGGAGGTGGGGAGATGAGATGGTTCAGCAGGTGAGGCACGATGACCCGAACTCAGATCCCCAGGACCCGAATATGGGCCTGTCTGTAACTTGGCTTGTGGGAGTGGGAGACAGGGAATTCCTGGAGCAATCTGGCTAGCCAAACTAGCCAAAACCAGTGAGAGCCCTTGCCTCAATATGTAAGGTGAAGAGAGATGAGGAAGGTACCCAACATCACCCTCGGGCCTCCATGCTGGAACATGAACATGCATTTAGGCCCACCACACACACGCATCCACAGATTAATTAATTTTAAAAAATGTTACAGTTGACAGCTAGTTTTTCAGTTTCCACAAGGCCAGGAACACTGCTTTGCGTGCTTTGCGTCAGCCTGGACTCCCGTTCCTGGAACACAGATAGGGTAGATCTCAACAGAGCCAGGCACAGGAACTACACTGATTTAGCTATACCATTGACCCTTGCAGCTCATCATCATCATCCACAAGCATTCTTAACAAGTGAGTCGCCATTGTGAGGCCTGGCTGCAGTGCAGGGCAGGGCAGAGGAAGGAATTCACGAGCAAGGGCCCCTCGGCAGTAAAAACAGACAAGCCTCGGGAAGAATCTGCTCGGTGACCCGGGTCACAGGCACAGTTTGTAGACAGGTACTTGGCCTTGGAAGACAGAACACCCACTTGCCATCTGGGGGTGGCTCTGGCTTCCCAACCCCCAACATTCCTGCCTTTTGACCTTCACATATACTGAGGGAGGGGGTTATCCATGTATGTGGGGTCCAGAGGTTGACATCAGGTGTCAATTACTCTATCTACCTTATGTATAGAGGCCGGTCTCTCGCTGTACCCAGAGCTCAGATTTACCTAGTCTAGCTATCCAACTTCCTCTAGGAGTCTCCTGTCTCAGCCTCCCAGCTCCAGGGTCACAGGCAGCCCGTCACATCCATGTGGCATTCATGTGGGTGCTGGATCCAAACTGTGGTCTCCATACTTGCCCAGCGAGCACTTAACCACTGAGCCATCTCTCCAGCTGCCTCCCCAGAGAAGGTTTTGGGAGTTTGTTTGGTTTGGTTTTTTGCCCATGGTGAAACCACTCAGTCTGAAGAAGGTGACATGAGGAATGTCAACCTCAGACTGAGAGAAGACATTAACATCTGTTTCGATCCTTTACACAAATCCGTGTTTTCATTCATATGAAAAATCCTATTTTCTTTAAGTAATTTGGGGTCATCTACAAGGAGACGGTTGAATATCTATGGTGGGTGATACACAAACAAGGGGTGTGTGTGTGTGTGTGTGTGTGTGTGTGTGTGTGTGTGTGTAAGGAAAGAACGGAAGGAAAGGGATTGGGAAGAGCATGAAAAATGAAAAGAAGAACTCGAACTCATATCTGATGTGCCTTTCCCACCAGGCTTTACTTCTTTCTCAGGCTCTCTCCACCCAGGCACTGGGCCTGTGGGTGGGGAGAGCACACGTCTGGATACCGAATGGCCTCAATGGCGTTTGATGGAGTGTCTTGTGCTCCCTCTTGGCTAGGACAACAGATTCCTAGAGTCTCCACCACTAACATCTTAGGAGAAACATACTCTGTTGGAGCCAGACAGTGGGAACCAGAAGGGGGACAGTATTAACAAAGCGCCCCAGCAGCAGCCAGGGGACACTCAGTAGGTGACAGACAGCTCACTGGGCACTTTGCATGGCATTTACTTTGTGTTTCATGGATTAACATTAACATTTGACAGGTTAAGAAACGGGCAGACAAGTGTACTGAGTATGGTCCCCAACTCGAAACTGGCCAAACCAAGCCTGAGACCGTAGTCCTTCACATCTTCAAACACAGGGCATTTTAGTCAGCTGCTCCGGGTAGCACCTGCCCCACTCGGAGGCCCCAGAGCACTCTGGGGACACAAAGCAGAGAGTGCGAAAACTGAGCTCTTTGGCCTGTGAAAAGACAAACAAAGGAACTATTTCCATTATTTCCTCACCTCTTGACCTGCTCCTCTCTCACGCTGTTCCCTAGAGAGTTTTAAGCCCGCTTTCTTCATGACCTGGCCTGTATATCTGGTGTAAGTTCTGGTATTCAGTTTATCCATCCCAAAGACAAAGAGGTTGGTGGGATGTGGGGTGGTCCCTGCCAGGAAGAACACACCGCAACGCCTCCTCCATTACTAGCTTCGTCTCTTCTGGCAGAAGACACATACCTCGGCTTTAGACCTGCCACACCGGATTTCAAAACCCTAAAGCACCCAACCTGGCTCTGTCCTTCTGGGGGCCAATGTGACTCAAAGCCTCAGTTCAGAGGTGGACATGGGGCTGCATGCCCATAATCCCAGCATTGAGATGGCGGAGACAGGAGGATTGCAAGTTTGAGGCCAGCAGGGGACTACATAGCGAGATTCTGTCTCTAAAAGCTGAACCAAAATAAAACAAAACCCCTGAGTTCATAAGTGGCCCCATGGCAGCCTGCTTGGAAAGCTGATGTGTGCCTGTGCAGCCTCACCTGCTAATCCTCAGGAGAACAGTTCTCAGACTGCCCACCCAGATGTTTAAGTCCCTTACAAAAATGCATGTAACCTATGTACATCCCGCCATGTATTTTCAGTAAGCTCTAGATGTCTTCTACAACCTACCAAGATAGAAGTTCTAAGTAGGTTGTCCTGTGTTATTTGGGGACTAACAAGAAAAGGATCCATATGTTTCTTGTAGACACAGTTTTTCCAAGTGTTTTCCATCCTAGGTGACTGAATTCACAGATTCGGAAGCCGGGACACAGAGGGCCAAATGCTTGTGCATGCGTGACAGACATTTGCTGACCCCGTCCCTTCCCTTCCTCCCTAGTATCCACCTGCTCTTCTGCTGCCTGAGCGCCCTGACTGTGCCACCTCATAGGCCATGGAGAATGAGCTGCCAGTCCCCCACACATCCAGCCGTGCCGGCGGCGTCGGCGTCACCAGCAACACCAGTGGCACCAGTAGCAGCAGTGGCTGCAGCATTAGCAGCAGCGGTGGTGGCAGCGGCCGGCCCACGGCACCCCAGATTTCTGTGTACAGTGGTATTCCTGACCGGCAGACTGTGCAGGTAAAATCCTAATTAGTCCGGGGTTATATCCCTTCATGGACAAGGCTGTCGACAAGGAGAGCTGGCATGGTCTAGTGGGGTAGCCGGGCGGAAAGGAGGGGGTCAGTGGGTGCATGCTTGTGCTTGACTGAAAGAGGGGAAGTAATGTCAGATGGGTCCAACACAGGAAGTTGAGAGAGAGAACTTAGACCAGAAAAGCCCTGTCTCCCCTGAGGGATGGTGAGGATGTTGTCTGTGGAAACCGGATGTGTGAAAACCAAAAGGGCAGACAAGGGAAACGCAGCAACATGACTGGGAGCCGCTCAGTCACAAGCCAGACGGCTCATCCATGTGGCCACTGCCACTTCAAGAACAAACCTGGGAGGCGACGGAGACAGCACCGCAGTGAATGCCTGCCCTGCGAGCATGAAGACCCGAGCTTGGATCCCAGAGCCCACTTCAAGAGAACTCTGGAGCACCTGAGCTTCTGCAGGACGGAGACAGGGGGATTCTTGGAGCTCACTTGCCGGCCACCTAGCCTAACCAGTGAGCTCCAGAAGTGAGAGGCCCTGTCTCAGAAGGGGAGAAAACGGTTAAGAATGATCCAGGATGTCACCTGACGTTGACGTCTCCACATACACATTCACACACACACACACACACACACACACACACACACACACACACACACAATACACATACACTCAAACATACACAATGCGGACATACACAATACACACACACTCAAACATACCTGCACACACACGATACACACACACTCACATATACACATGCACACACAATACACATGTACTCTCACACAATACACACTCAAACATACGCATGCACACACAATACACACATACTCAGATATACACATGCACACACAATACACACACATACATATTCACACATACACAACACACATACACATACACATACACATACACATACACATAAATATTTAAGATTAAGATTTTTAAAGTCAGGTGGCCGCAGACAATTCTTAGTCTTTGAGGCTCTGTCACTTCTCCCCTAGTTTGCCAAGTGCTGTATATGAGACCCTCCAGGGACTAGACACAGTCCCCAGGTGTACCTGTGATCATGTCTGCCACATGTCATGTCACGTGCCTGGCACTGTGCTTACATATCAGTCTTTGTTGTTATTTTGAGACAGGGTCTCACTCTATCCCAGACTGACCTGGAACTCACTGTTCAGCCCAGGCTGGCCTAGAATTCCTGGTGATCCTCCTGCCTCAGCCTCTCAAAGCTGGGATTACAGGAGCGAACTACCGTGGCTGACCACATATGTCTTCTTCAGTCAGGTCCCCACTTGACAAAGTCTCAGAGGAGGTAATGACTTACCGACGTAACTCTCCAGAAACCTAAGGCAGATAGCATTTGCCATTTGTTGTTATTCACAGTGAAATCTGTTTGAGCATCTTTGGAAATAGGTCGGGTTAGAGAAACCGCGACTGAGAAATATTTACTTGAAGTAACTCTGCTGGTCCGGTTTGGATAAACCAGACAAGTGACCTCATGCTGCATTGGTCTCAGGTCCAGAAGAGAAAATCGGGGAGAAGCCACAGCAGAAAGTGGGAAGCCTGGGAATTCTGTTGTGGACCAGGCCACACACTCTGGACTGTCCCCTTTCCCAGTTCTCTCGGCTTCACACTTAATCAAGCTGCATTTCCTGCCCTCCCCCCCCCATTCCCACCCAGCCTCTTCCCCTGCCCTTCAGAGGAGCCTTAGCTCTAGTTTTCAGCACCTGAGTCAAATGTGTCCCCTCCTGCCACTCACCAGAACTCTGGCAAAGGCAGTTGGGGTTTCTGCTCTCATGGGTCTCTGCATTCAGCACCCACACAGAACCACGGGGGTTGCTCCTGACTCCAGTTCAAGTCCCCCTTGCCGAGGAGGAGCCAGAGTCTCAGGCACTGCTGGGGAAGCAGGCCAGTGAGGGAGGAAGAACAAAATGACTCTGAGGATGATGGGATTGAAAGGATGGCGTTCATATGTGCAGGGTCTCGGGGTAGAGTGCCCTGAAGCGGAGAGGGATTGGGGAAATGCGTGCTTTGGAGCACGGGGTTCTGGGAGACACCCGAGCCCATGGAGGATCTGTCACATCAGCCTGCTGGAACAGAACCCACAAATCCAAGCCCAGAGCCCTGGAGCCACTTCAGAGAGATCCTCACCAGAGACTGCCAGTCAGCTGCTGGCCGGGCAACCCTGGAACCAGAGGGGGCGGGGCGGAGATAGGATCAGTGCAGGGAAGAGGTGGCGGCCAAGAAGGGGGGGAAATGTCTGAGTCTTTTTAGTCCTGGGGCTGAGCAAGGAACAAAGCCTTTTACAGACTGCTGCTCGGGAGGCAGCGCCTACAAAAAAAAAAAAAAAAAAAAAAAGAGCGAGAAAAGGAGCGAAGAGATGAGGGAGAGAAGAGTCAAGGCCCTGTCTCCTCTGTGGTGTGGGCATGCTCCCAGAGGCCATGAAAACTTTCCCAGGCACTGACAGGATTCTCAGGGAGGCTGAGGGCAGAACGTGGGAGGGGCTCCAGGTTGCTCTTCTAGGGAGGCAGTGGCCTTCACGTTAGTAATTTTCCTGGCTCCCAATAACCCTTAGGATCCACCTCTTCTTCCAGCCCCTTCTGCTGGGATCTTGAATATGAGGCTTCAGAGGAACAGAAGAGTGTCTACCAAGTCTGGCATGGGAGGCTGTGTTTCCCAAGGAGTGGGCTGAGCAGTGGGGTACTGGCAACTAAGGCAGAGCACCCCAGTCAGGCAGGAGCTGGAGACCGGTGTCGGGCAGATGAGATAGGCAGGTCTAAAGCTGAGATGGCTCTGTCCCGCCTGGGGAGTGATGTGGCGTCCTTCTCTGGGCAGCTGGGATTGAGAAGGCAGGGCTGCAGAGAGGACACACTATGTGGCCAGTTGATACTCCTGTGTCCCCCCCCCCCCCCCCCCCGTCCCACACTTCTCAGGTGATCCAGCAGGCCCTGCACAGGCAGCCCAGCACGGCGGCGCAGTACCTGCAGCAGATGTATGCTGCCCAGCAGCAGCACCTCATGCTGCAGACAGCAGCCTTGCAGCAGCAGCACCACCTGAGCAGTGCACAGCTCCAGAGCCTGGCGGCGGTGCAGCAGGTGAGTGCCGGGGTCGCCCCAGTGCCCAGGCTCTTCTGGAATCCAGGTTGTGATATGGGAGTGATCCGGAAACAAGTCGTATCACCTTGCCTCCCCAGTTCCTCTCAGAGTCCCCACAAAGCCCCCAAGAAGCAGGTACTGTCGCCATGTGTCCTTTAGCAGGTGAGAAAGACACTAAGGCCTGCTGCTGGTGAGTGGGACGTCTAGGGTCCTCACCTGCTGGCCCAGGAAGCGCTGGGTGAGCCCATTCAATGGCTTATCAGCAAGCCTGCCTATCTGCTGATGCTCTCTCCTTGTACTGTGGGAGACAGACGCTCACTGGTGGATCCATCCCTTCACCTGACGCAGTGCTTTATGTACCTTCTGTGTTCGACGTTAATGTCAGGCACAGTGTGCCGTGGACCCTGTCTCCTTGGTGCAAGAAAGTAAGCTCTTCGTTGATCTATGCTGCAAGGAGAATGGACCGCTGCAAGGCCAGGATGCTGCCCCTACCTTAGATGGTCAGGGAAGCTCTCTCTGCTGGAGGAACACTGAGGCTGACACTTCAGTCCTAGAGGCATTTGGCCAGAGAAGAGGGACAGGTTGTACATTCCAGTGTGCAAAACTCTCATGTGGTGTCATGGACCCCATGGATGGAATGGGTGGGGTGGAGGCTGCAGAGAGCTGGAATTGGTTGCTGAGCAGTGGTGATGGCCAACTGTCAGGGTGCCAGTGATCTCAGTGGCTCCTCCAGGTAGATTTGGTTATTTCTGCTCCTTTATGAGAGAAGAGGTCAGGACCATGCTGAAGGCCCACGTGGATGAGGAAAATGGAGTTAGGCCCTAGGGGCTGCTCTCCTGACCCCTGTCCAGAGCACTTCCTAGAAATAAGGGCCCATGAGGGACGGAGGTGGAAGACACTAGTGACCAGAGTTTGTTCTTTTCCAGGCAAGCCTGGTGGCCAACAGACAAGGAAGTACTTCCGGCAGCAATGTGTCCTCCCAGGCTCCCACCCAGTCTCCTTCAGTGAGTAGGGCATGGGAATGACAGGCAGAGTCCACACCCATAGACTGGCTCCTGCCTAAGATGTGTCCCTAGTTCCTGGATCTACTTGAGGGGAATCCCTAGCCATGTGGGGTCACAGCTGGAATCTGTTGCTCTTGCCAGGAAAAAAAAAAATCACATGCTCTTTGTGGCTCTAATAGTAACACCCCATGATCCTCCTAATGCAAGGCTCTGTTGCTAACTCAGGGCTTGCACCAAAGGGTGTGTCCAAGCCAGCTAAGGGGCAGAGTTAGAGGAACCACCCAGAGCCAAGGGCAGCAGTTGGTCCTAAAGGATGAAGCATAGGCCATAGAACAGAAGAGGGAGGCAAAAAACGGAGGGGACACCGTTCACCCCAGGTCTCCCATTTCCTAATGTGCGCGTCTTTCCCAGCAGCTCAATCTGGCAGCGTCCCCTGCGACAGCCCAGCTCATCAACCGGGCGCAGAGTGTCAATTCTGCCACAGCCTCGGGCCTTGCCCAGCAGGCCGTGCTCCTGGGCAACACGTCCTCTCCTGCCCTGACTGCCAGCCAAGCACAGATGTACCTCAGAGCACAGATGGTAAGTCCGCACATACTGGGTATGCTCCTGGATGTCGGGGACACAGTCAGGAAAGGTGGAGGCTGGGAGATTAGAGAAGGGAGCAGAGAATGCTGGGAACCAGGAGCACGAGGAAGGGGTAGAAGAAGCCCAAAGACTGAGTGGGAGGCCACAGGCTCAGGAAGGGTCAGGTCCAAGACGGAGCCAGGGAAAGTCACCCCCAGCATCTCCCTTTCCTCCCCTTCTCAGAAGTAAGTAGACAGTGCAGGATGTGTGCCCAGATGATGCCTAGAACTCAAAGATGAGGAGACAGAGATGGGCTGGGTCCCATGACAGTCCTCTAGCCTGGGGCCTCTCAGCTTGCCCCATTCTAGTTAGGGCCAGGTGAGTTTATTTGTGCAGAACATACCAGGGCTGGCACGGGCATGCCTGGAATTGCTCCTTCGTATTTGCCCCTAAGGGTTCCTTAGGTCTGACAACAGCAGACTGAGAAGCAACCACATAACTGTGGTGGGCTCTAATTGACAAGTCTTAGCTTGTGCCAAAGAGTGAGTTCTCTCTTTCACCCCTGGACACGTCCTTCTGAAGACAGTGCAGGCCCGCCCTGCCTTTGCTGTTAGGGCCTGAGCATCACACTCGGGGTTTTTCCTGTCTTATTCCCACACATTTCTTCCGGGTCCCAAGCTTATCACTGCAGGTACTTCCCCCTCCCGGGCAGTACCTCAGACAGCATTTGATGGACTTCCATGTCCCCAGCCAACTGGCAGCCACACTTCACCTCACTCAATGTCCCACCGGGGTCCTGATGCCCATCTGCTGTCCCCTTAGAGCAGAATATACACAGAGGGAATGAGCCAGGAGGCATCACCAATGAGCTGAATGAAGGGAAAGCCGCTCTCCACCCCCCACCCCCAACCCCACCACACAGAGGTCAAGATGCCAGCCAGTGATGGCTCATCACCTGCCCCTCCCGACGAGGAGCAGTCACCACAAAGCCAGGCCATCTCCTTCCTCTGCTGTTGCTGCTTCTAGACGCCCCTCCCCACCCCTGCTGAATCAAAACTTGACTAGAAAGTGACCACTGCGCATCTCTGATTCGATCCTTTCTGAAAGAGAATCTTGTTCTGGTGTAGCCCTGGGGTCAGAGGTAACTTAGACCTGGGAAATGGGCCTGTGACAGTGCCAAGTTTCCTACCCACCAGGATGTGGAGGAGACAGTGGCTTGAGGTGCCCTGGGAACATTCAGGGTCCCTCCCAATGAGGCCCTCACAGAGGGCTCTTGCATCCTACCCCCTCACTGTCTGGCTTGGTTCGTCACACCCCAAGCCTTTTAAGGTGTTCCGTTTCCCTGGGCTTCCTGCCTTCTCGTGGCTTGTGCCCTGCTTGCCTAGCTGTCTTCACATCTGTTCCCTGACTAAACTGGTCTACCCTGTGGCTGAGCCCACACTGGGCAGGCGCCTCACTTCCTGTGGTTTCAGGCCCAGCCAGGTAACTTGGTGTGGGGAGCTAGAAGCCCGTACTGTTCCTTTGTCCCCTCAGCTCATCTTCACGCCCACGGCCACCGTCGCTACTGTACAGCCTGAGCTCAGCACTGGCTCCCCCGCTCGGCCCCCTACCCCAGCCCAGGTGAGGATCCCGGGCTTGTGGGAGGGAAGGGGGGGCAGCTCTTAGAGGGGTAGGAGGCTGGCTCCAGGTAGCCCTGGGGATGCCGGCAGTGGTGGGACTCTTCTAGGAAGTAGATTTAAAAAACAAACAAACAAAACCCTGGACTCACTCCTTAGTTCCTATCCAGCTGGCCTCGGCACCTCTGAATAGAGTTAGACAGCAGAGGGCAGTGTGCTGACGCTTTCAGGACACAGCTCTGAGGGCTGGGGACCAGGGGCAGGAGCACACTGAGAGAAGGAACAGGATGGGTCCTGGCCTCCTGCCTTCTGCTGCAGCAGCACACGGATGCTATTGTGTGTGAGAAGCCTGTGGGACGCTGAGAACGTCCCTCTTATTCCATCTTCCCACCCCATCTCCAGAATGGGGACCAAGCTCAAGGGTTGGAGAAGCTAGGTGAAGAGTCCTGCACTACCTCACTATGTCCAGCAGGGGGCACCAGGGACTGGACTGAATAAATGTCTTGGAAATGCCTGGCGTTAACCTGATTGTGAGGACAAGCTGATCCTTTGCTTGCCTGTCATTTTTGTCCCGTTTTTTTCCATGCCGTGCCTCACCTTAGTGGTGTGCAGCCAATTCTGATAGTATCGGGAGTAGGGGAAGTGACAGAGGAATGATGCTGGCCTCTGGGCCCCTGTCCGTCCCAGCTGGGCAGAGTTCAGTTCTGATCACTAGCCATATTTCCTGTGTTCTTTACAAACTCCACCTGCTCCTGGTTCCTCCTTCAGCCCCTAACTGCTCCCCACCCCCGTGTGCTTCTCTGTTGCTATGTGTTTTTCAATCTCTGTCTCTCTCTTGTGTGCTCCTTTTACAACCAACCCCCTTTTGTGTTTGGCTAGTCCAGGATCCGCCCTGACTTCTTCTTGCTTGTGTGTTGGTATAGTCCCTACCTGCATTCTGTGGACTCTCATAGGCCCCTCTTTTTCAGGTACAGAACCTGACCCTACGAACACAGCAGACCCCAGCGGCAGCAGCCTCAGGCCCTACCCCCACCCAGCCTGTCCTGCCCAGCTTGGCCCTGAAACCCACAGCCAGCAGTAGCCAGCCTCTACCTGCCCCACCACAGGGCAGGACCGTGGCTCAGGGTTCCCCTGCAGCTGCCAAGCCTGGTATAACTGACAATGTGGCGGAGCCACTCAAGAAAGGAGACTGTGACAGCAGCGCGTCAGGGAACATGGAGGGCCGGCCTGGGCTTGGTCGGACAGTTCCTGCCGTGGCCACTCACCCCCTCATAGCACCAGGTAAGGCCCCAGGAAGATGAAATCTGGGTTGTGGATCAAGAGGACCTTCCAAAGCTTCCTTCTGTGTGTGCATTAGGACACCAGCCTCTCCCTGTCCTCTCCCAATCCTGGGGGGTTTGCCAACTCCAGGCTCCGTTTCATGCTTAGTCTGACTTTAAGGAAGGGAGCCACATCACTGAAGATAAGCCAGTCCTTCTCAACGGCACAACCTAGCTCTGACTGGATGGACTGGGAGTTGCACTATTGAAATTCCCAAAGTTAATGAAAGGGACATGGCTGGCCAGAGCTTGTGAGAGCCACATGGGCAGAGGGGGGACAGGAAGCTGACTTTCTCATCCTTCAGCGGACCTCAGCTAACTAATGTGTGCCAGGCACGTCACCTCTCCTGAGTGTGCCGAGGCCAGGGAGGTCATGGAGGGTGGCATTGTGACCAGTTCTGTGTCTGAGCTCTGAGAGTGGAGGGACCACCTTGCCTGGAGGAGGGGAGCTGGAAAAGCTTGCCAGGAATTCCCACACTTGAGAGTAAATCTAGAAGATTGAAAAACAAATGAGCTAATTGTTTGTGGGGCACACTCTGCAAATGGGAATGAAACAGTGTTCTCAGGCTAGCCTCCTTCCCTGACCACTGAACCTCCCAGCACTGACTGTTACAGCCAGTCTTTAATGAGAAGATCTACCAAGGGCCTGGAAGCAGACTTCCCAGTCTAAGAAACAAGAGCAAACTATTCGACCACAGGAATAAAGACAGCAGGGAACGTACTGTCTGAATTAAAGACGGTCCCTCTGGTCCACTCCTTGAGCAAGCCACTGCCCCTCATCCTCACCCACACCACTTAGAATCCAATAGAATCCACGTGGTCTTTGAGTTTTTCTTGAGAATATGTCACTAGGTTAAACCCAAGGGGGTCAGGACCGGGAAGTCACTTGGTGGTACTTACCTAGACTATGTGAGGAGGCCCTCCCTGGCTTTGATCCCCACTGTCACCAAAGAGGAAAAACCATTAGGTCCAAGTATGCTTTCTTATGTAAGAGAGCATATAGTCAAAAAGAGGGGCCAGGTACACAAGCAGATCCATTCAGATTTTTAATCCACTCTAGGTGTGGCAGGCACAGATGGCCACTCACTGCCATGTGGGATGGGTCTGAGGTGCTGTCTCTCAGGCGAGGCAGCACCTGGGTCTTTTTATGTAGCCCCGGCTAGCCTGGAACATTCTATCTTCCTGTGTCAGCCTCATGAGTACTGGGTTACAGGTATGTGCCAGTACACCGCACTGGCACCTGAGTCTCAAAGCATGAATTGTACTAACCCAGCAGACCAAGTAGGGATGGGCATCCCAGGCAGGCAGAAGGAAGCATGGACCAAGCCCAGGATTTGTGAGTCATTTCTTCACCTTTTGGAGACTTCAGAAATCCCCAGGACAAAGAACAGGTTAACTGCCTTGCCTAGATCCTGGCTGAGCTGAGGAGGGCACCCCTGCAGAGGCCCACAGGTTCCCAGTCTCCCTCCGGCCTGGCACTGCTTTTTCCCAGACTGCCCCAGCCTTATTCTTTGATGGAAAAAGAAAGTGAAATTCTGGAGGGGCCAGATTAGGGGGAGCCACATGTGCTGAGAATATTAGGGTAGAGCCAGGGCCCAGAGCTCCTCCTGAAAGGATTAAAAAAAAGAAAGGCAAGTGGGTACCTTTCGGTGGGCCCTGCCAACGTATGCCACTAAACAAACATGCCTCGCACAGCAGAGTTAATGCAAAGGTTTATGGGGGAAGGGGAGCAAAAGTCCGCGTCAGAGTAGGGACGTGAGAAAGGCAGGCAGACAGACTGACAGACAGATCAGGGAAGAGGCAAGAGACAAGAAAGGCAAGAGAGAGCAAGCTGTGCCTGGGAGATGCTTTTAAGGGGTGCACCTGTCACACAGCCTCGGCAGCTGAGGCAGGCTGCTCCTGTGGAGGAACTAATGCCTCCTCCTCTTCTTTTGAATTTCAACTATATTTTAAATTTTTTTAAAATTTTTTATTCAACATTTTTTTACACAATACATTCATCACCTTTTCCCCTCCCCCAATTCCTCTCAGATTCTCCCCCCAACCCACTCAACTTCTCTCTCTCCCTCTTAAACAAACAAAAAACAAGCAAACAAAACCAAACAAAAAACAAGAAACACACATCAAAAACAGAAATCAAAATATATAAGCCAAAGACCAATAAGACAAAACAATGCCCAAACAAAGCAAAATGAGATAAAAATTCTACAAAAATACCATTGACTTTGTTTTGTGTTGGCCAACTACCCTTGGGCAAGGGACCTATCCTAAACATGGGACTCCACTGGAGAAAAC
Source organism: Peromyscus californicus insignis (assembly GCF_007827085.1). Classification (NCBI taxonomy): domain Eukaryota; kingdom Metazoa; phylum Chordata; class Mammalia; order Rodentia; family Cricetidae; genus Peromyscus; species Peromyscus californicus. The sequence continues at coordinate 25,834,425 of NW_026294573.1, read as the reverse complement.
TGATCTTTCCTTTGCCATTGGGTATCAGTTGCAGAGAGCTTCTTGGTCACTTGGTCAGCAGGAGCCCATGTCACTTTCCCCTCTCATCATTAGGGCCTGGCTGGCTGGAACCTGGGCCAGCTCTGTGCATGCGACCACAGCCTCTGTGAGTTCGTTCAGAGCATCAGCTCTGTTGTGTCTAGAAGATACTGTTTCCTTGGAGTTGGCCATCACCTCTGGCTCTAACAATCTTTCTGCCTCCTTTTCCAAAAGGATCCCTGAGCCTTGAGGGGAGGGTCAAAACCCCACTTCTAAATTCCAAAGCTGAAGCAATCTCAGGACCCAGGACCTGGGGGACCCCATTCCTGCCTAGGCCAAAGTATAGCTTCTCTCTAAATTGAAACCAGCCCCAAATTCTAAGGATTGTTCAAAACAAGGAAGTTCTTGAGCATCTCCCAAGGCTACTGTCATCTCTGGGATCTCCAGGAAGGTGGACAGAGAAGGGACAGTCTGTCCTGTGTTGGACAGCATACTAGGCAGTCTGCGCATGTCACTTCTCTCTACCGTTGAAAGAGCCCTTTCTCGGTATTGTATGTGGGAGAGCTGAGGCCCAGGGAGGTTGCCCCAAGAACTTACTACATACAGCCCACGACATCACTCGGGTGGTCAGTGCGGGACTGGATCCCACTCCACATCCCTCCTGCCCCTCAGTCATCAAGTGCCACTCTCGGTTCTTACAGTGATTCGGACCTCCTTGCCTTTCCTCTCCCCCACCCAAAGCTCAGAGAGCCTGGGGGTCCTAAGACTGTTTGGGTTTGCAGAGCCAAGTGGCCAGCTCTCTGTTCTTGAGCCCTGGAAAGGTAAGCGACAGGGAATGGTAGGCTTTGAGGGCCAGAGGCCTAGGTGTGGTCTGAGCCTGACGGTGTGGGTTGTGATGTAGAGCGGGGGACCGGTAGCCCCACAGAACTTTCTGTGGAGCAGCTGTGTGCTGAGGAATACAAAGAGCCTCTCCCCAGAGACACAGCTCAGTGGCCTGGGCATTGTCCCTGCCTCCCACTGTCTGGCCCATTCTTCCTTTCCCTCCCACCCCCTCCCCTCCCTAAGCCTCTCCACCCTCGACTCCCACCTCCCAAAAGGAAGGCAGCTGGGGGCGGCTTAGGAGCCACTGGGCCTCTCTGGGCTGTGGAACAAAAAGCCTGACATCATTCTTTCAACCTGACGGGGGGTGGGGGACAGAGCAGAGCGGCACCTGTCAGACTACACAGTTCCTCGGGCAGAGGTGACTGCTGGCCTTCTGCCCAGCCAACCCACTGTGCCTCAATGAGGAAGGGGCAAATGAGGGGGAGCCAAGCAGGCGTGCTTGTGCTTGTGAGAGGGAGAGAGCTGCAAGGAGAGTCTATTTTGCTATGTGGGAGCATTTTTTATAGCTGACTGGCTGCCCCAGGAGGAAGGTAGGCAGTGGAGACTGGGGGGGGGGGGGGGGGCGGGTGCGGCGGGGGCAGAGTAGCAAAGAGGAATGTGTCTTCCCTGGGGGTGTTTCCTCCAGAGAGGCAAGCCCTCCTGCCCCAGCTGGGGCTGCTCCCACTGACAGCTGTTTGGGGGCAAAGCCCCTCCCCCATGGCAAGCTCCCCGCTGTTCCTGCTCCTGTCACCTTGGCAACCAGCTTCTTTAGGCTGTGCAAATAGAAAAGGTCCCTTATGCCCTGAAAGAGGGTGGATGGGGGAGGGGAGGCAGGGCAGGAGAGCAGAGCCTAAGATGTTGGGCCTTGGAAGGGAAGGCAAAGGGTCTGGCCTTGCCCTTCTCAGGGCTGGAGCATGGAGGGCAGAAGAGAACTGGCAGAGGGTCCCATGGGCCCAGCCTCTGGGGAAGCCAAGACCTAAAGGATCCTGGCCACTGCTCCAACTAGGAGGCTTGGATCTCTGAGTCATTATTCTAGATGCTAAGCCCTGGGCTCTGGGTAACACTTAGGCCCAAAGGTGTGAAGAAAGTTTCTGACAAGAGGCATGGGCTGTTATGAAAGGAGTTGCTGGGTCTCTGAAGATCCTGGGCCCCTTTCACTCAGCGGTAGCTCCAGATGCCAGGCCTTTGTTCAGTCTCCTCAACCCGCCTCGGGTTTTGGCTCAGAGAGGGAATCTTCTGATGGGCAGGCCTGCCACAGAGCTGTTTTGTTTTATCACAGAGGGGATTTGTGTCAGGGCGCTGTGATTTCCATCTGCGATAGGCTGGGCATAGTGATGCTTGCTGGTTCAAGGATTCTTAGGTACTGCATTTCCCTCCCGAAGCAGCCACCAGATGAGTGGGTCACACTGTCACTGAAAGAATGCTGTAAACAGTAAGTGTGCAGGTGGACCTGTAATGCAGCTGCAGATGCAAATGCCAGTGATTTTGATGTTAAAAATCATAGAACTGGCCTTGAAAGTTACAGCAACTGTCCACTGTAGGACCAAATTTAGATTGTGAAAACTCTTCTTAGGCTCAGAGGAAATCCAGAACACATCAGTTATCAGTGAAGGGGGTTGCATTTTGCTTAACATCCTTCACTGCGTGGGTGGGCGTGACTGTGTACACACACAAGTGCCTGCATATGTGTGTACATATGGGTGTTTGTGTGCCAAGAAAGAGAAGACCTCCCGCAGTACTTATCTCCTTTAATCCCAGTGTTGAGTACCCCATTTCACGAATGAAGAGACCCCCAATGAAAGATCAACCGCCGTCCTCAGATCAGTTTTCTCTGTCTCTTCTACTGTTCAGTTCAGCTCAAGAAATGTTCATTTGACCCTTTGTTGTGTGCCCGCCTCTGTGCCAAAGCACGGGAGGTACGGAGCTGAACAAGAGCTGACATTCTGTGAGAGGCTGTGGAAATCTGAGCTATGTTTTGAAAGTGAAATTGTCAGACATGGAACAGGAGAGCTGCCTCAGCCAGCACTGAGGGACACCCCAGTCCAGAGTGACCCACACAGAGAAAGCTCACCATACACACCCGTTATCTCACTCTGTGCGCTACCCAGCCTGACACCCTCCTTTTCTGGACTGGCTTTCTGTTTTGCTCAAGGCCAGCTTAGAGGATGATGGTCTACAGGGCATGCTGTTCACAGCCTTTGCTTACACACTGTTGTCTCCTTTCTCTTCAGATAACTTCACTTTGCTCTTCTTTCCTACCTGGCCATGTACAAGCCTCATTCCATAGTAAGACCTACTATGTGACATGTTGATGACTGCTAATGGACTAACTCTAACCATGGGACCTTTTTTTTTTTTGTGTAGCTTTGGTGCTTGTCCTGGATCTTGCTCTGTAGCTCAGGCTAGCCTCGAACTCACAGAGATCCGCCTGGCTCTGCCTCCCAAGTGCTGGGATTAAAGGCGAGTGCCACTGCCGCCCGGCTTAACCATGGGACCTTTGAGACCCTGCCACACTACCCACACACCAACTGCCATGCTTACACTGGATTTCTTCTACTGACTGGCTGCTGCAGCCAGGCAACTACACTCTTGTCTCTTCCCCCACCCCGCCCCTCTGTGATGGACTTGACCTGTCGTCTGTCCGTCCGTCCGTCCGTCATGGACCTTTGCCACCTGCCCTCTCTATAGCACACCCTTTTCGTTGTCCCTCCAGGGTCACTCTCCAAGTTCTCAACAGCCCGTGGAGAGCATTTGCAGGCTGGCTGTGTTCACTTCTGCTTGCTGACATCTTCTGTGCTCAGCCTTGGCATCTTGGGGCATCCTTTAGATGAAGAAGCATGCCTCATCTGTCAGCTTCAGAAACCTCAACCTTCTGCATGGGGGACATCACTGCAAACTCCTCTCAGTTCCTGCTTGTAAGATGAGAACGCTGCTCATAGGCTCATTGTTAGGAATAAATGAAATTAGAATTATAAAAAGCATTTGAGACATTCAAAGCGATATACAGACAACAGAGTATTTAAGAACAGCTACCATTTCTTAGCATCTACTATATACTAGACATTGAGCAAAAAAAAAAAAATGTGATTTTTTTTAATGTGGTTTAAATAGAATACTCTATTTGATACTAATGCCTACCCTATATGGTATGAATCAACATTGGCAGAATAGGAAATCAAGATCCAGAGAGGTTAAGCAATTTATCTAAAGTTGCATAGCTTATAGGTAGCAGAGCCTAACTTCCATTCCGATCTGACTCTGAAACTCATGCTGGAAGCCACCCTGCAGCGCATCTTCTGTTGAGGGTGGGTGGGGCAAAAATGCCAGGTTTTCTTCTAATGCTCCAGGCTGTTTAGCAAGGAGACTTGTACCCAGGGCATTTGGTGGTCTCACCATGTAGCTGCCAGAGAGGCCTGGGGACATGGGGCTCACCCGAAGTGTCCCGTGGTGGCAATCCTGTTTTTATACCTGATTACCTCTTATGGAGGATTTCTCTCCATTCTCCTTCCTTTGCGAACTGCTGCTGACCCAAGCCTGGAGGGAACGGAACACATCACTGGAAATTCATGTATTACTTAAGGTCCATCTAAAAAGAGTGTCCCTGTCCACTCATGTGGAGAGGAGCTGCCTGCTCTACAGTCAGCTACGGTCCAGCCATTCCCTGAAAGCTGGGTCACACAGGCATCCAGGAGATGAGCAGTCACTGGACGTGCTGGCACAGTTAGACCCGTGCTGGGCGGGCCTCCTCTTCTGGGCTTCCACTGTACAGAGCTGCTTGCAGATCTCCCAGTGTGCCCGGTGTTGCCTGGCTGGGCCTCTCCAATGCTGATCCTCTTGCCACAGTCTTCCAAAGGCTGAAGTGTACTAAACCCATCTCTGGGAAGGCGCCTGTGTCCTTCCAAAGCTGGACCTTCATGCTTGTGCGCTCATATTCTGAATGTTTCTCCTGTCACAACATTTGCTGCACCACAGAGAGCCTCTGTCTGACCTGGCTTCAGAGAGGGACCTACACAAGTAGGTAGGGACTCTGCTTCCAGGCACACCTCAAGCAACACAACAGTTTCCAGTGGTCCATTCCCTCCAGACTTGGGTCAGCAGCAGCTTGAGAATGGAGGGGAGGAGGGAAGGAGGGAAAAGGCCTGGATAGGCACCCAGGTGTAAGAACAGGCTTAGCACCTAAGGGCACTTTTCGGTGAGCCCCACAAGGGATTGTGTCTTGTGGACTGCCTGGCAACCATCTCACAAGACTGCCAACTGCTTTTTCCTGGACTTCCATTTTCAGGACCATGTGCCTGGTCTGTGGTACTTGCTTATTCAGTGGACAGATGTCGGAAGTTTATATTAACTTTCTAAATCTTGAAATGCAGTGGTTAAGAAAAAGATTCGTCATTCCTCTCCCATGAGCATCCTACCTTGATCATGTGATTCTACTATCTTAAGTTCTGGACACTTAGAAAAGCAAGGGCAGATGCCAGCCTGCAGGCTGGAGTGGGAAACTTCTTGGATAGCAGTCTCCTGTGTACTTGGAGCCTTTAGATCAACAGAAGCCTGTTGTTGACAAATCTCGGCAGTAGATACAACCAGGGGTGAGGGGACATGCCAGTGACTCCTCACAGGCCCCTTTCTGCATAGGAGACTTATAAAAAAAACTGGTTTGGGCCGGGCGGTGGTGGCGCATGCCTTTAATCCCAGCACTCGGGAGGCAGATTCAGGCAGATCTCTCTGAGTTCGAGGCCAGCCTGGTCTTCAGAGCAAGATCCAGGACAGGAACCAAAACGACATGGAGAAACCCTGTCTCGAAAAACAAAAACAAACAAACAAACAAAAATGACTTGGAAGCTATGAATTGGCCTGGTCGGATTCCAGGGAGGCAATGCAAGGTCAGGGGAGAAGCCAGGAAGCTGAACATTGCCGGGGGCCTCCTTTGACCTAGGACCTGTGATCATCGGAGGCCTCCCTAGGCTTGCTGTTTGGTCTTGTGTGTCCATCTCCCCACCACCAGTATCAGCACACCCCTATGTCATAATAGAAAGGGCTGGTGAGACTTTCCAGAACTGGAGTTGATGTCTCATGGAACCAACCAGTTGGGTTTCTCAGAAGCAATGGACTTCCCAGCAGGTCCTGAGGAAGAAATTGTACAGACTCGGAGATTTCCATACGTTTATATTTCACAAATGTGCTGCATCCTGGCTGTAGGGAGTAGGGCATGGTTTCTTCTGGTACCATGGCCTCAGTGGTAAAAGCCTCCCTTCAGTGCCCCCATATTGAATTGGGATGGCCTTTAAAGAGGGCAAAAATGAACTGATCTTACTATGGTTGGTAGCAGATAGTCTCTGAGTATCTATAAAGGTCTAGAATATTCTGTTGGACTATGCAGAAGGTAAAAGAAACTCATCTTTTAAATTAAATGAAAGTATGTCTTTTCAGCTAATAGTAAGGTATGTCTTCAATTCAAAAAGCATTCAGTCTGGCTGGAAAGATAGGGCATATGTATAAAAAAGTATTCCCCAAGACTTCATTTCACCGAAGACCCATGTGATTGAAAGTTGCACCTCAGCTGACTCTTAGAAGGAAACACGCTGTCATTCAGCTGACATCTTCACTCTGCGTCCTCACTTGAAGATGCTAAAGTTGGGGAAGTGATGAATGTTGAAGAATCCATGAAATGCATATTTAAGCAAGGCTGTGCTACCTCACAGCTAACAGAAGGAGCGTCTAAGAAAACACCGATAACGAAGGATTCTCACAAATGGAGAAAATGGGAGCCGAGCCTGATCCAAACCCCCGAAACCAGAGGTCCCTGAAGCAGAAGGAGCACATTCCAGCAAATGGAAGCGTTGCCCTGGGGCCCCAGAGGCACACAGCGGCATGCATGCCGTTTATGGCACAAGTAGGTCATTTAGGGTTACTGACGCTTAGTCCAAGAAGTTAATGAGCGAGGATGGTACAGGTGCAGGGTTCCCAGGGAGAGCACACTAGTCTGAAAGATTACACCTGTCACTCACAGTTTGGCCCTGAAGAGAACCAGTTTTGTGCGAGAAACAGACCCCACAAATGGAGTCCTGCTTTGTGGTCGTTCACTCAGTGAGCATTACTGATTAAGCATCTACTGCATTCAAGTTATCTTAGAGGAAACAAGTGGGTTACATAAATTCTGCCCACCGAGGAGATTAGTGATCTGCTAAAATAACTGATAGGCATCATATTTTACCCCATTTTAAAGATGACGGCACAGAGATCCGGGGTTAACCAGTGGCTCACACCTCGTGAGTGGCAGAGCTGGCACTCAAATCCAAGTATTTGGGCGCTAGATCTCCCTCTGACATTCAGCAGACTGCTCCTCCAAGTACAGTGCAGAGTAGATGGCCTCGGTGGCAGTCTAGAGCTAGGAAGGAGCCTGGTGGTGGTACAGCTTGGAGGAGGATACTAGGGTTCAGTCTGCCGCCCAGACCAAACGGTACCAATGCTGCACAGGGAAACAGCAAAGGTTGCTTGGTCGGATAAATAATTACAAATGAAAGATCGGTTCAGGCTACAAAGAGATACTGAATGCCAAGGCTTTGGACAACTGGACAAAGGAGAGCCCTTGCTGCTTTTGAGTCAGGGGTTGTATCTGTGCGCTGGAGAGACTCATTAGAACTCTGTCCATAAGATGGATTGCAGCAGGAAGAAACCAGAATCAGGAAGACTAAGTAGAAAGTCACTGCAATATGCTGAACCAAAGGATTTTTGACCCAGGATAATGCTTCAGTTAAACCATGGTCTTTGCTTCTTATTAACCCCAAAAGATTAATGATGCACACTTCCCCAAAATTCTTTTCCTGTTTGATGTATGAGCTCACTTACCCTTCTGAGCTTTCGTCCCAGCTTGGGCAGATACGGCATCATTTGTCCTGTAACAATTGTAGTTTCATATGAATGCCACCGATTGGAGGAAGGGTAGGATAGGAGGAGGATCACAGGACAGGGGCCAGGAGGCCAGCAGTTCCCTTTCCAAATCTCCTGCTGTGCTAGCTCTGTAACACATTGCTGCATTCATCAGCTCATCAAGAAAAAAGGTTCTCTTTGGCTCACATCTCTGTAGGTTCTAGTCCATGGTTGAACTTACTGCTTCAGGCCTGTGGTGAGGCAACAAATCATGATGGGAGCACATTGAAAAATCAAAACCACATCTCTCATAGCCAGGAACTAACTGTTCTTTGTATCTCCAAACTGGACTCTTCATGTCTTTGGGGGTTAGAACCTTTTTTTTTTCCCTCTTCATCCTTGTTTTTCCAACCTCATAAATTCTGAATTTTTTTATTCATATGCATATTTGTATGTGTGTGCGTGAGCCAGAAGTTGGTATCAGGTGTCTTTCTCAGTCACTCTTCACCTTGTGTCTGACAGATCTCTCATTTGAACCCCAAGTTTGCCAGTTTGACTAACCCTTTAGCCAGCTTGCTCCTGGAATCCCTTGTGTTCACCTCCCAAGTGCTGGGATTATAGGTGAGCTGCCACACCCACCCTAGGCCTGGTGTTTATGTGGGCACAAGGGATCCAAACTCTTGATTCTCATACTTGTGCAGCAAGCAATTCCCCCATTGAGCCATCTTCCCAGCCACAATAAGTCCTGAATTTTAAAACCATTTTCCTAATGATTTCTACCAAGATGTAGAGCTGGAAGACCTGTGGTCTCCTAGATCTGAACTCTTGCTACACTGAAACACACTGAAAGGAAGAAGCCCTTGTCTTGGGTGTCACAGCAGCAGGTGGCAAATCACCATCCATCATGCCTTCAGCTCCCCCACTCAGCTCCCCGGGCCTGGCCCCTCTCCAGCCCTCCTTCAGATGGCAGCCTCTGGAATAACTCTGGCCAGCATGTTAGCTACAGGTCATTCTAGCCATTGGAGCCTGATGGCCCCTCAGCACCGCCCAGGCTTCTTACCAAGAGTTATCTTCATGCCTGATGAACAGTCTTTTTTGGTTGTTAAACGCTGGGCTATCCAATGATTAGGAGGCGGGGCTTAGACTGGAGTCACAGACAGTTTATAATCCCCAAATGCCTGCTGGCAGTCTGTGCAGGTTCCTCCAGCCCCTCGAGCCCCTTAAATCCAGTGCATCCCCCTCAAATCCACACCGATCTCCCAGTTTCTTGGTTCCTTGCTCGCTGTCATCCACAAGAACCTGCTGGGCTGGCCCTGTCTCTCTGTCTCTGGCCACAGTGTCCAGCCCCTGAGCCCCATCTGCTTCTGCTCCTGGTGGCTCTTGTTCCGGTTCTTTCTTTATTCCCATTGGCAACCTGCTTGGAATTCCATATGGGGCTGTGATGACAGTTAGAAACTTGCATGTAAAGAGGCAAAATTGAAGAAAGAGCATACCTCCTCTAACTCACTTTGAAACCCTTATGGTTTCAGAGTCTCAGGGTTCTTTGTGAATGATAGCTTGAACCCACAATCTGTCTGTCCTTGTGTAGTTGTGTAAATGTGACTGTGAGTGTCCAGCTGTGGCCCTCTATGTCTGCCTGGCATACCTACTCACTCAGCTCTCCGGCTGAGGGAGTCACCGTGGAAGGTGGGATCTAAGTAGGATAGATTCCGCTGACCTTCTCGTATTCTGAGCTGGCCTGGATGCGGGCCAGGCAGAGGATCTGCACTCTGAACTGGATTTCCTGGGTTATTACTGTCTACAAGGCAGAAGCTAAAAACACAGCAGAAGCCACTAAAAAACAAAAAAGTAAGACCTCTGGGGTAGGATAGATGGCTCAGTCCGTAAAGTGCCATGCAAACATGAGGGGCTGATTCTGGATTCCCAGCATCCATTAAAGTGTGGGGGGTAGGGGGTTGGCGCAAGTGCTGGGGTGCTGGGGTTTAGATCCTAGCTCCAGCCCTGAGGGAGTGGAAACAAGCAGACCTCTGGAGCTCATTGAGCACCAGCCTAGCCAAACTGATGACCTCCAGTTGCAGTGAGAGACCCTGTCTCAAAAAACAACAAGGTAGAGAATGATGAAGGAAGACACCCAGCATGAATTCTGCCTCCCCACACACGATGTGCACATACTCACACCAACACACACCCACACCAACACATACCAGATGCTTACCTCAAAGAGCCAGCCTGGTTAAAACGGAAAGAAGAGAACTGGCAGCGTGTGGGAACAGGTCAGGACAACAAACTGATGTATTATGACATGTACTGCTAGGCACTAGGTTGAGTTCTGGGTAAAGGCGCCATGGTGATTGCTAAGGTAAGGTTCCTCATCTGGAGGAGAAGATCAAAAGCAGGAAGAGAGAAGCTTCCAGGCTCTGGCCAGGCCAGTCTCCCTTGTGAAAGATAATAGGGAAGAAAACAGGAGCGCCCTGGGTCTGAGAAACTGTGTTTGTGTGTGCAAGGGACATTGTAGATGAGGTTGGCCATGCCGTCTAACCTAGACTTTCCCCCCTGCAGCTTATGCTCAACTGCAGCCTCACCAGCTTCTCCCACAGTCGTCATTGAAGCACCCACAGCCTCAGTTCGTGATCCAGCAGCAGCCACAGGCACAGCAGCCACAGCCACTACGGCCTGCCCCCCAAGTCCAGTCCCAACCTCAGCTCGCCCCAGTCTCCCCAAGTCTGGCCCTACAGTCCAGCCCAGAAGACAACGCCATGCCTCTGGGCCCAGTTACACCTGCCCTGCCCCTGCAGTGCCCTACTGCCCATCTGCACAAGCCCGGAGGCAGTCAGCAATGCCACCTTCCCACACCAGACCCTGGGCCTCAGAATGGACATCCTGAGGGCGTGTCCCGTGCCCCTCAGCGAAGGTTCCAGCACACCTCTGCTGTGATTTTACAGTTGCAGCCTGCTTCTCCAGAGGTAAGTAGGCTGATATCAAGGCACAGGGAACAGTAGGGAAACCATAGCTCTGGCAGTCCTGTAGTCCTGACTCCGGGGTATTTCAGGGTAGGCTGACTGTTGAGATTGTCTCTGAATATCCCCAGGAAGAAGAGAGGGCTCTCCCTGACTTAGGGTGGCTGAATCTTTACATCTTAGCCCATTGCCCAAGCTCCACAGGGACCAGGGTAGTGTCCAAGAATGCAGAGGCGATTCTTAGACTCATGTCTGTCCTGCCCCCGACAGCCCCAGCAGTGTGCTTCTGGTGACTGGGAGGAAGTGGTGCCAGGGGAGAAGAGTGTGCCTGTGACTCGGCCAGGCCCATCCCCACACCAGCAAGCCATCATCACCGCCATGCCCGGTGGCCTGCCTGTACCCAAGACTCCCAACATCCAGCAGTGCCCAGCTCACGGTACGAAGTGTTGGAGGAAGGGGGGAAGTCAGCCTGCCCTGCCACTTCCTGGTTCCGTCTCCGTGGCATCTAGGAGGGGAGGTAAACTACCAGAAACAGAGGAAGCAGCACAGCAGCTGGGTAGCTGGAACAGAAGCGGGAGTGAGGGCCTGGGCTGGGACAAAGAACCATAACCCAGAAGATAGAAAAGCAAGAGGGTCAGAGGAGAGGACGAGTAGGGCCTGCTGCGCTCTTGCCATTAGTTTTGAATGTCGCGTATATGGGGGCCACGCTGACCACAGAGGTGTCAGCGGGAGTTCTTGAGGTTAATCACGGCCAGAGGACTGCAGAGTCTCCAAGAGAAGGGACGTGCCTCCTCGGAGAGCCGGAAGTGGGCCTGGAATAGCTCAGCTTGCAGAGAGCATCTGACGGAACTGTGCTCATCTCTGGGGTCTCCATCTGTCTCTCTGAGACCTAGGCTTCAGGACACTCTGCTGGAGCACTCTGCCCTGGTGGGAGAGTCACAGTGGTACCTCCGCCCTCTGCGGTGATCCATTTGCTGGCCTTCTTCTCTGCCAGTCTGCACAGTGATCTTGGCCTAGATCTCAGCCATTCTGAGCCAAGGGCTGCTGACAGTTGAGGGAGGCAGCTCCAGGCAGAATGCTAAGTGTGCTGAGAGGAGGGGTGGGAGAAGCAAAGGGGAAACTGGGGGAGACTTGAAGGGGGAAATGTTTGGGGGATACAAAAATATACAAGTTGGGAGAAGTTAGTCTTATATGGAGTGAGGGTAGGGTGAAGGGAAAGAGAGCCAGAGAACACAGGTAACGAACACTAGAAAATGAAAAGACGGGAGGAAGTCATCCATTCCCTTTTTGCAGGGCTTGCAAGGATGATAGACTCCTGAAAAGCAGTCCTGGGTCTGGGGTGTGGCTCTGTGGTAGAACACTTGCCTGGCGTGTGTGTGAGACCCTGGGTTCCATCCCCAACCCTGAAGAAAGGGAGGTGGGAAGCAGGAAATGGCCCGTTCTCTTATAGAATCCACTCTAATTATCAGAAACTTCCTCTTCTAAGCCAGAATCTACTGGAACTTACCATCATTGGTTGTGATCCTGTCTTACAAATTCGAGGGTCCATCTCACTGTGTTTCTAGGAACTTGTCCTGACTAGGTGGCGGGGTTGGGGGGGCATCTAAAGACCTGAGAGTTCTCTGATTTCCCCCCACGACATGTCAAGACCCCCATTCCCATATTTCCCGTCATGCTTCTCTATCTTTGTTCTACCATTTCATTGATTCTCTTAAAATCTAACTCCCTAGATTAAACACATTAATTCCAAATATCAAAACCTACCATCTCAGCTGGGCAGTGGTGGGGCACGTCTTTAACCCCAGCACTCAGGAGGCAGAGGCAGGTGAATCTCTTTGAGTTCAAGGCCAGTCTCGTCTACAGAGTAAGATCCAGAACAGCCAGGGTTGTTACACAAAGAAACCCTGTCTCAAAAAAATCAACACACACACACACACACACACACACACACACACACACACATCCTTTACCCACTCTTGGTACCCTCAGAGATAAGTATCATCATCCTCTTCATTCTAGCAGTGGGGACAAAACCAAGAAGGAGCAGCTCCAGGTTGCAGGGTGGTGAGGGGGCAGCACCCTGACTCTAGCCCAAGGGCACAGCAGCTCCCTCCCCACCTTTGGTCAGGCCACGAGGAGGCCACACCTTCATTCCACCATCCGCCAGAACAGTGCTGTTGGGTCAGAGTGTTGTGCCAACTGGATTGCAGGAAGCTGGGTTGTTTTGCTTTTTGCTTTTGAGGTTTCTTTGACAGGAGTTGCTGTCTTAATAGGTCTCCTTGGTCTCCAACTTGTACTATTTCTATTTTGAACCAAAGTACAATGACTTACATCTATTCGACGATCTTGTGTGGATTTAGCCCATAGTTCCAGAGAACAACAAATCGTTCATAAAGCCATCCTTGAACTTTCTCTGTCAACTTTACATGGCTTTCCTCCCTGAATCCTGATAATTGCCCTTGGGGGTCGGAACTTCACCATCCTCGTTTTAAAGATAGGAAACTAAGGTGCAGAGTCAAGAGCAGGGATCTCTTGCACCTGAATTCTGTTATTCATTATGCTAACTTCACCGCACAGCTTGGCCTCAGGTGAGTTCCAGGAATAAGCATTGCCCTGCTCTCTCTTCTAGAAGAATCAAACAATCTCAGGAAGAAGCAGCCTAGGTCTTTCCAGAATATGTGTTCTTTTACCAACTTGCTGATGGAAGCGCCTCATAGGATCTCTCTGAGGAGCCATGCAGTGTTTCCAGAATGCTGGTAACCAACACTCTTTGTCCAACTACAGTTATCCAACCCCTAAATCAGCTGGCATTTGCCTTCCTTTTTCTGTTTGGTCCATAAGGCTCTCAAAATTTTCTGAAATCCAAGCAAGAGCATAATCATAACATAAGCGTCCTGTTCTTGAGGTTCCCATCTTCCAAGAGAAATCATCTCGCCTTAGACAGCTGTACGTACTGCGTATGTCTGAATGTCCACTCGGGGACAAAGCCCTATAGGTTGTATGGTAAGGCCCAGAGAAATAAGGACTGCTTCCTACCATCAAGGAGCATAGTGTCTGCTGGGAAAGATGAGCACACAGGAAATTACAATGAAAGCCACAATTTGATAAGTGCCACAAAAGGCTCTTAGGTAAATGCTTTCCAAGTTACAGAGGGAAAAGGTACTGCCAAGTGGAGATTATCAGGCTAGATTTCAGAGCGGAAGTGGCATTGGTATAAAGCAGGGGTTGGCAAACTGTAGCCCTCAGGCTACATCTATTACATTGCCAGTGTTGTACAACCCCGCAAGTTAATTAACAAAATAATACTATTTCACGATGTGAGAAAATACATGAGACTCAGATGTCAGTGTTCTCAGTGCAGCTCTGTGGGAACACAGCCGCCACACTCACATATTCACTTCAGCAGCTCTCGGATTCAGCAACAGTAAGTTGGAGCAGCTGGGGCACAGACCATATGGTCCACACGGGCTAAGGTATTTCCTCTGTGGCCCCTTTCAGAAGTTTGCCAACTGCTGGTCTTTCGACCTTGAAGGATGGGTAGGACTTGGCTTGTAATGTCAAGGACAGCACCTTTCTGGCAGGACAGTGGAAGTTAAGGCGGAGGACAGAAGTGTGGCCAAACGCCGGACAGAAACTGAGTGTTCAGTCCCTTGTCAATCTTCCTTTTTAAAACCAAACGTGTGAGGGAAAGGGGAATGTGAATTCTACGGCAAGGTTTGAAAGTTTGGAAAGTAAAGGAGAAAGAGGAGGAATGGGAAGCAAAAAAGGGAGAGAGGCATGCAGGAGAGAAAACATGGACCAAGCGAAGCTGGAGCAGAGGAAAAGACGGTGTGGTGGAGGAGGTATGACGGTGTGGTGGAGGAGGTATGAGTGAAGAAAATCAATGGCTGGGAATGGGGAGTCATTGTGTCCATCCAGCAGTTACTCTACGGGATGGTGCCACTCTCATGGTCCGTGTACCGCCAGCGCTCCTAGCCTGCTTGCTGCATGAAGGTGCCTCGGCAGGACAGTTCAAGTTAAAACAATGTGTTTGGGAAAGAAAACTAACATTTATTGGGCTCCCACTGTGCACCAGGCACCGCAGGCAATTTGTAAATCAGTTAACCCTCACATTAAACCTGGCGGTAGGGATTACGCCTTTTATGGAGGTAGGACTGGGTCCCTTTGGTCATTACTTCACCTCTGATCCTGGCTCCCAGTGGGGAGGATAATGACCACTTGGAGGGTTATTGTGGACAATAAGGGAGAGGGTGCGTGCACTTCGCCCTGACACGCACTAACCCTCAATCATTAAGACTCGCCTCCGAGACCCCACAGTGAGCCACCGGGGCGGGGGTCACAGGCCACCGGTCCCCAGGGGCCCCGCGCCCGACGCCTCCGAGCCTTCCGGAGGACGCGGGGCGGGGCTCGGGCGCACAAAGGAAGCGCGCGGGCCGCGTCGGCCGCCGCCCCGCCCCGCGCCGCCTCGCCCCGCCCCCGCCCCGCCCCGGCGGAGGCGGCCCGGGAGCCGGCCCGGACGCGCCGCATTGTCTCCGCGGCGTCGCAGCCCTCGAGCGCTCGCCGCAACCCGGTCGCCACTCGCCCGCCCGTCCGGCCCCGCGCCCCGCGCTCTTTGTCCAGGCCGCCGGGCCCTGCGGTCGGATGCGCCGCGGCAGCCCCGGGCCCCGGCTCGGAGGCTCCCGGCGCAGAGGACGCGGCCCGCCCGGGCCCCCGCTCCAGGCGGCGCCGGGCCGAGGGGCTGCGTAGGCCCCGCCCGGTCAGGCCCGGCCGGGCCCCGGACAGGTCAGTGCTGCCGCGGGGAGGGATCGTGCCGTGCCAGGAACGGGCGCCGCCCTGGGCCTCGCGGAGGCCTGTGGGCCGCGCCGCCTCGCTCGGCCTCCGGGGAGGGCCCGAGCCGCCTCCGCTCCCGGTCCCGCCGGCCTCTGCTCCCGCTCTGGGCCTCCCGATCCCCGGGTTCCGCGGGGACTTGTATTGATGGGAAAGGACAAGTTGTTTTGTAGCTGTCCTCTTCCATTTTTAGAAAAGCGTTTTCTCGCCTTCCCATGCCAAACGAAGGTATGCTGCATCTGCGGGCTCCTTACGTTAAATCCGGAATCTGTGAGCGTCTGTTTAAATTGACGTCCAGAGAGAGGGAGGTAATGTGCACGGCCAGGATGCGAACCCGTGAAGTTGCCGCCAGAACGCCTAAGCCCCGACTCCTTGTCAGGTGCCAGTTTGTGCCAGTGAGACCCTCCCGCCCCTTGGCTACCGAAGGTTTCTAGCTTAATACTAACAGTTCCCATCAACTTTCCTTCCCCACGCCAGACCTAGTCAGCCTACCTTCGGCGCTATCTGCTGGGCTCTTCTTATTCATGCTTTACAAATCAATGACAGCTTTCCCCCTCTGACTTTTCCCATCCTTGATCCTTAATCCCTCCATTAGCATATTTGACCCTGAGGATCTCTTGTGAAGTACCGACCCGAATCTTCCCTGTGTCCGCAATGTTCCTGGGATGGCCCTAGTTTAAACTGTTCCATCTCATTGCCAGCCTGAGCTCTCAGTTTCGGATTTGGAAAGTAATGTCACTTTCACTGTACCAGACCCCACTGTCCTGGCCTTTTCCAGCCATTTGGCCCTGGGGCATTACTGGATAATCCAATTATCATTCACCTGGGATTTTTCTAACCCCTCCTGAGTCAACCCAAATGTTAGAACTGCTAGGATTTCTAGGTCAGTGTGAACATTACAAGCTAATGAAGCAAGGGAATTGTTCCTTGCTCTTGTATTTCTGCACACACACACACACACACACACACACACACACACACACACACACGCTCACTCCCCATTTTCCCCAGCTTTTATTCCCACAGAGAGCTGCAGTCCTGTGGCACTACCTGTTGGCTAGTGTTTCGATTTGGGTCACCAGGAGTGTAGGGAGTCCCCACCACTTTGCCTGGAAAATAGAAAGTAGTTTATTAGCATCCTAGTCATCAGGACAAGAGATTTCATCTTAAATCTTCTGACAGCCCCACAGCTGAGCAGCTCTGGTCTTGTTCAGTTCAATTTAGTGCATTTACCAGGCCCCTGCTTTATGTAAAACACTTGTGTTGGGCCTCACATCCAGCTAGCCCCCAGCACCCAGGTGGTTTTGCAATCTTCACAGTTTTATCCCCTGTTCATTTCTGCTCCTAAGTGCCAGCCTCAGCGAGGTGGGGATGGCTTGGCGTCTTCTCGGGGAGGCTTGTTTCCCGAGGGTCCAGCAGATGGGGAGTGGTGCTCTTTTGGCACTGGCTCTGTCCTGGCACTGTAACGTGAGTTCTGCTTCCCTGCTCACCCAAGATGTTTCCAGGCTTGCCTTTATAGACCACAGAGAACAGATGTCTTTTTTCCCCTGAAGCCTTAAGCTTGGGTAGTTTCTTAGTCCACTGTGCTGTGGTTCTCGAGGGGGCTTAGGAACACCTCTCGTTTGCATCCCTCCTCCCCTCAAGTGGCTGTGGGCATTTAATGTTGGTATTTTATCCCGTAGCTGCCTCTAGCCCTTTGCACTTTCCTGGGCGTTTGTTTATGGCATTGGTACAGGAACCATGCCATGGCCTTAGGCCCTTTCCACTTTCCCCTATGCCCTGATTTAGTTTTTAATTTAACTCTGCCAAGTGGGCTTTGTACATGCCCTTTCCTTCCCTAGCAGTGAAGAGGAAAATGCCAGCCTCTTCCTTCTGTGGCAGAAACAGTTTTCTGGCTGCAGGTCTCCAGACAGTTCTCTGGGTGCTCTGCACCCCCCCTGGGGAGGAGACAACCTCTTAGGAAGGTGTTTTGTTCTAAGTGTGCCATTGACTGAATCTAAGCTGAGATCACCCTTTCTGCCAAGAGACCACTTCCCCCCAGCTCTGACCTGTGCTGCCGATTTGCTCTGGCTCAGCCCCAGAATCCACTCTTTTTCAGACCACATCCTCTTTCCTGCCTTACTCATTTCCTGTGTCTCAGGCTTTGGATCTTTTAGTTTTGATTTTTGGAGGCAGAGGGAATAAATTTGGAGAGGGATAGAGGGAAGAGATGAGCTTAAATTTTGAAGTGTTCTTGTCTCTAGCCATACATGCTCGCTCTCGTTCATCTGCCTTCCTGAGGTTGTCTGTTTTAGGGAAACACAGAGGAAACAATTGCTAGGAATTAGGAGTTTTTACCTGTGTCACAGGGGAATCACTTTTCTGTCTTTTCCTGTTGTGAATGTGTATAAAGAGGTGGCCTGGCTGCATATGCCTTCTAGGTCTGCTTCCTTGCCCAGCAGAGCTCACCTGTCTCCTGTCAGTCCTCCCAGCCAAAATGAAGTTACAAACCAGGGAACAGGGTGAGGATTCTGGACCTGTTCCACATGACTATGAAAGCAGCACATGCTTTTCGCTTCTTGAGTGAATCAGTTTGTACTGAAGCTCTTCCAGCTGTCCAGTATTTAATCTCCAGGCATTTGGTCCCACACAGAGAGAGAATTCTTTCCTGAGTGAGAGTAAGGAGCCATCTTAAATGGCAGTTCCTTCCTCTGTCTTACGCCTCTTGGTGATGGGATGACACAGTAGTTGGAAAAATCTCAAAAAAGCGATGTTCCTTGGTACTCCTTAGGAGACTGTCTTGAGCGAGGACCAGTGTGAGCCTTCCCCTCCTGTGGGATAGCGAGGTGCTCTGAGCACTCTGGTCATGCCTTTGTATTAACAACAGAAACCTCTCACCATGATTGAGTGCTCAGAGCTGGCCTCCCCTCAAGGTAGAAGCCTGGAAGCACACAGATTTATGATTTAACTGTTGGTGTGGAATGGTACAAACGACAGCATGAGTCACCATTTGAAAAGGCTGATAGCATGCTTTCTGTTAAAAAAAAATGTGGCACTTCGGATAAATTTAATCTACACATTAAATAGATGTAGGTTTCATTTTAAGAATTGACATTTAAGTTTTTCATTTTGAGTTCCTAGCTACATCAGAATACTGGTTTGGTGTTTGTAAAGATACTCAGAGACAAACCATCTTTAATTTACTTCATATCATAGATACTTGAGGAATTGCTAGGCAAATAGCCTTTTGCCTAAGACAATATTTTTAATTTTAGACTTTCCTCTCTTATTAGTAACAAAATGGAATATAACTGACATGATCAAGAAATGAGCTACTTTTTAGACATGTTTAGATTTTAATTTTCTCTGTATGAGTGTTGTGCCTGTGTGTATAGTCACCACATACATTCCTGGTGCTCATAGTGGCCCATAAAAAGGGCATCAGATCCCCTGGAACTAGAGTTAGACCATTGTGAGTTGCCATGTGGGTTCTGAGAGCCAAACCTGGGTCCCCTGCAGGAACAAGTGCTCTTAACCAGTGACCCATCTCTCCAGCCCCTCCAATGTCCTGTTCTTACAGTTGACTAAGCATCACGTAATATGAAATTATTAGGGGAGGTGTGTGTGTGTGTAGATGTTCATGTGTATGTGTGTGTGTTTGTCTTCCTTTATCATGCTCCTCCTTATTTTTTGACACAGATTCTCTCACTGAACCTGAAGGTCACTGATTGGCTGGATTAGTTGGTGAGGAAGCCCTAAAGATTCTCCTCCTGGCCCTACCCCTTAGCACTGGGGATATCGGCATGTACTGCCACGGCTGGTCATTTACATGGGTGCTGGGGATCTGAATCATCGATCAAGTACTTCACAGACTGAGCCGTCTCCTCAGAATTATTAGTTTTAGAAAATAGGAGTATAGCCAGAAACAACATAATTTAAATAATTCTCACTTCAGGATTCATTATAACACTACATAGGCCCCTTTGTAAACTTTGTAACCCACCCTCCCAGATTATGGTAGTTAGTGAAAGGGCATGTGGTTTCCCTGTCTTTCAATTGCCAAGTATTTGAGTTCAAATGAGCCCAAAGACAACATTGTTTCTACATCTGCTAAAGAAGTAGTTGATGCTAAGTGCAGCTTGCCAGTGTTTGAGATGAATCCAGATATCAGAGAGGCCGGGTTTCCTATCTCAACGTTCTTTAAAACATACTTATGGTCAAATGTTAGGAAAAGATGACATCAATGCTCCTCAGTAGATTGGGGGACCAGGCCTGCTGCCGTGTTAGAACCCTCAGCAAGAAAACCAAGGTTCATGACCACTGAGAATTGTGTTCAGAGCACCGGCTGCACAGCTCTCATGCCTCACACACTGCATATTATTCCTGGTTACTGATACCTTCAGGATATCTTAACCATCTGTATGTGGCCCAGAGCTACACAGCTGTATTAACATTTGCAACAACCAAAGCAAGTGACAGTCTGAAATAATGTGAAGCAAAGGAATTTTTTAAAAGTGAATTTGCCCCATTTTTCCAGACATGCAGTTGTCAGTACTTAGCTATTAGTGATTGGTAGCAAGTAAGATGATTGAAAGCTTAGGCAGCAGCAAAACTAAATAACTAAATAGATACAAATTTAAAAATGTGAGATGCTCTGCCAAGCCTGACCACCAGAGTTCTGTCCCAGGATCCACATGGACAGAAAGAGAGACC
Organism: Peromyscus californicus insignis; assembly: GCF_007827085.1. Classification (NCBI taxonomy): domain Eukaryota; kingdom Metazoa; phylum Chordata; class Mammalia; order Rodentia; family Cricetidae; genus Peromyscus; species Peromyscus californicus. The sequence goes on along the minus strand of NW_026294573.1, from coordinate 25,814,203 downwards.
TGACTCTCGTGTCTGTATGTACACCGCTCTGTCATACGATTAGCTAAACACTAGAGAGAGGAGTGCTTCCTGAGAGAGGACACCATCAGTGTTGATTGTAGAAGGGATAACATCTGGACCGTTACGTGGGCAGGACAGCTGAGGCTGCTGCCGCCACTTCCCACTCGGCTCCCACTTATGTTACCTTCGATGGTCCTACAGTTAGTAGCCAAAAATAACAAAGTTGGTGTATTCGGGGCCATGATTGTCTTTCCTTATTACCAACCTGAAGATAATTAGAACATTTACTAAATATTTCAAGATTTCTTTTGTAAGTGGAATTTTAAAAATCTATCTTCCATGAGTTTATTTTTAGCATTTTAAACTGATTTCACCTCACAGGTGAAACCACTTCCTGGCTTTGTAAGTGTCACGTTTATATCCCTAGGTAGGGGTTCTTCCTTTAATGACTCAGAAAACCTTCCCTTGGTTTCCGGGGTTCTTCTGTGCTGTCTGCTGATGATTCTTAGCCTCTTTAGGAAAGATGCCATAGAAGGGGATCCGGTGTTTGTCTCCTTGGCTTTGGGTTATAATCTTGGTGACGTGAATCACTTGGCTTGCCCTGAGGAGCAGACATGTCTGCTGTGTTACAGTCACTTCAAAGCAGAGGTAACTAACAACTCTTCTGAAGACTGACCTCAGGTGTACAAAGACAAGGACAGGGTACACCCTCAGTAGACACAGCATGGGGAGCAGGAACAAGGCCTCAGTCTGGCCTCTGGGACTGGGTGTGGTCAGGTTTAGTGAGAGTGAGGCCAGGGCCACTTCTGAGAGTTGTGCTTCGTGATGTTATACACGTCACAGTTGAGGAGGCTGAGGCCTAGTGTAATCTGCTGGCACCACAGGGTAGGATTTAAGCCCAGTATCTTTCTGCTTCTCCATTTACTCAAAACCAGCATTTCCCACAAACTTAAACTTACTGTAATTTAAAGACAGAGAAACTGAGACTCAGTGAACACCTTGTGCCTGAGGTTATCACAGGCTGAATGAGCTCAGGCTTGACCCAGAACTGACATTCATTCTGCCCAGCCACCCTTGCTCTCTTCCTCCCGGGACTTGGGATATCTCTGTAGAGCTTCTCCCTTGGTGTCTTAGTATCTGCCAGAGCACTGTGCTGGAGACAAGCTGGGAGTCCTCAAGCTGGGCATTGGACACCATCCTGTGACAGACCTCCATCGTCAGTGTTAAGCAGAACAGACAAGACAGCCAGGACTAACTAGCATCCCTGGTGTTCTGGCCTGCTGGAAGTCACTTTGCGGTCCCACAGAAGCTGATGGACCACCACAGCAACCTCTTACATCTGACCTCAGCCCATTATGGCACTCAGCCTGCGGCCTAGGAAGCAGTTCAGGGCTCTGGGTGGCAATCCCCCACCGCTTCCTTGTCCTCAGCTGCATGGTGGAGGTGGCTGTCGCCTGCACCGATTGCTTCCCTCCTAGCTCTGGGTGACAGCTTGGAAGACAGCCAGCTGTTTACAGTTCCACTTCTGTGCACTCTAGCCTGTGATTTGGGGTGAATCAGACAGGCCCTCTCTGCCTGTCCTGAGAGATGATGGCCTGAAAGTCGGCTGTATAGCAGCGGCTGCCAGGAGGGAGGGTTTGGCCCTCCAGCTAAGGCTGTAGATAGAGATATTCAGCTCTTACCTGGAATACTGAGATGCTCATCTGCCCTCCTGGCCTGCTAACCTAGCCTCAATGAGGTCATCCTGAAGTGGCACTCAGGCTGGCTTGAGGTCACCTGACTCAGCTACTTTCCCATCCTGCTGGCCAGCTCCCTCCTCCACAGAGAACCTGGGTGTGGATCCAGAGTCTTGCCTGTGTGCCTGTAAAGCTCCCTGCTGTGCAGGCTGAGTGGTCAAGTCATCCTCTGTCATCACTATTCCTTCCCAGGTGCCCGAGAACAGCTGCAGCTGGCCCAGCTGAGGAAGGTGCTCTGAGGGGCAGGCTAGTGCCAGAGCCATAGCTTGTGGCCTCCGGGCAACAGGTCTCTGTCTCGCAGCTCTGCCCTTAAAGAACTGAAAAGCTTACAGGCAGTGGTTCCTCCAGGACTCAGGGGCCTGTGTGGGAAGGAGCCTGCAATTTACTCCCCACTAAGAGCTCCTTTGGTGTATGTTCTAGAAGATACCGTCTTCCAAATAGCATTCACTCTTACTTGAATTCTAGAAAGCACACCTGTAAAGTGTGCAGTCTGCATGGGAGATGCATGTGTGGTCATTGTCTAAATTTAGTGTAAAAATTTGTGGGAGAAATGACTCATCCTGAATTGTAAGTGTGGGAAATGTGGTATTGAATAATGGTGTGCTAGGCCTATTGAAAGAGCATGCACTGCTTCCCTTTTGGCATCTTGGAATATTGACTGTAGCTCCTGGATCCTGTAACCACGTTCCTTTTCTTATTAGTTCAAGACTCCCATCTGGGAATCACTCACCTAGATCATTGCCAGTTCCCAAACCTCATGTCCCAGACCACACATGCTGCCTCTGCTTCTGTGTCCCGGAACGGAGGACACATTTCCTGCCACCTCCCTCAACTGCCCTCATGCTGTTCCCAGCCAGTCAGAGCACAGCCCTCCCCACCCTGCCTGCTCCACTGAGGCAGCCCACTCCAGGGAAACTAAAACCACTGTGTTCTGCCCAACTTTCTTTCATGACCTGGGATGTATTTGCTACTCTTCTTGGTGCTGTGGCAGAGTACATGACAGAAGCAGACTAAGGGAAGAAGGATACGGTCCACCGTGATGGAGAGGCACGGTGGTGGGAGCTGGAAGTTTAGGATGCCATCCACCATGATGGAGGGGCACGGTTGTGGGAGCTGGAAGTTTAGTATGCCATCCACCATGATGGAGGGGCACGGTGGTGGGAGCTGGAAGTTTAGGATGCCATCCACCATGATGGGGGGGCACGGTTGTGGGAGCTGGAAGTTTAGGATGCCATCCACCATGATGGAGGGGCACGGTGGTGAGAGCTGGAAGCCTCTGGTCACATTGTGTCCACAGTCAGGAAGCAGAGAGCTGAATTCAGTGTTAAACTCACTTTCTCCTTTTTAATTTAGTTTAGGCCCCTAGCTCATGGAATGGTGCCAACCCACATTCAGGGTGGGTCTTCCCACCGCCATCAAACCTCTCTGGAAACATGCTCACAGATGAGTCCACCTAGGAGACATGTTTCATAGGTGACTATAAATCCTCTCATGTTGACAAGATTAGCCCTCAATCCTGAAGACAAGTTGCCTCATGCCTTAGGCTCAGGGTCCCTTCACCTGGATCTGGTCCCCTCCCACCCACCATACCTGGCCCCTAAGCAGTGTCGAAAGGGTCTGCTTACCTGAGCATAGCGACTGGCTCACGGCCAAGTCTAAATGGATGTAGCCACACTTGCATCTTAAAGAACATTCTCCCCATGAATCTCTTTGTGAAGAGTGCCTGGACTGAGCTCCAGCCCACCCCCTCCACCATTGCCCTTCTTCGGCTCTCTCCTGGGAAGGGACACCTCCCTCACTTTCACAGTACCACTGATTTCTTTGGGGGTCCAGATATAACTAAAGAGATTAGGAAGGATGGCCCCATACCTTTCCACAGGCCTAGCCAGTCTGCCTTTCCTCTCTGTAAGGTGACCTGCTGCTGGACTAGGTGTGGCCTCCTGCTGTCCCCTGGGTACAGTTCCAGAGGCCTTGGCAGGAGCTTCACTCATTCTCAAACAGGCTGAGCTGAAGCCGAAGCTTGAGTGCAGTGCCGAGCCTGGAGCCGGTGCTGTGACGGGTGATCTTGTGTTGATATTTGCCGAGCCGTGTTATCAATTGCTGTTTCCTTAAATTCTCTGTCCATTTCATTAGCTTATTCTCATACTGTAACCAGCCAGAGCATCCAGTGTCAACCTCTGGTTTACACACATGCACACACACGCACACTCAAACCTTCCACATTCCCGAATAACAGATGGTTTATTTGTCATCTGTACATAGGAAGAATTTGGTTCTGAACTGACCAGGCTTATCAAGACTGGATGAGCCTGGTCTCTCTCCAACTGACTGGAAAGTGTCTTTCTAGGAGCCCCCCTGCCTTTCTTTGCCTCTGGAGGTCATCCTGCCTTGCCAAGTTTCTGGATCCAGCTTGGTGCACTAACTCTTCTCTGCTGAGGAAATCCTCCACGGTGACAGTGAAATTGGGTTAAGAATGGCAGCTGTCATTTAAGGGCAGGTCCACGGAAATGCCACTTACACAGTAGACACCAGCTGTGCTACTCCAGCTGTGCTACTCCTTGTCACAGCCCCAGGGAGTTTTCAGTCTCACCTGTGGCAGATCTCTCTATAGTACTAAGGAGACCTATATTGTTTATGGTGATGACAAAGACTTGAGTTTATCATTTATTTTTATTTTTTTATGTTTATAATTCATTGCAGTTTTATAGGCCTTAAGCGTGTGTCATATTTTGGATATTGGGTTAGCCCCTATGGGCAGAGAGATGACTGGGTCACAGCCCTGCCTTGGAACAGGGCCCACTGGGCAGGCCTTCCCTTTTTTTTTTTTTTCCTTCTTGCAGAAGAGCTGTTTCTGTCAGAGCCTGTGGATGAGATCAGCAGTGAGCAGCAGTCTGGTGGCTGATCATATACTTAGTAAGACTGTGGCACATTCTCGTGGTCCATCTGTGGTCATCTTAGAGGAGTTCCAGCCTGCCTCTTCCCAGCACAGCTTGGTCCCTTTCCTCCCTCCTCCAACCCCTGGAGCTGGATGAGCACCCACCATTCTGTGAGGTGCTAACTGTCGGAGGGCATCTGAGACCTGTGGGAATCCCTCTAGCTGGGGAGCACTGAGGAACTGAATTCCAAAGACAGGGTTTCTTTGTCTCTTTTCTTTGCCTCAGGCCAGCAGGGCGGGTTCCTGCAAGTTTCACTGTCAAAGCAGCTTTCCCCCAAACAGGCTGCAAAGCAGTCTGGGAGAGTGGAAAGCAGATTAAATTAATCTCCGTGTGCTGAGCGTAGCGGGGGGTGAGACCGATTGGTCCTTCCAGAAATAGCCCGAACTCTTTACTAAAGCAGGTGATGAACTCTAGGGCTTGGTGATGGTGGCAAAGCCAGCCAGACAGCTGTGAGCACCCTCCTCTGCCCTGGGATTCTGTCTCCTCCTATTGTCTGTCCCAGGGTGATGACGGAGACTAGCACTTCTGGTGTCAGCGTGAAGGAGATGATTTGTCTGTCTTCTCATCATAAGATCTTAAAAAAAAGAAAAGAAAAAAAAAGGCTGAAGATATCAGAGTCCTTGCTTCCCATTGGTGAGCACTGATTTGTAACCTCTGATGAAAGCCTGAAGACTGCCACCTCTGTCCGACAGCGTCCATCCACAGCACAGGCCAAAAACAGGAAGGAAGGGGTTGGAGCCGGGGACATTGCAATTGAGCAGGGCTAGAAAGAACCCACAGAAGGGGATGGTGTCAGGAGCAGTTTGGAGATGAGTGTCAGTGACCGATGGGAGGTGGCAGTATCCCAGAATGGTAAGGAGAATGGATTTCTTCCAGTTTAATTCCATAATAAGTACCTGAGGCATCGTAAATCACACGCTTCTTCAGCCTGCGCTCAGGCAGGACTGTGGCTGTTCAGAAGCAAACAGTAGCCAGGTGTGGTGGTGCACAGCTGTGAGCCCAGCACTAGGAGGCTAGAAGAGCAGAGTAGGGCCAAGACAGGAGGGTTTCAAGTGTAAGGCTGGCCATGGCAACTGGTGAGACCCTTGTCCCTAGATGGAGAGACAGAGAGGAACCAAAACTCACTCTCTGAGATGCACATGTGATAGGCGCGTTAAGGTAGGTCCCATAGAACAGGCTTAGAGGACCAGGATTGGCATGGTCCACTCGCTAGGCCTTGCTGAGCCTGTGTTTGCTCAGTGTACATGTCCAATTAGACTCGGCCTCCGGTCTTAAGGAACATAGCCAGGATTAATGGCAGAAATTAGCAGGAAGACAGACTTGGGGCTCATTCTAAGGAAGAACTTTGCAATTATACTCCCCAAGGTAGCAGTAAGTACCTCAGAATTAGTTCCTCTGTTGCTAGAAGCATTCAGACAGCCATGCTAGAAGTCACTGGATGGGGTACTGTAGAGGCTGCCGGAGCGTTGGTAGAGACTGCCGGAGCGTTGGTAGAGACTGCCGGAGCGTTGGTAGAGACTGCCGGAGCGTTGGTAGAGACTGGAGCTGATCTTGTGCTGTGACCCACAGTGTGTTCAGATCCTCAGGGACTGTCTCACTGGGCTTTAGTTAGGAGGCATCAGCCATTATCTAAATGTAGTGTTCAGCTTTCATTGTAAGCTTTATATGTGAACAATATTTATCCACCATTTTAAATAAAATCTATATTTATTTCTGTGTATATTCAAAATATTAGAAAATAAAAGCAAGGCAAATGGAATAAACATAGACGTGAAAATTTAAAAGAGAAACTTAGTTTGATCGCTTGTGCCATTAGCTCGATCATGGCTATGCTAGATTGTAAAAAAAAAATTTCAATTTCTGAACACTTTTACTGAAAAAAAGACGAATTCCAAAGGGAGGATTTCCAGCCAGGGTGGCGCACACCTTTAATCCCAATACTTGGGAGGCAGAGGCTGGCAGATCTCTGTGAGTTTGAGACCAGGCCTGGTCTCCAGAGTGAGTTCCAGGACAGCCAGGTCTGTTACACAGAGAGACCCTGTCTTGCTGCATGGGGGTGCGCGGGGGGGGGGGGGGGGGGCAGAGAAAATGGGACTATCTCTGGTTTTCTACAGAAAAGTCAAAGCTATTAAAATATATTTCACATTAGCACAAACATATAAAGGGTATTTTTTTAACTTACTGGTATGACTTGGGGTCAAATACAGATGGCTTTTTAATATTTTTAAAAATGATTTTGTGTGTTTCTGTGCAAGCATGCAGGCAGGCTGTATATTGAAGTGCAGGCATGCCCTTGTCACACGGCACAGCTGTGGTGCTCAGAGGACACTCAGTTTGTTCTCTTTACACCACAGGTTCGAGGCACCAGACTCAGGTCAGAGCTTGTACGTCACTCACTGAGCCCTCTCACCAGCCCCACATCAGTCACATCTCCTGGTGGCTTCTGCTCAGCTCTGGGGTCCGTTCCTAGTGGGTTCTTCCTGTAGAATGAGGAGAAGGCATGTCATAGCCTGTACTTTCTCATTAGGAAAGGTTGGTCCTGGTTTTCTGAATCAGGACTGCTAGTAAGAAAATGAACCAAGTTGGAAATACATCAGAGCCCAGTTAGAAATTGTTGCTAAAATGTTTGTTTTTATTTCCTTGTGTGCATGATTAGACACCATGAATTCCCATTTCCTGGGAATATTTTGGGTCCTTAATATGAAGTAACATCTTCATAGAAGATGTTGTACAGAAATTACCTAAGTAACAATGTATTGCCGTTATTTTTTATTTTATTATTTTAGTACTGTTTATCATATACCACTGGCTTATACTTAATATTTTAATAGGCATGTTGCAATAAAGAAATGGATTTTCCACTTTTCTCTTTTAGGAAGTTCCAGGTTAAAGGCACCTCAGCTCACTAAGCACTTGGTGACAGAGAGCAACCTTGGGAAGGGGACTGGGGAGCAGGCTCTTAAAATGAGGTGGTGAAGCTTCGCGCCTCTATAGCAGTGAGGCACATCACTCAGGAGATGAGGCAGAAGAGGCGGGGGCACCCTGACAGGCTGGGGGAGGTCACTCAGGAAATGAGGCAGAAGAGAGAGGGGGGCACCCTGACGGGCTGGGGGAGGACCCATCCCACTCTTTGGAGCATTGTGTTGAGTTTTCCAAAGGAGACATTAAGAAGGTTGTCCACAGAGAGGTGGAGGGTGGGTCTGTGGTGTGCTGAGGGCCGGCTGGAGTGTATACTGCACTCTGAACAGGAGGTTTGATTAAGAGCAGGGATCAGCAGAGAGGAATGGCATCTGTGCCAGCAGTTCAGCGTTGGAGGGGAAATAACCCCATAATGTAGTCAGTGCCTCCAGAGGATAGTGTCTGCTGGTGTTTGCGCCCCCAAAGGTCCTGGGCATCAGTTTCGGGGTGCTGTTAAAATCTGACCTCTCAGGAGACTCAGAAGGTTCCTGTCACATCTGTCCACCAAGTTGCTCTCTTACACCGTGAGCCTGTGTTTAGTGGAGCTTCTTGGTCTTCTTCATCACTATTTGGAGTTCTCTGTAAACTGAGTACTGCTTTGTCTAACCCAGTACTGCCTGAAGCCTTACACCCCAGGGGCAGAATTCTGGCCTGTTCAGCCTGTTTGGATCTGGCTTGAATAGCTGTTTAAGAAAACCTACTAGCTGCAGAGGCCGATTGTTGCAAAACTGATCGCACTTACACTGGGTGGTGTGACCACTGAAGCTGGACCACTTGTAAATAGGTCTTGGAGGGTAGGGAGCACCTGGTTGGCACTGTGGCTTGTGTATACTGTGGGTGCTGGTTGTCCATCTCCAAGCTGGCTTCTGTTCTCATCTCTGCCATGTTGTCTCCTCCCTCTCCCTCCCTCTCTTTCCTGCAGAGACAGGGCAGGGCATTGTTCATGCACTGACCGACCTCAGCAGCCCCGGCATGACCTCAGGGAACGGAAACTCTGCCTCCAGCATCGCCGGCACTGCCCCCCAGAATGGTGAGAATAAACCACCACAGGCCATTGTGAAACCCCAAATCCTGACGCATGTTATCGAAGGGTTTGTGATCCAGGAGGGGGCGGAGCCTTTCCCGGTACGGACTACTTCTTTTCCCCTCTTTTTTTTTTTTTTTAAATATATTTTGGATGTATACTAGAATATTTCTACTATTCCATGTAAATTTTCTGAAAATGTGAACAGTTTGCTCTTACCTTGCTGATTTCCCCCATCCTTCACAATGTCAGAATAATTTCTCTCTAGGATCAAGTTTCTCCAGAGTCTAAAATGACTTGGTGATCAAGAATAATTGTCAAGACCCCCTTGGTTAGAAGTTTATGCACACAGGCTCAGCAGTATCGCTGGCTGGTGACCTGTGACCCCTGAAGTAGAGGGTCCTAGTTCACCTTGGGGTATTTGATGAAAGACAGTGGACTTTGAAAAATTCTTTGTTGAGTTTTCAATGCTAAAACCTGAACAGCAAAACTTCGGCCAGTTAGCAAAAGGAGCCTATTAGTACAGAGTTCTTGAGCTGTGTTGGAAATCTAGATGGTGGCATAGGAGTACAACCTGAGATGTGCTTCTGGGAGCCTTGAAAAGGGAGTGAGTGAGATCAAGGGAACTTCAGAAAGGGCACATGTGGCTCAGGAGGACTGTGTGTATTAGAAACCCCATCCCCTGGGGTACCATCTGCCTGTGGCTCATGCTTTGGATCTGTGGAAAGTCTTATAAGTCACCAGAGGATTGAGCTTATTTTTTGCTGTGGGTGAACCACTTTCTGAACCATCAACAGACAAGCTTATTTGTGCCCTCTCCTTCTGGAGGTTGGCAGATCTCCCAGGAGTGGCTTACCTTATAAGGACCTAGGCTCTGCTCCACACCTCCCCTCCACCCCAGTCTGGTCCTCCTCCTGCCTCTGGAGAAACCCTGAGCCTGCAGAATGAAGGCAGATAGAACAGCAGCTCACATCCTCCTAGAGCCACGTTCCATGTGAGCTGGCCACCAGGTTACCCAAACAAAACAAGGCCCCAAAGAGGTAAAGCCAGCCTTGGGTGCTGCCAACCATGGGGCATGTCCTCTGTGGCAGGGGCCAGTTGTGTCCTGCTCACCCCTGTGGCTGCCTGTCCCTCTGGCTTGGCTGTGGTCAGGTAAAGAACAGTACAAAATCAAAACAGGGACTGAGTCTTGTAAATACACTCCCGAACTCAGCCCTGCCAGTCCTGGTGCTCTCTGAACATACAACCTGGCACCAGATCAGTGAGTGGTAACGGAAATATGATCTCTGCCCTTGGACACACCTGGCAGATAGAATACCCCTGACTTCTGGAGCTGTCCCAGAAACTGTGGTGCCCACTGATTTCTTGCTTGGGGAGCCAGATAGCAGATCAGTGCCCCTTGAGTGGGCACCCTTGGATGATGGCATGTGGGAGGCTTGGGAGGACTGAGGATCTGCCTGGCTACTTTGTACCTGTAATTATAATAAGGCTGCATAGCAAGAAGTCTAGGATCTAACCCTTGTGGCCTCCATATCACCTGTCCTCTAGGTGGGACGCTCGTCCCTGCTGGTGGGGAACCTCAAGAAGAAGTATGCACAGGGGTTCTTGCCTGAGAAGCTTCCACAGCAGGACCACACCACCACCACTGACTCAGAGATGGAGGAGCCCTACCTGCAAGGTATGCACACAGCTGTGGGGCTCAGGTCTTCTGCTATGGGCAGAAGGGCAGAACTCACACTTCCCTTTTCTAGTGTCTGTGGAGGAACCCTGAGTAGGGACCAAGTACCATTCCTTTCCACTGAACACATCACCAGCACCTCCTCCACCTCTGTCGCTGTAGAACAGACAGGAGAAGGGAGAGCCTCTCCAGCAACCACATGGTTTCAGAATTTCACTTCCTATAGGGACCATTGCCAGCTTCTAGAAGAGAGAGTAAGAATGGCACCAGGCAGGTGTGCCCCCCTCCCCTTGATGCCTCAAGAGCCTGAATTTGAGGTGATGAGGTCTGAGACACAGCCATGGCCAGGCAAGGGCTCATTTACCTTGTGTGAGTCTCCTGCTTCTTTCCTGGTCATGGAGAAGGATGTTGACTCTGCCCACCTCTGCTGTGCCCCTGGCCCGCAGTTTGCAAGAGGCATCACCAGACAACTCTTGGGGAACTCTCCAGTGGGGGACCTAGCCCGTGCCAAAGGAGTGGCAAAGTCTGTCATTTTCTAAATGGATGCCACCGGGTATCATAGCCACAGAGACATTGAAGAGGCAGGATATGAATGAGCTCCTGTGGTAGACTGTCTACAGCCTCTCCCCACACTCAGCCATTTCCATACTTTACAGAATCCAAAGAGGAAGGTACCCCCCTCAAACTCAAGTGTGAGCTCTGTGGACGGGTGGACTTTGCCTACAAGTTCAAGCGTTCCAAGCGCTTCTGTTCCATGGCTTGTGCAAAGAGGTGAGTGGCCTGCCCCACTGCCATGCCCAGCCCTTTCCTGTCCCCAGGATTGTACCTAGTGTCCTCCTTCTAGTAATCATCTACCTTGGATGCTGTAGGTGAGGCTCATCCATCCTCCAAGCTCCTTGGCCTGCCTAGTTAAGGCACTGTATCCCAAGCATACCAGGTGAGTGCAGTAGGCCTAAGAGACCGGAAGAATCTCCCTCCCTGAGTATGTGAGAGAAAGCATCATCCCTGTCCAAGCAACACAAAGCAGCCCATTAGCTGGGCCTCAAGGGCAGCTGCCACGCCCTTAGAGGTAAAGCCCTCCACAGAAATAAAACATCGCCCAGAACCATGCAAGCTTTTATCCAGCCTGGAAAAAAATGGATGATGATAAAAACACTGTCATTTATTGAAAAACTACTTCAAAGTGGGCATGGTGCTGCAGATCTGAGGCAGGATTGAGTCAAGAATGAGGTCACAGCCGGGCGGTGGTGGCGCACGCCTTTAATCCCAGCACTCGGGAGGCAGAGGCAGGTGGATCTCTGTGAGTTCGAGGCCAGCCTGGTCTCCAAAGCGAATTCCAGGAAAGGCGCAAAGCTACACAGAGAAACCCTGTCTCGGAAAAAAAAAAAAAAAAGAATGAGGTCACTATATAGTAGGGGCTCCTGAGGAGACCTTGTTTCAACTCAAAACAAAAGGAGATAGGCAGACAGACAGATTAGAGATAGACAGACACACACACACACACACTCACACACACATACACAGAGAGAGAGAGAGACAGACAGACTGACTGACTGACTGACTGACTGACTTGGTGCCGGGGCACTGCTAGTCAGTTGTCTGTTTTCAGAACTTCTCCACTAGGCAACTGTTACACTGTCGCCATTGTACTTACTGCCATGCCCTTTATACTGGTTGGGAAACTAAGGCATAGAGTGGTTGTGCCTAAAGTGACAGCAGGTGGGTGAGTCATAGTGGACTGAGGACCTAATGTGCCCTGTGCTCTGTAGGAGCAGCTTAGCCTTGACAGCCCAAAACCCAGAAAGGAACTCTTGGGGTTCCAGGCAGAGGTGTTGTGAGTGATGCCCCAGAGTTCCTGTCCTCAACCTTGCTGCCCAGGCTGTGCTGCAGGAGCCAGGCCACACTCCAGTGGGACAGTGGACAGAGTCGTGTGGGGCAGCCACGAGGCAGCCATACTCGAGTGGTTGAGTTAAACGTGTCACCAGCGTTCCCTCACGTTATCGTGAGACCAGTTTTAGAAGGGCCACTGGTATCACACCTGCCTCCCAGGAAGGGCTCAGAGCTCGCGTGCCTGCCCAGAGTCTCCATCATCAGCAGTGTCCTGGAGTCAGTTTGTACCCGTAGACAGACTCAGGCTGGCTGTTGGTGCTGCCTAAGGCCTCTGCTCTGACCTGCTTGCTCCTCTCCACAGGTATAATGTGGGATGCACCAAACGAGTGGGACTCTTTCACTCAGACCGGAGCAAGCTGCAGAAGGCAGGGACCACAACTCACAACCGCCGACGGGCCAGCAAGGCTAGTCTGCCCACACTTACTAAGGACACCAAGAAGCAGGTGAGAGGTCACAGAGCCCTACTGAGCTTCACAAGGCCTGCTGTCCCCTTCCAGCATGGTGCTCTCACCTCTTACAGGCCTCACATCCAGCCTCCCTGGGTCCCCAGTAGGGCCCTTCCCTTAGACCTAGGGGCCCTTACCCTTTCCAGTAGTCTTAGCCTACAGTGACCCCCCTTGGGGTCACCATCCATTCTTGATTTCTTGAGTCTCACCTTGCTGGCCCTGTGAAGACAGGCTATTCAGGTTACCTCCACATGAGGCTGAGAGAGATGGCAGCCCTTATGTTTCCCTTACTACCTTTTTGCCCCCTTGAAACCTGGAGCACTGAGTTTGTGAAGGTCTCCATCAGGAACACGGATAGTCATCCATTAAATATTTTTCCCAACAGTTCCATGCCAGGGATTCTGTTAGACACTAAAGATGTTGTCCTAAAGGAACTCACAGCCTGGTGTGGCAATCTTCATCCTTAAGTCCGTGGTGGTGGTGGCGGCAATGGTGGTGGTGGCAATGGTGGTGGTGGCAATGGTGGTGGTGGCAATGGTGGTGGCGGCAATGGTGGTGGTGGCAGTGGGTGACTTTTGTCTTGTTAAGAATGCTAAAAGCTGCAGTCCAGGATGTACGTACGCAGGAAGCCCCTCTTGATAGTCCAAGTCACGTAAACACGCCTGCAGAACAGACGTCAGAGCAGATCACTGCAGTGCGGCACACACGTGGGGCAGTGCTGCGGGGCTGGCCATGAGCGTTAACGAGCAGGAACACAGGATGTGACTCCAGGGTGGTTAGCCGGGCAGAGAAGGGAGCAGCACCTGCCCCGCCCCTTCTTGATGTGGGAGTGGTCAGTTCCCCAATCCTGAAGAACGCTGTTTCTCTCTGCTCCCAGCCCTCAGGCACTGTACCCCTTTCAGTTACTGCTGCCTTGCAGCTGACACACAGCCAGGAAGACTCCAGCCGGTGCTCAGATAACTCAAGCTATGAGGAACCCTTGTCGCCCATCTCAGCCAGCTCCTCCACCTCCCGACGGCGACAAGGCCAGAGGGATCTAGAACTCCCTGACATGCACATGCGGGACCTGGTGGGCATGGGACACCACTTCCTACCAAGTGAGCCCACAAAGTGGAACGTAGAAGATGTCTATGAATTCATCCGCTCTCTGCCAGGTAAGTTCCATGGAAACTCTTCACCTGCTGGAATAGCTTAAGTGAGAGGGAGTGGGTGAGCTCGCCTCCCTCCAGGAGGAAGCAGGACCCCAGTGCAGAGGGAGGAACACCAGGTTCCTGCTCTGAGAGCTTATATTCTAGTACAGCAGACTCGACAGAAGACTTCATGACACCCTCTGAAACAGTGGCAGTCTAGGGAGTAGTCTATGAAGTGCATGAGCTTAGAATTGGCTCTGTCTCTTCCCATGCAGAGTGGGAAGGAAGCCAAGAGAATATAAATATAAACAGAGTAGAAGTGGGCTTTTGCAGGTTGAGAGACTGCCCATGAGAGCAGCTTAAGAGCAAGGACAGAAGTGTATGGTATGGTGGGCGCTATGTATAGCCCTTGGCGTGGAGGGCAAGTGGATATGAAGTTGGCATCAAGACTTGCACTTGGAGAGGCAAATTTTCTAGCATTCCAGATTCTTCCAGGGGAACCCTGAAACTTCTTACCTCTCAGCCAGCCTCATACATCTGCTCCCAGGTCAGCAGTGATGGCGGCCACAAGCCTGTTGCCAGGTGGAGTGTGGTATAGAAACTGGTACCATAGAATTGGAGTTCAGACAGAACTGGGTCCAGTTCTAGCACTCTCGGTTAACCTAGTATATTTGTTGTCTGTCACGTACCCTTAAGTTTGTCGTAGCATGGTTACTTTTAGGAAGCCTCTGCTTCCTGTCCCAGGGTCCCCTATGAGTATGCAGTTTTGTGTCAGCCAAGACCAAGGCCACCTGCAGGCTCCTCTGGGGTAATGGGATCTGCATTCCCACGGTTTGCAGGAAGGGACTGGCTGTTGTTAGGAGGCCTACATGGACCTCTTATGGCAGGCATGGCAGCAGGTTTTCCCCACAACTAGTAAATCCTGAAGAACAATCAGAAGAAACCATTGTGCCCTCTTGGATCTATCCTCAGAAATCACACTCTGCCATTCCTACAGTATCTCAGTGGTCACACAGAGAAGCTGTATCCTTTGGGAAAACCCATAGGCTGGCTTAGTCAGGGTTCCTATTGCTGTAATGAAACACCATGACCAAAAGCAAGTTGGGAAGAAAGGTTTATTTGGCTTGTACTTCCACATCACTGCTCATCATTGGAGGAAGTCAGGACAGGAACTCAAACAGGGCCGGAACCTGGAAACAGGAGCTGATGCAGAGGTGCTGCTTACTAGCTTGCTCCCCATGGCTTGCTCAGCCTACTTTCTTATAGAACCCAGGACCACCAGCCCAGGGATGGCCTCACCCACAATGGGCTGGGCCCTCCCCCATCTGTCACTAATTAAGAAAATGCCTTACAGGCTTGTGTAGGCAGTTTCTCTGTGTCTTGGCAGTCGCTCCCAAATAACAACACAGAAACTTCTTATTAATTAAAAATGCTCGGCCAGTAGCTTAGGCTTGTTACTAGCTAACTCCTACAACTTAAATTAACCCATTTATATTCATCTACATTCTGCCATGTGGTGTTACCTCTCTTTCTTCCTGCACATGCTGTTTCCTCTCTGTGTCTGGCTGGCAACTCTCTCTCTCCGCCCTCTTCTTCCCAGTGTCCTTAGTCTGGTTCTCCCACCTAACCTCATCCTGTCCAGCCATTGGCCAGTCAGCTTCTTTATTAAACCAATCACAGCAACATATATTCACACAGTGTAAAGGAATATTCTACATTTCCCCCTTTTTGTCTAATTCAAAAAGGTTTTAACTTTAACA
Source organism: Peromyscus californicus insignis (assembly GCF_007827085.1). Taxonomy (NCBI): domain Eukaryota; kingdom Metazoa; phylum Chordata; class Mammalia; order Rodentia; family Cricetidae; genus Peromyscus; species Peromyscus californicus. The sequence goes on along the minus strand of NW_026294573.1, from coordinate 25,798,645 downwards.
CAGTATAAAATTATATACAACAAAAACAGTTATTAAGTAAGAATTATCGTTACAATATCCAGTGCATTTGTATTTGGCAAATTTAGAGAAAATACTCTATTATTTATCTTTGTGAGTCTAAAGTTTTATACCCAATTTACCTTTTATCATAACTAAGGAAAACTTCAACTATGACTGTCTAGTCTTCAACTCCATCAAAGACCCCAGAAGGGTGAAATGTTACTAACAACAAGGACATCTGGCTGTCTGGACAGTCACCCAAAGTTCTTTTGTGACGTTAGGGCATCCAACTTTGGCCTACAGACTTAGTATATCTGACAGATATTTCTGAGAAGCAAGGCATTTTGAAGGACTATCCTACTTTTGTCTTGGCAAAGTTTGGCAGTCGCTTTTTGCTTCCAGTTTGGACACTATACTGTCAGCAATTGAGGCAAGGGCAGTTTCTTTGCCCAAATGGCTAGCTTTTGCCATAAAGAAAGCAAACTCCATTTGAGGTTCTTCTATGCCCATCATCTTCTCTGAAGTAAATTGGTGTTATCAGGAGCAGATGTGTCTCACTATCATGAAAAGCCTCAAGTTATTAAACATATTAAATGCCATATTCTGTAGGTCTTTGAAGTGTTTGAAGACCGTCTATCTAAATATATCTGTGTATGACCTTGAAAATATACCTAACATGACTATAAGTTTATTATAGATGACTATTAATCTGTATTTAATTATACATTATTTTAGATGACTATACTACACATATTATAGATGACTATTAACTTGTATTTAATTATATATTAAATTTTTAAATGAACTGCATACACACAATACCCTAAACAAGAATTGCATACATACAGTATAACAAAATTAATTTTAAATTTGTATCAATAAACCAAAATTCAAACCAATGTAAAATATTTTGAGATTAATGGTTGATTTTGGATTATAGTAGATTCAATGATGTACCCTTTTTTCCTGTCATTCTTGTATCATATCCCTCTTTTTTCCTTTAGAAAGAGATTTTTGAATTTAACTCTGTTGTTTAGCCTTTTTTTTTAACTATGACCAGTAACAACTTGTAACCAACCCCCCTTAAATGGTATTAAACATCCATAACCCATCTTTTGAGATATGGGTGTTGTTTTTTCTAGACTGTTTACTGTTGTCCGGGGGCACTGGCATCTTTGGGGGACCCTGAGAAAATTTAGCATAATGGTTAAGTCTTGGCTGAAATAGTTTGTGAGGCTGGATCATCTCAGCCAGCAGCTTTGAAGCTGTTCTGGATGCAGAACTCCAAGGAAACTTCAACAGAGGCATTTTGAGATACTAGATCATCTGGGCCATTTGTTTTCATTGGTATCTGGTCCCCTTACTCTGAAAATACATAAACTTTTAAAGGTAACATACATATCTGCATTAATACAAGTATAGGCTGTGTGTTGTACACAGGTTAGTCAAAGATGATTTTTTATGTTTGAACAGGTAAAATATGTTACTTGTTTTGTAGGTTTTTTTGTTTTTTTGTTGTTTTTTTTTTTTTTGGTTTTTTTAGGTTTCTTTATGTTTGTAGTCAGGATTTTCAGGGAGTCTTCCTCAATCAAATCTGATCCATATCAATCTGTAATGAATCCACAGCCTCTCATTTCCTGTAGAAATAAAAGCATAAGTTCTCTCCCAAAGCAACACACCTTTGGACTTCCATTTTGAAATCAAGATATTTTTAAAATATATATGTTGGTTTAATCTAGCAGTTTCCATAATCTAATGTTTCTTAACAGTTATCATTCGTTCATTAACAGTCAAAAAATTTAAAGACAGCACAATAATATACAGGATCTAGACTCTGTTTATTTCCCATCATTATGTGGCTTTTTTCTTTTATATTACTTTACTCCCTTTTTAAGGACTTTATTGTTTTAAAACTATATATATATTTTTGTGACTGTCTATACCCTTTTTCTCTTCTCTCTCAAGCCTTTATACATTTTAAACACACTGTAACCCATTTAGAGGTTTTTTTCCATCTAGATCTGTCTTTATTGAGCATCTGTATTGTTTTTAATCAATGAGACAAATATTAAACTGCTATATTAGTCGCTAGCGAGCTCAGCTTAGTGCATGGCATTGGTGACTGGCTCTGCCTCCACCTTGGCTCCCTAAGAGCTTAGCTTCATGGCAGAGGTGGGAGCCACGTTTATCACTCCAGCTGTGGGAATTTGTCAGGTCCACATTGCCACCAAGCAGCATGCCAACTGCTGCTCATGAACCCTATTTAAGTGTTCAGTAGCAAGGCCTGTTAAAAGAACCTTGCTGTGTTTGCTAGCACAAGCCACAAAGCTGCCTCTTAAAGGAGCCATGCCTCTGTTTGCCACTAACAAACAGCTACCTGAGAAAAGGCAGTTACCAAGAAGCCATGTTTAACTCCACTTTTATGTGTTTGGAACTCCCCTGCTCCCTTTTTTTTTAAGCTTTCTCAGGTTTTATGCTAATCTTTGTTACTGGACATTTGGGCACTGTTTGTAGGCAGAGTTTCTCTGTCTCAGAAGTCACCCCCAAATAACCACATAGAAACTTCTTATTAATTATAAATGCTCGGCAAATAGCTCAAGCTTGTTACTAGCTAACTCTTAGAACTTAAATTAACCCATTTATATTAATCTACATCCTGCCACATGGCATAAACTCTCTTTCATCTTGCACATCCTGCTTCCTCTCTGGCTGGCTGGAGACTCCTTTCTCTCTACCTTTCTTCCCGGTGTCCTTAGTCTGGTTCTCCCACCTAACCTCATCTTGTCCAGCTATTGGCCAGTCATTTATAATTAATATTAAGTCTCTGAGTAGTTATTTGGGAAGCAGGTGGCAGAACAGAGCTGATAGTGGTCCTGATGAAAAACTCAGCCTACAAGTGGCATCCAATGCCCTTCTTCTTCCCAGTGTCCTTAGTCTGGTTCTCCTACCTAACCTCATCCTGTCCAGCTTGCCTAATCAACTCCTCTATTAAACCAATCACAGCAACAGATATTCACACCGTGTAAAGGAATATTCCACACGCTTGCCTACAGCCTGATCTTCTGGAGGCATTTTCTTGAGTCAGGTCTGGGCATGGAGAACGCTGGCCCTGCTGTGCAGGTGTGGTTCCCTAGTCTAGAGATCTGAGAACTAAGACAAGTTGTCTCCTGCCCACCACACCCTACGTGTCTAATAGGTAACTGAGGGAAGAAAGGAACCATACAGGCAGCTCTGACCCCCACCAGTCCTGGGCAGCCATTGTTACCATTTTCCTCTGAGGATTCAAAGCCTGGAGTGACTCTTACCCATCCTTGCTTGGTCCCCCCCTCAGAGGAACCCTCCTGTTGTGAAAGGCAGCTGAGTGTTGAGCAACTTAAATTACAGTGCTCACTGTAATTCCTGCTTTTTATTTTTTGTTGCTGCTGAGCTTTTCAGTCTCACCTAACAATACTTCTGACAATATAATTTTCTTAAAGTCTTCATAGTCCCTGAGTCTTGTTAGGGTTCATTCCATCAAACAAACAAACAAAAACTCCCAAACCTCTTTCAGATAAGCCTTTCTGTAATGGTGGGCTTCTTCTGGAGCCCTCAGGGTTCTTGGGAGTCCTTTGACTGATCAGACTCTCTGAAGCTGGCCTACAAACCTCATGAAGAGCCCTTCTTCTCTAGTATCACGTTAGGTCTGCAGGAGCCTGGGGTTTGGTTTGGTTTGGGGGGGGGGTCTTTTTTTTTTTATTTGATGGGTTTTTTGTTTTGTTTTGTTTTTTGCTTTTGTGTGTATGTGGTTTGTTTGACTGATTGATTGATTGAAACAGGGTTTCTCTGTGTACCCCTGGCTGTCCTAAGAACTTCCTCTGTAGACCAGGCTGGCCTCAAACTCAGAGATCTGCCTACTTCTGCCTCCTGAGTGCTGGGGTTAAAGGTGTGTGCCACTACCACCCGGCTGGAAACTGTTTTTTCTTTTTTCTTTTTTGAGACAGAACTTTTCTGTGAACAGTCCTAGCTGTCCTGGATCTCACTCTGTAGACCAGGCTGGCCTCAAACTCACAGAGATCCGTCTACCTCTGCCTCCCAAATGCTGGGATTAAAGGCATGCACCACCACCACCTGGCTGGAAACTGTTTTCTAATCCCAATACCATCGGCCATCTGAAAGTCTTAGGGCTTTCTGAACCAGCAGATACGGCCATGAACATCTGAAAAGCTTAGGGCTTCCTGAAGCAGCAGATACCACTTTTTCTTTCCTTTTCCTTCCTCTTCCTTCCAACAAGAAGCCAGGCAGCACCCTCACCCTTCCGCCTGAAGATGTCTTTAGACCACTCAGCTCACTGGGAACTTGACACTTCTCATCCCCAGCTGAGTGCTGTTAAACTTGCTGCCTCCTAGCAGGATGCAGTTGAATCCCAGCCCTTCCAGCCCCCTGTAGTAGTTCCATCTCTCTCCTATAAGTTTCCAGCAGTGTCCTCCTGGGCTGTGGGACTCTTTCTCAGGATCCCAGATCACTTAGGCAGTCACTGTTACTCTGTGTCCTATATGCTGCTGGCTCCGGTACAAGGCCATCCCTGCACGTTCAAAGTTTTTTAATGTCTCACCTCTCTCTAAGGCACCAAAATCTGTATCATCAATATATTGTTATAAGACAGATCGCTCCAGAACTTATCCTTAAACAGTAGTGACTCATTCATTTTCTCACAGTTGTGGGATCAGGCATTTGCAGTTGCTCAGCTGTGGCTCCAGTTGAGGACTCGTACAGAGTCTCTCTGAGGAAGTCAGCCAGAGCAGCAACATCTGTGGCCAGGGCTGGCGTCCACTTCTGAAGAGCTCAGTCCCATAACAACAGGCCTCGACTGCTGTCCACCAGCATCTCTCCAGAGGTGGCTGATGGAGCGTTCTGACGTGGTAATCAGTTGGCTCCAAACTAACTTACATGCAAGGGTAAGGGAAAAGCTGCTGTCCTTTCTGTGAAGCCTCAGCAGCCACATGCTTGCCCTCTGTACCAACCCAACACCTAGGGCAGTGGTTAGTGGAGGGAGAGGTGTGCCCAGGGTGTGCCCAAGGAAGGCCACATCTTGACTTCCTGGCTCCACCATTTAGCCTCTCAGGCTGAAAGCCAAGAACAGCAGTACTGCCCTCGAGGTACCTTGTGAGGCTTCCCTGAGCCAGGGCTTGTCTCTAACTGCTGCTGTTGTCCATGCTCTTCCTCAGGGTGCCAGGAGATCGCAGAGGAGTTCCGTGCCCAGGAGATTGACGGACAAGCCCTGCTGCTGCTCAAGGAAGACCACCTGATGAGTGCCATGAACATCAAGCTGGGGCCTGCCCTCAAGATCTATGCACGCATCAGCATGCTCAAGGACTCCTAGAGTCTCTGGCGCCCGCCCGCCCCGCCCGTGCACCACCGGGCAGCCAGGGTTCCAGCCCCAGGTGGGCGCCGCCTCCTGATGGAGCAGAGCCACACAGACATTCCTGAGGCGCCCTGAGATAGGGCCAGTTGTAGGGAAGGGGCTCTCCCTAGGGGTGCAGCTGTGAGGAGGTCTGAGTGCCTCTTCAGTGGCTCTCAGGGGCCATTTCTGTGGGAAGGGGAGAGAGGTAGGTGGTACAGAAGACGGGGCTTTGCGCTTGTAAATACTTATAGCACTGGCTTCCTCCAAAGTCCCAATGTTCTAGCCCCCCTCTAATCCTTTCTCTGTCCCCCGTTTCCAGGGGGTTTATGGTCAGGGCTCCCCAACCTGAGTTGGGTTACTTCCAAGGGCAGCCAGCAGGCCTGGACAGAGGTCTTGAAAGCCCTTGCCTTCTCTCCCCTCCCCCTTCTTTCTCCAGGCCTGGTTAACCTTCCGTTGGCAGCTTCTCCCCTTTCAGCCTGTTTCCATAGCATCCAGGGGTTCTACCCCTGTACCCTCTGCAGGTGGAGGGTGAGAAGCTGGGCCCAGTGTGGCCATGCCTGCTGGCACAGACGCCTTAACGCTGTGTGTATGACTGTGTGACTGGGAGCCTGGAGTGACAGGCGTGAGCTGCCCTCTGGCATCTCCAGGTGTTTTGTAGCAAACAACCACTCAGTGCTTTGTCCTGGGCTCCACTCAGCCTGAGGCTGGGGGATGGAAGGAAAGGGCAGACCCCGAGAGTTGGAGATTAGAGGCCCCCTCCAGATGGCAGGAGATTCCTGGGAAGGTCTCCTCACACCAAACTGGCAGTGTGTCCTGCTGGCTGGCAAAAAACATAGGAAGTTACAGGGGCTAAACTATGTGGCCCAAAGCCTGAGCCTCCCGTGACTTAGCTGCCTGCCTGCCCTGACACACACACACCCCCGCCTGGGAAGGAGTGTGTGACTGAAGACTGGCTGGAGGCACTGTGGAAGCAGCCTTTGGCCTTCCACTTCCACACTTGCTTGTAAAACTTGTATAGCAGTAACAGCTACCTAAGGAAGGGCCGGGGCCGCCTCTGACTTGCCCTGTCCTTACCAACTCTGGGAAGTCAGACTCTTCCCGGGAGGGGCAGGCACTTTCTCAGCTTGCTCTGCCCCCTTCCCCATACCCCCAGGCAGGGTTGGAAATGAAGGACTTTTTTAACCTTTTTGTTTTGTTTTTAAAAAATAAATCTTTAAAATGTGCCTGTTCTGTGGCTTTCTCCCAGGGATGCCTGTGTGCCTGAATTTTTGTTCATGGCTGAGGGAAGGAATGGGACCTGGGTTGGGGAAGGATGGCTGCCTTAACTGGGCAACACAGCCATTTCACCTGGCTAGGACTGGGTCATTTCATTGCCCTCACCCCAAACCAACACCCCTCAAAGTGAAAATGCAGGGCCTCTTCAGCTCTGAGCCTCCCTAGCTGCTTTTCCACCAAGGCCACGGGGAAAGCCAACGTCGTCAGTAACCCTTGAGCCAGAACCCAGGCTCTTCACCTCCAGCTGGTGCATCTGCTGAAGCTGCTGTGTTCATAAGATCTCAGGACTTGCCAAGCATTGTATGCTAATCACACAATAGAGGAATAGGTAGGGAAGGGACATCTACGTCTTTCAAAGGGGAAAGATGGCAGGTAGTATCTGATTATAAAATAATAATGGTAATATATGTAAGGGCACAGTGAGGGGGCGGATGAGATGAAGGCTGGCCAGACTGAGGGAAAGCAGCCAGCTGGGAGCTGGGGTTGGCTGTGTGCCTCTTGGGTGAGGATGACAGCCCAGGGCTTGCCTAGTCTAAGGTGCAGCCTGTCACTAAGCTATAGTCGGCTCGACTTTTCTTAAGCCCACCAGAACCTCTTCAGGGAGACTGCACGTGATAATTTGAGAATCAGCACTCCTAAGTTGCTGACTGTATGCTGGGGGTGCCTGCTGAAATGTCATTACCTCCTGGAAGAGACACTGGTTAATCCTCCAGGGAGACCAAGTCCTGGAAAGGTGGGTGTCCGAGGAGCGGGGCAGTTAGGGAAGCTGATGGGGAATGTAGCCTGAGTGGAAGGAGCCCCAGGGAGGCCCCTACTCAAGAGAGCCTTCTGCCTGTCCATTTGCTTTCTGCAAGCTGTGTACAGAGGCAGCCTGGATGGCCAGTCTTACACTTGGACCCATTTTCCTTGGGAAAAAAAAGTACCAGAATGCTGTGAAATAGTGCTTTTGTACACTGGTTTAATAAAACAGATTGGTCAGTAACCAGGCAGGAAGTATAGGTGGGATAAGCGGACAAGGAGAATGCTGGGAAGAGGAAGGCTGGTGTTTTCCTAAGCGGTGGTTTATAGGTGGCCCCTGATAGTTACGAGGATGACCTTTTGAAGGTAATTCCAGTTAGGTGGCTATTTCCCTCACAGCAGTAGAGTTTTCACCTTTGGAAGGTGCCGATTCTTAGGTTTTCTTGTTTAATAAGATGCATGTATAGGAAGTGAACATTGAAGGCATCTGCTGCTGTGGGATGGTCTGTGTGGCAAATGTGTTGCTCTGATTGATTGGTAAATAAAACACTGATTGGCCAGTAGTCAGGCAGGAGGAAGTACAGGCAGGACAAGGAGGAGAATAAAGCTGGGAAGTGGAAGGCTGAGTCAGAGACACTGCCAGCCGCCGCCATGACAGATGTGAAGATACCGGTAAACCATGAGCCACGTGGCAAGGTATAGATTAATAGAAATAGATTAATTTAAGCTGTAAAAACAATTAGCAAGAAGCCTGCCACGGCCAGTTTGTAACCAATATAAGTCTCTGTGTTTACTTGGTTGGGTCTGAGCAGCTGTGGGACTGGCAGGTGAGAGAGATCTCTCCTGAATGTGAGCCAGGCAGGAAAACTCTAGCTACAATCTTCTCTACACTAACAGTTTTCTGTCTGCTGGACAGACACTAGGACAGTTCTGGGACTGTTGGCTGCAGTATGTGCCGATAACGGGTAGCAGTATTTGACAGTGTCTGTCATTAGGCACGGTGTTACCGGGTCACCCAGGAGAGAAGCTCACTTCCTGGTTAGGGTGGCAGAGTACTTTCCTAGCAGGCAGAAAACCCTGTGTTCAGTCTCCAGCACTGCACAAAACCAAACCAAACAGCTCTCAGAATAGATCTGTACTGTCAATGAAGTGACCACCTACAACTGGATGGTATGCCAGAACTGAGGAAAGAAAGTTCATAGTGATCATGTGAACAAGTGAGAATTCATGTTACAACATTTAGCTGGTGACAGTTGCTATTCAGTGATGACCTTGCAAACATCCAGTCCTAGAGAAGACTTTGTCCTCGAAGAGAGGAAGTTTATTTATGTAGTCCTTGTCCAGGTAACAAACAGTTATCATTTAATGTTTGTGTGAAGTTGCTCTTTTTAAAAAGCTCTGAATTCTGTGAGCAGGTAGGACAGCTGCCTGCTTCTGCCCCGCCTGGTCCGCAGCAGCTCAGACCCAAGTAAAGTTTTCTTTATATTAGTTACAGCTTTCTTATTATTTATTTTTATACAAAAAAGGGGAAATGTGATATTTTATTTGTGCCGAAATGTGGTGATATTTTATTTGTATGTTAATAAAGCATGCCTAGAGATCAAAGGGGAAAAGGCTAGCTATTTTTAAGTAAACATGAAAGTCAGGCAGTGGTAGCACACGCTGTTAATCTGATCCCTCGGTAGGCAGGGTCTCTGTGTGTTCAAGGACACACTAGGGAACAGAGCCAAGCGTGGTGACATGCCTTTAATCCCAGTACCAACCATAGAGACCTGGAGGTCTGTACAGACAGGCAGTGACAAGGAAGTGAGGTAGCTGGGCTAAGAGCCAGTGAGAGGAAACGCTGCCAGCTGCTGCCATGAAAAGCAAGATGTAAAGATACCAGTAAGCCACGAGCCATGTAGCAAAGTATGAATTTATAGAAACGGGTTAATTTAAGATGTAAGATCTAGCTAGCGAGAAGCCTGAGCCAACGGGCCATACAGTTCATAATTAATATAAGCCTCTGTGTGTTCATTTGGTTCTGAGCAGCTGTGGGACCATGGGGACATGGCAGGCCAGGACACAGGAAATGTTCCGGTTACACCAGGTCCCACTCAAGTTTGTTTTTAAGTACATGATAGAGAGGAAGCCAAGGCTACTCAGAAATTAGTGAATTTGAGTCGGCTGAGTTGTCCATCACTTCAGGTGAAAGGACCTAACATGTCTCATGGTTGGTTTTTGTGTTTTGAGAGGTTTCATGTAGTCTCAGCTGATCTGGACTTAGCCTCCTGAGTGCTAGGATTACAGGAAGGGCACACTCCTGGCTGCTACTGTAAATTTGGAGGTTATGTTCTTAAATATGTAACTGTTCCTGGTATTGACGCTACATAGACTTTCACAAATGTTTGATCATGACCCACAGTTTAAGAAACTGTTTCTGCCGGGCGTGATGGTGCACACCTTTAATCCCAGCACTCAGTAGGCAGAGGCAGACAGATCTCTGAGTTTGAGGCCAGCCTGGTCTACAGAGCAAGTTCCTGGACAGCCAGGGCTACACAGAGAAACCCTGTCTTGGAAAAAAAAAATACTGCCAGTGTAAGCTACACAGCCATGATCTTCTGTGACTTAACCTTAACCTTAACAGGCATGTTTCTGGGGAGGCAAAGGGATCTATGAGGAGTGAAGTTGCCCGAAGTCACAGTGCCCAGTGCTCTTTTGCTTTAACTGGTATTCAGTGCCTTAAAGGACTTTTCCTGGGTGGGGATGCAGTACCCTGGTTCTAGACCCTCCCAGAAATAAGTCACAAGGGAGGAAACCAAAGTCCATACATCTGCCTCACGTCTTCCCATGGGTCAGTCTGACCTCACTCCTCCACTCTGTTCTAAATGATTGGTCCCAAAGGGATTGCTCACCCCACCCCACCCTAGGATCTGTGGTAACCCTCACCTCCAGGTTCCTGAGTTTATTGATAGTCCCTAAATTGCTTCTGGGGGTGTGGCTTGGGAGGCAGGAAGAAACTGCTTTGTCCCCATACCCTTGTCACTTTTACTGCGGATGTCATTTCTTCCACCTCTCCGGCATGAAAAGATTTCATGACAACTGACTTCTCCCAATGGCTCTCAAGGGACTCAGGTGAGTGGGCTCAGGGCCTGCCAGGTGTTTTGTACAAGTATAAACCACAGGCTGATTGACCCAAGAGGGGTTCAGCCAGGTGGTAGAATTGCTGAGGGAAAATGTGGCTCCAAGAACAAGAGGTGGCCTGGTGGTGGTGGCAGAGGTGGTGGCGCATGCCTGTAATCCCAGCACTCAGGAGGTAGAGGCAGGTGGATCTCTGAGTTTGGGGCCAGCGTGGTCTGCAGAGCGAGTTCCAGGACAGCCAGATCTACATATACAAAAACCCTGTCTAGAAAAGGGAGTGGGGGTGAGGGGAGGGAGGAAAGAGAGGGACACTATGGAGAGCTCCTCTTCCTTTGTCCCCTGGGTGAGGCAGAAAGCTAGGACCCACGGCTGCACTCCCCCCTGTATCTGAGAACTCTCTTGAAGGCAGGGAAAGGGGCGAAGGGGCGAAGGAACGGAGCTCAATGAGCTGGAGCCCACAGGCCCTTCAGCAAAATCTGACCAAGAAATGTCAGGAATAGGTCACACAGGCACTCTAGAGTAAAGCTCTAAACTGGCGCCCAAGAGGGGAAGGATGGTCGATCTCTTAACAGTCATCCCACCCCATTCTGGGTCCCAGCACCCTCCCTCACCCAGCCGTGTGGTCCAACTTGAGCCACTCGGGGCCAGCTCTGCCTGGATGCCCAGACTAAGGTCCAGTGTCCAAGATAACCGTTGGTTTCCCTACTCTGGTGTGTGAGAAGACAGCGGAGGTGACTGACTAAGAATGCGGGACAGCCACTGGGGACAAGGAAGTCCGTGCCAGCCTTTCCTTGCTTCAGGGCAAGTGTAGCAGGCTGCCAGGGTTCAGAGGGCTGCAGACATCGGGAAGGGGCAGGCTTCTCGGGAACCACACTAGCTGGAGACATGCCAATCAGAGGATCCAGGGACCTTTGTGAGAGGAGCTGGGGGTCACACTGGGTAGGTCAAGGCTCAGCCCCAGCACTTACAGCCACTTCCCTGAGTGGAATGGTTTAACCTGAAACCCAGTCTCCTCGCTGATGGAGTGGGAACAATCCAGGTTCCTCTCCAGGCACTGTGGTGAGACTTCACCAAGACCTGGGGGTGTTCTCTGCAGAGTTTCTGACCCCATCAGTGCCCAGGATTAGGAATAGGCACAGACTTGACTCCCGGAGCAAATGGAGTTTTAGGCAAAGGAGTAACCATGAGTTGGGGAAAGAGTAAAGTCACAATTCATTACTTCATTCACTTCTAACAACTGATGTTAATGCCGCCAATTATGAAGCAGGTTCTGGGACTTGTACCAAGACTCTAAAGTCTTCTAGGGCAACGAAGAGTTTCTAAGGCAGACATTAAGCAAGAGGTAAAGGGGTGGGTTGGTGAAGGTAGAGCTGTAGGAAGGGGGACCAGATGTCAAGGACAAGTGACAAAAGGTGGGGAAAGTGGTCTGTCAAGGACAGGGGTGACAATCCCAGTGAGTCACGGAAACCCAGGGAACTCAATGGTGGGGGCTCAAAGGTGGAACCCAGCAGCCTGGCTGGGAAGTTGCTACACAAATCCAGATGTGAAACAGTGGGGCAGAGAGGATGGAGCAGGTGGGTGCCTGTAAGCAGTAGAACCTGGAGACCACCACTGTTAAGGAGAAAGGGGTTCTAGGGCCACAGGAGCACACGAGGAAGGTGGGATGGGATGGGCAGGAACACGCAAACTGCAGATGAGATGCTGTGAGGTTAAAGTATGTGGGGGACATCTGGGCAGACACAGCAATCTAGGGGATACACGATACCTGTGGCCACTGCTCAACCAGCAGGCTGGAAGTACAGCATGTTCCGTTACAAAGTTATACACTCATCAACAGTGGGGCAAAGCCTTATTGCAGGGTTGGACACAGTTGAAGGACACTGAGTCAAGAACAATTTTAAAAGGCTCCGCCTCTCTCCCTGGAACTTTTCGACCCCCATCACCAATCTGGTATGTCCCCCTAAATCCACCTATGTAATCCGTACATGACAGCCAGCAGCAGCCTGTGGCTACTGACCCCCCCAAAGTGTGCTGTGTTAAGTCGAAAACAGAAATTAGATTTAGTATTTAGACTTAGAAAAAACAGGCAAGGAAATGTGTCAATTTTCATACTGGTCACATATTAAAAGGACATTTTGGATATGTTGGCATAGATCAAAATATTGTTAAAAATTAATTTCATCTGCTTTGCTTTTTTAGCATGGCTACTATAAAATGTAAAATCTCCCATGTGGATCACATTTGATCCTAGCGAGTTTTGCTGCCCTAGCATTCCCCAGTAAACACTAACGCAGCTCTTGCGGATGCCATGCCTGTCGGCACATGGACACACTAGGAGAGAGGCCTGTGTGGTTGATAGATTGTGCACCCCAATAAACTTATGTGGGGATCAGAGAACAGAACAGCCACTAGATTACCCGTAGAGGTTAGGCAGTGGTAGCACATGCCTTTAATCCTAGCATTCAGGAAGCAGAAATCCATCCAAATCTCTGTGAATTCAAGGCCACACTGGGAACAGCCAGGCAAGGTGACACACACTTTTGATCCTAGCACTTGAGATCTCATGTCTTTGTTTGGGAAGGACACAAGCCTTTAATCCCGGGAAGTGATGGCAGGGCACAGAAAGGCATATAGACGTGAGGTTTCTAAGCATTTCAATTGAGACCCTCAGGGGTGAGGACTCAGAGGCTTTCAGTCTGAGGATTCATGGAAACAGGATCGGCTGAGGAGTTGACGAGGTGAGGTTGGCTGTGGCTCCCTCTGTTGCTCTGCTCTTTCAGCGTTCACCCCAATACCTGGCTTGAGGGGTTTTTTTTGTTTGTTTGTTTATAAGACTGTTTAGCAATTCATCTTACAGACTGCCCCTCCATGGAGTTCTGGTCTGCTCTCTGTTCCAGTGTGCAAGCATCACTGAAGCTTCTCACCGGCCACACTGACCTCCGCTGTGAGACACACAGAATACGTCCCCCCAGTCCATGCTGGGCTCCTTATGTCCATCTCTTCTTTTTGTCCTATAGCTTTCTATTAGTCTTTTAGTTTTTTTAGCTAGCATACAGCACATCAGGTTTCACGATGGCGCTCTCGGACAGACCTGTCAGCATATTCCACTTCCATCTTCTCTCCTCTCTCAGTCCCCTTCCTCCCTCCAAATACACACTTTCTTTTGCTTTTCTTTTTGTTTAAAGACTTAGTCTTTTTAGTAAAAAATTTATTACGTGTGTGTGTGTGTGTGTGTGTGTGTGTGTGTGTGTGTGTGTGTGTCTGCACGAGTGTGCCATAGCGCATATGTGGAGGTCAGAGGACAGACGTAGGGAGTCAGTTCTCTCAACTCCTTCTCCAGGGGTCCTGGACACGGAAAGCATCATCAGTCAGGCTCCCCAGCAAGCACTGCCGCCCTTCCGCCAGGTACCACGTGCTTTTTCAAGTCCTGCTAGAACATCCTCAGACTGCCTGCTGTGTGGACTGGAGATCCAGGAACAGGAAGGGGGGGAGGGTGACGCAGGTGTGCACCACAGTGCACAGGCCACATTTGGAAGGCTCCTTCGGCCCTGCTGAGATGTGGGCTTTATCTTGCAGTTAGCCACAGATGTTCCATCCCTTCATTTAAAAATCAGCACAGTTTTATGAAGACCTGAATTTGATTCCAGAACCCACTTTAAAAAAAAAAAAAAAAAAAGCCAGGTGTTGGCCGGGTGTGGTAGCACCTGTCAAAGGAAACTGTCCCCATCAACTGCAAATCTTTGACTTCTTCAGCTTCCATCTGTCTACTCCTTAGAGCCCAGCCTTAGGAAAATAGCTCATATCCCTCCACGCCTATTTATTACAAGCTCCCACTTACATCAGCTTCCACCCTGTCACCTGGCGCAGACAGACCCAGCACTCAATGCCTGGGCTGGCCTCCTCCACCTCTGTGCTCTTTCCCATGACACTCCTGCCCTCCTGGTGAACCCCAGAACTCTCTGGTGAGCTCCAGGCCTTACCCCCAACCAGACAGATACAAATACTCTTGGATCCAAATACAGACATCTCTGCCATCAACGACCACACCCTGCCCATCCTTCAGCCCTCCACTACTTGTCCCTCCCCACTCAGCCACCAACGCTCTGCCTCACACTCCAATAACTCCTGGCCCCTAACTGGATTTCTAGTCATGACCTCCCACCCAGCCACCATGTCTAGGTCCAAAGTTCAATCTGAGTAATTCCACTTTTTTTCCAAATGGAGTTACGCCAACACCCTCTCACAAAATCTTTCTATAATGGGAGTTCCCTGGGTGCACTGGTGTTTCCTTATTGGAGGCTGCCCTTCCCAAACATCTCTATCTAAAAGTTCTCTGAAGCTGGTTTACAGGTCCACTCCTCCAGGATGTCCCGGAAAGCCTCCTGACTTCCTCCTTCCCCTCCCAAGCTGATGTACAACACCCTGACTAGTCCTTGTGTGTAGCCTCTTCCCGGGGTTCACTGTGCAGAGCTCTGTTCTCACTCCACCTTCCTCCATGTGACCACATCATCCTCACCCCCCATCCTGAAGACGGCTTTTCCGACTGTCTCACTTACCCTGACATCTTGGACCCAGCACAAAGTTTGGTGCCACACTGTGACCAAAATATAATGCCAAGAGCCAAGCAGACGCTGACCAACATCTTGACCTGGGGCTGTCAACCCACGGGTACTGAAAGCTAAGTAGCTCCCCCAAAGCCCAGGACTCCAGCAGCAAGCCAGGAGTCCCCTTTCTCACACGGTATGCTGGCAGCCTGGCTATTTTTATCATAGCTTTTGTTTTTTGTAATCATTTTATAAACAAAACCTGCTACTGGGTTCTAATTTGTATGTCTTTGCCTAGTACTAAGGCTGAACATTTTTCCATGTATTTGACTACTAAATGCATTTTTCCCCTTTGGGGATTTAGCTGCTGATGTGACACAAGCCTTGCTCCCAGAGGTTGGTCTTTTAGGAGATGGCTCTCGGGGTTGAATGGGGATCGAGCCGGCCAGGGTCACATGGAGGCTACAGAAAACAGGAAGGACAGAGACAAAGAGGCCAAGGGAAGCCAACCTGGGGACTACCACGGTAGGTGAGCATGGGGGCAGGGGTGGGGCTGCTTGCAGGTAAGAGGGTACCCACACCTGCTTTGAGCAAATCCTAGGTTCATAGGTGTGGAGCCATTCCAAGTGATAAGGGAAGCTGATAAGAGGTGGCCTTCCTGAAAGAGGCCATAGAAACTGGCAGGGGAGTTACAGGGCAGGCAGAGACTAGAGATAAGAGATTATCAGAAGTGACCTTAAGTAGGAAGCTTTATCAGTGTGTGCCTTTAGCAGCTGAAGTTCAGCGAGTTCTGGTCATCTTGCTGATATTGAGTCCAAGTTCAGGTTCAGCCTCCAAGGATGCTAGTCTCATTACTTCATCTCACAAATGAAGACTGATGCCCAGAGGGCCAGCCTTGCTAGTAAAAGGTGACCAGAGTTCCAAACAGGCACCCGGTCCCCATATGTGTTCTTTCCTATGGGGCTCTTACAGAAGACAGCTAACCATGAACAAATCTCAATGCCCAATCCCTCCAAGCCAGGACCTTTGAGCTTGGTGGGAGGAAGAGTAACCCGGGGAGAACAGGCCACCACTGACATGCCCCCCCCCGCCCCGCCGCCGCCGCCCTCCCCACTACCAAACCACAAATTCTTTTCTCTTCTTGGACTTTCACCCTGTAAGATCAGCCTCACCCTAACTCATTACGCACAGCAAACTCGAATGCTGCTATTCTCCAAGCCCACCTAATTCATACCCTGCCACACTGCTGTCCAAACCAAACTCCAGACTCAGTGCTCCTTAGATCCTGCTAGGCAGATGAGCTGCTCCAACCTAAGGCATGAGGGGCAGCTGGAGAAGAGGGTGAGAGCTTCTTTAAGTACTGAGATGAAGCGGGGGTGAGGGGGGGGTGTAGAGGGGCTGCAGCTCAATGATAGTATGCTATCTAATGTGTGGGGCCCTGGGTTTGATCCCCAGCACTGTAAAGACATGTTGTCTTTAAACTCTGAGAGATAATTAATGTGTTATATATTATCAGAAAGATACAATAGTCAGCAACACCTGCAAGGCCCAGGACGGACTGTCCACTGTGCCGCCGTCTGTGGGGGAGTCAGGGGAGGAAGGGGCTGTGAAATCTGTATGTGCCTTCTCTGCACAGACCATCTCTGGAATATGCCTGAGACACTGATACCATTGGCCACCTCCATGCAGAACTGCAGAGGCTTTGTGCCAGGCAAACTCTTGAATCCTTTCTGAATGTCTGTGCTGTGTGACTAGAATAATAGGTTCCTACTCAGAAATCCAATGAAGCAGGAAAATTAGGCAATGATTTCTCCTGTGAAGTACGTCACTGAAGCCCTCCCACTCCCACCACCCCAGGGCCAAGAAGAGACTCCTGTGGCAGCTCCTCCTGTTTGCATTCAGCGTCTTAGGCCTGTACCTATACGGGCTCCATATTGCCAGGTACTCCCCCAGGGCCAGGGTTAAAGAGCATCTTTCCAGGGGCCTCCTAGAGGGAAGAAAGGTGGTAGCTGGCTTAGCCTGGGCAAATGTTCTGCTGACTCTCCTCCCCAAACAAGGAACATGCCAAATGCCCCTTCCTGTTTATCGCACCTACAGGTACTTAGAAGGCTTAGTCCCCATGGGCATCTGCCCCACAGCCACAAGGCTGAGGGACAACTTCACAGGTGTCCTGCGGCACTGGTAAGCACCCACCATTCTCCCACTCAGAATGTCCACAAACTGTACAGGTCTGCCCCAGGGCTCTGCCCTCTTCCACCCACACCCAGGCATTCTGTCTTCGGGAAGCCAGGAGCTCTACCAGGTCCCACATCCCCCAGTCTGTGTTTGGTTGGTTCTAAGCTAGGGGTTCTTAGGGACAGGTCTGTGAGTCCCTAGCACCGAGCAATGGGGACGTGGCAATGAGCAGGTGTCAAGCAGTTGGGTGGACAGAACTGTCTTTCCTGCTCCTCGTGCTCATGACCAGGGCCCGACCTGAAGTCCTGACCTGTACCTCCTGGAGAGCGCCAATTATTTGGGATGGCATCTTTGACCCACATGAAGCCGAGCAAGAGGCGAGACGGCAGAACCTCACCATTGGACTGACTGTCTTTGCTGTAGGCAGGTAAGGCCCAGGGAGGGGACCGTGCTTCTAGGCAGCGAGCAGGAGGGCATGCACAGGGGTTCATGGAGCCTTGTTCCACGCCGTAGGAACTCCTAGCGCAGCTACAGGCTGCACCCATTGTTTCAGACCCTTGGGAGAGCACAAAGGCACGTCTCCTGTCTCCTTCTTCCAGGACAGCAGTGCCAGAGTGCCCCCAGCCCAGTAGCCAGGGCTCAGAACTACTCCTAAAAAGGAACATGCCTGGGGTAGGTCTGGCACACACGGAGACACTGGGTTTGTAGTGAGGACAAAGAAGATCTTCTCGGGCTAATGAGGAGAAAAGGAGGCCAGCCTCTGGCCAAAGGAAGGGACTCAGTGTAGGTGATGCAGGAGTGTAGTGAGGCTTTGCCAGGGAAGGCTGATGAAGAGAAGGGTTGGGAGCTCAGGAATTTAGAACGGGGTGACTCCAGGCCAGGTAAAGAAGGACGTGAGCGTGGGTGGACTCGGAGAGTGACAGAACAGGCAATTGCCAGATCACAGAGCTGAGTGAGGTGGGACTCTTAGTGGGTGAAAGAGAAGGGTAAGCGAGCTGGATGAATGAGGGTCTTCTCACACAGGGACACAGTCCGGGTGACCATGTCAAGGGAGCAGCCACAGAAGCAGGTAACTGAGGAGGACAAAATCGTGGCAGGTGAGGCTCACAAAGGGTGGGCCTCAGGTGTAGGAGGAGCCGGGAGGGTGGGAGGGACAAAAGATAGGACATTGCCTTCCCACTGTGGGTAGGAGGGACAGTCCAAGGTGGTGGCTACTTTCCAAAGTGGTGCAAAGGAGACGCCTGGCTGCGTGTGGAACCGGACCTACAACCCTACGCCACAGAGCAGGGGAGTGCAGGATAGGTTGGGGAGTGGGCCAGCCTCCTGTGGACTAAAATGAGAATGCCCACCCAGGAAGAAAAACCCAAAAACCTGGGCAAAGAATTCTGGGCCACTGGATGTCCCAGAAAACTGTTCAAGGTTTCTCTAACTGCATCCCAAACCCCACATAAGGGAGAGAAAGCCTCTGGAGTCATTGCAACCCAAGGTGGCTGAAAGATCCACGGGGCTGGCCCAAGGGCAAGGAAGGGGATAGACGGCTGGACCGCTTAGTCTGTGGCAGCTCCTCCAGCCTCTGTGCCTGCAGCCATTAGGGGACCAAGAGAATGCTCTAGGGGCCAGAGGCTCCAGAAAGTGAGATTTCAGGACCCCTTCCTGGTGTGAATCCTACACTCTGAGATGCTGACCTGTGAGTCCAGATTTCCACAGGTCCACCAGAAGCAGAGCATAGGCAAGTCAAGAGTCTGGCCCCCAACTCCAAGCTGTAGGCTTGATTACTAGTCCTTCAAACTTCTGGTTGGTGTCCCAGGTTACCAGGGATGCAAACTGTCAGTATTCTGAGCACTCTGCTTGTCTGTGTAAAGAATGGCCACAAACATTATGACTTAAAATAAATTGCTACAGTCAGGAATTCAGGACCTCCCAGGAAGGACTCCACACAGCCAGCAGTCTGAGTCTCAACAGAAAGATGAACAACTAAAGACACACACCGATTCCTCTCACTCCAAACAAGCTCCCTCCATGGCTTGGGCTTTATATTAATTTACATTTCTATTGCTGTGATAGCATCATGACTAAAAACAATTTGGAGAGGAAAGGGTTTATTTCATCTTACTTCAGTTCGAAAGGACCAGGAAAAGAAGTCAGGGCAGGAACCTGGAGGCAGGAACTGAAGCAGAGACCATGGAGGAGTGCTGCTTACTGTCTTGGTCCCCACAGACTTGCTCAGCCTGCTGTCTTATACACCCCAGGACCACTCGCCCAGGGATGGACCCACCTAGAGTCGGCTAGGCCCTCCCACATCATTGCCTACAGGCCAATCTGATGGAGACATTTTCTCAATTGAGGTTTCCTCTTCCCAGATGACCCTGACTTGTGTCAAGTTGACAAAAAACCTAAACAGCACAGGCTTCCTTGCATCATAGCAGTCTCTGGTCCTGGGACCCCTGTAGCATGAATCTTAAAAAAAAGTTCTTATTAATAAAATCAAACCTGAAGCCAGTAATGGGGTGAACACTGGAAGGTCAGAGAGACAGAACAAGCCACAGCTAACCTCACCTGGCCAACTTCTCAGCTGGTCTTGTTTCCTCAGACTGGAAGCTTCTGTGTCCTCATTCCAATGGCTCTCAGCTGAACTGCTGCTCGAAATCCTGAATGCTTAATCAGCCAAAATTGCTTCTATTTTCTGGTCCTCACGCCTTATAAACCTTTCTGCTTTCTACCACCACTCCCTGGGATTAAAGGCTGCTTTCTGGGATTAAAGGCGTGAGTCACCATGCCTGGCCGTTTCCAATGTGGCCTTGAACTCACAGAGATCCAGAGGGATTTCTGTCTCTGGAATGCTAGGATTAAAGGCGTGTGCTAACATTTTCTAGCCTAAGTATCTTGTGGCTTTTCTGTTCTCTGACCCCAGATAAGTTTATTAAGGTACACAATATTTTGGGGAACACAATACCACCACAGACCCCCTTCCACAAGGCTCAGAGTACTGCAAACACTTCCTGTTCTCCAAGGATGGCCCAGCATTCTCAGTACTGTCTGGGTCAGAGGAGTCAGAACAAGTCGGTATTCAAGGGAACAGGGCAGGGCAACTCTTCCCTTCCAGAAGTGATAGACAGCTTTCAATCCCCTTTAATCCACCATTCCAAGGCTGGAGATCGGGGTTTGCTTGGCCCGGTGTGGGCAGGGGTGGAGGATGGCAGGACTAACTCTGGCCTGACCGCCTGGCAGGTACCTGGAGAAGTACCTGAAACACTTCCTGGAATCTGCCGAGCAGCACTTCATGGTGGGTCAGAGCGTGGTGTACTATGTGTTCACTGATCGCCCGGAAGCAGTGCCCTACATAGGGCTGGGTCAGGGTCGCCTGCTGCGGGTGGTACCGGTACTGCGAGAGCGCCGCTGGCAGGACGTGTCCATGGCGCGCATGCGCACGCTACACGAGGCTCTGGGAGGGCAGCTGGGGCAGGAAGCTGACTATGTGTTTTGCCTGGACGTAGACCAGCACTTCATCGGTAACTTCGGGCCCGAGGCGCTGTCTGATTTGGTGGCGCAGCTGCACGCCTGGCACTACCGCTGGCCGCGGTGGCTGCTGCCCTACGAGCGGGACAAGCGATCGGCTGCCGCGCTGGGGCTGGGAGAGGGCGACTTCTACTACCACGCGGCGGTGTTCGGGGGCAGTGTGGCGGCGCTGCGCAAGCTGACGGCCCACTGTGCGCTTGGCCAGCAGCGGGACCGTGAGCGCGGCATCGAGGCGCTCTGGCACGACGAGAGCCACCTCAACAAGTTCTTCTGGCTGTACAAGCCCACCAAGCTGCTGTCGCCTGAGTTCTGCTGGGACCAGAAAATTGGCTGGAAGCCAGAGATCCACTCCCCTCGCCTGCTCTGGGAATCCAAGGAGTATGCGCTGGTGCGAAACTAGCACGCTCCCCTGGACGGTCCGGGCGCAGGAGCATCTTTGGCACTGCGGGTGTGGAGTGGGGATCGCATGATGTTTCGAGACCATGAAGCCAGCTGGAGGCCGGTTACAGTGCCCCTGGAAGGGGGACTGTGGAGCTCAGAGGTCTTCAAAAGAGCTTCCTGTTCCTGGGACCCGTAGACTCTGTTAACCAATCAGCTGACTGGAGAATCCCTTTGCTCTAACCAGATGCAAATTATGGAAAGGCGAGAGGAAGCTCTTTGGGAGCCTACTTTGGCAACTCTTGTATGACAGGTGTTTGTCAGCATCAGCAGCAAGCAGGTGGGGGTCGCAAGGGACGCTTTCTGGTGTTAAAACTTTCGCCTGTCTTAGTCCTTGGCAGCAGCTGACATTAGTTTCTGCGTGGTCCTAGGTATCAGGGGGGTTCCCCAGACCTTGACAGTGCTTACAGCCACTGAGCCTTCAGTATCTGAGGCTTGACAGCTGTCTGGAAGCATTCCTGTGACCAGGGCCTTCAGTTTCTCTTCTCTTGGTCCTCAGCTCCTCCTCAGCCTCCGCGGTTCATCTTGTTCATGCTCCGGCCCCTCTTGTTCAACTGCCTCCACCTCCTCCATCAACGGGCTGCTGGCTTCCCACTTCTGCAGCTTGCCTGGCTGACCCAGTGAGTACTTCTCCTTGGGCTCCCAAGCTGTTGGCTCCCTTGTCGCTGGTGTGGTGTGGCCTGCTGACCGCTCAGCTAGCTGTAACCGCCCCTTTCATCTCCACTGCTCTGCGGGTCGCTATGCTAACACGTCTTTCATGCTACTAGATCACCCCTCACTCTTAAACATTGGCAAGACCATTCAAGAGAAGTCCTTTATGGGCCTAACAGTGCAATGCAGGGAAGCAGCATGGGAGTGTCGTCTTCCCCGACCCCACCCCCACTGGCTCACTAAGAGCAGCTGAACATCTAGTTCCATACAGGATAAATAATAGGATAAAAGGGTAGATTACTGAATTTATTCTGAAAAGAAAAAGGGGAAGATATAGAAATGATAAGATAAAAGGTAGATTATTGAGCCTACTTTTCAGAGTAGTCTGAAAAGAAAAAAGAGAGAATATGGATATGATAAGATTAAAAAAAGGTAGATTATTGAACCTACTTTTAAAAGGCAACTACTAGTTTTAAATATTTTACACTGGATTGGATTTTTGTACATTGTATACAAATTTTGTATTGGACTCACCCAAATAGGATAAATGATGAAATTTTTTGTCTAAATTTGTCAAATGTTAATGGACTGGACATTGTTAATATAATTCTTGACTGTATATATTGTATATACTTATTGTACTTATTGTATATAGTTTTTCTTATATTAGTTATAACTTTTATTTTAGACCAAAAAAAAAGAGGGAAATGTGTTGATATATTGTTTGTACTCTAACAAATAAAACTTATTTGGGGATCAGAGGACAGAGCCAGCCACTAGATTAGACATAGAGGCCAGACATTGGTAGCATACACCTATCACTTGGGAGGCAGAGATCTGGATCTCTGTGAGTTCAAGGTCACACTGGAAACAGAGCCAGGCATGGTGGCACACACCTTTAATCCCAGGATTTGAGATCTCATGTCTTTGCTTGGGAAGGACACACGCCTTTAATCCCAGGAAGTGATGGCAGGAAGCAGAAAGGTATATCAGGCGTGAGGACCAAGAACTAGAAGCCTTTTAGCAGCAGTTCAGCTAAGACCGTTTTGGGTGAGGACTCAAAGGCTCCTCAGTCTGAGGAAACAGGATTGGCTGAGGAGTTGGTGAGGTGGGGATGGCTGTGGTTTGTTCTGTTTCTCTGATCTTTCAGCTTTTACCCCAATATCTAGCTCCAGGTTTTTTATTAATAAGAACGTTTAGCAATTTGTGTTACAGAGATGTATGAACCAACCCAGCTTTATGTCTCTGCCATACTCACAGAGTCCCTTCTACTAGACCTCCTCTCTGTATGGGAATGGTTATGGAGTCTTCTAGATCTCACAAAGGCTTTGACAGCCAAAAGCCTGTTTCAAATAATCATGGTTAAGGCTGTGCCTTCAAGGAGCCGGTCACCAGCTGGGGCTGTTGTGTGGCATTCTCAAGGTGTCCGTGGACTGTGCAAGGAGGCTGGTGCTGGCATGAGGGTGTCTGGATGGCTGTTTGGCTGACATCCTTTGCTTAGGCAGAAAGGGAGAGTCCGACATCTGCTAATGTGGAGTCAAGTTGCCCCTCCTACGGCTTTGCTTATTTACAGGACAATGAGCATCAGAGGGAATGTTTACGGTAAGGGCTCCAAGAACTTACCATTAACAATGGCAGTGATTTGAAGAGATTTTTGACATTGCTTCACGCTACCCAGGGCCCCAGGAAGGGATGCGTCCCCTTCCCCCAGTCCCTTTCACCTCTGACCTCACTGAGTGCATCTTTTGAAGTAATTAAGAGACCTGGGCACAAAGAGGGACCCAAACTGACCAAACACAGGATCTGTTCAAGTTCTTGATGTCAGCAGCAGGAGAGCGAGGTTAATCCCTCTTGCCCAGCCCAATCCTTCAGGAACTAGCCACTGAGAAGGGACAGCAGGCATTCCCGTCGGGGGCTCTGCCGTGGTATCACCCCCAGTCTGCAGCATAGCTTGTGCATATTTGAGGAATACTATAATAAACAAGAGATTTAAAAACGGTCCTTATAGCAGCTGGGCAGCAGCGGCGCACGACTTTAATCCCAGCACTCGGGAGACAGAAGCAGGTGGATCTCTGTGAGTTCGAGGCCAGCCTGGTCTACAGAGCGAGTTCCAGGACAAGCTCCAAAGTCACACAGAAAAACCCTATCTCGAAAAACCAAAAAGATCCTTAAAGTATTTTCTACTATAGAGTGAACATTAAAAAACAAAACAGGGGCTGGAGAGATGGCTCAGAGGTTAAGAGCACTGACTGCTCTTCCAAAGGTCCTGAGTTCAATTCCCAGCAACCACATGGTGGCTCACAACCATCTGTAATGAGATCTGGTGTCCTCTTCTGGCCTGCAGTCATACATGCTGTATACATAATAAATAAATAAATCTTTAAAAAAAACAAAACAAAACAGAAAAGGGAAAGTAGGAAAGAGGGAGGAGGGGGAAGAAGAGGTGGTGGCTGAATTTCCTCATGCATGCCCGCACTACTGTTCTCATTCTCTGTAAGAAAGACACAGGATGCTGAGGAGACTCAACTATGTGTCTGCTAGCAAGCATGAATGCCTGAGTTCAGATCCAAGGGACCCAGCAGGCATACTGGCACATGCTTGTGGAGACAGGATGATCCTGCCTGACTTTGTATTTTAGCAGCCTCCACTGCTCTCAAGTAGGGCAGTCACTCTAGCTATTTGTCTGACCCAACTCTGATGATGTTTTACAATCGGATACTGTTTACGAGCCGGTTCTGGTATTGATTCCAGTCCTGAGCAACCCATCCTTTCTGCTTCCCGGGGTCTTCACCAGGTGAATGAACGCCAAGCCCCGTAGTGACTTGGACTCTGAAAGAGGGGCTGAATGGACCAAGTGTGCTTAAAGGCAGGTGGGTGCTGGCTATGAGCTGGCACAGTCCTCTCGTGGGACAATGCTCACCCTCCACCTCGCCCTGCAACCTTCACCAGTTCTAACAAGCTCCGCCCCACTGGAGCGTTGACCATGAGCCAGGAATATCTTGTAAGCTTTCCCAAGTCTATGAACGCTGTGTGATGTAGGCAAGTTTCCTACCTATGCAGGGTATCAGCTTATTCACAGGAAACATGGGGAAGCCAGGAATCCTCCTTGCAGTGTGGGGGAGGGGAGAGGAGGGGGTGCCATGATGCTTCAGTAAACATCTTGCCCTCCCCCCTCTCTACCTGTCCCCATTGCAAGCAAGGTCACAGAGTGTAAGGGATTCTCCTAAGAATAGAGGATCCCGGGGCTGGAGAGATGGCTCAGAGGTTAAGAGCACTGGCTGCTCTTCCAAAGATCCTGAGTACAATTCTCAGCAACCACATTGTGGCTCACAACCACCTGTAGTAAGATCTGATGCCCTTTTCTGGCATAAAGGTGTACATGCAGATAGAGCACTCACAAATAAAATAAATAAATCTAAGAAAAAAATTAAAAAAAAAAAAAGCCGGGTGGCGGCGGCGGCGGCGGCGGCGGCGGCGGCGGCGGCGGCGCACGCCTTTAATCCCAGCACTTGGGAGGCAGAGGCAGGAGGCCATTCTGGTCTACAAAGCGAGTTCCAGGACAGCCAGGACTGTTACACAGAGAAACCCTGTCTCAGAAAAAAAAAAAAAGACTAGAGGACCCCAGATTTCTAGGGGAGTAAGGAGCATGAGCAAGGATTTCCAAGACCCATACCACGGGCAGCCATGTGCTGCTGAGGGAGACCCTCTGAGGAGCAAGGAGAGGATGCAAGAAACTATAGGGTGGAACAGGATGGCATCTTCTCGGGAACAGGAAAACCTCACTTCTACAGAGATTTTTCTGGTTGCCACCATTGTCCTTGCGACTATAGGACTCGCCCACACATTCCCAGGGGAGGAGATGAAAATCAGAACCTTGGTTCCTTGGGCATCAGCACTCCAGGCAAAATCTAGGTGTGGCCCAGGTACCCTACACTGCCCAGAAACTCCCGAACAGCTCCAGCCGTCTAGGGACCAGAAGGGCTAGGCCGAGTGCTAGCAAGGTCCAGACTTACATGCAGGGCTACTGATGCTACGTGACAGGCACAGGTTCAAGCATTTCAACCTGCTGGTTGACTTGGCCTTGCATCCACCCTACTAAGTGATTGCTATTACCTATCACATTTGACACAAAGATGCCATCAGGCACAAGTAACTTAGTCACTGTCACACCACTAGAGGACCAGAACAAACAGGAAATGAAATATGGCAAGAGATTGAAGACCGAAAGTCTCAGGAACTGAGGCAATCACTGCTCTAGTCTCCTGGGGTCATTTCTCTGGCCACAAACTCTGCCTCCTTTCTCTTCTGCTTGAGTCTGGCCAAACACAGCCACGCCAGCACCTCGTCTCTAGGGTCTTCCAGTACAGTTGTCTACCATCTCCTAACTTCTTCCTGACACATGGAGTGGAGAAGCTGACTGGAGAGGCAGCGCCATACAATGACGAGCTGGTAAATACTTAGCCTCTGGCTCTTCAAGAAGACAGGAGACGGTTCAGTTGGTCAAGCACTTCCTGCGCAAGTGTGAGGACCTGAGTTCGATCCTTAGAGCACATATCAAAAAGCTGAGTGTGGTGAGTAGCAGTAACTCCAGGGCTGTGGAGACAAAGACAGGCAGGTTCCTGTGCTCCTGGCCAGCCAGTCTAGTCAGTGAGCCTCCGGGACACGAGAGAGCCTGGCTCAAAAAAGAGAGATGGCTCAGTGGTTAAGAGCACCGGCTGCTCTTACAGAGGACCTGAGTCCAATTCCCAGCAACCACATGGTGGCTCCCAGCCATCTGTAATGAGATCTGGCGCCCTCTTCTGGCCTTCAGGCAGAACACTGTATACAAAATAAATAAATCTTAAAAAAAAAAAAAAAGTAAAGACTAAGGAAGTGGACAGAGCCTGAAGACTGGCACTCAGGGTTAGCCTTTGGCCGCCACACTGGTGGACACGCGGACACGTCATGGCTGAGGACAAGCCACCAACACTCCTGAATGTGTAATTGGGAAGAGATGTGTACCATCTGTTCTTATGAGCCAAGCAGCTGCTGTACCACTGGCTGCCTCTGTGTGTGTGTGTGTGTGTGTGTGTGTGTGTGTGTGTGTGTGTGTGTGTACTTACTGAGTCACCTCTGGCCAATCAAGTGTGGATAACATAGGTAATGAGGTAACGTGACAGATAGGGCTGCCAGAGTCCCGCTCTTTCCATCACAGCAGAACACAAAGGTCAACCTTAGAGGAAGACCCCAGGCCTGTAAGGTTACCAAAACCATGGTGGTTCTGTGCAAGACCACCCGCTCATCCATTCTTGGTTCAATGGTAAAACATTGATATCACATCAATATGAAGTGCACCCCCAAAAGGCTTGGTCCTCAAGGGTGGAGCCAACTCCTGAGATACAACTGTAGCTTGAAGGCTCTAACCTAGTCATTGGATTAATCCATTCACACTCATGATTTGCTGACATTTGGGGGGAGCCTGGTTGGAGGAAGCAGGCCCCCCGAGAGGCCTCTGAAGGGCATGGTGACTCTCACACCTTTCTGTCTCTCTCACTCTGAGGTGAGCAACTGTGCTCTTCCAAGCCCTTCCATGGGGATGCTCTGCCTCCCACAGACCCCGAAACAATGGAACCAGCCAGCCATGGGCGGTGCGGCTGACAGAAACCATCGACCCAAGCCCATCTCGCCTCCTGTAAACCATCTGCCACTTGTCACAGGATGAAACGTCTGCACACAAAACAATTTCTACCAGAGAACTAGGCCATCGCTGTGACTATCTGCAGCCTTTGGGAAGAGTTTGTGGGAAGAATTTGGACAAGTTAGTAGAAGTTTCAACAGAGCCCAGAATGAGGACAGGACTGAAAACAAAGCCCTGTGCGCTCTGGGTTTTAGAGGGGATGGGCGTACTGCTGCAAACTGCTGGAGCTCACTCGTGTTACAGCCAGGCGGGGCATTTGCCCATTTCCGGTCCCCACCTCCACACCTTTCAACACCGATGCTTGATTGGCCCCACACAGGCCCAGAAACAACAGAAGACATGTCTTGTCCCCACTTCTTCCTCTGTCTCTCTACTTCCTGGCTGCCACAGAGTGAGCATGTCCTCTATACAGCCCGCTCTCCTCAAGGCTCAAGCCTCAGTCCTAACCTGATGGCCAAGAGTCGGTGGACTAAAACTGTAAGCCGAAAGCAATCAGTCCTCCTACGAACTCTCCCGGGTATCTAACACACCTTCTGCTTCCTTCCTGGGGAGATGTACTTCAGAGAGGCTCCGTGGTGACCGGAGCTGGGTCACCTGTCTCCACTAGGACACCTTCGCAAGGCCAACCTTGATAAACTTGGGAGGATTTGCTCTTATAGTTCCCTTCTGCCCCTCCGAGACATCAACACACTGACTCCACCATGGAGAAAAACGTATGTGAATGTATCTCCAACACTAGAACAGGCTCTTGTGATGGACGACCAGAAGGCAGGGGGAACAGAACCTAGAATACCTAACACAAGTTTCAAAACTAGAAAAACCGGGTATGCGCAACATCCCTGCCACTCAACTGGACACAAAATGCTTCTCTTGGGTTGCAGCCCCTTCCACGGGGCATTGTGTAGCATGCCAGCACGAAGCACGTGGCCATTGGCCTCCCTTCCCAACCTTGGGGCGGAGCAGGGCAGAGGTGGTCCAGCCTGCTCTCCCCCACAGCACCCGACACAGCACCATG
This sequence comes from Peromyscus californicus insignis, assembly GCF_007827085.1. Taxonomy (NCBI): domain Eukaryota; kingdom Metazoa; phylum Chordata; class Mammalia; order Rodentia; family Cricetidae; genus Peromyscus; species Peromyscus californicus. The sequence continues at coordinate 25,770,116 of NW_026294573.1, read as the reverse complement.
CACTCCGTACACCTCCACCACCCGGGTGTGTAGGTTCAGTTTATTCTTCACATCAGAAACATACAAAGAGCAGGAGGGGTTGCGTCCCTTCGACTCTGGCCCCCTTTAGTGATCCTCCCCCACATCCGACTCCTTTAGCTTCACCCCCTTCCTTAAACAGCACGTCGGCTTCTCTCCTGAAGCTCCGAGGGCCACCTGCCCTCGCCTCCCTGCCACCGAGATGCAGACTGAGAAGCCACAGACCATTTTCTCTTTTTTAATAAGGTAACTATTTCTAAATATGGTGGCCTGGAGGTCCCATAGAAAAAAAAGCCAAGGGTGTTAACAGCATTGGAACAGCGTATTTACAGGGTAGTAACATGCAGACGAAAAGCTACAATACTGAGTATCAGACGCAGTCAAACAAAGGGATTGGGTGGGGGGCAGAGAACACCCCCGTGGAAAAGAAACCCCAGGAAACGTTAAACTGGTAAATCAATGGCGAGTTAAGGCTTAAAAAGTGTATAAAAATAACACAGTTAATATTCAAACGGACTCCAGATACAGAATATATAGATGAGTTTTGTCTAGTTTTCTTCTCTGGGGGGTGTGGAAGGGCTTCTCTGGGCTCTGTACATAGTTCCTATATACATGGACACGCATGGCTTTCGGATTGGGATGTCTGGGGGGACTGGGGGCAGGGTCTGCTCCTGGGACCTCCTTTGGAGGATCCTATCCCTGCTGCAGGGCCTGGGGTCTGGGTTGGGGAGTCCTCTTCTGTGGCGAGAAAGACAACCCCTCCCTGGGCACTGTCCCCTTCTGGAGGGAATTCTGAAGGAAGTCTTAGCCCCAGACCCACTCCATCCCCATCCCCCTGCCCACAGTCTGCAGTGGTGGGAGAGGTAGCCGATAGGTTTCCTGGCCAGCACCGAGGTAGACTGGGGTGGTCTTCAGGGCAGCAGGGGAGGAGCCGGGCCTCACCAGGCACCTCCCCAACCCACTTCCCTGGGCTCGCCACCCAGCCGTCACTGCACCCTTTGGTCCCGCGGCTCTCCAGACCCCTCTTGTTTCCATGCCCTGAAGCCAGGCAGCCCTGGCAGCTGCCGAGCCCTCTGCCCAGGGAAGGCTAGGACAAGGCTCAGGCGGTTTGAGCTGGGCGACGGGGCTGAAGGGCTCATTCCAGCTGTCTCCTGTATCCTCCCACCTGGGGGAGGGTCCCCTTTGAAGTTCAGAACCCCAGGCCTGAGCCTCCCCTCAAGACCTGAGGCAATGGCCAGAGAAGGTCCCACGCTGCCCTCTGGTTCTCTGTATCCGTCTGTCCAGTCCTTTTAATTTCTCGTTCTTAGCAGCACCAACATTCTGGCCAATAAATATCCTTTTTGTTATTTCCAAAACAAACTTAAAAAAAAAAAAAAGAAAACAGTGAAGCAAGTGAGGGAAGGGAAACAAAAAGAAAACCCAACAGACAGGTTCAAAGTGCTCTGAGATCGTCTTTGGATGCCACCAGAACAGTCCATCCAGAATCTTGCAGTTGGCCTGGCTGCCCAGGAGCCGGACCAGGCAGGGCTTCTGTGGACCAAGCTTTCTGGCAGGTTGGAAAGGTCGTCATGAGAGAGCTTGGTGGTTCCTGGAGGCCCAGCAGGAGTTAGGCTGGGTGCTGCCTGGGTCTGGGTCGGCCAAGTGGGCGGGGCGGCGCCACAGGTGGGCTCAGATCAGAGAGATTCGCACCGGGATGCCGGGGGACTCCGTCCTCTGGGGTGAGTGATGGCTCACCAGGTGTTCCACCACTGTGTGTTTGGACATGTGCTTCATCAGGTAGGTCTCCTGCAGGCAGATAGATGGAAGACGCAGACGATATCACAACAGAGGCTGCAGTTCCCAAAGCGGCCACGGGAGGGCAGCCCAGCTGGGGCTGCAGCCACAGCCTTGGGGTTCAGTTGGCTCGATGGGATGGGTTTTAGGGGTGCTGCTGCTGCTGGGGGTGATTCTGCTCTTTGTTGGAGTCCAGTCCTACTCCGTGCTGGCTGGAGGTGTGGGACAAGGCTGACGGGCAACTAGGCTCACCTCCAACAGTTCCCATCCCAAACCCTGCACCTCCCAAGGGCCAAGCCGGTAGCTCGTCATCAACAGCTGTAGGGAGATATACAGTGTGAACCCAGCCCTGGGTGCCATCACACCCTACATCCACGTCTGTATCTGGTCGTGTCTCCTGTGAGGCAGGGGCTTGGGTGGAGTTGAGTTCTGCCATCTTTTTAGCATTAGGACAAGTCATCTCCCGCAACCTGCTCCCAAGCCTCCGTTTCATCCTCTATAAGAAGCAAGGACATCACCTAGAGCCCTTGGCATACAGTGAGGGACAAGGAGGCCACTCTTTCCCCAGCCTCAACATTTTATTCCAGTTGGAAGCAGGAATCCTTGCCTCTGTAAACTTCCAGTTGGTCCTCTGGGGGTGAGGCCACATCGGAGTCATCCCCATGCTCCACGGGCTCTACTATGCCTGCCCTGAGGCATCATGATTAGATGCGTGATGTGACCTGGGCTGTCTGCATGCCCACATCCTCCACTGGCCTTGGCCAGGAGCAAGGTAACACACATACCCTGTCCCTGGCTGCCACTCCAGGCCTCACACCTCAAGACGGGCAGTCAGGCAGAGAGAGCCTGTGAACGTGGCCAGCTGCGACATAAGCCAGAAGAAGTCAGCAACAGCCAAGCCAGGAATCGTTCCAGTGAGCACACAGCAGAGGGAAGGGCGGGCGGGGAGGGAGGCTGTGGCTTAAAAGACACTGACCCAGGGCAATATAAGTCTCTATCTATCTATCTATCTATCTATCTATCTATCTATCTATCTCTTTGGTTTTTTTGAGACAGGGTTTCTCTGTGTAGTTCTGGTGCCTGTCCTGGATCTCGCTCTGTAGATGAGGCTGGCCTTGAACTCACAGAGACCCGCCTGCCTCTGCCGCCCAAATGCTGGGATTAAAGGTGTGCACCACCACTGCCTGGTGAGACATGAAGATTTTTACAAACAAAATAATAGGATGCCTGGGTTCTGCTTCAGAGAGCAGCAGTTGAAGACATAGTACTGTCAGTGACAAGCCTCCTGAGCAAATGTGAGGACCCGGCCATGGGCCGAAACCTCCAACTCCAGGAGCCAAAACTAACCTTTCATCTTTTTAAAATCAATTATCTTAAGTATTTTGTTATTGTGACAGAAAAAAGGGTTGCCCCTCTAGTGGACATACACAGTGTCTGGAGACATTTCTGGTGATCTCATCTTGGGGAGGAGAGGATGCTACTGGCACTCAATGGGTAGATGCAGAGGTTGATGGATGTCCTACTAGACACAGGGAAGTGTCCAGCCACAGAGGGGCATCCTGCCTAGGGTATGTGGGGCTAGAACGGAACCGTGCTGCTTGGAAGCAGTAACCACAGTGTATGTGCAATTATGTATTTACTCCCTGTCTCCATCAGGGGTCCCTAACTTCCATGTCTGATCGGTATTTCCTGCTTCCTCAGTGCCTGACTCAGTGGCCAGTGGACACTGAAGAAACAGTCACTGGCTCCCTGATACCCCTGTCAGCCAGCTGCCCTGTAAGGAGCCACTTGAGAGAGGAGGAGACTGATACTCATGAATACTCCTGGCTATGGGGGCCTGGTACCAGAATAATTAAAGAACTAGAAACATGCACACAACTGAGTTACCTGAGTACCCAAGGCCCTTCTTTGGAAGATTTTTTTTTTTCCCCTGCCCAGGACCCATCTCTGGCCACCTTTCCCTGAAGGATGGGTAGCTCTGGCTATGGTACTGTGCCCTCTGGTGGCTCTGGCAGGGATTACAGCTGCCCCAAGTAGGATTCCCTAGCTCAGAAGAGCAGAATCTAGGCCCTGGAGCTTGGGGCCAGGCAGCAGGACTCACCGAGGTGTAGGCCCGCCCACACATGCTGCAGCAGTAGGCTTTAGCGTGCTTGATGGCGTGGGCGGAGAGGTGGATCTGGAGGGAGGCGGAGTCTGAGTAGGCCCTGTAGCAGTTGGGACATTTGTAGGGCTTGTCCTTGTTGTGCTGGCGTTGGTGAGACTGTGAAGAGCATAGAAAGGAGGTCACGGGGCGGCCACTCTCCCCAATCCGCCCCCTTCCTGGCCCTCTGGACGTGGGGACACAGTTGTGCGCCTGGGGGGCAGGAGGCAGGGAGGCACTCACCTGGAGGTTGGAGAGCTGAGTGAAAGCCTTCTCACAGCCGGGGTGTGGGCACTTGTAGGGTCTGTCGCCTGTGTGGATTCTGCAAGAGCAGCCCCCGTGAGGGAGTGGTTCGGACACTTCCCCGGCAGCTCCAGTCCCCAAGCCCTTGCCTGGCCGGCCGCAGCTAGACCTCTGCTGCCCAGCACCTGTGTCCACCTCTCACGTTCTCTAGTGGTCCTACAGAGGCCGCCGTACCGTTCCCTGCCCTCTGCCGCTGGTCTGGCCAGTTTCTCACTCCCCCAAATCCCTGTGGCAACCTCCTTGTCAGTGCTGGGTCTCTGTTTGCTATTTTCTTTTTTTTTTTCTTTTTTTTTTTTTTTTTTGGTTTTCCGAGACAGGGTTTCTCTGTGTGGTTTTGGTGCCTGTCCTGGATCTCGCTCTGTAGCCCAGGCTGGCCTCGAACTCACAGAGATCCGCCTGGCTCTGCCTTCCGAGTGCTGGGATTTAAAGGTGTGTGCCACCGTGGCCTGGCAGTTCTGTTTTCTTGGCTCCCTCCATGAAAGCACGACCTCCTTGGTCTTATCCACTGCTACCTCTCCAGTGCCTAACCCAAGTTCTGCTCAGGAAGGCCTCAATAAACAGCCTGACAGCTCAAAAGTTAGCCACTAACATCAGAAATATGATTCTATCATCAGCCTCCTGTCCAGGTGTTTCTTGAGTGTTTGTTGACTGACTAACAGACAGTCCTCTAAGGACTTAGGTTCTTCTGTAGAGATACACCAAACATCTTGACCAGCAAACTACCCCACTGGCCTCTATCCACCCAACTATGCCAACTATCCAGCTTTCTCCCTGGGTTCTCAGCCTCGGTACCCTCTTTCTGACTTCAGCTATGTTATCACCCCTGGGGCCTGCCCTGGTGGTGCCCAAGCTCAGCAATCTCCAGCCCTGCCCCAGCTTTCTGGGTCCTTCACGTTCAGTCTCCTGTATCCCCCTTCCTTCAAGAGCACACACAGCCTCAAGCCTCTGAGCCTTTGTCCATTCTGTTCCCTCTACCAGAAAGGAAGGCCTCTGCCCTCTGGCTGGCATGTGGGGCCTTTCAATACTCGTCCCAGATAGTCCACCTTTCCGTGCCTCTTTCACGGGCAGGTCCACACACACAGGCTTTGTCATAGTGGGGTCATAATGGGGGTCCTCGGGGCCAAGGCCTGCCTCTAACCACTAACTGCCTCAGAAAGGGACTCAAGGAGACTGACCATTCGCCACTGGACAAAGGACCAGGCTGCCTTTTCCCACTATGCACAAAGCTCTCAGATTCCGGCCCTGAATTTCAGGCCACGCCCATCACCAGGATCCTGTCCCTAGCATCATCCCGCTAGCAGAGTTTCCAGCCTTGACTCCCACATCTGTGAGAGGGGACACTTACCCTGACCCCAGGTGGCCCCTCTTCAGCCTCTTCAAGGAAAGTCGGTGGAACTGGTGCCCTGCCTGCTCCCCACCCCCCATGCCCCAGCCCCATGTGGGGACTTCAAAACCAGATCTGCTCTCTTACCTAATGCTCGCCCCCTCCACACCAGACCCAGAACACCCCCTCCCTTCCACCTGGGGTCCAGGCTGCTCCCACAGCACTTTCACAGTGTTAGGAGAACTGATTCTCCACCACGTGGGCTGCAGGGACCAAACCCAGGTCACTAAGCTTGCTGGAAAGCACCTCGACCAGCCGGGCCCGCTCACCAGCCTCCTTTTCGTTTTATTTTTTGAGGGTCTCACTCTGGCCCAAGCTGGTCTGAAACTCAAGGCATTCCTCCTGCCTCAGCCTTCTATGTGCTGGGATGGCAGACATGAGGCCCCGCAACACCCAGCTGGTCCACTTCCACCCTCAGGTTCCACTGAATGGCTCGACCCACTTTGTAGTTCATAATTAAAACAAGGGTAGATATAGCGAAAGTCAATATTCACGGAGCGGGAATCCCTCTCCGTGGCTTTTTTCATTCTCTCCTAGAAAGACACACATTGAGCCCATATAAAGACTTCCGGGCCCATCTCGTGTTAAAGCGCTGTGTGTCAAGCACACAGGAGCCCTTTGATGCTGAATAGCTGTTCTTAATATTATAATTATTGTCATCAGACTCAAGAAAGCCAAATGACACTGTTCCCAGCTGCGGTTATGATTATATATGTACATCACATCACACAGCCAGGCAAAGAAAAACAAACCCAAGAGACAGTTTGCACCCAGCATAAGCAAACACACACAGGTAGTGTCACCCTGTCTGGCACTAGCCTCCATAAATAGACAGACTCCGAGCCCCCTTCTGTACTCAATTCCTCCTGAAGCAGCTTCATCCCCGACTCTCACACCCTGGTACCTGCAGACATGTGGTACCTTTCCCGTGTGCATCTCTCTGTCACAACTGCGAAAGACGCGTGCTGTGAGCCCACCATAAACAGACCACAGTAGAGAATGTCCTGCTTACAATGCTGATACATGCATGGGGTGTGTATCATTTAGTCAGATGATCGTCCCGAATCTGGGCTTGTGGGACAGTTTGGGAGTCATCTGCTCGTCACATGTGCCTCCCTTTCAAACACAAGTTTCTTCTGAGCGTCACTAAATAGGAGCATCCCAACAGTGGTCTGGGGACAGCTCCTTCAGCTCCCAGGGTGCACGGCACAGCCCTTTGCTGACTGTGCATCTGTGGTGTGTCCGGCACAGCTTCTGCTCTGGATTTGCCCTCTTTCACTCCCGTCCTGGCAGTAACACTGGGAGTTCAGGCTGGGTTTCTTACAGGCCCTGGTGGGTTGGTTGTCAAGGGCAGGAAGACAGGACATGGTCTCTGCAGACGGAACGGGGTTGATTCCTTGATCTGGTGGTTGTCTAGGGGTCCTGGGGCTGGGGAGCCTTATAAACCCATCTCTTTGCCATTTGGTTAAGACTCGGTGCTTAATTGTATGTGCTGGTGCCTTGTGACTTGTAATTATCTCCTAAGTGTTGACAGATTCTTGTCATGCTGTTTTGTTTCCTGCCTATTTCAAACTTGAGTCACACAAACAAGGGAAAGAAAGAGAGAGAGAGAGATTAAAAAGAAAGAAAGAAAGAAGCCCTCAGAAACAGAAGCGATCCCCAGGGTCTGGGAATATTCTGGCAAAACAGTCCCCTTCAAGGGCCAGTTCATTTCTGTTTTGTTTTCTCGCTCACTTTCTTCCTCCCCATTTCGCGTGTTTACTGACTTTCAGCAGATCTTACTCTGCAGCTCTAGGCTGGCCTCAAATTTTCAGCAATCCTCCTGCCTCTCAAGAGCTGGGGTTACAAATATGAGCCCTCCCATATTCATTCTTAAATATGCTTAAACAAAGTCTACTTATGAAAAAAAACCGAATTCTTAATCATTATTACTTCTTGCTACGGTATCTATTTTCTTTTTATTAACTTTAAAAAAATGATGTATTGTGTGTGTGTGTGTGTGTGCGTGTGTGTGTGTGTGTGTGTGTGTGTGTGTGTGTGTGTGTGTGCGCGCGCGCGCGCGCGCGTGTGAGTGCAGGTGCCCACAGAGAGGCCAGAGGAATTCTATCCTCCTGGAGCTGGCCTTACAGGCAGTTGTGGGCACCTGATGTGGGTGGTGGGGATCACTCACCTCAAGTCTTCCAGAAGAGCTAGCTGTAAGTGCTCTTAACCACTGAGGCCCAACTGTGTCTATTTTTAACTAATGCTTCCATGCATTTCTGCCAACTTTGAGCTAGGTGGCCTTTCTCAGGTCTAGACCCTTAATTCAGAATAATAAAGTGTCCCAGTTTCTTCTACATGAATCCCCAGCACTCAGATGAAAGCTGGATCTATCTAGCTAAACACACACCCTCATGATCCTAGGACTGGAGGTGGGGGCAGAGGCAGAGGACTGCCAGGCTTGGCTGGATGCCAGACTAACTCCAAGCTCAGCCAGAGACTAAAGCAGACAGGAAAGGACCAGATATCCTCTGGCCTCCATAATTGTGCTCATATACATATGTGTATAAACCAGACACACATACCACCCACCCTCTCATCATCCACCCATGCATGCACATAATGTCTTGGGCAGGCATGCAGCTTAGTGGTAGATGCTTGCCTAGTATGCCTAAGGCCTTGGGTTTGATCCCCTGAACCACAGACACACACAAAAATTCTTTCTAAATGTAAAATACCTTTCTCAACTAACTATACAGGATAAACTAAAGGCCCTGAAGGTGAGCCCTACTGTGTGCATCATGTCTTTAGACAGTGAGTGGCATGCACGAGCCCTGAGTAGCAGATTCTATTCTCCCTTTGATCTCGCTGCTTCTTACGGTGGACTGGGCAGAATTATGCAGTCCTGTCAAGAGGCCTCTGGGCCCCGCTCACCTTTGCCTTAAGGCTTCTGCTCTGAATAGCAGGTCAGAAACTTCTGGAATCTTCCTGAAGAACGTCAAGTGAATGAAGCCTGAGAGAAGCCTGGAACAGACCTTGGTTCCTTGTGTTTCGAATGTGACACCAGCCTAAGGCCAGACACTGCCTGAGACTTTAGTCTAGATGAGGGCAGCACAGCCCAGTGGACTGACTATGACATGGGGTAAGAGGACAAGGAATTGTCACCAAGGTGAATGAAGCTAATTTCATTATGGTTAATATTTCATTTTTTAAAAGGGCCCATGAGAAGCAGCCTCGACTTGGTCTGTCTCCGACCCTTCATTTAGGAAGCTATATTTAACAAAATAGAATAAAACAGTCTCCAAATAGATGACCTGCTTCACTTAACCCTTCAGATCCATGTGGGAGAAGGGCTACAGAAATTTCCCATCCCTATATACTAATTATCAAGGAAAATTTAAAATCATACCTCTCTCAGAAACAACACATATGACTGACCTCATGTACAAACCCACACAGAACAATTGCAGTGCTTAGCAGGGTCCCTCTCTGCTCGAGTGAGACCCCCTCCTTTCTAACATCATTAGTTCCCTAAGTAGGCTCAAAAGGAATCTGCTCTCCTTCCTAACGGGATATAATTGTCTAAATCAAATTTGTAGCCGTGACCATGCCAGAAATGTCACATTTAAAGACAAATCTCATTTAATTAGGCATGACAGTACCTCGTGAGAATGAGGCTGCCTTGGCACAAGGCTGGACCTGTTCCACATCATGTGGCATCAAAGCCTCTCCCCCCCCACCCCCCACCCACCCCCATTCCCGGCTTTTTACATTTGTTGATTGGTTTTATTCTGCCTTGGAGACAGTATCTCATGTAGCCCAGGCTAGCCTTGAACTGACTATGTAACTGAGGCTAGCCTTGAACTCCCAATCTTCCCGCCTCTGCTACTTGTGTGTTATTACTCCTTTATAATGACAAATAAAACAAAACAAGAAAATAATCCAGGAGCCTTGATACACTGAGACTTAGTCTCCAAAAGGGAGGCGTCCTCCCGTCACACAGTCTGGCAGAGGTGAAATCAGTTAATTCTCAGTACACTGATGCCTAATAATATAAGGGAAAAATTCACATACACACAGTGATTACAATTCTGGCCCAGGAGCTTGGCAGTCTTCTGACAGCATTTTGTATCATATGCTATAATTCTACAACCCAGGCTACCAGCAGATCTTTGCTTATTCATCAGTACCAGGTCCTGCACACCTATGCACATCACACCAGCCAAATTTTTAAAAATCAAGGCATGACAAAAATCAGAAAATTACTGAAACACACTTACACAGTCCGAACTGTGCCTGAGGAGGCACGGAAATGGGAAATCAAGCTGACAGCCTGCCCTGGGCCACACTGTCATTCACTCTTATTTTTTTTTTTTTTTTTCATTTTTCGAGACAGGGTTTCTCTGTGTAGCTTTGCGCCTTTCCTGGAACTCGCTTGGTAGCCCAGGCTGGCCTCGAACTCACAGAGATCCACCTGGCTCTGCCTCCCGAGTGCTGGGATTAAAGGCGTGCGCCACCACCGCCCGGCCTCACTCTTACTATTAAACCTACATATTATGCCCCACACCAGAGAAACACACAAGGCAAAACATTTGCACCCTGGGATGAAGGATGCAAAGGTCACCGTGACAGATAAACACTAACAACAACGTTACTGGGCCTGGTGGCCACACCATAATCCTAGCTACTAGGAAGCAGAGGCAGGAAGATAGCAAGTTCAATGTTGGCCTGGGTACAGAACAGGTCCCTGTTTCAAAAGAAAAAGAGAAATTTTAAAAGGACTGGGGTGTAGCTCCGTGGTACCTAACTTGCTTAGCACTCACAAGGCTCTGGGCTTAATCCCTGCTTAAAAAAAAAAAAAAAATCACAACAAAATTTACCAGGGCTGGGGATATGGCTCAGTGGTAGAACCCTTGTCTAGCACACATGAGGCCATAGGTTTGACTCCCAACACCACAGGACAATTTTTAGAGTAATACTAAGAATAAAATACAGAGTTCCCTATATAGCTTTGGTCCCTTCCAGGAAAGGGTCACCTCAGCTGTCAGTAGTTACAGGCTCCCCAATCAAACAGTCCCTTCACTGACTTTGGTCCAGTCGACACTAGAAACACCCGACCTCGCTTGCAGACACGACAGCCACATGAACAAGCTGGACTTCGGGTCGGAGCACATGGAGCACACTGACTCCAGTCTTCCGAACTTGTTTGTTTAACCCCTCTGCTCATTGTAGCTAGTCTCTACTCTCCCTCACACACACTTTGATTTCCTTAAGTCACCTTAGACTATATACGCCACGAGGCAGGGATTTTTGTCTGGTTTGTTCCTAGAATTCCATCTGGCACAGCTCAGGGGCTCCACAATGTCTGTTAAATGGATGAATCATGTTCTCTGTTCAAACTAGGTCTATCTATTCCACAAATACTTAACAAATGCCTAAACACTCGTGTGCGTTGCCACCCACGGGGGATACAGAAATGCAGGACACCAAGCCCTTGCTTTCCACAGCTCCCAAAATACTGACGGAAGTAGAAAAACACACAGGCAAGTATGAGACGGCCCACCCCTGACTGAATGGAGGCAAACAGTCCTTGGATGCTCGGGACCTATGGGCTCCCAGAAGCTGCACCTGAACCAGCTATGATGGAGGAAGCAGGACCCAGGGGTGCAGAGGAGGTGGCCAGGATATCTCAAGTAAAGGACACTGATAAGTGTCAAGACCAGGAGATGAGAAGGTTGCGCAGTACTGAGAGCAGGGCTCAAGGAAGTGGAAGAGCTTTATCCAGTATGGACTACAAGACTCATCAGAGGAATCTGGACTTGACCCTGGGGGCAACAGAGCCCTGAAAGCCCCTGCCCCTCCCTGAAGCAGTTCCAGCACCAAGCATCAGGCGCTGAGCTGGGGGTGGGGGGGCACGGCAGAGGACGGGAGGGAGGCACCTACCTGGTGTGCTGCTGGAGGTGGGAGAGCTGTCGGAAGGACTTGTCACAGTAGGAGCAGTGGTAGGGCTTGACCCCCAGGTGGATGCGCAGGTGCTGAGCCAGGTAGGAGGCGTTGGCAAAGGACTTGGAGCAGTGCGGGCACTTGTGGGGCTTGGCCTCTGTGTGTGACTTGGAGTGGATCTGCATCTCAGACTTGGTGAAAAAGGTGAGCGGGCACACCTTACACCTGCAGGCAAGAGGCAACTTCACACCTGGGAAGATCCCCACCCGCTTCAGTCCATCTCCAGGGAGACCTTCTCTAGCCAAGAGACCATGTGCATGGGGCAGGGTCTACTTGTGGAGTCCGGGGGACAGGGATCCACTCGGGAGAGTCAGAGGCAAGTTCCAGCACAGGCACTTTCTAGTCTGGAGGGAGCTCTGACATCTGGGAACATCTGCAGCTGTCTGGGGAAAAGGGCTACATACAACCACAGGGAAGCCAGGAAAGACCTTGCCTACAGCCACACCTGTGGTCCCGGGGGAGGAGGTTCTCACCGGCTAAGTCATTCTGACCTGGCTGTGTGTTAGAATCTTTTTGTTGGAAAAAAAAAAAAAAAAAAGTGTTGGAACTTTTTGACAAGTACAGATGCCTAGCTCCCTACCGCCACCCAGCTAACTCAGAACTTCTGGAGGTCCAGCCTTGGCAGTAGCATGTGTGAAAGCTCATCAGATGTTTTGACATGGTCCAGACAATTCTCATGGGACAAAGAGAGCCAGGACTCTTAAAACTCCAGGGTGCTACCTGCCCTGGACCGATGGAGCTAAACTCTATTCCTCTTCCCGCCTTCTCCCTGATGGCCCGGTATGTTGGTGGCACTCTACCCTGCTCTTTGAACCTTAGCTCCTCACCCTTATCCCCTGGGGTCCCACTTTCTAGCTCTAGGCACACATCTCCACCACAACCCCACCCTGCCCCCGTATGGAGAGACCCTCACCTGTATGTCTTGCCCTCCTTTGCGGTCTCACCGGAGGCCAGGATGGGGTAGGGAACAACAAGGACAGGGGGACCTCCTGGGTTCTCTGCCTTGATCTTTTTGCGGCCGCGTTCAGACTTGGGGGGGCCAAGGAGGCCATGGCCCTGGATTGTCTTGATGGAGTCCAGGATGGGGGGGCTGGTGATCCCTGAGATGAGGGTGGGGGATGAGGCGATGAGGCGGCTCTGGCTGGTGGTGGTAGGTGTGGACGGGGTACTGGTGCCTGTGCCAGTGCCTGGAGTTGACTCAGACGTACTCACAGCAGGGGTCCGAGAGGAAAGCCCCAGACCTGGGAAGACACACACATGGGGGCAGGATGAGGACAGCTAGCACCAGCCACCCAGCTCTGTGACTGACAGGTCCTCTTCCCCTTCTGAGCTAGTCCCAATCCTAAATTATTATTCAGGGGTAACTAAATGACAGCTTACAGCTGTGTAAAATGCCTTAGAGAAGCTGAAGGCTGGTTAGATTAAGAAGTCAGTTTAAGGGCTGAAGGTCCAGCTCACTGTAGAGTGCTGGTACAGCACAAGGCCTTGGGTTTGATCCCCAGCACTACAGAAACCAAGAAGCACTTTAGAGAGAATTCCAACCACAGAAAAAGTCCCAGGCACGCAGATATTCACCTCCATGTTATTTATAATAGCAGAATTTCAGAGGCAACTGAATTATGCAAATTGGGGAAGGGCTGGGTAAACAGTGGTCAGCCTCCTCTTCCTAACTTCCCATTATCTTTGTTTCAAAAGGCTGTGTACGCACGCCCAGGAAAAATAAACAGCCGACATGCACAAACGTGGTGTGGGGCAGGGCAAGCTGTAAAAGCGATGGCTTAACTGATTTCTGGTCCTACAGCAATGAAGTTTAAAAGAGAAAACCCCCAAAGTCCGTAACGACAGTTTTTATTTATTTACTTAGTTTTGCTTCTTGAGACAGGGTCTCGTGTAGCCCAGGCTGGCCTGGCCTTGAAGTCCTAAACCTCTTGCCTCGGTCTCCCACGTGAACTACTGTGCCCGCCCAAGCGAAAAGTCATTCTTTGAAAGAAGAAGGTAGGAATGGTGTCATTGCTGCCTGGAATCCATGCACTCGGGAGGCTGAGCTCGCGGTGGCCAGGTCCAGGCCAGCCTAGACTACTCAGGGAGAAGGAAAGAAGGGGCTACAAACATCTGCAACAGTAACTTTAGTAGGTAAAATAGGATGCTAGTATGTATCATCTGACTCATTTTTAAAAATCTATTTCTCTATATTTTTTAAATATGCGAAAATCTGTGCATCAAAATAAAATCCAGGGGGCCGGGCGGTGGTGGTGCACGCCTTTAATCCCAGCACTTGGGAGGCAGAGGCTGGCGGATCTCTGTGAGTTCGAGGCCAGCCTGGGCTATCAAGTGAGTTCCAGGAAAGGCGCAAAGCTACACAGAGAAACCCTGTCTCGAAAAACCAAAAAATAAATAAATAAATAAATAAATAAATAAATAAATAAATAAAATAAAATAAAATCCAGGGTTGGTGTGGGTATCATTTGGGCCACACACTGGTAGCAGGAACGTATACTTATGCAGCCTCCACTGAGGACAGTTGGCAGTAGATATTAAAAGTTTAAATGCTCATAACTTTTAACCAGGCAATTGATTCTACTTCTAGAAACCACCATAAGGAAACAATTGTGCATGAGCACAAAGATGCAGGGGTTTTCCACACAAAGCTGTGATTCCACACACGATATAAAGTGCTTGTCCTCAACAAGGGCTGTGTTTATGGAAATGGGACCTTGACGGCCACCAAAACAGGACAGCTGTAATGCGAGGCACACAGGGAAATGCCAGACTGAGCAAGCTCACAAGGGCCCATCTACCCCAGAAAGCACACGCTAACTACACAAGCAGACACCGCACCATGAGTGTGCCAACATGGAGGGAGACAGACCCTAGATGCTCCCGCCGGCTAACACAGTTCTCTTTAACAAAGGAGGGGAATTTTTGGTCATGGGGGATTTTCATACTTTGTCTGTCTGCTTCAAAACTATATGAATCTTTTATTTGGTGAAGTCACCCATTTTTAAACATCTGTGATTAAAGGATAAAATAAATTACAGGGGAAATATACATAAGAATGGCAACAATAGCAGAACCAAGGCTAAACATCTCTGCTTTCAGGGTCTCTGATATTTCTAGGTTTTCAGTAATGGCCACGTTATTACCTTTACAATGAAAGTACAATACAGATGTCTGGGATAGAATGGCAAATAGGAAAAAAGTTAAATCATCGACACAATCCTGCCACACACACAGCAAACATGTACATATTAAAAAACAAACAAAAATATGGAAAAGGAAAAAATGCACTTAAAAGAGTCTCTAAGATTCTGGGTTAAGAAAAAAAAGATTCTGGGTTAGGCACTGGGGATTATGAGTAATTTTTTCTTAGTTCCTTTTTCCAAATTTCCCTTAATATGCTTATATTGCTTTTTTAATATTACTTTTACAATGAAAAAATAAATTTAATAAAATCATAATAACGGGAGATGTGCAGAGTGCAGCTGGGGCCTGGGGAAGCTCACAAGGCCCACAATTTGGGGGCATCTCTAAGAGAAGGGGGAGAAAGTCACTTGGCTGGTGGCAGAGGTGAGCCGCTGAGGGAGCAGAGCCAGCCTTGGTGGCCTCCTGAGCCTCCCTGGGTGTTTCCCCTGCACCCCAGTCTCAACCTACTCAACACTGAGCTGTTCCTCAGCTGATCCCATCCCAGGAGCACAGCCCTGGGAGTCTCCCACACACCTCCCTCTCCGCACTCTTTACATCCTGACCAGCAGAGATGCCTCTCCACGCCTTCTCACTGTAAGGATCTATCCACGTCTCCGCATCCCCACAGCTCTGTGTGGTCCACCTCACTATCTTCTCTAGAAGCTCTCCCTGCCTCTGTGCTGGGCCCAGAACCCTGTCTCCACCTCACGACCAGACTAGATTTCCTAAAGCCTTGGCTCCCCGCTGTTACCGGGGGAAAGTCCAAACTGCTGAGTGTGGACCACAGTGACTTCTGCCTTGCTTTTCTCCTCTGCTGAATGGAGACAGCAGGCTGGCTGGACTGCATGGAGATGCTGATTTAGTACCAAACACTGCCTGTTCTTCATCTCAGCACTGGCAAACCCCTTCACCAGGCTGCTGTGAGGAAAGACTGTTACTAGACACACACAGGTGTTAACTGAAGTCACTACCACACCAGACTCCCCCAGTCCTCCCCAACTAAACAACCTGCCCTCTGGCCTTCTACACACTGCTCCCTCCGCCAGGGCCCTTCCATCCTCCGGCTCCACCACCCAAGTCTGCCTTGAGTCTTTCCTTTTCTTCTCCGTGGAAGTCGTCTGGTCTCTTCTATCTGTTGAAACTTAGAGGGTTCTGAGTCCTCTGTGGATCTCACTTTCCTAGTAAGCTTCCAGCTGTTGGGAAGGGAGTCTCATAGTTCGAGGTCAGAGGAAGCCTGGGAGCTATGGCTAGCACCCACTAGTCCCTCCACCAAGCTTCCCCTAGAACCCTGGGTCCTGCCCACTCTGTTCTCATCTGGTCAGGTCCTACCACCACCAAGTCCCACCTGGACCAGCTCCTGCCCCAATGTTCTTTACAGACTTTGCCAGCCCCGCCCACTCAGCCTACCTGTGACAGTACTGGTGGCCGGCCTCGCATGCAGCGCCACGTCGGGCTGCGGCACAGACTGCGGGTGCAGCCCCGGCACCTGCTGCAGCTTGGGCAGAGACATGACGGCCTGACTGCTCTCGGCAGGCGCGGGGGGCACTAGCAGTGGCTGCTGTGATGAGGCTGAGGTGGGTGGCAGGTGAGGAGGCCGGATCTTCTCGGCCATCAGCTGCTCTTTGATCTTGTTAATCAGGACCAGGTTGTCCAGCTGCAGAAGGGAGAGGAGCCAGGTTGGGGTGGGTAGGCCACACTCTAGGACCCTCTTGCTGCAATCTACAGCCCAAACCCAGGCAAAGACTAGCAGCTTCAATGCGGAAGGCAGGCAGCGGGAGCGAAAGTCTTACCTGGCTGGGCATGGTGGGAGGAGGGGGCCAGAAGTAGGGGTTGTTAAATCGAGGTTCGGCCATCCTGCAGGAAGAGAATGACTGTCACTATCAGCTATGAGATCTCCTTACCCCTCGGGACCCAAATGCCTCAGCCAAGTGGGCCTCCCACCAGGCCCAGAGACCCACATCCCCAGGTTGAAAAGTCAGGAATTCAGTGTCTCCCTGGGAGGACCTCAAGGGGCAAAGGTCACATTCAGACCCGAGTGCTCCCAGTACCTGCCCACCGCCCATGCTGCCAGGCCAGTTTCCATCCCCTAGAGCCAACCCCGTGGACCCTACATAGAACCCTCCCCGACCTGGAGACAACCTGGAGAACCCTGAGAACACTTTTATAAATAGCCACAAGTCTACCCGTTTGGGATCCTTGCCCTTCCACTGCCTCCCGAGAGAAGACATCCTCATCTGAACACATGAGATGGGGCAAAGCTACAGTCTCTCTGAAGGGCCCGTGGTAGAACAATTTCCACAGACCCAAGCATTCCCTTTGATTCAAGAATTACACTCTGGAAAATTCAAGCACGGACAGGTGGACAGGTGCAAGGTCTGACCTGCAAAGTTGGGGGTGTCAGAGTGCTGTGCTTAAGGGGAGGAGGCTGGGGAGCCCAGGGGTCAGCACAGTGTGACCAGGGCACCAGCACCAGTGCCCTACCGCTAGCAAGTTCCATGGCAGCCTGTGGGCTGGAGAGCCTTTTCAATCAGAGCAGGCCAAGGGGAGGGGGGGGAGGGGAGGGGGAGGTTGAGTTTTCTGTGACTCTAGAATAAGTTTAGAAGAGACTTACAGGGATCGGCTGCACAGGGGTATTATTCATTGCTTCCTATCCACGTGGACTGAGTCATCTTTCAGAAATTACTTCCCTACCTGGTATTGCAGCTTTAGACCAAAAAGGAATGCCTGCGACCTCTTCTGCTCCAATGAGCTTGAGAAGTCCCTACTGGAATCGCGGTGGAGTTTGAGGAGAGAGCCCTCCACACGAACACAATCCAATGTGAGTGTTTCCAGAAAGAACTTTTAGAGGGATCACCTTTTGTGATCTTGACTTGATAAGCGGGCACCAAGGGCAGCCTTATCTCTTCATATAGGTGAAGAAACAGGGGCTTGGAGAGAAGGAAGAGGCCCCGCCACACCTCGAGGGTGCTAGGGTTGGGAAGTCAGATTACTCAAACTGCTTTCCCAGGCCATTTGCTTTGTAAATTCTCGTCCTCAGCATAACAAAAGTCGGCCACAAGGAAGCAAGTGGCCGCTGTGAGAGGCCTTATTCTTCACTCTCAACCTGGGGAGAGTTTGCTCTCAACCAGAGAGGGGGTGGGTGGGAGGTGACCAGGACAATTCCCATCCTGCCAGCCTTCGGTCCCCAAGGCATAGGAGGAGGCCCTCCCCTCTGTCCATCAAACCGCATGGCAGCCTCTTACAGACAAAAAGCAATGCTCGGCCTGCCTAGCTCCCTGACTGTCCCCAGGCCTTTGGGACTGCTCACCCAGAAAATCCTCAAAGCCAGACCACCAGTGAGGAGGCTGCGAGTTACCAGTGCCCACCTTGTACTGGGCACATTGACACCGAGAGCAGGACCTCTCACCATGCCCACTTTTAGGAAGGAGGAAAAAGTTCAGAGAGGCAGAGCGACTGGCTCAAGATCACACAGCAAGTGAGCATACCAGAGACTCCACTCCCCGCAGCCTGACTCCAAATCCAGTGCATTCAGGGAGAAGAGAGAGCTTCTGGCTGTAGGCTTGTGGGGGTGTCCTGCCTGAGGGTGGCATGGTCGTGACCCCGTGAGTGGACAAGGCAGAGATGGGGGAGGGGAGACTGGGGAGCTAACCGAAGGTAGCTTGGGAATGGGCACACACGGGAATTGAATGAAGTAATGCATGGAGACTGATTCTGAATTCTCTGAAAGGCAAGCCTACCCGCCTTCTAGCTGCTCCGTCTACCAAGTGCCCTCTTGGGGAGCTCTTCAGAAGCCCAGGAGGATGGCAGCAGCAGGGTAGACTTTCTGTGCCCACTCCATGGAAGAGCTCATCAGTCTTCAGAAGGGAGACCTGCTCGGGCTGAGAGACAGCAGCGGCAGGCCTGGCTGCAGCCCCTGAACTGCTCTCCTCATCACTAAGATGGGGTGAGGCAGGCTGCCCTGCCCCAGGCACTAGGCTGCTTCCAGACGATTCCGGGGAAGCAATCCCCTCCTCCTCCTTTCCCTCATCTCTGATTCAAGGCCGGGTCTAGCCTTCCCAGATCCCAACCCAGTTAGGGAGCTGCGGGCTTGCCCAGAGTCCTATCGCTGGGATAAAGTATACACTACAATCTACCAGGCCACTGAGTAGCCAGGGCTAGCCCTTGCCTTAGCGGCAGAGCCAGGCACATCAGGGGAAGCTTTGCCCAGGGCACCAGGTCTGCTCCACACAGCCCTCTCCTCTCTACCCTTCTCCAGCTGTAAGTCTGTCCATGACTTTGGCCCTGGTATCTGCCTACTGTGTGCCAGGTGCAGGGGGCAGGACGGGGCCTGGGTGTCTACTGAGCCCTCACCATTGGCTGGTACTCACTGGCATGTGGGTAAGCCCTACCCTGGGGAAGGGTCTGATGCAGGAGAGAGGCAAGACCGGGTGAACATTCAGGACAGATGGAGGAGGATGGGGATGTAACAGTGTGGAAAGGGTGAACACCTTCCCAGTGCCACAGCGGTATGGGACACCGAGGCCAGCTCTAGGGCCTCGAATGTCAAGATGAGCTAGAGGATGAGACACCCGTGGTGGGAAGGCAACAAGGAGCATGCTGGGCCAAGGGGGCAGTGTGGCAGAGGGGATGCCAAGGTCAGGGGGAAGTATACTGGGGTCGAGGCAGGGGCCAAGTCTCCCAGGGCTGAGTGTCCTCACGGGGTGGGCAGAGGAGACACACTGATAGTCAGTGAGGGCCTCCGGCGCTGGGCAAAAGCCAAGCCTGGGAGCCAGGAGCCACCCACCCTGACCCCTGCGATCCACCCACAACTGTCACTTGCTTTTCTTGTTCTAAAAGGTAAAGGAAGTTGAACTGTAGATGAGTGACGTGTCTCCTGGAGCTGTTTCACAAACACTGGGCCAAACCAGACCAGCACCAGGGAATCCAGGGCCAGTACCTTGTCTTCCAAAACAGTGAATGGAGACTCACGGGAAAGAGCTCCCACCTAAGGGGCTGTCTACACATCACCAGACCACTCCCTTCAGAGCCTCCTGGGCCATTGAAGGGGTTCCTGTGTGTCTGGGGCTTCTTGCCTTCTTGAACTCTTTCATAACTCCCTGCCCAGCCCCCGGCAGCAGGGAGCAGGACTCCCTATTCCTTAGTACCAATGGCCCATCTACTTGGGAACTCTAAGTACCAACAAGCCTAAGCCTCACCTAGAGTTTGGGCCCAGCTCCCTGCTGCCCGTCCTGCCCTCAGACTGTCTCTGCTTCAGTCAGCCAGTGCTGGCCTTGACTTTCTCCTGTGGCAAGCCCTTCCTCCAGTCACCCACCTCTGAACAGGTCATACACAACATAGTGACCCTCCCACCTCAGACCAGCCACAGCTGACATGGGTGGGGAGGCCGTTTCCAGACGCTCTCCAATCCACCCTTGCCTCCCCACCAGTCCTGGCTATGAACACCTCCCGCCCCACCAGGGAACAGCGGGCTCTGGTTCAAATCCTGATTCCACTTCACTGAATGTGTGTCCTTGGCCAAGTCACCTGCCCAGCTTCCAAGTAAGGGACAAGCTGCCTAGAGGCTGGCCCAGCCTGCAGGCGTGAGCCAGGGAGGATTCAGGGGGAGATGAGGCCTGCCTTGAGTCTCCAAGAGTAAGTGGGAGTGAGCTAACAGAGGGGGCAGGCATTCAGGTAAAGTGACAGTGTTAGCTAACACCTGTCGACCAGCAATACACTAGCGTGAGGGGGGTGGCCTCCCAGAGAGACTGGCAAACACAGATTAGCCTGGACGGTCAGCCAGGGCCTTGCTCCGAGGCTCATCCCTAGGTCTTAGGCCCAAAGTCCAGATGTTTGCGGCTGGAATAGGTGATTTGTAAGACCCCTATGACTACCAGAGTAGCAGGTTCTAGAGAGGGTAGGAGTCGGTGGCAGGGGAATTCCCAGTGAGAGGTGTGAGGCTAGGGCTGTACCTGGCCCAGAGGGGAGTGAGTCATCAAAGGGTCCCGGCTACTCAGAGGAGCTGGTGGCCGGGGAAGTATACAGGCTGTCCCCACAGTGTGGCCCAGATCTCTGGACATCGACAGAGACAAACACAGTCAACACAGCATGCAGACAGAACCAAACCCAGACAGGGGACAGACACGGACTTGTGGCCACAAGCATGGACCCATGGACACAGGAAGCCAAAGCCACCAACACTACAAGGGCAAGCATACCTCCCCCATGACACCCCCAGAGGATAGCAGTGAGGGGCACTCAGGACTTTTATGAACACAACGCCTTGATCCCCAAAGAACAAACCCCTTATTGACAGACCCGCAGCCTAGAATCACAGGTTCCTTACCTAGAGGGTCCTTTCCCACTTGGTGAACTTCTACTCATCCTTCAAGACCCAGCTCAAGTGTTCCCTCTTCTACGGAGCTTTCCCTGAACCCCCAGTCAGTCACTTCTCTGTGTTCCCAACAGCACCTTGTATATGGGAATAACAATAACAATAATAATAATAAAATGACAGCTACTGTTGATTTAAACACCAATGTGCTGAGCATATTATGATTCGAGTTACTGAATCTTCCCAATGACTCTGTGAAATGAGCATTTAACAGAAATACAGCTCAGAGATGTCAATCAACTTGCCCAGTCACACAGCAAGCAAGGGAGTAAGGCTGGCCACCCAGCCCTGACCCGGCCCTGCAGAGTCGCATGCACTCTGGTGTGGTTATTACTCAGCGGCTGGGAGAATCTGCTACCTCTTCCCAGGTAGGATGGTATCTGGTATCTCACCTGGGCCAGCAACTGACCCAAGGTGGCCACCTCCAACAGGGTGGGGGCCGTGGCAGGACAGTTACAGTTATTACTTACTGCAACAACAGACCCATGGTACAGATGAAGAAACTGAGGTCCAGAGAGGTTAAGCAACCTGGCTGAGGCCATGGAACTAAGTACAGACTTCAAAGCAGATCCTCCTGTCACTTTTTCCCAGAAAGCCTCTGAGGCTAGTTTAGCAAACTCCAGAAGGAAGGCACTCTCTCGGCCAGGCTCTGCCGCGTGGGGAAAACACAGACTTAGACCGGGAGACACAGAGGACACACAGCCCACAGTGGGTTGTAAGGAGCGGGGTGGGGACACGGGGTCACTGCTGCCAGGGTGGAGGAAGTGGGTGTTGTCAGTTCAACAATTTAGGCCCTGCCCCCCCCAAAGCCACAGACATTAAAACTGAGATCTGCCCCGTCCCCATGGCCACACGGGAGCAGGCTTCCAACAAAGCCAAAGGGGGTGGGGATGGGTGGGTAGGGATGGGGAAGTGGGAGGAGCCGGACCCTTAAAGCGAGACTCTGTGATTATAAGGAGGCTTCAGGGAACCACGCCCACAAGGGCCAGGAGCCCTGGGGGAGGTGCCAGCCTCCGCGGCTTGGGGTTTTGCCTTTGTTTCTCTGATTTCCAAATTCCCAGTCATGGCATTCAGTTTCTTTTAAAATGAAAACAATAAATTTATTATTAAAAAAAAGAGAGAGAGAGAAAGAAAGTGCTTGGGAGCCTAAGGGGGGAAGCGAGGAGGCTCATGGGAAAGTCAGCTCAGCGGATGGGGGCACTCCAGGGCCACCACACATCAGGCCTTTGACAGCCTCCTCCTAAGACCCAGCTGCCAGAGAATGTCTTGGACCCTGATTAGGATTCCACAGGTTGGGGCAGGGGACAAAGCAGGTCTCTGTCCCTACCCCAGTCTTCTGGTCCAGGCCTTCGGCTCTGGCCTCAGCTACCTCCTGCAGGTTCTCCATCTCCACCCTCAGCCCACTCTAAGCTCTACTGCAGTCAGTGTATCCTGTCCTACCTAGAAGCTTCCATGGCTCCTTAGGCACATGTGACCAGCTCCTACCACCTTCTGGACTCACTGCTTGTCCCACTGTACACTGCCCGGCCAAACTGACAGTTCCTCTCACCAGTGTCCACTTCCTTCTTGCTTCCTCCCAGTTAAGGATGCCAGGGCCACTTCCGGCATCCTCGAAGGGGATGAATGATCTCAACTCCTCCCATGGGTCCTGGGGTACAGGCTGTTGTTCTACCTGGAAACATATGGGGTCTGCTACCCCACGTGGGATCTGTTCCCTGTGTGCCCTGCATGTCCATCATCAGAGCACTGTCCACAGCAGAGGCCTTTTAAGCTGGCAACATCTAGTGCCTGAATGAATGAATGAATGAATGAATGGATGGATGAATGAAGGAATGAATGAATGAATGACAGTGTACATGCATGATTAGTGAAAAGAACTAAAGATATTATAGCCTAGACAGAAGAAAGTGTCCTCCCCTGAGTGACCCCTGCATCACACTCAGTCCTGGGGCCCATATCTACCCGATCTCTTTCTGATTGACACGAGGAGGGGCTGATTGTGCACTGACCCTAAAAGATGTAAACAGCTAGGGAACAGTCACCAGTTCTGCCTCACTAGCCACGAAAAGTCAACGAGCTTCACCTGCCACAGGAGCAAAAGGACTATGAAAATGCTAACATCCCACACTGGCGAGGATGTGATGAGGCTGTCACTCCCGTGATGATCAGTGGGAGTGTAAACTGGAACACACGTCTGTGAACAGAATCTACCCTTAGTGTGTCAAGAGCTCTAAAAACAGTCAGAACTCCTGGCCTAGTGTGCCCAGTCCTGGTCATCCATCCCTAGAAAACAGCCCAAAGACCCATGCACATCACTGCTGTGTCCATGGGTTTTCATGAGCAAAGACATGGAACAGCCAAACTTGCCAGCAATAGGGAGATAGCCCTGAAAAGGTTCTCCTCTGGGACAGCCCACAGTGCCACTGCTGTCACTTGCTCAATGTGCACATGAGCCTCAGAGGAACCAGGGGCACAGAGGGACTACGGAACTGCCCAAAGCCAAGCAGGGAATATGGGATTCTGATCCAGACTATCTATATGGGATGTGGAGCCCAGGCTACCATACCCACTGAAAAGCAGGGTTGATAAAACTCCCTGGACAGTTAGGAGACACTCAGGATACAGAGCCAGGAGGACAACAAAAGAGAAAACCCCACCCAAGACTGGATGCTGGGAGGAAAGAGAACCTGCGTGCTAACAGTGGGGGTGTGTGGGGTTTGGAACAGGGCAGAGACGGGACTGGGGGTTGAAGTGCTTGACATCCATCTTTTATGACTTTCCTACAGTGTGGCTACGTAGCTGTCGTGAGGAATGTTTTCTTTTAATAAAATTAAAGCTTTTGTAAGCTTTGTTTGGCAAAGTAAGGCACCCTTGCTTCCTATTCAAAGAGCCATGCTCTCCCAATGTCCCCAGAAGATAAGCTAAGATGCCCACTACAAGCTCCAGCCCCACCAGGCCCCCAGGCACTCAGGGCGGGGACGGGGCAGTTAGGAAGGGACTCAAGTCCCATCACATCCAGGAAGACAGACCAAGGGACAGCCAGCCCGCCTGTCACCCATTCTCCCGCTGAAAGCCCTTGATAGGTGCCATTGCTTGGGGGAAGTCCTAACCCCACAGCTGGTCAGCCAAGGCCTCTGCAAGGTCCTGTTGGCCACACTCATCCCTATCATCCAGCCTTGCCCTCATCCTTCTGCCCTACAGCTCCTGCGGCTCCCACCCCAAACAAGCTGCTTTCCAATGCCAGCAGGTCCATCCATCTGAAGGCTACATCCTGAGCTAGAACCCTGGCATCAGACCTCAGCACAGGTCACACTGCCATGGGTGGATGGTCTGGTTATTTGTCTATCCAATTGCCCATGTAAGCAATGGGCTGGCTGAGGACAGCTTATTTGAAGGCTTATAGTAACATTCCCTGTTCCTCAGTCAGGTCTGATGGCTCAACTGACAGGTCTTAAGTTCAAGGCCATTTTTTCTGATCATTTCCCTACCTAACAGGAATCAGGCCGCCCAGTTCCACACTCCCGTGTCCTCTACTTTTCCTTTCCCATACCTCTAAATATCCTCGTCTCCCCAGCAGCCAAGAGTTACCCTCAAGGCTAGGATCATGGCAGAGCCATGCACCCACCAAATTAGAGTTGGGCAGGGCCCAGTCCACATTAGTACTCCACAAGGCCCTGAGGGACTCATAAGGCAGGGTCTCTGTGTGCCAGTGGAGCAGAAGGGTGCAGGATCCTTCTCAGGACAGAGAGGGAACACAGCTAGCTCCCCAGATGAACAGAAAGAACTGCACAGGCCAGGAGGCAGGAGGGCCGGGAGCAGCATGCTGGTCTGGAGTAGGTAGGGTGGAGGGGAGGCACAAGGCTGGTAGCCAGAGTTCATGCAAGGCGGGAGGGTGATACCCTGAGCAACCGAGGGCAAAGTTTCCAGCAGACAAATCCTTCTGTGGCCACGGGGATGGCTGAGAAAGGACAGGCGAGAGGCTTTGCCAGACAGAGGCTGAGGTGAGCCGGCCTCTACCTGGCTCTTTGAGACCCGCCCGCCCACCTATGCTCAAAGCTCCCTCCCACAGACCCTCTGCCCTCCACATTCCCACATTCCATGAAGCCCAAAGCCCTCACTGCTGCTCCTCCTCCGACCCTGTCTCTAAGACTCCAGCCGGGCCAGCCCCAGAAACTGGCTTCTGTGAACTTCCTGTGACGAGCAAGGCTAAGGATCCTGGATTCAATTAGGGCAGGTTTTTGCAGCCCCACAGGCCCTGGAAGGGCTGTTTCCATTGTGACCGCAGAGAGAGCTGATGCCTGCACCCAGTGCCCTCCCTGATCCTGCATCCCTTTATCCTCAGCAACTCCACTCCCACCTCCAGACACCCAGAGATGTCCCGGACCACGAACCTTCTCCAGGCCGAGACACCACCATCTCACAGACACAGAGCATGGGACTTTCTCTGCTGCCAGCTGCCCCAGGGAGGACAGGCGGGAGAGGGTGGCAATGACTAACACTTCCTCCACCTAGGTCCTTTTAGATGCTTCCCGGGCAATTCTCAAACTCCTCCCAACCTCACAAGAAAGGATCTATGAATAGTTTGAAATGTGGCACACTCTCAGAAAGATGCGTAAGACATACCTGGGCACCACGCTAATGTGTCAAAAGGCATACTGCCAGGGCACCTGGGGGTCCTTATCCTGTCCTTCCATTACAGTTCTGCCCAGCCTCCAAGCCCTGCCTGCCTGGTTCTCAGGGTACCCTCTGATTTGGGGTCAGGAACGAGGCTCTGTGGGTACTAACCACTTAAGTCCACATTAGTACTGAGCTGGTGAGGGCTGAGGGACCAGAAACTTCTGGCGAGCCTTTCTGGGTCTTCTGAGTCCTTCTCTAGGAAGTGGGCTCAACCAATCACCATTGGGAAGGGATGGGCCTAGGCCTTCACAAGAAGGCTGAAAGGACGGATCTTACAGCCAGAGAGCCCAGGCTTGGGCCTTGGAATAGCAGCAAAGCCCAGAGCGCAAAGCTGCCATTTGTAACCTGACAGGTACGAGTAGGGTGTGTGTGCGGCTGCTGTGAGAACAGTACAGGTTAACATGTTTCAGGTTTCAGGACGGTGCCCGGCTCTACGGTATGCCGTCACTGCACATGCTCACCTGAGTATAAGGGGCCTTACATTAGTGTCCCGGTGTGTGGGGTGAAGGAGTCTCCTGTGGTTCTTCTGATTTCTCCCCATACCAGGGCTGCTCTGCTAACATGGATCCATCTGTCTTTCAAGACAGGTCCCAAACTGGGAACCCCAGCGTGTGATCATAACCCCTCCACGAAGCAGTCCCTTCCCTCTCCCGTGTAGGCCGTGTGTGGTCAGGTTAGGCAAGGCTCAGGGCCAGCAAACCAGTATGGAGCCCAAGCAGGACTGGGTGGCCATGTGGGTGGGGGAGAGCCCAGGGAAGATCAACTACAAACTGGACCACACTGTCCCCAGCCCCACCTGGTGGCCCACACCTACCCTGGGCTCTCAGGGCTACTGTCTTCTCGTGTTTGTGAGTGGCTCCATTTCTTTAGACAGATGCAGACAGAGAGTGGGCATTTACCCACAGGAATGGTGACTATATATGTACGGATGTGTATGTATGGATGTGTATGTGTGACTATATATGTATGGATGTGTATGTTTGAGTGTGAGGGGGGGAGTCTCCCTACCACAGCCAGGTGTCCCCTGTCAGAACCCCAGTACCTGGCTAACTAGACTATCCTCTAAGGCAGCGGTTCTCAACCTTCCTAATGCTCAATCCTTCAATACAGTTCCTCATGTTGTGGTGACCCCCAACCATAAAATTATTTTCATTGCTACTTCATAACTGTAATTTTGCTACTGCTATGAATCGTGATGTAAATATCCGATATTCAGGATATCTGACATGCAACCCCTGTGAAAGGGTCATTCAACCCCCCCAAAGGGGTCATGACCCACAGGTTGAGAACCACTGCAGTCTGAGGCGCCTAAGACCCTTGCCCAAAGCTCAAAACGGAACCTTCTGGCTGGCCAGATGGGCGAGACAGGAACCAACACTCTGAGGACTCCTTAGGCCTCCAGAGACAAGTCCCTCAGCCTGTCCCTCACACCTGACCGACTAATGACACCACTCAGGCACCTGCCCAGACCAGGTCAGTCTCTAAAGCCCACTTCAGGTCTTGGGTTCCAGAAAACTCTCTCACCACCACAGCCCCAACACACTCACACAACAGTTAGCTTCCTCGGCGCCAGGCGTAGCCCTGTGCACCAGGAATGTTGCCCCATGGTGGAGAAGAGGGGTACAGCTGGAGGGGTACAGCTACTCCAACCAGTGCTTCCTCCTGCTCTCAAACCCCAAGGCAAAAGCTGGGCAGCCTGTTGAGAGCTGACAAGCAGAGAATTCAGCAGGTAAAACCTCAGGAGACACATACTGGACACAGCCCCTCCTCTCCCCATCCCTGCGTTTCCCAGTGGGGAAGAAGACGTCTGGATTACGAAACTACAGATGCCCACTACAGGAGTGGAAAGCGAGTCTCCTTTCCCTGAGGACATCAAGCCTGTCCAGAGACCCCGAACAAGAGTCAGCATGGTGCCACAGAGACCGGAGGGGTTCCGGAAATACTTAGCAGTCTCGATGGACTCTTCATTCATTCATTCATTCATTCATTCACTCCTATGTTCAATACCATGCACCAAGGCCATCAGACTGGCCCAGTGGAGAGAAAGAAGCCACCGAAGCCCATGAAACCACAGGGTCAAAGCTCCCGGAAGCTGCTCCTGTAACTTGGCTTCCCAGGGTCATTCACTGGGAGGTTCGGGAACTCTAAGTTTGGAAAGAAGTAAGTGTCCTAGTAGTGAGAAGGATCCTGGGGAAGAAAGAGCTCAGTGGAGGGGGTTCTGTGAGAGAGCAGAGGCTCTTCGGTCAGGATGCGGGCAGGGATCGGGTAAGGCTGGGGCTTCTCTACAACAGCCGTGGGACCTTAAGCAGCCACACAGCGCTGATTTCCAGACCCAGGAGTGCCCCCACCTCCATCCCCACCCCACCCCCGCCCCCCCCAGGGATAAGTTCCCTGACTTCTCCATGCCTACACTTCCTAGGCTGCAAAAGAGGATGATAACAACGACGACTGTGTATTTCCATGTGCACAAAGCCTTGGAGGGCATGTTCTGGCCCAAAGCAAACACTCCTGCATCCACTCCAGCCACACCTGTGACAGTCCAAGATGGGGTCACGGTCCAAGTGTCGAAGGCACTGAGTGGGGAAGCTGCTCAGATGCTATAGTTCTGAGTTTGGGAGAGGCTACGATTCTGAGATTCCACAATTTAACCATCTCATTATTTCCTAACAACAACCCCGAGACTCCCGGGGGAAGATGACAGACCTCAGTGTAACTTCATCTCCCAGGCACTGCCAGGACACTGGGGCTGCCGCCACACCTGGCTCCACAGCTGTTCCTCACCTCTGCTGAAGCCCCAGCCACACCTCACTGGAAGCTCGAGGTGAGCTTAAGCCTGCATAGAACTTAAAACACGTTCCCCGGGGCAGACAGTCGGCAACACAAACAAACAAACGGATGAGAAGGTTTCAGATGCCCAGAGCCACAAAAGAAAACAAGAAGGGGCTCATGTGACAGCGGGGAAGCTTTTCACAGCAAACGGTCAGCAAAGGCCCCTTTGAGGAGGTGATGTCCCATGGGGCCACCAGCTAGGCAAGGATTCAGGAAAAAACATGCCAGGCCAGGGAAGGTGCACAAAGAAGCTGGCGTGGCCAGAGGTGCTAAGATAAGGGGGTGAGCAGGGCAGGGCAGAACAAGAGCAGGGAAGCATAGGTTGAGAAGTGGGCAAAGCTGGGACATGAAAGGCCCTGTGGGCCCAAAGAGGAGTTTCGGTTACTTATTTATTTTCTTCTAAACGTTTAGGAAACAGCGGAACTTTCAGCAAGGGGCTAAAGAAACAGAATCGCTTGTCAGGGTCCCCAGATCACTTGGTGTTCTGAAAAACCCCACTATGGTTTACAAAGTCAAGACAGGGCCTAGAAAAGTAAGTAACCATCCTTATGGGTCAATGCACATGTCCAGAGATTCCAGCACATGCCTGGCCAGGGGTGGGAGACATCCAAGATGCTATTATTATCTCCCCCATTATCAGTGAGATCAAGCAAAGCACCCCACTTTACAGGTGCGCAGCCTGAAGCTCACAGAAGTAAGGAGCATGCTCAGAGCCCTGAGACACAAGTGGGACCTCAGCTTAGGACGCAGGCCCACTGCGGAGAGTCTCTGAAACTCTGATCTGTGGGGAGACAATCCCTGCGGACTCACCTGAAACCTTGGCTTTTCTCCCTTGCTGGCTTTAGAGAATCACAGGGCTACATTTGCATCTCCTATCTGTCCAACCTGGGCTGGGGGAGCTGGATGGATGGATGGATGGATGGATGGATGGATGGATAGATGATGGGACAGACAGGCAGACTACTGAAATGACTAACCAATAAACCAATGAGTGGACAGTGGGAGGATAAATGAATGGCCTAACAACAAATGAACAGATCTACAAATGGCAAGAGTAATGAGCAAGCCCCGGAGAGAGATGCAAGGACATGCTTGCCCAGGGAAGGGCCCGGGCTGTGCTAGCTTCAGACCCAGGCCACAGCTCACTCCCACACCAGCTTCCCACCTTCGACCAGGCTGGTCTCCATTCCCCAGGGTCACATGCAGACGATCCTTTAGCCCCTGGGACCAACCTATGTCTCCATCTAGTGTGGCCATTATTCCCCGGCCCCTGAGCCGGCTGGCACCACTCCACAGGGCCAGTGGGTCACTAGATCTCTGAGCTCTTCACAGGAGACCGAGGCTCCAGTCTCTAGTCCAGGACCAGACTTTCAGCCAGTGGCTTCCTCTCTCCGAGTCCAGATGACCTCCCGGGACCTTTCCATCTCTGACATTCTTTGGGGTGGGGGTGAGCCTCTGGATTTTTACACAACCATTAGGGTCAGCAGAAGAATTTCAGACCAAAAACTAGAAGTTGGGAAAGGTCCTGCCCACAGCACCACCCACTTAGGAAAGGCCCACACAGGGAGTCTGCAGGCCTGAATTAAAGCCCTCCTCTGTCACTGCTTGATCTCTCCATGCCTCAGTTTCTTAGATTTTTAGAATGGGAGTCAACTGTCCCTACCTGAACGTCTGACCGCAACTCAGTTTTGGGGCGAGCCTGACATAGCGACCGCCTATGACATTGTACAAACTGTAAAGTTCAATTTCCTGAAAGGTTAGGATGATAGGGCCTGGGGAAAACGAAGGGGGTCACACTGTCCTACTCCTGTTCAGGCCTGTCTGCAACAAAACATCCCGGTGTCAGAGCTCCCGAAGAGAGAACACTGGCGGGAACCAAGTGGGTCCCGGCTGCGGCTCTCTTCTCACTGGGCAGTATACTGTGACTCTGGGCCTCAGTTTCCCCATCTAGAACCTTGTTGGTTCAGAACCCTGTGATCTAGGCAAGCCGCGCTCTGCAGCTTAACGTTCCCAGACCTCGCACCCCTGATTCTGTCCTGAGGGAGAGAGTTCACACGGTCTACTGGAGCCGGGACACAGATCTAGAGGGAGACTTGAGCGGTTTCCCTCCAGGAAATGGGGCGGGGGGAGCACTAGATAAGCACAAAGGCTCTGAGCACAGCCCAGGAGCCTCCTAGGGCAGATTCTCCCAAAAGGGGAAAAGCCCAGGTTCAGATGTTATAGGCCTGGCCTCAGACCACTCCCCTGCCAGCAGAGCCAGCAGGTTCGGACCTGTCCAGCCGGACACTTCAGAAACTCAACTGATGTCCAATCAGTAAGACTTCAAAGTGGCAGGCAGGGTGACAGAAGGGGTTAAGAACACAAACGGAGGAGAGGCCCATGTTACAGGGGCCAGGCAACCAGCTACCCCTGTGTGTCTTGGGACCCACAGGAGCTGCAGGCCTATACCTAGCCAAAAACCCACCACCGAGAACATTCATCGACAGAAGCCATCTCTGGAGGCCAAGAAGGCCACCCATACCTGGAGAGGGTTCTTCAACTGCAGTCAACCAGACTTGCCCCAAGAGGGGGCCTACCAAAACTTCCTGTCCACAGGGGCTCTGGCCACCCATGAAGGGACAAGCCTCCCTCCACCCCCAACACACACAACTCCTAAGGGAGCCACCCTGCGGGAGGATAGGGTGGTGAGAGAGAAGGGTCATGTCGTCATGACAGGGGTCTTAGCTCCAAACCCTGGGTCCACTCTAAACCCCCAGGGCCAGCCACCTCCCCCAAATCTGGGGTTAAGAGTATAGTTCCTTACAATGCCCCTTGGATAGAGAGCCTCATCCAAACGACTCCTCCCAAAAACTCTCACCTCAACCCTACACACAACACACACACACACACACACACACACACACACACACACACACACACACACACACACACACACTCCCCACCCCCACCCACGCAGCTCTGGGGAAACCGGCAGTTAACTTTTCCCAAAAACCCTGCAAAGGCGGCTAGCAAGGAGAAGAAACAGAGAAATGGGCCCCCACATCCTTTCGCGGCATCTCACAGCCCTCGGGGGAAGAAAAAAAAATCCTTAAAAAAAAAAGCAAAAAAAAAAAAAAAAAAGAAAAGAAAACTTTCAGAGTTAACTTTAAATTCCCAGCCCCCTCCCCCCAAATCACCCGGCAGCTTCTCTCCCCCTTATTTTTCCTTTAAAGTGTAATTGTATTGTGTCTCACCTCCCCGAAAGGCTCCCGGCTCTCTCTAAAGAAAAGGAAAAAAGCCAACCCTTCGGGTGCCCCCTCTGCTTCCAGCCGCCTCTCCCACATTCTCAGACAGTTTTATTAAAATCTTCAGACAAAAGAAAAACAAAAATGGCAGCCTGGCTTATTTTTAAAACAGGACAGGGACGCCATATTCTGCAGATCTGCAAAAAAACGGAGAAATCCGGCACTGGCCGCTCCACCGGGCCGGCTGCAAAGTGCGCGAACCGCGCCGTTTGCAATCCGTTTATTTGCATTAAGCCCCATGAATCATTGTTTACCGGAGAATTGCAGCAGGTTTGAATAGCCCGGCTTAGGAAAACACACACGCACACACTCGGAGACTAGCCCCAGACACGCCGCGGGAGACGCTGCCTACCCCGCGCGCGCAGCCGCCGCCGCCGCCGCCGCCGCCGGCGCCGCGGCAGCCCCGGGCCGGGCCCGAGGCACCGGCGACCCCCCGGGCCCTCGCAGCGCGGCCGCCCCGCGCTGACAGCGCTCGCGCCGGCCCGGCCCCCGCCCCGCAACTCGGCGCAACTTTCCCGCGGGCGGGCCCGCTCCCCCGCGCGCCCCGGGCCCGCACGGACCTGGCAGTGCTGGCGGAGCTCCGGGATGTGGCCGCAGCCCCGAGCCCGGCGGCCCGAGCAGGGCCGGGCTGGGGGCTCCCGGCTCCGGCAGCGGCGCGCGGCTAGGGCTCGGTGCGGAGCGGCGCGCAAACCTTCCGGGTCGCCTGCTGTTCACTTCTGGGTTCTGCAGGCGCCGCGGCGGCGGCGGAGGCCGGGTGTGCAGCCGCGCGGCCCCGGTGCGCTGGGCCCCGCGAGCGAGCCGCGTCCGGCCCCCCGCCTCTCGGCTGCGCAGCCCGCCCGGCCCCGGGGCTCTGGCGAGTGGGCAGCGCCCGGCGCTGGCGACGGCGAGGGGAGGGGGCCGGCGGGGCGGGGACGGGCCGCGCGCTGGGGGCCCCCGCTCGGCCCCGGGGCCTCGTCTCGCTCTCGCCCGCCGCCGCCGCCGCCGCCGCCGCCGCCAAGCAAAGTTGCGCGGCGCCCCCTGCCCGCGCCGCGCCGCGCCGGAGGCTGAGCCACAAAGGAACTCCGCGCCCCCCTCCGCCCGCCCGAGCCGCGCGGGGAGGGCACCGGCGCCCGGCCCTAGGACAGCCCCTTCCCCAGCACGGGGGCTCCCGGGGCCCGGGCGGCCGCGGCCATTGTCCCGCCCAGACTCCGCTCCCGGGTGGCGGTGGCCTGGGGATCCGGGACTGGCAAGCTAGGCTGCCCCCGGGGTGGGGGGCTGGGGGTGTCCCTCCCTGGGAAACCGCAGGCTGGTGCGGTCCCCCAGGGTGGCCCCCCACACCTAGTGACCAACGGCCGTGCTCAAAATGCAGACTAAGATTAATGTTATTTATTTTTGAAGAACAAGGCCATGGGGGCGGGGGTGGGGCGGGAGGTGCAGAAGTTTGCACAGGCCAGGACACCGCTTCCTAGCCCTAGGCCTGAGCCGCAGCCGTGGGGCGGCCTGGGGCTGACAGCAGTTCTCCAAGTCTATCAGAGGTGGCACCGGCTGTCCCCCAGCTCCAGACCTCAGAGCCATCTGCGTGACTCCTCCTCCCGCCTCACCCTCCCCAGCCAATCAGTCACCAAGTCCTCTTGATTCGGCCTCGCGGGCTGTGTCAACTTCTAAACTTCACTTCTACCTGAAGAGGCGGACATTCCTGACTCCAAACCGGCTTAGATTTCTGAATACAATCTGCCATCCACCTGCAGGCCTAGAAGATCAAGGCTGCCTCCGCCCTGAGGAAGCACCCCAGGGAAAGATGGACACCTAAACCATCCTGTCTTCTGGGAAGTAAAAATGTAGAGACACTGTTGGTTGGCTGGGAGCACAGTTCTGAAGACCGGACAAAGTCCCTGCCCTCCTGGAGATTCCAGTCTAGCACAGGATGTCACACGCTGAGACAGCTGGAGGGTGGGACCCACAGAGGTCGTTAGTTCCTTCTCAAGCATTAGTTCCTGGCATTAGGCAGAGGCACAATAAGCACGTGACACGAATTAGCTGGAATGATACGGTATTGAGAACACAGAACAGGCCACTCTCCGGGAGAGATGGGGGCTGTTTTCAGAACATGGCTCTGGGGTGAGCCTGGTGGAGGAGAGAGGGAGGCCTTCTGGTGTCCAGAACAAGGGTGAAAAATTACTAGCCCGTGGTTGAGAAGTTCTATGAGGAAACACCAGCAAGTAACCAGAGTGATCACCCATGCGGGAGAATGAGTGCTGGGGGGGAGGTGGGGTACACAGGTGTGGGTTTCACAGGGACTTCCTTCTAAGGAGCACAGTATGAGAAGGGCAGGGAAATGTGACATCAGAGTGGAAAAGCCTGCCCACTGCCACCTCAGCCGAGGGATGAAGGCCTCATCAGCAGTCATGAATCATCAATGAAGGCCACATCAGCAGTCATGAATCATGCTGGTAGTGTGTACACTTGACGTGTGATAAAAGCAACACGTTTGGGGGCTGGGGAGATGACTCAGCAGGTAAGAGTACAGACTGCTCTTGGAGAGGACCCGAGTGGTTTCCACCACCCATGTCGGGTAGCTCAAAACTGCCTGGAACTTCAGCTCCAGGGGATCCGATGCCCTCTTCTGGACTCCTTCAGAACCTGCACTCTGATGTGTATACACACTGCCCCCCAAACATAATTAAAAATAGTAAACATTCTTTTTTAAAAAGCAACACTTTAGGGGTTGGAGAGATGACTCCGCAGTTAAGAGGGCTTGCTCCTTTTTCAGAGGACTGAAGTTCAGATTCCAGCACCCATGTTCAGCAGCTCACCACTGGCTGTAACTCCAGTTCCAGGGGATCTGACGCTCTCTCCTGGCCTCCCTGGCCACGGGTACCTGCGCGCGCGCACACGCGCACACACACACACACACACACACACACACACACACAGAGACAGAATCAGAGAAAGAGAGAGACACAGAGAGAAATCTTTTTTTTTTTTTTTTTTTTTTTTTTGGTTTTTCGAGACAGGGTTTCTCTGTGTAGCTTTGTGCCTCTCCTGGAACTCACTTGGTAGCCCAGGCTGGCCTCGAACTCACAGAGATCCGCCTGCCTCTGCCTCCAGAGTGCTGGGATTAAAGGTGTGCGCCACCACCGCCCGGTGAGAAATCTTTTTAAAAATAATTACCTCTGTAGTATTTCATCCTATGAGAAAAAATATCAGACAGTCCACTAGTGGTGAAAAACAAAATACCTAGCTTACTTCTCAGACCTGTCAAGATCATTAAAAACAAACAAACGAAAACAAAAAACAAACAAAGGAAAAAAACCAAGAGGGGCCGGAGAAATGGCTCAGAGGTTAAGAGCACTGGCTGTTCTTCCAGAGGTCCTGAGCTCAATTCCCAGCAACCACATGGTGGTTCACAACCATCTATAATGAGATTGGGTGCTCTCTTTTGTCATGCAGGCATACATGCAAGTAGAACACCACTCACATCCATAAATAAATACATCTAACTAAGAAAAAAAAAAAAAAAAACAAGGAGAGTCTGAAACTCCCAGCCTGGCAGAGCCTGAAGAGCCATGACATCTAAATGTAATGTGATTGGCCTAGGTGAGGTACAGGAGCAGATCTCTAAATAGACTATAGATTCTAGTTAATTATGTCAATAAAAGTATCTACCAATAACTGTAGAAAATTGTATCACCTAGTCATAATATGGTACTAATGGGGAGAGTATATAAAAGTCTATAAAGGGAGATTCTCTACCATATGCTCAAAATTTTGGTAAATATAAAAAATCCTTTAAAATAACATCTAACTGGGTGTGGTGTTGCATGACTTTAATCCCAGTATTCTAAGTCAGAGACAGAAGGACCTCTGTGAGTTTGATCTACATAGCAAATTCCAGGCCAACCAGAGCTACACAGTGAGACCCTATCTCAAATAAATAAATATTAAGTCAAAAAAGAAAAATCCTGAGTGTACTAATTGTGGCATTGCTGAAAGGTTCAACTCGCCACTGCGCTGAACATTCTAGGGGACTTCAAAAGTCCCTAAGAATATCCCTGGTATTAGGGCCAACAATCAAGGATACAGAAGATTAAAGGCATTGACTGCTGAGCTGGGGCCTTTAGAGGAGATCTGTGGAGTGCAGGCCATGTTGCCTGGTTCATCCTTGCCCTGCCAGCCTCCTCTCTGACTGCCTAGAAAAGCTGCTGCAGCCGACACAAGCTGCCATTCCACCCTTGCCATATCCCTTTTCATGTGTGGTTCCCTCCACCTGGGACTCACTCACTCAACTGTCTTTCCACAGCACCCTCCCTCACTACCTTCAACTCATCCTTCAGACTGCAGTTGAGACATTTAAAGGCTATGGGGGAGGGAGGGGTGCTGGGCAGGTAGCTCAGCTGTTAAGAGGATCAAAATGGGAGGCTGACAGCTGCCTGTAACTCTAGCTCCAGAGAATCTGCTGCCCTCTTCTGGACTCTGTGGGCAACTGCACTCTCATATGTATAAACCCACACGCAGACACACTTGTACACAAAATTGACAAAATAAAATCCATCCAGGACCTTCCAGAATGCTATTAGTGTGGCCTGAATGTATATGATGTGGCAAGACATCTGGAAGCCAGGGATGAGGAGTCTCAGCTCTTTGCCACTGGCCTTCAATCTCCTCCCGCTAAGCCCAGGTAGGTGGTTCTCTGTCCCTCACCACACTGTTCACCTCTCCGCCTCTGCTCACGCTCCTCCATCTGTCTGGGATCCCAATCCCTTTTTACATTTCTTCTGTCTGGTAAACACCTATTTGTCAAGCCTATGCTCAGATAGCATCTTCTCTATGAAGTCACTGTAGATCTCCTGCGTGGGAAGAAGAGCTTCTCCTGGTTCTACAGACCTCCATGGGCCACTAGACACCCTGCTAGCCAACTGCCTGTGGTACATCAGAATAAATGCTCACTGAACCAATGGGTGAATGATGAGGGGGGAGGCAAACCTATGCACATTCTCTCCGATTCTGCAAGTCTCCTTACTCTCCCTTAGGAAGCCCTCTGTGGCCTAGGTGGATCCCCCAATCCTCAAATGTGGACAGTGTACTGCCTAACTACATTCTATCTACTGTGTAGATATATTTGTTCCTTAAGTCTGAGTCTAAGAGAAAAAAAAATTAACAGGATCTCACTGCATAACCCTGGCTAACCTGGAACTCTTTATGTAGATCAGGCTGGCCTCAAACTCACAGAGACCTGCCTGCCTTGGTCTCCTGAGTGCTGGGATTAAAAGCATGTGCCCTCATACCAGGCCCCAGTAAATTGTTTGAAGAAGGAAACATGTTTTACATCTTCAATAATTCAGAACACATTTGTGAAGGGCCTGCTCAGGTGTCTCATTCAGGGACCGAGGTTCTGCCAAGGCAGCAGAAGACAAACCCCGGTCCACATTCAGATAGAACACAGTACTAGCCAGAATGTGTTGCAGTAGCAAAGAACTCCAAACCTCAGGTGTAGAAAATAACAGCAGTTTGCTGCTGGCTTGTACCACAGACCCACATGGATCCTCTGCACTACTCACCTAGGACCTTAGACTGGCCAGTCACTGACATCTTTGAACAGTACCCACTGGAATTTAAGACTGTCTCAATGACCATGTGCATGGGTTTTCTACTGCTCTTGCCTGGGAGTGACTCATCACTGCTCACCATCCATTGGCCAAGACTAGTCACATGGCCTCCCCAACCACAATGGAAGCTGGGAGATAGAGTTCCCTGTGAGAAAGAGAGGTAGGTAGGTATTTGTGATGTGAGTGAACTCTTCAAAAGTCTGTTCCCAGACATAGGGTTTAGCAAAGAATTCCTTTACTTGGTTATGTTTAGGGCCCATGAGCGCTACAGAGGAGAGATCTGAAGTCCTGGGGGACAGGATAAGAGGTCATGGAGAACTTTCCAGGGGAAAAAAAGGTTTAAACTGAAACCAGGAAGAGAACAGTGATTCTAGGCGAGGGAATGGCATGTGGAGGCCCAGAGCAAGGAAGAGCTTGTCACAGGGAAGAGACTGAGTGAGGCTACTGTGACATGATACCAAGGGAGGGATGCTTCATGTGGGCCCCGGGAGGTGAGGGCTTAGAGCTTCAGTTTTATAGAAATAAGGAAATAGATAAAGGAGACCCACTCCCGCCTAACCCCTCCAAGATACATGCAATCCTGCCTGAGCTGCATCTGGCCTTGGGAGGTGCCACCTAGAGTTTATAAGAGGTGATGGCTAGCTAACTGGAGTGGGCACTCCAATAAAGCTTTTTTTTTTTTTTAATTTAATTTAATTTATTTTTAAGAGCATCGCCCTTTGGTCGAGAAGGGCTTTTCCGTGATGTGGCTGTTTGGGGATCACCAATGGGCCCCTCACCCACACTCCTGTGAGTGAGCCTGATAAACCAGGCCTAGGAGATTCCTGGAGAGCTGCTGGCCTTCAGTCCACTTTGGAAGCCCGAAGAAGCCAGTTTTAATATCAGCAAAGGAATCAGCTTGGACAGAAACAGGGTAGCTGAAAGTGCCACCCATGTTGAGGTGGGTCCTTCCTCATCATTTAAGGCAGTCAAGACACCTCCCACAGACATGCCCACGGGCCAACTCAACGCGGACCACCTCTCACTGCGAACCTCTTCCCTGTGATTGGAGCTTGTGTTGAATTGACAGTTAAGGCTGTCAACCATCACATGTGGCAGGCTCTTCACCCACGAGCCGACTCCCACCCCCTCCAGCCCCTCATTAGGCAGGCACATCTTCAGAACTTGGGATAAATCACAGTTGTCTGCGAGGTGAACGAGAAAAGATCTTCATTGATTTACATGATGGGCCTTGAAAACCTCATACCTTGGCCCCTACTGATCTCTTTGTCTTCATCTACAATTACCAAACCCGAGCAAAGCATATCATTTCCTTTTACAGCAAGGCTTTCCACGTGCAGCCCTCCTCCGCTCAGAACGGATGCTCCACCTGACCACACCCACAATCTCTTGACCTAGGGAACCTTTGCTTACCCACCGTATCTCGGCCCATAGCTGCATCCTAAGGGCAGCCTATACCACCTTCAGGTTGCTCCCATAGCTTCACAGGCCTCTCCTCTTCTTGCACAACTATTCCATCCGTAATTCTGCCTTCAGATCACTAGCAGTTGGACTTACCCTCGGATCACACATTCAATACTTCTGTGCTCATTCGTTTCATAGGCATGTGATAGGAATCAAAACAGTGAGTGTGAGAGGTGCTCAGAACGAATGAGCTGAAGTCTGTGAGCCAACATTGACTTAATGGGGTGACTGGGAAAAGGGGAGACTGAGGGGAGCAGTGGCCTGGAGTCTGTGGCTCAGTGACCTCTAAGAGAGAGCAGATCTCTTCTTCAGCTTGTTGCCCCTTGCCTTGATGAGCTGCAAGCGGCACCTGTCGCCTTGCATCGTTAGCGAAATGAGCCACACACTATGTTCAGGTGGCATCAGGTGGCCTGGCTTGGCACTGGGGAGTAGAGTGGGAAGGTTGAGCTGAGATTAAAGACAGGTGGAGATGGCCGGGCGGTGGTGGCGCACGCCTTTAATCCCAGCACTCGGGAGGCAGAGCCAGGCGGATCGCTGTGAGTTCGAGGCCAGCCTGGACTACCAAGTGAGTTCCAGGAAAGGCGCAAAGCTACACAGAGAAACCCTGTCTCGAAAAACCAAAAAAAAAAAAAAAAAAAAAAAAAAAAGACAGGTGGAGATGGGCTGGGTGCAGAGAGTAGGAGCGAGAAGGGATCAGGACTTTGTAAATCATTGGAGATTGAAGACATCTTGAGCACACTACTGGATTTCCACCAAGGCACAGGTAAGAAATTCTAGTTGACTATTACCCAGATCTGGAAGGCTGAGGAGTCAGGGCTGGAACAGGAGGAATGCTCTCACTGGTTAGTGATGGCTGCAGCCTGCAATGATCGCCAGAAGCCACCAGGAGTCCATAACTCCAGCTCTGTAGTTCAGTTCAGTTCTCACTTGCCCAGAGGCAAAGCTCTGATTTTAGCCATCCTCCTGTCTCCGACATCAGTAGGGCTGGGATTGGGGATTGAGATGTGTGGCAGGGGAGAAGGCAGACTAACAGAGCAGAGCCAGCGACAGGCCAGAGCCTCATCCAGACAGGGCAGGACATGGGACACTAAGTCCCAACACTGTTAAATCCCTGAGCGAGTCAAGGCAAGCTATGTTGTGCCTCTAGGCAAATATCCTGCCAAAGGAGCTCTTCCTCCAGCCCTGAGATACTAGTTTTCTCGTCTGTAAATGGGTGCAGTAATCAGCAGGCAGTGGGGATTAGAACACACCACCATATGCCAAGCATCAGCTGTAAGCAAGGTCTCTATTGGGCTTCTGGTGGAAGGATCTTGCCCAGAGAAGAGGGTACCTATGCCTGTGCCCTGGATATGCTCAGGGCCCCCTATGCCTAGGGGATTGGAGGAACTCCTGGGCATAGGAAGGGTGCGTCACCCACAAACCACCTTTGGGAGGTGAGACCCCTGGCAGTAACCTTCACAGCTTTCTCCAGAGCTGGGCCATGTCCTCTGGAGGAACTCTCCCAGCAGAGCTTGCCGGCTCCCTTTTATGGCTGGCCTGGGGCTGTGAGCGGAGAAGGGTACAAGTGCCATAATGAAAGGACAGGCAATTACTTTCCCTTCTAATTACCACTCACAGTAATTAAATAATAATGGCCTTTGTCCCCAGAGAACTAAAAACAGCCTGTGTGCTCACATCTGGCTCCCTTCTACCAGGAATGGAAAGCCCATAGGGACAGGATAGGGAAACCGAGGCAGAGAAAAATAAAGCCAGCCACCCTAAGTTACACACAAATCCCCGAGTTAGAGGAAGTCCTTAAAAAGAGATTCACAGTGGCAGGCAAGTGAGCTCCTGTGTTGGAGGTCCCCTGCGCAAATGCTTGTGGCCTGGGGAGGTCAACTCCTCGCTCTCGGCCTCAGCTCCCCGACCTGCAGAGTGAGCTGAGGCCACCATGGTGGCTTCACGGCCACCTTCCCTAGCTACCGTGGACGGTGCTGGGTTTCATTCTGCCCACACACCATCTTTTTGCATCTTCCATGTTGCAAAAGACAGAAATCTCTTACGGTGGCAAAAAAGCGAAATCCAAAAAGGAGGAGGGGGGTGAACAGCAAAGCCGTGAACAAAGCGAGGGTCTCACTGTGAGGCCTAGTGAGGGGTCTTCTGCAGTTGTGTGCTCTTGAGGGGGATATTGAGACCTTGGTCTCACCATCTCTTTTCGCATCCTGCCCAGTGAGAAGTGCTGTCCAGCCCTGCCATGATGTGGTCCAAAAGCAACGGGTCCATCAGACCATGAACTGAACTCTCCCGGCCCACGATTCAGATAAACTTCTCTCTCTCTCCCTGAAAACTGAAGTTCAGAGCCACACCTAAGGGCATCTGCTGTCGTTGGCCGGCCTCAGTCAGGGACCACCTTTGGACTGGTCACCTGCAGCCAGTCGGGCAGCGTTTGGAGTGCCCTACGGTCCCTTCAGGGCTGTGGGAAGAGAAGAGGCCAGGGCCAAAAGAAGTAGGAGCCCAAAGGTAGGTATCTTCACAGCTGAAATAAATGTTCTGCCTGTGGCCTGCCCATTGGGGAAGGCAGAATGTCATTAAAACCAAAGTGACAACAGAAACTTCCAGGAATGCAGAAATACCAGAGGAAGGGGAGTGGAGGCTTCCAAGGGAGGCCACTCCTCCTAGCTGGGCACCCTCTGTGGAGAGAACCACTTTTCTGGGTTTCTCTGTGGCCCACAGGAATGACTCTCGTGGGCCTAGTGGATCCCGGGACACAGGCCAGCCCGGTAGCCATCGCCATCTTTCCGGCTTTTCCTTTGGAACCGCCCAAAGCCACGGGCCCAGAAGCACCCATCTGAAACAACACATGGAGAGGCAGTCTCTCCCTGCCTGGCCCCAGCTGCCCCAGAGTGCAGCCATGCCACCGGCCTCCTCCCTTGTTTTGGCTACATTCAAATTTCCCTTTGGGTGGCTGGGTTAGCGTCTGAGGGCTGTTACAGTAAGTTACCATAATGGTAGCTGGAAACAATGGGGACTTGTTCTCTCACTTCTGGAGGCCAGGAGTCCAAATGCAGGTGTCTGTAAGCCCGTCTCAAGCCTCTGGCTCTAGAAGAGAGTCCTTTAGCCCTCGCGTGGGCTCAGCTCTGACCTTCGTCTCCTCATGGTCCTACTCCATCTTTTTACTCTTAGGGACTCCAGTCAGTGGGTTAGGATTCAAATGGGAAATTCAGAATGATTTTTTTTGTTTGTTTTTCTTTCTCATGGTACTAGAGGTTGAACCCAGGGCTTTGCATATGCTGGACAAATACTCTGCCACTGAGCTATGTACCAACCCGAATGAGTTCATCTTAAGATTCCCTAAACTCCTGCCACAAAGACAGCCCAGTGGGTAAAAGCATTTACTGGTAGCCTGGTGGCCTGAGTTCAAGCCCCAGGATAGAAGAGGAGAATCAACGCCTGAGAGTTGACCTTTGACCTCATGTGGTCTGTTATGTCCATGCCTGCACTCATATATCGAGTACTCCTATAGACACACGCTAATAATAAATAAAACATGTCCTAAAAGATCACCTTCATTCCATTTGCAAAGATCCTTTTACCAAATAAATTCACTTTTTTTTTTCCAGTTCTGGGAGGCAGGATGTGAACACATATCTTTGGGGAATAACCGCAGAACCCACTGTAGCCAGCCTGTCCCCCCTCCCCTTATAAACCCAAACAAAAGCGGCTCAGTGTCACACACCACCGAGGACAGTCTGTT
This sequence comes from Peromyscus californicus insignis, assembly GCF_007827085.1. Lineage (NCBI taxonomy): Eukaryota > Metazoa > Chordata > Mammalia > Rodentia > Cricetidae > Peromyscus > Peromyscus californicus. The sequence goes on along the minus strand of NW_026294573.1, from coordinate 25,727,391 downwards.
TAGGGTTTGGATTGCTTTGTTTTCTTTCGTTTGTGGAAGAGTTAAACGTTCATGTTAAGGTAATTCCGGTTTTATAGAAAAGTTGCAAGCTAGCATGAGAACCCCCGAGTGTCTTTTATCCGGGTTTGGCCTCATTCACTCCAACTTTCTCTAAACACATATTTTTCACATAAAAATATGCATAGGAAAGCATCGTGCCTACTTTCCACTAACTATTTCAGACTGTGTTCCCTAAGAACAAAGTTCCCAGAAGAAACAAAAGTACAATCACAGAAAATGGGAGTCAGAGCCGGGCTGCAGCGCTGTTGTTTAAACCACAGCCCACACTCCGATGTTGTCAGTCTCCCCAGCAAAGCCCTGGCTAACGATCGGTCTCCTGTTGAGAGTATAATCCGAGACGGTGTGCCCACGTTTACTCCTGAACTCTCTCTGGCCGCCTTTAATCTGAAACAGTTACCGACCTTTTCCATCTTCCTTCAACTTGACATTTTTCTGTCTTTCTCGAACTTGACATTTTGAAGGTTCTCTAGGCCAGTCACTTTATAAATGTCCTTCAGTTTGTTGTCTGGTGTGTCCTTGTGCTCAGAAGCGAAGCAGACTGTACACTTTTCATAGGTATTGAATGAAAGCTGCATCCTTGGTGACTGTTCTAAGGCAGCCAATACCCAGGTCAAAGAATATGTTAGTATATTCTCTCTTCTATATGACACCAATGTTTTCAGAACTAATCATGAAGTTACATGAATGATAAATGGCTACAAAAGAAATGCAGAGATGCCAGTAATAGCAGCAGAAAGTAAAATATTTTTAACACACACAAAATAACAGATTTGTGATTTTTTTTAAACAATTTTATGATGTGTGTGTGCTCACATGTGTATGGTGTGTGTATGTTTGTGTGTGTGAGTGTGGGCACACTTGAGCCACAGCATGGAGCCTCAGTATGGAGGTCAAAAGACAGCCTTAGGTATCTACTGTGTTTCTTGCTATTCGCTCATGTATATGCCAGGAAAACCAGCCCATGAGCTCCTGGGATTTTCCTGTCTCCCCTTCCTGTCTCCCACGGGAGTATGCTGAGTCTATAGACACATGCCACTCCATACAACTTCACCTGGGTTCTGGGGATTCGATCTCAGCTCCTCATACTTGCACGGCAAATGGTTTACCTACCAAGCCATTTCCCCGGCCCAGATTTATGATTCCCAACCTTGTTGCTGTGAATGTGTGTTGCTCTCATTGGTTGAAAATAAAAGCTGATTTGGCCAATAGCCAGGCAGAATGAAGCTGGGCAGGAAAGTCAAACAAAGATACAGAGAGAAGAGGGGAAGAGCCAGGAGAGTCTCGAGCCAGACAGAGAGTTAGTCAGACATACAAAATGGGATAGAGGTAAAGGCAACAAGCCTTGAGACAGTACATGGATTATTAAAAATGGGTTAAATTGTAAGAGCTAGTTAGTAATAAGCCTGAGCCAGCAGCCAAGCATAACTAACATACGTCTCTGTGTAGTAATTTGGGAAGCAACCACCAGGTATAATCAAGTGTACTGGACAGAAAGTTCTGCCTCCATTTATACCTTGTTGGTACAGTTTTTGAAAGAAGCAAGTAACTGTAGACCCACCAGTCTGAGAGACACAGAATAATCCCACACTCTCTGTTTCTGTGCCTTCTCCTCTGAATTTCTCATGCTTTCATCAAAATTGATATTCACACTGAGTAAAAAAGCATGGTCACATTTATGATCTATATTGTTGGTTGATATGTTTTTTATTTGATTTTAATTTTCATGATTCATTTCACATGAACCTAATTGTTTGATGTATAGACAAAAAAGAAAGCTTAAACATTGTGGTGAGTCTCAAAAACCTTCATAAAAATCTCCTTTCAAGAGAGGCATGGTGGCTCATGCCTATAATTCCAATACTTGGAAGGCTGAGGCAGGAGGATTGCAGCTAGTTCAAGGACAACCTAGACATTGTGTGACACTCTGTCTTAAAACAAAAACTCCATTCAAAATATTTATTGTTGTTCTTGTTATTGGTTATGATTGTTTCTGTGATAGGGACCGACCAGGGCTTCTGGCACGCTCTACACTGAGCATTATCTCCAGCCCCTTTCCTATTAAATGGGAAAAAATATGATGCTGCTCATGGCTGTTTCTTTGAAACTGATACTGATTCAAACATCCCCCGCTAAGCAGTTTCCACTAAAAATACATTCACTACCCAGCACTCAGGGGACTGAGGTAGGAGGATCATGTTTTAGAGGACAGCCTGGGCTACATAGTGAAACTTTGTCTCAAAAATAAATAAATAGGGAGCTCAGTGGATAAAGTGCTTGTCACTGCAAGCATGAGAACCAGAGTTCTGATCCTCAGCACCCACATAAAAAGCCAGGTTTTTATGGTGTGGTGGCACACTGCTGGGCCAGTACTCAGGAAGTGGGGGTGGACCTCTGGAGCAAGCTGGCTAGCTAGACTAGTGGGATCAGTTGACACGATAAAAGGGTAGATTATTGAATCTACTTTTAGAAAACAACTACTTGTTTTAAATATTTTACATTGAATTGGATTTTTGTACATTGTATACAAATTTTGTATATTGACACAAATTTGAGATTAATTTTGTTAGAACATACTGTACATATACTTCTAATCTTGTTCAAGGTATTGTACCTATATAGTTCATTTAATAATGAAATGAAAATTGCTAGTCCTTGAAACTTATTATTACCAACTAATTAGGATATAAAGAAATGAAAGTTAGTAGTTAGTTACTACAATCGAACTGTAGTCATATTAGATATGTTTTCAAGGTCAAACAGAAATATTTTTTTGGATAAACAGGTCATCTTCAAACACTTTAGAGATCTACAGAATATGGCATTTAAGATTTTTTTTTTTTTTGGTTTTTTTTCAAGACAGGGTTTCTCTGTGTAGCTTTGCGCCTTTCCTGGATCTCGAGCTGTAGACCAGGCTGGCCTCGAACTCACAGAGATCCGCCTGCCTCTGCCTCCCGAGTGCTGGGACTAAAGGCGTGCGCAGCTGCTGCTGCTGCTGCTGCTGCTGCTGCTGCTGCTGCGGCCGCCGCCACCACCCGCCCGGCTCAGATTTTTTTTTAATGACAATGAGACATCTCTGCTCCTGGCAGCACCAATCTGCTTCAGAGAAGATGGTGGACATCAAAGAAACTCCTTGTGGAGTTTACTTTCTTTGTGGCAAGTTAGCCACTGGGCAAGAAAGTGCCCTCTCCTCTACTGCTGACAGTATGCTGTCCAAATGGACAAGTAGGAGACAAAAGAAAGGACTGATGAACCTTACCAAGACAAGGTAGGACAGCCCTTTAGAAAATCATGCTTCACAGACGAGTCTGTCAGATATGCTAGGCCTGTAGCCCAAAGATGGATGCCCCAACATTGCAGAGAAACCTCTGGTGACTGTCCAGGCAGCTGTCTATTTCTGTCATTTCTCATGGTTTTTTTTGGAAGTTGCTTGTTTGCACTTCCTGCTTACTTAGGTAATATTATTTCCTTCTCGGGTCTCTGAGGGCGTTGAAGATTAGACAGTTATAGTTATAGTTTTCCTTGTTAACAAATTCAGAAAAGAAACTCACTAAAGATGTGTAAAGTGTATAAGTTTGAAAGACATCAAAAGATAGTTTTTGGTTGGTAACACAAGTTAGGATAGAAAGTGAATTAGGAACAACATTTTGGACTCACCAAAATAGGATAGATAATGGAGCATTTTGTCTGAATTTGTCAAATGTTTATGGACTGAACATTGTTAATGTAACTCTTGATTGTATATATTTATTGTACTTATTGTATATAGTTTTCTTATTTAGTTATAACCTTTTATTATTTTAGACAAAAAATAGGAAATGTGGCAATATATTGTGTACACTAATAAAGCTTGCCTGAGGATCAGAGGGCAGAGCCAGCCACTAGATTAGACATACAGGCCCGACAGTGGTGGCACACACCCTTAATCCTATCTCTTGGGAGGTAGAGATCTGTCCGGATCATTATGAGTTCAAGGCCACACTGGAAACAGAGCCAGGCAGTGGTGGCACACACCTTTAATCCCAATACTGGGAAGCACACACACCTTTAATCCCAGGAAGTGACGGCAGGGCAGAGAAAAGTATATAAGATGTGAGGAAACAGGAACTAAAGTAGTTCAGCTGAGACCTTTTTGGGTGAGGACTCAGAGGATTTCAGTTAGAGGATTTGTGGAGTTGGTGAGGTAATAGGTGGTGGCTGTGGCTTGCTCTGTTTCTCTGATCTTTCAGCTTTCGCCCTGTATCTGGCTCTGGGTTTTTTTTTTTATTATTATTAAAAAACTACCTAAGATTCAAACAATCAGTGAGTTCTGGGTTCTGTGGGAGATACTGTCTTGGTAAATAAAACAATACATAAACCTGATGTCAACCTCTAGCTCTATAAACATGCACAAACACATACAAGTGTTTGTGTACCCACACATGTGCAAACCCACACACACAGATGCATACACACACAAATTAATTAATAGCCAGGCAGTGGTGGCACACACCTTTAATCCCAGCAATCAGGAGGCAGAGCTAGGCAGATCTCTGTGAGTTCAAGGCCAGCCTGGTTTACAGAGCGAGATCCAGGAGAGGCACCAAAACTACACAGAGAAACCCTGTGTCCAAAAAAAAAAATTATTATTATTAATAATAATAATAATAATTTAATGTACACCACAAATTCATCAACTATTTCTATTATATGGTTAAAAATGACCAAAAAAAACCCCCAATAACACACACACACACACACACACACACACACACACACACACACACACACCAGTCAGATGGCTCAGTGGGCAAAAGTATCGCCACCAAGCCTGAAAACTTGATTTCAATCCCAAGGATCAACCTGGCTGCAGGAGAGAACCTGCTCCTACAAGTTGTCCTCTTACCTCAAAACTCGCGCACACGTAAATAGATTAAAAAGTCTGTTGTGTTTCTCTTTTGCAAGAACATTAAAAATGGCTGCATACTGGTATTAATTGAGGCCAGCCTGGATTAATTGATCCTCCCTAGTCTCTAAGAGGATCCAGTTCTTGAAGATGCCTGTGCCTATCAGGACTTCCCTCGTATCTCTTCTGACAGCCTAAGACTAGCACTGCTGTTTTTCTGCGACTCCCTCCTTGGCCGGCTGATTGGTCTTACTGTGTAAAGACTCACTTCCTTCACGTTGCCGTCCAGTACATAGCCAGCGGACCGCTGGAACCAACCTCCGAGGAGCGATTTCGTCAAAGCTTGCTGTTTTACTGACACGGCTGATTGCAGTGGATCCCAAATATTTTTGTGTCTGATTGACCTCCCTTGAAACTTCCCACTTGAAAAAAAAAAGGCAGCTCAGTGGGTGGAAAAAGCCATCTGGTTTGGCAGAGCGCAAATCCGCAAACTCGAAGGTCTCTTCCTTCAGACGACCCTGCACTTCAAACGCGGGCTTAACTTTGCACACACCAGAGTTCGCTGCTGCAGGCTCAGTTCCGTGCAGAGACATCATTTTTGTCTGCGGATGGCTTTTCACTCTTCCAACTGTATTCTGCAGCGTTCCCCATCGGTGAAGCAAAACTGAAAAACACGAGTGAGCGTCCCCCAAGTGCCCCACATTGTCACCTGTGGGAGAGAAAAACTCCAGGTCACACAGATGCTAGAATCCTCAGTCTCTTGGTCATCATTCTGCTAGCCTGTTTTCCAGTGTCCTCTTTACACACAGGGATGCATAACCCCACAGGGGCTGGGGACAGTCTGCACCCGAGCTGGCTTGCCCGAAAGAAGACAACTGAGAGGCCGGGCGGTGGTGGCGCACGCCTTTAATCCCAGCACTCGGGAGGCAGAGCCAGGCGGATCTCTGTGAGTTCGAGGCCAGCCTGGGCTACCAAGTGAGTCCCAGGAAAGGCGCAAAGCTACACAGAGAAACTCTGTCTCGAAAAACCAAAAAAAAAAAGAAGACAACTGAGCCATGTCACAAAGCAGATGAAAAGCACACAGGCCTTTTTGTAGAATCCGCATATGCCACCACAGTTGACTATGAATCTGGGCTTATCATAGCCTCATGATTTTGGGGGGCGGAGGTTGGTTTTTCCGTGTAGCCCTGGCTGTCCTGGAACTCACTCTGTAGACCAGGCTGGCCTCGAACTCAGAGCTCCACCTGCCTCTGCCTCCCGAGTGCTGGGATTAAAGGCGTGCGCCACTGCCTGGCTTTTTTTCTTTGTTTGTTGTTTTTGTTTTTAATGTTAGAGTCTCACTATGAAAAGAAACATACAGTGCCTCAACTTTGTATGACTCTTGCATGAGCCTCGGCTGCTGGGACTTACGGGATGCACAAAGATACGAAGCTAAACTCACATCTGCACTTTGAGTACAGCATTTACTAAATAAGTAATTAAAATTTAGGCAGGCGGCGGTGGTGCACGCCTTTAATCCCAGCACTCGGGAAGCAGAGCCAGGCGGATCTCTGTGAGTTCGAGGCCAGCTTGGTCTACAGAGCGAGATCCAGGACAGGCACCAAAACCACACAGAGAAACCCTGTTTCGAGAAACAAAACAAAACAAAACGAAAACAAAAAACAAAAAACAAAAAAAAATTTACCAGTGGTGATTGGGGGATAGCTCAGTAGGGTAGCATTGCCTAGCACGTACTGGGCGTTGGGCTCCATCCCTACGACCTACACTGCAGAAGGAAAACAAGAACCAAAACCCTTGCTAAATTGTGTGAGCTGTGAGCGTCCCACGCGTTTGTAGCAATTGCTTCGTGTTTTCAAGGATAGCTGTTCGATCACCAAATTCTCAGCACATGCCGGTCATCAAAAGCAAGTGAAGTTCAGTCCATTTTGTTAGATTTTTAAGTCTGAGACCGGAAGAGATGGCTCGATGTGTAAAGCTCCTGCTGCAGAAGCAGGAGGACCTAAGTTTGAATCCTCAGCACCCACAGAAAAAGCTGAGCCTGGCAACCCATGGTTTTAACCCCAGGGCTGTGGAGGATGGAGACAGTGGGATTGCCAAAAACCTAAGAAGTTCAGTGTGAGTCCCTGTCCCAAGGGAATATGGTGGAGAGTTAGAGCAGGAAATCTGGCTTCTTCTGGCAACTCGTGCAAGCACTCACAGACAAACACCACACACACACACACACACACACACACACACACACACACACACACACACAATAAGACCATTTTCTAAACTCTTAGAAAGCACCGTGGATCCAGTATGGCTGTGTAGACACGAGAGGACTCCCAAGCGCAGCCTCCCCTTCGGCACAGCCGTGATGCTGTGCACCTATCTGGAAGCACTGATGAGAGTTTGACCCGACAGGTCATATTGACTTTGGCCCCTTGATGAGGGCGGAGTCCTCCCTAAAGCCACAATGTTCTCCTCTGTAGCTAGTAACACGGAGTGACCCTCTGAGGCCACTCTGATATCTTGTCCCACGCTAGACTGTCACCTATGAGTTCTCCCGTCCACTGGAGACGTTCTGACTCAGTCTTTCTGTAGTTAGTAGTTGGAATTTCATTGCAAGGGAAAAACATTTCCTGCTCCTTGATTGACTAGTTAGTTTGTTTTGACACCGGGTCTTGCTGCGGAGTCCAGGCTGATCTCACACTTGTCATCCTGTCCCTCAGTCTTGTGAGTGCTGTGTGCCACTACACAGAGGACTCTTCCCCTCCTTTTATTTACTTTTTTTCTACCAGTGTGGGCCTATAGATCCTTATTTATTTTTTACAGTAGCTTCTAATTCATTGCTTTCACTGTGTATTTGTTTCTGTGTGTGTGTGTGTGTGTGTGTGTGTGTGTGTGTGTGTGTGTGTGCGTGAATGTGTATGTTCAGGTACGTGTGTCCATGTCAGTGTGTGGCAGGCAGTCCGAGGACAACTGCAGTGTCCTTCCTCAGATGCTGTCCACCTTTAAAATTAAATTTACTTGTTTCTGTTGGGAGGTTATGCATGCCGCAGTACACATGTGGAGGTTAGAGGACTGTGTGCCGAGACTGGTCTCTCTTTCTACCGTGTGGGTTCTGGAGATGGGGCGCAGGAGGTCAGGCACGGCCTCAGGTACCTTAACCTGACGAGCCGTCTCTCAGGTCCTGTTTTTTCCTTTTTCTTTCTCCTTCTCCTCCTTCTCTTCTCTTCTTTCCTTTTCTTTCTTTCTCTTCTTTTTTTTTTCTGAGAAGGGTCTCTCACTAGGGTGATTGACCATCAAGCCTCAGGGGTCTGCCAGTCTCTGCCTCCCGGTGCTAGGATTACAGGTGTGTGCCACCATCTCCAGTTTTTTCTGTGTGTCAGGTTTATGGGGAATTCTGAGTGTCAAACTTCGTGTCACGCTTGTGAGGTAAGCACTTTACTCCCTGAGCCATCTCCCTGGCCCTATCATTATTAATTTTGATTTCAAGCTGTCCTTGATTTGACCAGTGGAAGCCCCTTCGAGTCAGCACCTCTGCCCTTTGACACGTTCCCAACAGTCTTTTGAGCACTCTCCTGATTTTCCAGTGTGAACCAGTGTGTGTCTGAGAACACCATGTGTATATGCACCGACACCGTGGGTAAATGACCTAAAGGACCCCAGAAGTGTGTGGAGTCACTGTGGGAGCCCATGTGCAGGAGCACTGGGGGAGGGGAAAGCAAGTGAGAGCCACCTCCTCTACAGACCCCTATTGGAGTGTGGTACTGCCTCACCTTACCCATATTCCCGTGTGTACTCCCCCACTGGCAGCATTTGGTGATAGTGTTGCAGCCACAAATTTGGAGTAGAGAGTGTCACCTGGCTCCCAGCGTTTCTCCCAGCCCTAAGCCAGCACATCTGTGCTCCCCCACCCTACCCCTGCCCCCCCACCCCTACCACCCCCACCCCACTCCTGCCCATGCACTTTGGGAAACCACGTCTATATCCATCTGTTTGGGCTGTCGTAACAAAAACCTATAGACCAAGTAGATTAGACAGGAAGTGTTCCAGTCCACAGGTCTGGAGGATGGAAACTCAATATCAAGGTGCCACAGGGTTGGATTCTGAGGCAGCGTCTCTGCAGCCTATGAGGAAAGTTGTCCCATTATTTCTTCATTTCCCCCTTCTCTTTGTGCACAGAGGCGGGTGAGGGGTAGGTAACACACACTCTCTTCTTTTCCCCCCTTTTCCTTTCTATTTAGTCATCTCCATACAGTACATTCCGACTGCAGTCTCCCCCCCACTCCTCCCATCTCCCCCCACTCCTCCCATCTCCCCCCCACTCCTCCCATCTCCCCCCCACTCCTCCCATCTCCCCCCCACTCCTCCCATCTCCCCTCCACTCCTCCCATCTCCCCCCCCCCACTCCTCCCATCTCCCCTCCACTCCTCCCATCTCCCCCCCACTCCCATCTCCCCCCCACTCCCCCCACTCCCCCCACTCCCCCATCTCCCCCCACTCCCCCATCTCTCCCCCCACTTCCTCCCACTCCCCCCACTCCCACCCCACTCCCCCCACTCCTCCCATCTCCCCCCACTCCTCCCACTCCCCTCCACTCCTCCCATCTCCCCCCCACTCCTCCCATCTCCCCCCACTCCTCCCATCTCCCCCCCACTCCTCCCATCTCCCCCCCACTCCTCCCATCTCCCCCCACTCCTCCCCTCCCATCTCCCCCCCACTCCTCCCATCTCCCCCCACTCCTCCCATCTCCCCCCACCTCCCATCTCCCTCCACTCCTCCCATCTCCCCTCCACTCCTCCCATCTCCCCCCACTCCTCCCATCTCCCCCCACTCCTCCCATCTCCCCCCTCCCATCTCCCCTCCACTCCTCCCACTCCCCCCCCACTCCCTCCCATCTCCCTCCCCACTCCTCCCATCTCCCCTCCACTCCTCCCATCTCCCCTCCACTCCTCCCATCTCCCCTCCACTCCTCCCATCTCCCCTCCACTCCTCCCATCTCCCCTCCACTCCTCCCATCTCCCCCCCACTCCTCCCATCTCCCCCCACTCCTCCCATCTCCCCCTCCACTCCCCCATCTCCCCCCACTCCTCCCATCCCCCCCACTCCTCCCATCTCCCCCCACTCCTCCCCATCTCCCCCCACTCCTCCCATCTCCCCTCCACTCCTCCCATCTCCCCCCACTCCTCCCATCTCCCCCCACTCCTCCCATCTCCCCCCACTCCTCCCATCTCCCCTCCACTCCTCCCATCTCCCCCCACTCCTCCCATCTCCCCTCCACTCCTCCCATCTCCCCTCCACTCCTCCCATCTCCCCCCACTCCTCCCATCTCCCCTCCACTCCTCCCATCTCCCCCCACTCCTCCCATCTCCCCTCCACTCCTCCCATCTCCCCTCCACTCCTCCCGTCTCCCCTCCACTCCTCCCATCTCCCCCCACTCCTCCCATCTCCCCCCACTCCTCCCATCTCCCCCCACTCCTCCCATCTCCCCTCCACTCCTCTCATCTCCCCTCCACTCCTCCCATCTCCCCCCACTCCTCCCATCTCCCCTCCACTCCTCCCATCTCCCCCCCCACTCCTCCCATCTCCCCCCACTCCTCTCATCTCCCCCCACTCCTCCCATCTCCCCCCACTCCTCCCATCTCCCCTCCACTCCTCCCATCTCCCCCCACTCCTCCCATCTCCCCTCCACTCCTCCCATCTCCCCTCCACTCCTCCCATCTCCCCTCCACTCCTCCCATCTCCCCCCACTCCTCCCATCTCCCCTCCACTCCTCCCATCTCCCCTCCACTCCTCCCATCTCCCCTCCACTCCTCCCATCTCCCTCTCCACTCCTCCTGTCTCCCCTCCACTCCTCCCATCTCCCCCCACTCCTCCCATCTCCTCTCCACTCCTCCCATCTCCCCTCCACTCCTCCCATCTCCCCCCACTCCTCCCATCTCCCCTCCACTCCTCCCATCTCCCCTCCACTCCTCTCATCTCCCCTCCACTCCTCCCATCTCCCCTCCACTCCTCTCATCTCCCCTCCACTCCTCTCATCTCCTCTCCATTCCTCCTGTCTCCCCTCCACTCCTCCCATCTCCCCCCACTCCTCCCATCTCCTCTCCACTCCTCCCATCTCCCCCCACTCCTCCCATCTCCCCTCCACTCCTCCCATCTCCCCTCCACTCCTCTCATCTCCTCTCCACTCCTCCCGTCTCCTCTCCACTCCTCCCATCTCCCCTCCACTCTTCCCATCTCCCCTCCACTCCTCCCATCTCCCCTCCAGTCCTCCCGTCTCCCCTCCACTCCTCCCATCTCCCCCCACTCCTCCCATCTCCCCTCCACTCCTCCCATCTCCCCCCACTCCTCCCATCTCCCCTCCACTCCTCCCATCTCCCCTCCACTCCTCCCATCTCCCCTCCACTCCTCTCATCTCCTCTCCATTCCTCCTGTCTCCCCTCCACTCCTCCCATCTCCCCCCACTCCTCCCATCTCCTCTCCACTCCTCCCATCTCCCCCCACTCCTCCCATCTCCCCTCCACTCCTCCCATCTCCCCCTCCACTCCTCTCATCTCCTCTCCACTCCTCCCGTCTCCTCTCCACTCCTCCCATCTCCCCTCCACTCCTCCCATCTCCCCTCCACTCCTCCCATCTCCCCTCCACTCCTCTCATCTCCTCTCCACTCCTCCCGTCTCCTCTCCACTCCTCCCATCTCCCCTCCACTCCTCCCATCTCCCCTCCACTCCTCCCATCTCCCCTCCAGTCCTCCCGTCTCCCCTCCACTCCTCCCATCTCCTCTCCACTCCTCCCATCTCCCCTCCACTCCTCCCGTCCTCCTATCCCCCCTCCAGTCCTCCCATCCCCCCTCTACTCCTCCCATCCCCCCTCCACTCCTCCCATTCCCCCCTACCTCCCCTCCCCCAGATCCACTGCTCCTCCTTTTCCTTTGAGAAAAGAGCAGACATCCCAGGGATATCAACCAAACATGGCATAACAAGAGGCAATAAGACTAGGCACAACCCCTCATATCAGGCTGGATGAGGGAACCCAGTAGGAGGATGTGGTGGTTTGAAAAAAATGGCCCCCGAATGGAATGGCACTATTAGGAGGTGTGGCCTTGTTGAAGTAGATGTGGTCTGGTTGATGGAAGTGTGTCGGTGTGGAGACAGGCTTTGAGGTCTCATATATGCTCAAACCATGCCCAGTGTCTCAGACCACTTCCTGTCGCCTGCAAGTAAAAATGTAGGACACTTGGGTATTTCTCTAGCACCAGGCCTGCCTGCATGCCACCATGTTGCACTATGAAGATAATGGATTAAACCTCTGAGAGGTAAGCCACACCCCGACTAAATATTTTTCCTTTATAAGAGTGGCCATGGTCATGGTGCCTCTTCACAGCAATAGAAACCTTGAAACAGAAGTAAAGGGTCCCAAGAGCAGGTGAAAGAGTCAGAGACAGCCCCACTCACCTCAGTCCTGTGGGATTCCGACCCCATCCTTCTGACCTCATTTAGCCATAATTACCTGGGTCTAGGGCTTCAATATGGGATTAAGTATCTCTCGCCCTTTGCTCTAGCTGTGGGATCCAGTTTTCCCAAGCCAAGGGTAGCCAATCGCTGCACTTCTCTTCAGCTAACGTGATTGGTCTAGCTAAGGGAACACGACTCAAGCCGACTTTCCACAGATCCAGAGACTGCAAGTCCAGTTTCAAGGGGAATTCTGTTTTGTTTTATATTTTTAGTTAAAGGACTTTATTTATTCAAAAACAGGAATCATACTTTTAAAAATGTAGATAATAAATGATCCTGGCATGGGTTGGGGTCTATGATTCAAATGTCCCCTCTAAAATTCAAGTTGGACTTCGATTGCCATTGTAACCAGTATGAAGAGGTGAGACTTTTGAGATGTGATGAGGTCACAGGGGCTTCCAGGGTCGTGGGGTCACTGTTATAAAAGAGGCAGTTCAGTCTCCCTGCACTCCCCTTCCGCCATATCATCACGCTTCAAGACTGCTCTCATGGATGCCAAAAAAAACTCACATAAGAGATGTAACGTTTATAAAGGTTGAGAGACATAAAAGCTGAAGTTGTTTATCTAAGAAGATGGTTTAAGGTCTAAAAGGATATTTTTAGGATGGTAATACAAGTTATGATAAAAATGGTTTAGGTATGAAACATTGGAGTCATCAAGGTAAAACAGATAATAATTTCTCCAAATTTGCCAAAATACAAATGGACTGGACATTGTGAATGTAATCCTTACCTGATAATTGTTCTTATTGTGAATAGTTTTACTATGTTAGAGTTAAACCCTTTCCTTTTTATTTAGACAAAAAGGGGGAAAAGTTGTGGAATATTTGTACACTGTGTGAAGATATGGCTGTGTAGTTAAAAGCTGAACAGTCAGTAGCTAGGTGGGAGAGATAGGTGGGACTTCCAGTAAGAGAGAGGAAGATGAGATAATTGAGGCACACAGGAGATGCCATGGAGATGTGGGATGAGTCAGACACACAGAATGGAAGAGAAGTAAAAGCCATGAGGTAGAATATAGATTAATAAAAATATGGGCTAATTTAAGTTTTAAGAGGTAATGGGAAAAGCCAAAGCTAATGGCTAAGCTTTCATAATTAATAATAAGTCTCTGTGTCATTATTTGTGAGCTGATGGCCCAAAGAAGAATCTGACTACAAATATCAGACTTCCCATGCATTAGAGCTGTGAGCCAATAACTTCATGCCCATTATAGATTACCCATCCAGTATGGGAATTGATAAAGCTAGGGAAGCAGGTAGGCTATTTTCAGACCTTTACTCTCCCTCCTCTCCTCCACATCCAGTCTCCTGGTCTCATCCTCAGCTCTGTAGTAGACCACCTGCAGCGACCTTCTCTTCTTCTCTCTTCCCATCTCCAGTAGACCATGCAGCTCTTCCCCTGCAGCCTTCCTCACCACCCCATCCCATTGTCTCAGCTGCCAACTTCTGCAGCCATTCTCTGGGAACACACTGGGCAGGGAAGCAGATAAGCCAGGGAAACCGGTCCTGGTGGCACACCCTGCCTTCATCCTTCCATGGATCCCCTCAGCATATCCCTCCATTTTACTTCTACCCCATCTCCCTCCCCAAGTGTCATCTCTCAATACCAAGAAACACATTCTAACTGGAACCCCCAGTGACCAAACCTGGCAGGATCTCAGAGGCATTCCCTACTGTGGTGGTTTGAAAGAAAATGCTCCTGATAAACTCACCCGGAGTGGCACTATTGGGAGGTGTGACCTTGTTGAAGTAGGTATGGCTTTGTTGGAGGAAGCGTGTCACTGGGGATATGCTTTGGAGTTTCAGAAGTCCAAGCCAGCCCCCCCCCCCCCAGTGTCTCTTTCTCTTCCTGCTGCCCGCCCATCTGGATGCAGAACTCTCAGCTACCTCTTCAGCACCATGTCTACCTGCATGCTGCCATGCTTCCTGCCATGATAATGGACTAAACCTCTGAACTGTAAGCCACCCGATTAAATGTTTTCCTTTATAAGAGTTGCCATGGCATCTCTTCACAGCAATAAAACCCTAACAAAGACACCTACCGGTAACCTCTAGCCACCACACTCTCCTGAAGATTCAGAGAGTGCAACAGAAACAAAGGAATGGAACACACACCCAACAAAGACAAGACAAGACAGCAGCACCTAAAACGACAATCATCCCAAACCCAGTTGCCTGAACACCAGTGTAAAAACACAACTAAGAACACCCAGGACATTATGTCTCCACTAGAGCCCAGAAAGCCCGCCACAGCAGGTCCTAAGACATGCAGCATAGCTGAAGCATAAAATAAAGACCTCAAAAGAGCCTGGATGAGTATGTTAAAGGTCCTGAAAGAGGAAATGACTAAATCTATTAAAGAAATACATGAAAACACAAGTGAACAGTGGAATGAAATGAAGAAAATAGCTCAAGACGTGCAAATGGAAATAGAATCAATAAAGAAAATCTGAACTAAGGGAAAACTAAAAAGGAAACGCAAACAGGAACTGCAGAGGCAAACCTTACCAACAGAATATAAGAGCTGGAAGAGAATCTCAGTAACCGAAGACAAAAGAAATAGATACCTTAGTCAAAGAAAATGTTAAGTCTAAAAAACCCAGGCACAAAACATCCAGGAAATCTGGGATTCTATAAAAAGAGCAAACCTACAAGTAACAGGAATAGAGGAAGGAGAAGAAACCTAGGTCAGACTCACAGAAAATATTTTATGTTGAAATGACAGAAAAAAAATTCCCCAACCTAAAGAAGGAGATGCCTATCACGGTACAAGAAACATACAGAACACCAAGTAGACTGGACCAGAAAAGAAATTCCCCATGTCACATAATAGCCAAAACACTAAATGTACAGAATAATGAAAGATATTAAGAGCTGCAAGAGAAAAAAGACCAAGTAACAAGTATAGGAAGACCTACTAGAATTACACCTGACCTCTCAATGGATACTTTAAAGCCAGAAGGACCTGGACAAATGTTCCACAAACCCTACGAGGCCACAGATGCCAGCCCAGACTACCCAACCACAATATAAGGAAAAAGAAATACATAACAAAACCAAATTTGAGCAATAACTTTCAACAAATCCAGCACTACAGAAGGTGTTAGAAGGAAAACTTCAACCTAACAAGGCTAACCACACTCACGAAAGACAAGGGATAAACAATATCAGACCAGCAAATTGAAAGAATTGAGGGGGGGCCACACCACCTAGACAAAAATAACAAAAATCAATAAACATTGCTCACTGATAACATAAATCCCCCAATAAAAAGACACAGAATAAGAGACTGGTTTAAAAAAACAAGATCCATCCTTCTGCTGCATCCAAGAAACACACCTTAACATCAAAGAGAGATATCACCTCAGGGTAAAAGGATATAAAAATATATTCTAAGCAAACGGACCTAAAAAGGAAGATAGTGTAGCCATTTTAATATCTGATAAAATAGGCTTCAAACCAAAACGAATCAGAAGAGATGGGGAAGGATACTACAATGGAAAAATCCACCAAATTTGGATATTGCAATTTTTTTTTTTTTTTTTTTTTTTTTTTGGTTTTTCGAGACAGGGTTTCTCTGTGTAGCTTTGCGCCTTTCCTGGAACTCACTTTGGAGACCAGGCTGGCCTCGAACTCACAGAGATCCGCCTGGCTCTGCCTCCCGAGTGCTGGGATTAAAGGCGTGCGCCACCACCGCCCGGCGGATATTGCAATTTTTAACACCTATGCACCAAACACAAAGTCACTCAAGTTCATAAAAGAAACACCACTACAACTCAAGTCCCATATCAACCCGCACACAAGGAGGTTAACATCCCACCTGAAAGATCCAAGAGATAACACCAGGAGTCTTGATTCCTGGATTCAAGACAGCAGCAGCTGGTGACACCTGTGGGGTCACAGGACCACTCAGAGGAGCCTGAGAGACCCAAGGAGGCTTCCAGGGGATATGTGGTTGGGGAGGCTGAGCCTGCAGAGCATGCAGTATCTCCAAAATGTAGACGGAGTTCCTCGTTGGGACCTCTATCAGCTCTGCTCTGCCAGCCACTTCCCAAATAACCACTCAAAGACTTATTCTTAATTATAAATGCTCAGCTGATAGCTCAGGCTTATCACTAACTAGCTCTTACAACTTAAATTAACCCATTTATATTCATCTACATTCTGCCATGTGGCGTCTCCTCTCTTTTATCTCTCACCTCCTGTTTCCTCTCTGTGTCTGGCTGGCAACTCTTCTCTCTCTGCCCTTCTTCCCAGTGTCCTTAGTCTGGTTCTCCTGTCCAGCTATTGGCCAGTCAGCTTCTTTATTAAACCAATCACAGCAACAGATAT
This sequence comes from Peromyscus californicus insignis, assembly GCF_007827085.1. Lineage (NCBI taxonomy): Eukaryota > Metazoa > Chordata > Mammalia > Rodentia > Cricetidae > Peromyscus > Peromyscus californicus. Next base: position 25,710,616 of record NW_026294573.1, on the reverse strand, counting down.
TCACACAATGTAAAGGAATATTCCACACCAGAACAACCAAAAAGAGGCAAATCTCCGTGGTTAAGAGCACTGGCTGCTCATCCAGAAATCCTGAGTTCAATTCCCAGCAACCACATGGTGGCTCACAGCCATCTGTAATGAGATCTGGTGCCCTCTTCTGGCATGCAGACAGAGCGCGCACATGCACACACACACACACACACACACACACACACACACACACACACACAGCTGGAGTGGCACATGTGCTGGAGAGAAGTGGGACTGGAGATTCCACGGGGGCAGCAGGTATGGGAGCGCAGCCATGTTGGACAAAGGAGCATGTCCAGTAGGGCTGGTCCTCTGCCATTCTGGAGACTGCTGCTGCTGCTGCTGGCACTGCTCGCCCTGCTGAGGGGAGGAGAGCATGAAGCGGCGGGGCTGCCCACGGGCTGCACACATGATGGTCATGCCAGGGGTACCGGCAGGGCAGCCCGTGCTAAGAGTAGGGTAGTGTGCAGTAGCCTGATGCTCCTGCAGGAACTGTCCCCGAACATGCTGCCCAGTCCCATGATCACCCTGGCTCTGAGCAACAAGATATCTGAGATGAAGAACAGTTCATTTTCTGGATTATGCCTCCTCAAAAGACCTCCACGGTCTGTGCTGCAGCCTGAAGCCAGGTTGGTGTCCGTGATCTGTGCTGCCGCTGGGGTCCACGTTGATGTCTGTGGTCAGTGCTTCCGAAGGAAACGGTGTGGAAGTCCATGATCCATGCTTTGGCCTACTGTTACGGACCAGGAAGCTTCTTTTGCTGTGATATCAATGACTGCAGACTCATAACTGAGAATGAGAGACATTGAAGGCTCCTGTGACGATATCCCTGCCCCTACCCCCGGCCCAAAACAACAACAACAAACAAACAAAACAATCCAGACAAGAAGTGATTAAAGAGAGTCCTTAAAAATTGTGATAAAGATGCTGAAGGGCCGCTCTTCACAGTTGATGGCTTCTGGCGACCGTCGGGGTGGGCAAAGGGCTCAGTTTTCTTTAAGGGGCTGGCACTGGGAGTTTGAGCATGCTCCAGTGAGTATAGGGGCAACACAAATTGGACCTGGTGTATGTTTTTCTTTTCTTTTCTTTTTGCGGGGTGGGGTGGGGGGAGGTCACAGGGATGGGAGGGTGGACCTGGGAGAAATGTGAAGCAAGTATGATCAGGGTGCATCGTATAAAATGCTTATAAAAATATTATGTTGTATGGGGGCATGGAGAAGCCAGTGAAATTCCAGAGATTACAGGTAAATGTAAAAGGAAAATGATGCTTTCTCTTAAAAAAAAAATAAAGGAAGGAAGAAAGAAAGAAAGAAAGAAAGAAAGGGAGGGAGGAAGGGCACCATAAGTCAAGAAATAACCAAACTCAGGGATGAAATCAATAAAATAGAAACAAACAAACAAGCAAAAAAATGCGAAGAATCAATAAAACAATGAATTGATTCTTTGAGAAAAATCAGTAAGATTGGCAAGCCCTCAGCCAATTTTAACTAAAAGGCAGAGAGAAGATCCAAATTAACAAATCAGAAACCAAAAGGGGGAATAGCCACAGATACCAAGGAAATCCAGAGAAGAGGGACATAATTAATTAATTGATTTGAGACAGGGTTTCTCTGTGTAGCTTTGGAGCTTTTCCTGGAAATTGCTGTGTAGACCAGGCTGGCCTTGAACTCACAGATATCAACCTGCCTCTGCCTCCTGAGTGCTGGGATTAAAGGCGTGCGCCACCACCGCGCAGCAAGGACATACTTTAAAACTGCTCTGCCAGAGGTCCTGAGTTCAATTCCCAGCACCCACATGGTGGCTCACAGCCATCTATAATGAGATCTGGTGCCCTCTTCTGGCATGCAGGCAGACATGCAGGCAGAACACTGTATATAATAAATAAATAAATAAATCTTTAAAAAAAAACTTTTGACAAAAATCTAACACCCCTTCATAATAAAAGTCCTAGAGAGATTAGAGATACACAGGGCATACCTCAACATAATAAAGGCAATTACAGAAAGCCCATACCCAACATCAACTTAAATGAAGAAAACTCGAAACAATTCCACTCAAATCAGGAATAAGACAAGTTGGTGCACTCTCTCCATTCCTATCCAATACAGTACTTGAAGTCTTAGCTAGAGCAATAAGACAACTGAGGAGATCAAGGGGGTACAAGCAAGAAGGGGAGAAGGCAAATTATCCTTATTTGCAGATGATGCAACAGTATACATAAGCGACCCCCAAAATTCCATTAGGAAACTCCTGTAGCTAATAAACACCTTCAGCAAAGTAACAGGGTACAAAATTAACACTCAGAAATCAGCAGCCTTCCTGTACACACACGACAAATGGACTGAGAAAGAAATAAGGGAAACAATATCTTCCACAATAGCCTCAAATAATATAAAATATCTCGGGGTAACTCTAACCAAGCAAGTGAAACGCTTGTATTAAAAAATAATAATAATAACCTGAAGACACTGAAGAAAGAAATTGAAGAAGATATCAGAAAATCAAAAGATCTCCCATACTCACAGATCAGTAGAATTAATATAGTAAAAATGACTGTTGTACTGAAGGCAAGCTATAGATCCAAAGCAATCCCCATTAAAGTTCCCACACAATTATTCACAGAACACAAAAACCCAAGGATAGTTAAAACATTCTTGAATGATAAAAGAGCTGCTGGAGGTATCACCAACCCCAATCTCAAATTGTACCACAGAGCTATAGTAGTAAACATCACGGTATTGCCACAAAAACAGAAACACTGATCAATGGAATAGAATTGAAGACCCAGAAATAAGTCCACACACCTATGGACACCTGACGCTTTTTTATAAAGAAGCCAAAAACACACACACTGGAAAAAAGACACCACCCTCAACAGGTGGTGCTGGTCAAATCGCTGCATGTAGAAGAATGCAAACAGATCCATACTTACTACCCTGCATAAAACTCAACACCTAATGGATCAAAAACCTCAATATAAGGCCAAATATACTGAATCTGATAAAAGAGAAAGAAGGGAATAGTCTTGAAATCACTGGCACAGGAAAAAACTTTCTGAACTGAACACCATTAGCACAGGCACTAAAGAACAAGAAATAATAAATGAGGCCTCGTGAAAGTGAAAATCTTCTGTAGGACAAAGAACACCATCATTAGGACAAAGAGGCAGCCTACAGAATGGAAAATGACTTTTTACCAACTACACCAATAGAAGGCTAATATCCAAAATACATATTTAAATAAACTGGGTATTGAGAAAACAAATAACTCAATTTTAAAATGGGGTACATCTCTAAGCAGAAAGTTCTCAAAAGAGAAAACTCAAATGTCTGAGAAACACTTAAAGAAATGTTCAACTTACTTAGTCATTAGGAAAATGAAAATCAAAACTACTTTGAGATTCCATCTTACACCAATCAGAATGGCCAAGATTCCGACAAAACAAAACAAACAAACAACAACAAAACCAAATGAGAGATCATGCCGGTGAGGATGTGAAGTAAGGGGAACACTCATCTATTGTTGGTGGGAATGCAAGCTTGTACAGTCACTATGGAAACCAGTGTGGGGGTTCATCAGAAAGATGGAAGCCCATCTACCTCAAGATCCAGCTATACGGCTCTTGGGAATATACCAAAAGGACACTTCATCCTAATACAAAAGGACCTGCTCAGCCATGTGTATCACTGCTCTATTCATAATAGCTTGGAATTGGAAACAACCTAGATGTCTGCCAGTGGATGAATGGATTAAAAAAATGGAACATTATTGAACCATAAAAAATGAAATAATGAAATACACAGGTAAATGAAAAGAACTAGAAAAAAAATCATCCTGAATAAGGTAACTCAGACCCAGAAAGACAAATATGGAATATATTCACTTATATGTGGATGTTAGCTGTTAAGTCATTGATAAGCAAGCTACAATCCATATAACCACAGAGTTTAGGTAGAGAGTAAGGGGCTAGAGTGGAGGGATAGACCTCTCTAGGAAGAGAAGATAGAATAAGCAGTTATGGGTAGATGGGGGGTGCTAGAATGGGGGGACCAAACAGGGATGGGGAGGCAAGAAATACTGATGGCAAGAATACAGGGAGTGACAGCTAACACCGAGGGCTATTTGAGGAGTCATGGAAACCTGATACAGTAGAAGCTTCCTAAAATACACCTATATGAAGGGAATCTAAACGAAACCACCAAATAACAATCATCAAATAAGACAGAGCCCCAACTGTACAAATGAAGCTTCCTGTACTGGGACTAGGTTGCATCTAATCCAGTTTTTTTGGCCAAATGGGTTCCATGGAATCCCCCAAACAACCCAGGCTATTGTCAAGGCTGTTGGTGGCTCTCCACAGCCAGACAATACACAGAGACTGAGAGACCTTCGGACATTCGGTCCTAAAAGGGGTGTCTCCATCAAATCCCTCCCCTCAGGGCCCAGGGAACCCAGGAGAAGAGAATGTGGGATGAGTGGAAGAGCCAGAGGGGACGGAGAACACTAATTACTGTGGGATTAAGGCCTTCTAGAAACACCAGGGTTGGAACACACATGAACTCACAGAGACAGCATGCCCAGGGCCTGCCCAGGTCTGAAAGGGGAAGTGGACCTGAAAGAAGAAGCCGACACATGGCCCCATCCCTAACCCAGAAGCTATGTCCAAATGAAAGCCACCTGCAAATGAAAAACTAATTTTCTCAAAGGGAGTCTCACTGGGGAAACAAGCCATACACCCAGCAGTAGATGGGCCAACACAAAACGAACTCGATGGCATCTCTGGAGGTTCTTTGTCTCATCATGTTGTCAGGGTACCTTTTCTACCTTACAGGTCCTTTGTGTATGTACCGTGTCTCCTGGTTTGGGGGTTTGGTAGGATTTCCATGTGTGTGAACATGCGTGTCTCTGTGTCTACATGTGTTCCTTGTGCTTTTTCTTTGTCTCTTTTACTTGTTTGGCTGTTTTGTCATATTCCAATTTGCTTGTTTTCATTTTATGTTATTTTACCATTGTTCTTTAGATGCCTATTTGTAGTCTAAGGAGAGAAAGAAAGGATATGAATCTGGATGGAAAGGGAGATGGGGAGGAATTGGGAGGAAGAGGAGGAGGGAGAAACCATAATCAGACCATAATGTATGGAAAAAATCTATTTGGATGAAAGAAAAAAACAGAAAAAAATAATAAATTATCCAGTCGCGGGTATTCTGTTGCAGCAGAGTGAAAATGACTGAGATTCTGGAAAGGGGTACATATACTGTACCATGAACTTAGTTTTGTGTTAAACTCTGTTCTTGCAAGAAAGAATATTCACCTTATTCCCTGGAGACGGGATCTCTTGTTGATCTAGAAGCTTGCCGTTTTACCCGGAATGTCTCTCTAGATCTGCCTTTTCCATGGGTTGCAGGCATGCACAACCATGCCCCACTTTTTTCTTAAAGATTTATTTATATTCTGTGTATGAGTGTTTGCCAGCACGTGTGTAAGGGCACCACATGGGTACAGTGCCTGCAGATGCCAGGAGAGGGCACTAGATGCCCTGGGATGGGAGTTACAGATGGGTGCTGGGAACCTCGGTCCTCTGCAAGAGTGGCAAGTGTTCTTAACCACTGAGCCCCCATGCCCGACATTTTATGTGTGTGCTAGGATTTGACTGTGTTTACAAAGAAAACACTCTATTTACTATATTTGTGTGTGTGTGTGTGTGTGTGTGTGCGCGCACGTGCATGTGTGCATGCGTGCACTTGTGAGTGTGCCTTGTGTGTGCACACAGAGAACAGAGGAGGGATTTAGATGTCCCCTCTCACTCTCTGCCTTATTCTCTTGAGTCAGGGTCTCTCCCTAGGACTTTTTTTTTTTTTTTTTTTTTTTTTTTTTTGCTAGGCTGGGAAATTGATAAGCCCCAACAACCCTCCTGTTCTCAGCCCCAGGTCCCTGGAGTTCCATGCACATGTGGGCTTGGAACATGAGTGTGGGATCCAAACGCAGGTCCTTGGGCTCGTCCACCAAGCACTGCCCCTGCCGAGCTGCTTCTCCAGGCCAACCTTACTAAGTTTTAAACTCAAACCCAACTTATAGCAAGGAGAGGAGTCACCAAATGATTGATAAACTCAGCACTTTGTTTTTGTTTTAATAAGAACTTGCTGTGTAGCCCAAACTAGTCTCAAACTCATGAGCCTCCTGCCTCAGCTTCCTGAGTGCTAGTACACGTGACACCATGCTGTACTATAGAAGAAATTTACATCCCTCCCTCCCTCCCTCCCTTCTTCCCTTCCTCCTTCCCTTTCCTCTCTCTCTCTCTCTCTCCCAAGAATTGAGCCTAGGGCCTTCCTTATACATGTTAAACAAGTGTTCTATCATTGAGCTGTATCTCTAGCCCTCAATATATATTTTTTAAATAATAGATTATTCTAGAACAGACTGAACTAGAATCAAAACCATAACAGCATTTCACATGTAGTAAAAAGAAACTGTTTCGTGGACTTGCATTGTACATGTGTGTGTCTCTGTCTTGGCTCATGTCACGTGCCAATTTTCTTCCTGAGGGCTGAGGTCTCTACCTCACTCACTGACTTCAAAGATGCAAGGAATGAGGGGTTATTCTAAACCCTGCCCTGTAGATAAGGAAGTAGAAGCAGCAAGAGGTGAGCTCACTTGCTCTGTTCCAAAGCAGAAAGTGGCATAGTCAGGACTCGCAGGCCAGCCTGCCTGCTGACACTGCTGTGAGAACTGGGCATAACGTTCCTCTCATACATCGGTGGCTTTCCTCGGCTCTAAGCATCTTCAAGGCAGATCTCTGTCTTGTGCATACCCAAGCACCCTAAATAATTGAGTGAGTGAGGAGAGTCTGGACAGGGCTGAGGAAGATTCTTGGCTTGCCCAAACTTCAGTCAGGCTCCTGATGCCCCTCCTGGACCTGTCTTCACGTTCCCTTGTAGATCCAGTTTCACAGGCACCCGGCTAAGTCGGGTTGGCAAGAAGTCCCACCCTGGATATCTGATCATCCTTGATATCCTACCAGCCCCCCTCTTCCCCTCTCTCTCTGAGCTGATGTCTGACCGTCCTGGCCTGTCTCCAGGAAGAAGCCTGTTAGATCAGTTTAAGCTCCAACTTCCCCCTGATACTTCCTCTCAGTCATTTTCTACCCTCTGATGCCACCCTGGCCGGACCTACAAATTCCCTCTTGTTCCCACTGCACTTGTGGCTGAGTCTAAACTTCTTTCCCATCACAGCTCCCACTAAAGTGGTCCATATCCATGGTGATGGTCCTGAGTAAAGTCTGCCTTCCTGTCCTTCCTTTAGCAGGTACTGCTGATTTATCTTTTTAACAAGGTACAGGAGGCAGGTCCCGAACCAGGCTCAGCCTAGAGCTTGGTGGATACCGTGCCTTCCTGGTCTCTGTTCCCTCAGATAATGCCTTCCTCAGATGCCAGGCCTGTCTCTAGCCCAGCAGGGACAAAAATATAGATGTGCTGGCCAGACCCAGGAGAGAAGAGCCAGCTGAGATCCAGGATGGAGGGACGATTGTCAACTTGACTGAATCTGGAATCAACTAAGAGACAGGCCTCGGGGAGGGTCTGGGAGGACGTTTCCAGGAAGGACTAACTGGCAGGAGTAGGCCCTTCTCTCAGAGTGGGTATTCCCTTCTGGCAGTGGTCCAAATGTAAAGATGTCGGGTGGCAGCAGGGGTGGGTGGGTGGGGTGTGCTGCTTGCTTTCTGCCGCTCACCTTCAATCCTTGTTGATGCACGCAGCTCCTCTATTGTGATGCCTTGCTGGTATCAGAACTCAGCTCTTCCGGCTTTCCAAGGTAGACCAGGGCTTCTCTAGGACTCTTTCCGACTTTCAGCACCAGATCAGGACTGCTGAGACATCCAGCTTCATGGACTGGGACGCTGCAGTGTCCTCAACCTCTCCAGAATGTGAATATCTCTACTGTTTGACTACCCAGCCCGTGTCAATCTAATAAACCTGTCTACAGAACTCTCACACCGATAAGAAGCCAGACTTGGTAGACACTATTTGGTCTCAGTGGCCAGTCAGAATATAGATGAGATCATTAACCACAGAGATCAAAGGAGCGGTTTTCGAAGGTAAAGAGGAAACCCTAGGTCTAGAACTCAACAGCACAAGAGAAAATGCAAACAAGAATCTCAAACCCATGACCCAGGACTGGGGCAAGAAGGTTGAGGAAACCCAACATCTGACGTCAGTGGAGGCCTCTGCTGTTCCCAGGGCTGCACAGCAGGCAGTTCAGAGCAGGAAGCCAAGAGCTACTCAGAGGGCAGGCAGCTGCAAGGCCTCCTCTGGGAGAACATCCTTTGATCTCCCCAGCAGCCAGGAGTCCTGCTTCCTGCATCCCAGAATGCCTCTCCGCACAAGAGACTGCCGAGGTCGTGGAGTCTGGCCCCACTGGACAGATGAGGCCAGTGGAATCCTGAGAGACCCAAGCCTTAGTCAAGGTCATACAGGGAGCCAACATGGACAAGTGAGGACCAGCATCCAGGCCACAGTGCTCATTCGGTGGGGACCCCCCTCCCCCATTCCTTCTGGTCTTCCAGCAGGGAGCCTGCAGGGAAGGCTAACTCTCTGCTGTGGAAGGGTCTACTTCCTGCCAAAACTGAGTGAGTTCAAAGGCCCCTGGATGGTCTGGGATCTGGACAGTACAAGCAGGAGACGGGGGTCTTTAAGTCACAAAGACTTCTTTATTCTGTGAGATTTTAAGTGGACCAAAGCCAATTCCCTAACATTCCTTCTTCTGATGTGGCCCTTGGCAAAAAAAAAAAAAAAAAAAATCTGCTGCTATATACTGGGCTTGGTGCCAGGTGAATCTTTCGCAGACACTCTTTCACGGGAGGTATTGTTTCTTGGTTTCACAGATGAGGAAATGGACGTGTAGGGAGACGAAGAAAGTTGCTCAGGGTCACACAGCTAGAAGCTGAGCCCAAGCTTGTCAGGTGGCAGAGCCTTAACAGGGCTGGCCTTTGGGTCACTTTAGGGCTCCGGGGAACTGTGTTCCAGCAACCTGGGTTCGGCTGCTGCATTCAAACAGCAGAAGTCAACAACTTTGAGTGTAGAGAAAAAGATGACAATGGGTACGGCTTACTGAGCTGGCCTGTGTGTCAGCCATTGTCCTGAGCATGTGATTTGAATGAGCACTTATGTAATCATCACAACGGCACATGGGGAAATTAGTCATTATCTCTTGGTATACAGGGAGCAAAAGCTGAGGTGTTGGCAGTTGAGGGGTTGGTCCAGAGTCACACACAGAGGCTCCGCATTGCCCATAGCAGGAGCTTCACGGATGTCACATCCAGCATCCACCTCACACCATCCTTGAAATGAGAAACCAGAACTCGGAGATGCAGGAGAGAAGTAGACAAGCGCCACAGGATCTCGGGGCTCCCTCTCACCCGTCAGGGGCCTGCGAGCATCGAGGATCAAAAGCCCCAGTAAATGTGGTTTAGGCCATAAGGAATTATTCATGAAATAGCAGCGAGAAATTTGGTGACTCGATGTTTTCAGGGGCCAGCCTCCCTCACACATCGGTAGTGTTTCCTTACGATGGCTGGAGGGACCTGTGTCCGCCTTCGTCTGTACATGTGACCAGTGTTCAATGAAGAAGGCATTTCCTCTGTGCAGCTTGTCAGGAAGACAGCCTTGACTGAAGTCTCCCTATCAGACTTCCCCTTGCATCCCATTGGCCATGACTTGATCACATGCTTTTCATCAAAACAGCATCTGACAGAAGGATAGAATCACTACCATTGGCCCCAGCCAACCATGACTCATGCCCCTGTGTCGGATAGTAGCCTGTTCTCTAAGAGCTTAGCCTTCCAGGGACAGGGCCAAGATCCCAGTCCTTTGCTAAGGAACTATCCTGCACTGTTGGTGCAGACAGCAAACCACATGGAGGGGTCTCAGAGAGCTAGAAAAATAATTACCAAGTGGTCTAGGCAGCCTAAAATAGATACATAGTTAAAGGAATTAAAATCTGCATGTAACAGAGATTCCTGCACTAATGTGTTTATTATCACACTATTCACAACACCCACTTCTATGGGAAATCAGCCAAGGTATCCATAGATGGATAACTGGGTGTACTGGCTAGTTTTATGTCAACTTGACCTAAGCTAGAATCATCAGAAAAGAGGAAACCTCAGTTGAGAAAATGTCTCCATAGGATTGAGCTGTAGGCAAGCCTGTAAAGCGTTTTCTTAATTAGTAACTGATGAGAGAGAGAGAGAGCCCAGCCCATTGTGGGTGGTGCCACCCCTGGGCTGGTGGTCCTACGTTCTATAAGAAAGCAGGCTGAGTAAGCCAATAAGCAGCACCCCTCCATTGCCTCTGCATCAGCTCCTGCCTCCAAGTTCCTGCCCTATTTGAGTTCCTGTCTTGACTTCCTCCAATGATGAACAGTGATATGGAAGTGTAAGCCAAACAAACCCTTCCCTTCCCTTCCCAACTTGCGTTTGGTCATGGTGTTTCATCACAGCAATAGTAACTCTAAGACAACGGGTAAAGAAAACAGGATACACATCATTAAATACCACTCAGCCATGAAAAGAATGAAATTCTGTCTTCCGGATAGAACTGAAGGACATTACGCTAAGTGAAATAAATCAGGCACAGAAGGGCAAATGCCACATGTTTTCATTGTTGTCTGGAAAGTAAACATTGATCTCACAGAAGCAGAGACTAGAATATGGTTACCAGAACCCAGGAGAGCTTAGAGGAGGGTGCAGGCAAGCAAGCGCTGTGACCCAGATGCTGGTTCTCACTTGTTCACTGGCTTCATGTGTGACCTTGACCAAGGCCTGGGTCTCTCAGGATCCCACTGGCCTCATCTGTCCAATGGGGCCAGGCTCCATGACCTCAGCAGTGGGTACAGGGGTGCAGGTGGATAACAGAGACAACCTCTAATATTCTCTAGCGTAGAGGAATAACTGTGATCCACAGCGACCAATTTAATGTTTTAAAATAGCTTGTAGAAGGGATTTTGAATGCTCTCAATACAAAGAAATAATAAATGTCTGAGGTGAGAACCGTGCTATTAACACTGAACTGATCATTTACACACGGCACACAGGAACTGAAATGTCACATCACACCCCACGATGATGGACAATTATGCTGCATCAATTAAAAATTAAAGCGTATCTTGTGGTGGCAGGGTGGTGGAATGCGCCCTCTCTCCTGCCCATCAATGTCTGAGGCAGGTAGGAGAGCTGGCCCTGTGGTCATATGAATGGGAGAGCCAACCCTGTCAGTGCAGGTGTGGGTGAGCCAGTCCCGAAGTTGTAAGCATGGGAGAGCTGTTCCCATTTCACATCCGGCAGACCAACCCTACAGCTGCCCAGGCCCAGACCCAAGGTTATGACTTGGCCCACCCCATCATCCACCCCATCTATGATCTGCTGGAGCATGTGAAGGGACCTGACCTGCAGACCCAAAGCTGCAGGATCTCCACAACACAGGACAACAACAGGATATCCAGGAGGAGCCCTATCGAGAGCCCAGCATCAATAGCGTAGTAAACCAGAGGCCTCGCACCAGACCAGTGACTCCTTGCAATGAACACTTGCAAGTAAAGACATATGGACAAAGGGATTCACAGTGTGACTCGCTGTGTCACGCTACAGCTTCCATGACGAGGTTTTTAAGTTTTTCCCTTTTTTATTTTATTTTATTTTTTTCCTTTTTTCTCTTAAATTTTGTTTTATTTGGGGGGGGCAGTGCAGGGGCAGAGGGCAGATGTGAAGGGATGGGGAAATGAATGGGATCAAGATACAGGATGTAAAAGACACAGGCAATAAATAAATAAAAATTTTAAAACTTAAAACATATATATTGCTTTTATAACAATTTTTTAATTTTTTATTTTATTTCATGTATATGAGTGTCTTAGTCAGTGTTCTATTGCTGTGAAGAGACATCATGACCACAACAACTCTTATAAAGGGAAACATTTAATTGGGGCTGACCTGTAGTTCAGAGACTTAGTCCATTGTCATCATGGTGGGAAGCATGGGGGCACACAGGCAGACGTGGTGCTGGAGAGGCAGCTGAGAGGTCTACGTCTGGATCCGCAGGCAGCAGGAAGAGAGAGCGACACTGGGCCTGGCTGGAGCTTCTGAAACCTCAAAGCCCACCCACAGTGATACACCTCCTTCAACAAGGCCACCCCTGTGCCTACAAGGCCACACTTCCTAATAGTGCCACTCCCTGTGAGCCTATGAGGGCCATTTTCATTCAAACCACAGCAATGTATGTTCTGCCTGCATATATGTCTCTGTATCACGTGTATGCTTCATGCCTTATGCCAGAAGAGGGTGCCTAATCCCCGGGGGATTGGAATTACAGACAGTTGTGAGCTACCATGTGGATGCTGGGACTTGAACCCCGGTCCTCTGAAAAACAGCAACTGTTCTTAACTGCTGAGCCATCTCTCCAGCCCCCTATATATATTGTTTCTAAAAGACTAATCCTCCCTGACAAGAGGGAGTAGGGTGGATGTGTCTGGAGTCTGCAACCTCATCTAAGGACCTGAACTCAGGCTCTGAGCAACGAAGACCACTGCAGGTCCTACCTGCTGTGGACTTGGGCACTGACATCCTTCCATGGGCTCTGAGATCGAGATAGACTGAGTCTAATATCTTGAGGCTTAGAAATCGTTTCGGATGTGTTGAGGGAGCAGGGACGAGTCCCCAGTGCACCCTGGATTCGGCTCAGGGACTTAGAGAAAGCTGCACTCACTCACTCACTCAGGTGGTGCAGATTAATAGGACAGCTATTTTGTGATGGGCTTTCAGAGATGATCAAAACTCAGCTTGCCAGTGACAGGCCCACCTCCAGCTGGGGAGACAGCGAAACAGCCACACCGGGGTGAGTGTGGGACTGTGGTGCTCTGAAAGGAAGTCTCAGAGGGGGCTACAGAGATGGCTCCGTCAGTAAAGGGCTGGTCGTGAAAACACGAGGACCCGAGTAAGGATCCCCAGTATCTACTTAAGAAGCCATGTGCAGAGACAGGCACCTATCACCCCACCAATGAGGAAGTGGAGACAGGAAGAGGCCGGGGCCAGCAGCCCACCAATCAAGACAATGAATTAAGGCACTTCAGATTCAGTGAAAAACCTTGTTTCAAAAATAGAGAAATTGAGGATCTTATGTCAACCTCTGGCCCTCATGCACATGTACACACAGAGATTGGGGGGTGGAGAGAGAGAGAGAATGGCAAGGAGATGAATAGAGGACTACTTCAAATGGAGTGGATGTAACTTGGCTCCCAACCCTCAGCCAATTACTGGCTCTGTGACTTTTCAAAGGGAATTCATTTGACATCTCTGTGCCTTGGGTTCACTGGGAAATTGCTGTCATCCTGGACCATTAGAAAAGCTACAACAGACAAGGTTGGGCTGCTCAAACCATCAGGAAATCACAACAATTTTAAGAACCCTTGTGTGATCAACAATACAGCAAGATAGCATGGGCGACTGTGCTTCTGGCCCAAGCCACACTGTTTTTGAGGCCCTGCTCTGCCTCCGTGTGTGTGTGTGTGTGTGTGTGTGTGTGTGTGTGTGTGTGTGTGTGTGTGTGTATGTGTGTGTGTGTGTGTGTGTGTGTGTGTGTGTGTGTGTGTGTGTGTGACTTTCCTATCTCTGTGATAACATACCCTGACAAAAGCAATTTAATGGAGAAAGGGTTTATTTAGGCTTGTAGTTCCAGAGAGATAAAGTCCTTTACTGTGAGAAAGACATAACAGCTAGTGGTCTCAGGAACACGATAACCACATAGCATCCACGCTCAGGAAGCAGAATGTGAACAGGAAGTGGAGCTGGACTATAAAGCCCCAAGGCCTGCTCCCAGTGACCCGCTTCCACCAGTGAGGCTCCATCTCCTAAAGATTTTACAACCTTCCTGCACAGTGCCACCAGGAGGGGGACTGAGCGAGCCGCTGGGAGACATTCGGTATTCAGCCCACAACAGTGTGCGTGCATGCGTGGGGAGACCAACAAGACAGTGCCAAGTGCAATTCCTCAAGAGACATCTGAAGGTCTCCACCTTCCTGCTGAGCCAAGTCCCCAGAGCACAACTGGTTGGTTCTGTCCAGCCTCCTTTACGTGGACTCTGGAGATCAGCCTCAGTCACCAGGCTATGTCATGGCACATGGCATGGAGTCTGCTGATTATACTGGGCTGCCTGGCCAGTGAGCCACAGGGATCTGCCTGCCTCTGCCCTCCCAAGCACTGGGACTACGAAGTGTGCCGCTGCATCCAGCTTTTTACATCTGTGGGGGGGGGGGGGGAGGCGGGGATCAAACTCAGGTCCTCGTGTTTGCACCGCAAACATTTGCCGGCTGAGCCATCCCCCCAGCCTCACTGCCTGCTTTGAGCAACGGCTTCATCTTCTTACGCCCTACATCTCCCTGTCTGAAACACAGAGACAATAATAGAGGGTTACTGGAAAGGTTAAATAGCCCCCTGTGTTTAGAGCTGTTAGCACAGAGCCCAACACACACAGTGTGTCAATAAATGTTGGCAAAGGTTATTAGCATGACTGTTCTTAACCCATCTGAACTTAATTCTGAAAACAAATGTGAAAACGTGGTCAGGTCAGACATTTGCAGTCTGAGTACTGCAAAGCCATTCTTATTTATATCTTAATAATGAAGGTATTTGTCACAGCATTACCTGTAAAGCTCTGACAGTTAAACACCATCAACACCCCTGGGGTTTCTGTTGCATCTAGATTTTTCCTCTGTATTGCCACGCTTCCTATTTCTCCCACCACTGACGTGTAGGTACCACACCTTGAGAAGCAGCCATTGTTAAGATAAACAAAGCCAAAGCAAAACCCAGCCCACAGTCTTGCGGCAAGTGCAGCTTCCAGCTTGTATGATATTTAACCAATCATAAGCGGCAGGGCGCAAATGGTGTTCCCTAATTGATTCATCAAGCTCTGTACAGATCAGGTTATGAAAACAGGCCCAGTGGGAGGATTGTGTGAGCCCAAAACCCTTCGCATTGAGCCCAGGCAGACAGAGCAGCGCTCAGGGAACACCAGCCTTCACCTCTGAGTTGTGTATGCCACAGTGCTGACTCTTGTGAGCCAGAGAGAACCCAGACGAGCTTTGCCTCCGTCGTAAACCCACCAGAGCTTCTTCAGACTTTTGGGTTATTACTACCCTGCTTTGAGGGTGGTCATGCACCAGAGGGATGCCAGGTATATGTGTTCAGCAATAACAACTAACACTAATTGAGCGCTTTCCAGATTTAACCCTGCTAATGAGGAGGATCGTAATACCATTCCTATTTTACAGTTGATGAAATAGAGGCAACAAAATGGCAAGCAGGTTGGGCTGCAAAGACAGCTTGATCAATAAAGTGCTTGCCTTGCCAAGATCAGGATCTGGATTTGAAGCTCAGAATCCACATTAAAACAAAAAACAAAAAAAACAAGCAGGGCATGGTGGCACATGTCTTTAATCCCAGCACTCGGGTGGCAGAGGCAGGTGGATCTCTGTGAGTTCGAGGCCAGCCTGGGCTACAGAGTGAGTTCCAGGACAGGCACCAAAACTACATAGAGAAACCCCGTCTCGAAAAAGAAAAAACAAAAACAAAAACAAACCATGCATGCCTACAATCCCAGCTCTGGGGAGTCACAGACAGGCAAATCCCTGGGGCTTTTTGGACAACCAGTGTAGCTTAGTTACTTGGCAAGTTTTCAGGTCAGTGAGGAGCCTTGTCTCAACAGCAAGGCAGACAGTATCTGAGGAACCATACCCGAGTTGTCCTCCAGTTTCTGCACACATATGCACGTGCGCTCCTCCGTCCCCCTCACACCGCTACATACAAGACTCAATAGGGCTGGGGATACGCTCAGTGCTACCACTTAACATGCACAACCCCTGGGGTTCGTTCCTGGCATCACCCTAAAAAATTAAAGTTAAATAACATGTTTAGAGTTGCAGAGCAAACGGAAGCACCAGCTGCTACCATGTCGTCTCTTTTATTTTTTTTTTTTTCAAAGTATGGCTTCAGCTGGCGAGTCAATAAAGGCACAGCTATGTGTAGAAAACACAGCTGGGTGTGTGGCTCAGGGACAGAGAGCTTGTCTAGCATGTTCATGACCTTGGATTCTGTTGCCACTCCGGGGTGGGGAGAGATGGGGGCCAGAGCTGTAAATGATGCTTATTTCTAGATTATAACTGTAGGGATATGGGTAGAGTTTCCCCTTCTGTCTTTATTTATCTGTGTCTTCTATATTTCCCATTAGAAATACATATCACTTTTATACAGGGGGAAATAATCAACATTTAATGTTTTAAATGGCTGGGGCAAGAGTCTGGATAGATGGGGGCTGGAGGTGGGGGTGGATTAATGAACAGCTGCATAGTCAGGGGAGGGAGGGGAAGGTGTGAACCAGGGTATTGACTGGGGTGAGTGCGGATGAAGGGATGGCTACAGGGAATTACATGTGTCACGGTGCACGTGGCAGCGAGATGACAGCTCTGGGGAGCTTTCACCATGTGGTCTCTGGGGATTGAACTGGGGTCACCAGTCTTGGTGACAAGCACCTCTACCCTCTGAGCCATCTTGACAGCTTGGTTACACAGAATTTAGAGGACATAAAGATGTGGCAAGGAGGCGGCAGCTGTCTGGGATCCGTTCATTCACTCCATAGGCGACGATTGCCACTCCTCTGGTTGCACATGATAGGCATGTTTCTGGGCTCACAGAGCTCCTGTACATCCAGGGGAAGACAAGTCATTATGAGATGCTTTGGTCTGACAAGAGAAAAGGAGTTGAGGGAACTACAGAGTTTGGTGGAGAACCAGCTCAGACTGGCTTCCCCTTTGGAAGCATTCAGATAGACTCGGGAGAAAGTGAGAAGGGGCTTCCAGGGTATTGGGAGGAAAACCATCCTTAGCACAGAGAACAGCAGTGTTGGACACCTACAGCAGCAGGAGCCTCTCCATGGAGGAACTGGCGAGGATAGATGGCTGGAGTGTGAGGCAGGGTGAAGGCGGAGAACCCAGCCACTCTCAGGACACAGACTCAAGCTGAACGAGATGGACAGCTACCTGAGGTTCCAGCAGAGGAGGGACAGGCTGGACTTCCCTCTTCAAAGGGTCACTGAAGCTGTTATGTGGGGTATAGACGGGGCAAAGTCAGTAGCAAGGGGGTCTGTTGCAGTCATCCCGGGAGAGATGGAGTTGGTAGGGTCACCCCAGTGGCTGGATTCAGAAAGTATCTGCAGTGAAGTGTCAGCATCCCCAGCTCACGGTGTGTGATCCAGGAAAGGATGCCAGGGCAGTCCACACTTAGAGAACTTGTGCTCGTGGGGAGTTTCTTTTCTGGTCCTATCTGTTTGGCATTGCATCTGTATGGATGTGTCTCTCCTTAATTTGGGGAATTTTTTCCCTATGAACCCACTGAAGATCTGTCTATGCCATTGACTCGGGATTCTTCTCCTCCGTCTACGCCTGTAATTCACACGTTTGGTCTCTTCACGGAGTCCTAAGGCTCCTGCATATGCCTTTGGTGTGTTTTGAAATTGTTTAGATTCTTTCATTGTGTGATCCAGTTTCTCTCCTTTATGTTCACGTCCTGATATTACGTCTCCTACTCAGCCACTCAGTTGGCAAAGCTTTCCCCTGAGATGACTAATTGAGTTATGGAATTTTTTTTTATTACATCATCACTTTAGTTTGGGTTTTCTTTGGTATTTCTACCTCCTTACTGAACTCAGTTTTAAGATCCCAAACTGTGTCGTTTCACTTAGCTGTACATATTTGCTTTCTTGAACTTGACACAGGAGCTTCTTCCTATCCACTTTAGACTCACTGAACCATCTTCTTAAAGAATTATGTGATCATGTGTATAACTGTTCTTTTAAATTCTGTGTCCTGGGGTCCACCTAGGTACTTCTCATTGGAGCACATTCCTATAGGGCTGGTGGGATTTGGGGGCGGGGGTAACATACTGTCTTGATCTTCCTGGTGTTTTTGTGATGTGATCTCAGTGTGTGGACTCCTTTTGCTGGTGTGTGTCTGAGGTGAGGTTCTGGCTGCCTCTGAGTGGAAGTTTAGCTTTGGTTTTGTTGTTGCTCAGGTTTAGATCAGGTATGGGGAGTTGGCAGGTCAGTCCTTCAGATACTCAGTGTTAATGAATGGGGGGAATGGGGATGTTTCCAATCCAGTGGTAACTAAGAAAACATGCAAACGGGATGAACAGCTGGGTCTGCTTGGCCTGGTGTGTAAGCTTCAACACCGTACTATGCTTGTGAGTGTGAGTATGCTGGAACAGGGTCTTGGGCACTCACCAGAGCAGGCCAGCTCACAGGCTGTGCAACACAGGCTAGGCCTGGGGACTGGGAACAGCCTAGGTGGACAAGGATCCAGGGAGCTTACCAGGTTGGCCAGTATACAGAATGCATGGCCAGGGCTAGGCCAGAAGTTAGGGACAGTGCAGGTGGCAGAGGGTCTGGGGACATGCCAGCCTGGGCTGGCACACAGGAAAGTGTGACAGGGACTGGGACTGGAGGTTGAGGATGGCTGGGATTTGAGAACCTGGAAAGATGAAGTTGCCACTTTCTGTGAAGAAAACCGGGTCCAAAGGCAGATTTGCAGATGCCAAACCGGGAATTGATGATGGGTGTGTGGAGTTCAAGGTGATTTTCAAATGTCCAGGTAGAGAGGTCAAATATCAGCCGGGTGTGCTGGGAAGATGTTCAGAGGAAAGGGCAGGGCAGAGACATCAAAGCACAAGTGTCTGTGAAAAGCCATGTGGGGTCCAGTGAGACGGCTCAGCAGGTAAAGGCATTTGCTGCCAAACCCAGTGACCTGTGTCCATCTCGGAACCCACACGGTGGAAGGAAAGACAGAGTTCCCTCAAAATGTCCTCTGACCTCCACATGTGTGTCCTGGCATGTGCACACATACACATACATAACTGTAACAAAGTTTTTTAGAAGAAAGATGTGCAGAAGAGAAACTAGGAGGCAGCATAGAGGGATGTGTAAATGTGCATGTGTGTGTGTGTGTATATGTATATATATATATACATATATGTGTGTGTATGCGTGTGTGTGTGTGTGTGTGTGTGTGTGTGTGTGTGTGTGTGTGTGTGTGTGCTGGGTTTCCGTATGGCCTTTTGGGATCATGGCATTTCTTCTTCAGACACAGAGGACACAGGAGAAGGAACAGGCATGGAGGGAGGGTGATGTGTATGTGGTGGACATGCTGACTTTGAGATGCTGAAGGACCACAGAGGGGCAGAGATTGGGCTGACACCTGGGTAGGAGACAGACAGGAATGGGGCTAGCCGATGTGCCAGCAAAATATGGAGAAGAAATAAAAATCTATTCAGCACTGAGCATCTTACCATCCCCAGAGCCAGGGCAAGCAGGCACTAAAGGAGGTGTTCCGGAGCTCCCCAGTGAAACCTTCAGCAACATGTTCTGTGGAGGAAATGCATGAGAGAAGATGGAAAAGTCTGGGGGAAAAAAAGACCCTGCCCTGCCCAGGCTCAGCACCATCTGCTTCTCCAGGGTTCTTGAAGGGGGCTCCTGAGACACCAGTAAAGGAATCAGATGAAATGGAGATCTGAGAAGTAGAGTTGGAAGTGAGAAACCCATTCATAACCCACGACCAAACAAATTACCTCTAGTATAAAATAGATTTATTGGGGGGTTTGTTTTATGGCACTGGATCAGGGTCTCACACACCTTAGCAAATGCCCTACCAGTGAGCCACACACCCAGCTTACCTTACCTTTTTTTTTTTTTTTTTTTAAGTTTTGGGATAGGGTTTCACTAAGTTGCCCAGATTTGCTTTGGACTCACTCCACAGCCCAGGCAGGCCTTGAACTTGGAATTATCCTGCCTAGCCTCCTGAGTAGCTCATCTGTCTCCATTTATCCATACAGTTAACCTACATCCAGAGAATTTTAGTCATAAGGGGGGGGAAAAGGAAAAAATCAAAACACAGGAAAGTAGGCAATAAAGTAGAACTTCTGTTTCTGCTGACATGGCATGTTCTAGTCCCTGAATGACCTTCCTGATAAACATAGATGGAAATGTGCATGTGTGTATGTATACATATATATGTGTGTGTGTGTGTGTGTGTGTGTGTGTGTGTACGAAAGTTACATTGGTCATTTTACATCTAAGTCAAAAGAGACAAAAATATAAATATGTTGTGGAACAATCTTTGTACACTGTAAATATGTATTATTCTTATTGGTTAATAAAGAGCTGACTAGTCTATAACTGGGCAGGAAGAGATTGGTTAAGAGAGCTAGACTAGGAGAATGCTGGGAAGAAGGGTCGAGTCTGAGGAGTTGCCAGGAGATGTAGAGGAAGCAGAGCATGAACTTGTCATACTAAGATAAGGTACTGAGCCATGTGGTAGAACACAGATAAAATATGGGTTAATTTAAAAATGTAAGTGTTAACTAGCAACAAGCCTGAGCTACTGGTCGAGCATTTATAATTAATATTAAGATTCTTTATGGTTATTTGGAAGCAGCTGCCAAGACACAGAGAAACTCCACCTACATAAATATATAAGGCATTCCAGGACAGCCAGGGCTACACCGAGAAATCCTTTCATGAAAAACCAAATATATATTATATGCATATAATATGTCTGAGGCTAATAATGATTAGAGAATAGTCACCCAGGAAAGAGATAAGGAGCATGACATGAAATGTTACCACTATAAATAAGGGGGCTACAGAAGTCCTCACAGAAAAATAGTGAGTTTGGGCTGGTGAGATAGCAGGTAAAGGTGCTTGTTGACAAGCCCAACAATCTGAGTTCACTCCCTGAAACCCACATAAAGGTGGCCGGAGAAAACTGACTCTACAAAATTGTCTCCTAGGGGCCTGGAGAGACGATGGTGGTTCAGTGGTTAAGAGCACTGGCTCCTTTTCCAGAGGACCAGGGTTCAGTGCCTAGCATTCACATGGCAGCTCACAATCACCTGTAACTCCAGTTCCAGGGGACCTGATGCCCTCTTCTGGTCTCCAAAGGTCTCAGGCATACAAGCAACATACAGACATGAATGCAGGCAAAACATTCATATATATAAAATTAAAATTCAAAAATATTATCTACTGACCTCCACATGTTTTCTATAGCACCCACACACTCATCCACCACCACCCCAAATCCTCTACACACAATAATTCTAAATTTAAAATGAATAAGTAAATGCCTCATAATGCTCGTAATTTCCTGTGGAGAATTCTTTTTTCCTGGCAGTTTAATCAATGTGCGCACCTTTGTTTGTGCGTGAGTCACGCTTCTGATCACGGTAACAAACCCCGAGAGAGCCACGTAAGAGAAGGAAAGGTTTATTTTGTCTCAAGGTTTCGGAGATTTCAGTCCGCTCGTTTCTGCCATCGTTGTAGGCCTGCCGTGGGGGGGGGGGGGGGGGCATCACGGCGGAGACAAGGGGTGGGACTGGAGCCAGGGAGCTTACCTTGCAGCCAGGAAGCACGCATTCCTGTTTGAACAGGATTCCTTTTACCTCACCTTCTGCTCTGCTGAGCTCCCTGCCTTATGCAGGGGCGTGCCCAATTTCGGGCAGGCCTTTCCTCCTCGAGCTGTCTTCTTGGGAAAAGCACTAGTGGACACAGCCAGAAGTGTGCGTCACTAATCACTAGGCACTTCCCAACACCGTCAAGTTGAACACCACTGAGCTGGAGAGAGGGTTCAATCAGTAAACTGCTTGCCAGACACTGTGAGGACCTGAGTTCGCATCCCCAGCCCCCCTCTAAAAAGTTAGGGGCAGTGTCACAAGCCTATAACCTCAGCAACGAGGAGGCAGAGTCAGCAAGAACTCTGGTACTTGCTGGCCGCCAGCTTAGCTCAACTGGGGAGTTCCAGGTTCAGCAAAGGATCTCATCTCAAAAAATGAGGTGGAGAGCAATTGAGGGGGATGTCCCATTCCAGCTGTCAACTTCTAAGGAACATGTACATGCACACATACACCAACATGCACAGTCTCTCTCTCTCTCTCTCTCTCTCTCTCTCTCTCTCTCTCTCTCTCTCTCTCTCTCTCTCTGTGTGTGTGTGTGTGTCTTTCTCTCTGTCTCTCTGTCTTTGTCTCTGTCTCTCTCTCTCTACACACACACACACACACACACACACACACACACACAGAGGGGGGGAAGAGAGAGAGAGAGAGAGAGAGAGAGAGAGAGAGAGAGAGAGAGAGAGAGAGAGAGTTAACCATCACAACACGTTTAGTGCCTTTTCATTAAAGCTGGACATTGCATGTGAAAACCTGTAGAGATTATTTGATGTTTCACCTCACAAGCTTCTACTCAAGGGAGGATGTAAGTTCATTTCACATGGGTCAAGGAGGCAGTTCACCTTAATGAACCAAAGACTGAGAAGGTCCAAAGCTGCCTTTCAGTCTATGGCTCAATGGCTAATCCATCTGATTCACGCACGGTTACCCAGTGTGAAAAGCGCTATAGAGGAGGTCAACACAGTGATACACGAGCAAGTTCTGTGGCATGGGAGTAGAAGCAGGTGCTATTTTAGCCAGGACTTTGCAGGAAGACCTCTTTGAAATCAACATCTGGGTAGATAATAAGACAACAGCAGTCATGTGAAGATAGAGATCATCCCAGACAGTGAGCAACCAACGGAAGCGCCCTGAGGCAGAAATGAACTTGGCATCTCTGAGTAACATAAAGAAGACAGAATGGTATTACAATGTGGATCAGAGTTGGCCATTTATGCCTTGACAATGCATGTAGATTTCATTTCCAATGCAGTGGGAAATTATTAAAGAATTCCATCTAAGGGAGTGATGTAATGTAGTTTGTGGGTTTGAAAGATCACTCTGGCTTATGAGAAATATCCATTGGGAAATAAGACTAGAAGCAGAAAGACCAGAAAGGCTGCTTGTAGTCATCCAGGTGAGAGAGGGTGCTGACCTGGACTAAGATAGAAGGCAAAGGAAGGAAAACAGGACCTGAGCTGTACTGAGCAGGACCACGAGTTCAAGGCAGAGAGGCAATTTGTGGTGCCTAGATTTGGGGTGGGTGGGGAGAGAGAAATGCATGAGCAATTCAGTGGATGTTAGAGCTATATACTGAGATGGAGAAGGATAGGGGAGGCATAGATAGATTTGGGAAATAGAAGCCAAGAATTCCAGGGAGGAGCCATTTACATGTCACACAGGTGGCATTAATTTAGTGTTCTTTTGTTGCAAGAATCAAACTTCCTTAGGTCAAACTGACCTAAGCGAAAATGAGAACTTGTTGGCTAACACTCTTGAGAATTGGAAGTTCATGAGTAACTTGATGCAGGTGTTGTAACTGTCATAGACATGCGTACACACTCGGATGCGCGTGCTGTCGTCCTCTCTTTCTGTCTCTTCCTCCTCCTTTTCTTCTCTTCTTCTTTCCTCCATTACTGGGAAGACTTAATCCTACAGTGTCTGCAGAGACACTACAGACGAAACCGTCAGCAGCAGGTGGGCAGGCATCGATCCCATGATCTACCCACCGTGTTCTACTGGCCCTTCCCTGTAGTGGGTAACTGTTCCAGCTTTGACCTTGAAGCACCGCCTCAGTGAGGCAGCCGGTAACTGCCACGCCTACATATGACCTGCCCCTGGGAGGTCTTAAGACCCAAGATCCATCAGTGCTGGCCCACTTGACTCCTCATGATCCTGGATGCTGCATGTTAGACCGAGCAGAGTTCTCCAGAGAACCCCGCTGGACTGCACCTCACCTCTCCCGGATCCTGTAACCAGCCCCTTTACTGGCTGTAAGTTACCCCCAAAATAAACCTCCTTTTAGCTACATGGAGTTGCCTTGTTAAATCTCCATATTACCTCCCCTCATATTGGATGCTAGAATTGGATCTAAAGTGTCCCCCAAAGGCCCATGGATCCCAGCTTAAAACTATCTGGAAGTGGTGGAAACCTTAGAGGTTGGGCCTAGAGGGAGGTCTTTAGGTTATTGGAAGAGTACTTTGGAAGGAGATGAGAGACCCTGGGACCTTCTTCTCTTTCACTTACCATCCATGCATCCAGAGTGTTTTTGCTCTGTCGTGAGCGTCCCCCATTTATCACAGGCCCAAAGCCAAGAGGCCAGCTCTGGTGGTTAAATTTTTTTTTTTTTACTAGTGTTATGATTGCACATGCAGGGGTATGTGAGTGTGGGCATGCAGGTACCATAGCATGCATGTGGAGGTCAAAGGACAATCTTGGGAGCTGGTGTTCTCCTTCCACCTCGTTGAGACAGATGTCTCTTGGTGTTTCTATTGCACGATGTACCCCAGGTTATTGTACTGTGTACTGTACTCATAGATACTCCTGTGAGCTTCTGGGTGGTTCTCCCATCTTCGCTCCCTTCCCATTTCCCCGTATGGGTACTGGGATTGTAGACACCAACCACTGAAGCCAGCTTTTGGTGAGTTCCAGGGAATCAAACTTTTGTCGTCAGGTATTAGCTACATTTCTATTGCTGTAATAAAACACAATGATCAAGGCAACTCATAAAAGAAAGGGTTTGTTTGGGCTTACGGTTCCAGAGGTTAGAGTCCATGATGGCATAGTGAAGCCATGGCGGAACGAACAGGAAGCTGAGGGCTCGTATCTTTTTTTTTTTGGTTTTACGAGACAGGGTTTCTCTGTGTAGCTTTGCGCCTTTCCTGGAACTCGCTTTGGAGACCAGGCTGGCCTCGAACTCACAGAGATCCGCCTGCCTCTGTCTCCCAAGTGCTGGGATTAAAGGCGTGTGCCACCACCGCCCGGCGAGGGCTCGTATCTTAAACCACAAGCACAAAGCAGAGAGAGTGAGCTTGAAAATGACGAGTCTTTGGACTCTCGAGTCTTACCTCCAGTGACATGCTTGCTCCCACAAGGCCACGCCCCCTAAACCTTCCCAAACAGTGCCACCAACTGGGGACCAAGCATTCAAATATCCAAGACTATGGGGACCATCTCATTCAAACCAACACAGCAGGCTTGCATAGCAAGTGCTTTTTTTTTTTTTTTTTTTTTTTTTTTTTTTTGGGACAGGGTTTCTCTGTGTAGCTTTGGAGCCTGTTCTGAATCTCACTCTGTAGCTCAGGCTAGCCTCAAACTCACAGAGATCCACCTGCCTCTGCCTCCCGAGTGCTGGGATTAAAGGCATGTGCCACGGCCACCTGGCTCACAGCTAGTGCTTTTACGCACTAGGCCATCTCACTAGCCCTGTGAAGGTTAATACTGTCATGACTAATACTAACTAGCCTTGTGATGGCTAATACATCGACTTGACGGCATCAGAATTACCTAGGAAAAAACCCGTCTGGGCATGTATGTGCAGAATTTTCTAGATTAGGTTAATGGAATGAGAAGACCTACCCTAAATGTGGTGCCACCATTCCCTGGGCCAGTGTCCCTGGCTGAGTAAAGAGAGGAGAGCAAACTGAGTTCCAGCATTTATCACTCTCTGCTGCCTGACTGTGCACACAGTGTGGCCACCTGCCTCATGACCCTGCTGCCTGACTTCTCCCTCCATGATGGACTGCGACATCAAACCATGAGGCACACTACCCCCCTTTTCTTACACTGATTTTTCAGGTAATTTTACTACAGGGGCAAGAAAGGTACCCCAGCCAAGGAGAAGAAAACCTCTGATATCATGAGCTAAAATATCCCTTTTCTCTTTCTCAATTTCTCCTGCCTGGCTGAAATTAACCCACTGCTTCTCCCTCTAGGAACAGGCTGGACACATCAGAAGGTTCGGATATCGGTCTCACTGAACTCCCCGTGTGGAGGGATGGGAAATGGATCAGCCTTGGAGCCAGATAGTAAGTTAGTTCGTGGCTCTGACACACTTGACTTGATGTAGGCCAGACATTTCTCCTCCCCGAGACTCATTTTCCTCAATGTAAATTTGTAATTAAATGTATAATTGGGTGGATTGTGAAAATTAAGAAAGATCTTAGGCCAGGCACAGCGGCACATGCCTTTACTCCTAATAGTTAAGAGGCAGAGGCAGGTGGATTGCTGTAGGTTTCAAGGCCAGCCTGGTCTACATAGTGAGTTCCAGGACAGGTCTGCATACTGTAACTCTGTCTAGAACACACACATGTTGTTCAAATCTTAGATTGTCTTTTAATAAAAAACCCAGTGCCTAATATTGGGGTAAAAGCTGAAAGATCAGAGAAGTAGAGCAAGCCACAGCTACCACCTATTATTACCTCACCAACTCCACAAATCCTCTGACTGAAATCCTCTGAGTCTTCATCCGAAAGGGTCTCAGCTGAACTGAACTTTTTCCTGTCTCCTCACGCCTTATATACTCTGCCCAGTCATATCACTTCCTGGGATTAAAGGCATGTGTGCTTCCCAGTACTGGGATTAAAAGTGTGGTGGCGCACGCCTTTAATCCCAGCACTCGGGAGGCAGAGCCAGGCGGATCTCTGTGAGTTCGAGGCCAGCCTGGGCTACCAAGTGAGTTCCAGGAGAGGCGCAAAGCTACACAGAGAAACCCTGTCTCGAAAAACCAAAAAAAAAAAAAAAAGTGTATGCCACCACTGCCCGACTGTTTCCAGTGTGGTCTTGAACTCACAGATATCCTAATGGATCTCTGCCTCCTGAGTGATAGGATTAAAGGTGTGTGCCATCAAGGCCTGACCTCTATGTCTAATCTAGTGGCTGGGTCTGTCTTCTGATCCTCAGGTAAGCTTTATTAGGGTACACAATATATCACCACACACACACCACCACCACCACCAACAACAACAAATACCTTGATGCTGTGTTTTGAGAAACAAAGACTTGACTGAGATTGAAACAACCCAGTGAGTTGATCTTTGTGAACGAGCAGGGAGGTAGAAGCTGGGGTGACCCTAGCAGCAGGGAGGAAAGGCCAGCTCATGCAAGGGGACAGGAATGCCTAGGGCTCTCTGCCAATCCCACCTCAAAGCTGGCCTCAACCCAAACCTGCCTGGTGGGTACCCTCCCAGGCTCCCCACTCGGTGTCAGGACAGGTCCCAGCATGCACCCCACTCCTCTGCCTGCAGCCGGGGTTTGCTGTAGCCCCATACATTCCTTTAGGATTGATAAGGTTCTGAAAGCCACACCCACTACCTTCCTGGAGCGAGATAGAGGTGAGGTACACAGCCTTCCCTTCCACCGTCTGGCAGCCGGTTCCCCCTCCATGTACGTACATGCCGGTCTTCCCTCATAGGCTTAAAGAACCCCAAAGGGCCCCCACCACTCTCCTGCTGACCCCACCCCATCTATTTGGTGGGGCTCCCCTTCTTGTTCTCCACCACTCACCATGGTTTTCCTCCTTGTGTGTGCTGGCTACTGTTATGGCAAGCTGACCCAAGTCAAGGTCATCTGGGAAGAAGAAACCTTAACTGAGAAAATGGCTCCATGTCATCGGCCTGTAGGAAAGTCTGTGGGACATTTTCTTAAGTGATGATCGATGTGAGAAGGCCAAGCCCACCGTAGCCAGGGCCGCCTCTGTACAGGAGGTCCTGGGGTATGTAAGAAAGCAGACTAAGCAAGCTATGGGGAGCAAGTCACTAAGCAGCTTCCTCCATGACTGCTGCTTCGGTTCCTGCCTCTGGATTCCTGCCGTGAGTTCCTGCCCTGACTTCCCTGGATGATGGACTACACGCTGTAAACTGAAATAAATGCTTTTCTCCCCAAGACGCTTTCAGTCATGGTGTCTATCACAGCAATAAAAACTCTAAGACATCATGAGGTCTACAAATGAAAAGAACTTGCTAGTGTATGCAGCATCGGGGAGACCATGGCTTGAGAAGCTTAATGGTGAGTAAATGTACCCCATTCCCTCAGGCATTCTTCATCTTCACTGTGGCTCATGGATACCAGGACCCCAGAAGGAAACCCAAGATGGTGTTGTATGAGTGTCAGTGGAGGTCCAGATAGTGAAAGGAACTTGCCCAAATCCCTATCAAGTCTGATACGCTGCAGGCCAAACTCCCAAGGCCTCTTCTCTCATGGTCTTAGACCTGTCCCAGTAACCCCCCCCACCACTGCATGCCCACAGAGATACCTGCTAATGGGCACAGAACAACCAGTGTACTAGAGGCAAGGTCTTGGCTTCTGGAGTGAGCAGAGGACTCAGCTGTGATTTATCACTGTGGCCTGGAGCAAGCAGCTGAACCCCCAAACTTCCCTAACCCCACCTGGTGGTCACCTAAGAGAGATGGTAGGCTGATAGCAACCTAAGTGAGAGTCGATGAAAGACTGTTCTGGGGGAGCTGACCAGGAGGTGGGCATCGCAGAAGCA
Source organism: Peromyscus californicus insignis (assembly GCF_007827085.1). Lineage (NCBI taxonomy): Eukaryota > Metazoa > Chordata > Mammalia > Rodentia > Cricetidae > Peromyscus > Peromyscus californicus. The sequence continues at coordinate 25,682,300 of NW_026294573.1, read as the reverse complement.
GTCTGTAACCAGCAGTCATTGCTGTCTTATCAATCCGAGCAAGAGAACAGAAGCCTAGACCGTTGACTCTTAGGCCCAGGGTGGAGAGGAAGGGGCTGCAGGGACAGCCCCTTCCTGCCATGGTGGAGCACTGAGAGTGTGTTACTTCTCACCTGCCCTCCCCAAAGCCCACACTGCATAGTTCCAGCCAGCCCTTCACCGCTGTCACACTGGTGAATCAGGTGACTCATTGTCCCTTAGGCATAGTGGTGCCAACAGAAAGTCATTTTTCTGGTTTCCCCTCACGAGCATGCGAGGGCCTCTCGGGCTTGCCTCGCTCCTAGCCTAAGGGAGAGACAGGGTTCCCCCAGCTGGAAAAACGGTTCTCTTGTCCCTCTATCAGACCAGGGGTGTAGGAGAGTTGGGGGACAGCAGGGAAGATGGAGAAAGGACGAGATACCCCCGCCCTCTGGTCTGAATTCATCTTAGGAAGCTCTTGTCCTGGGGCAGGGATGGGCTTAGGGGCGTGGACCTGAGAGGTGGGGAGGCGTGGCAGAGAGGAGGGGCCAGACTAGGCTATGACTTCTTACTGCTGTGAAGGGCTGGACACCCCATGAGTCTCCAACTGTGCATGGTTCTGGCGGAATGCCCACCCTCTGACAAAACTACACCTCTCCTCCTGCCCACTGGGTCCCCAGGTAGAACATCTCAACCCACCAGCACGTGACCACCAGTACAACCCAATGGCCCCTGACTCCCAAGCCCACCCCCTAGTTTGGGTCCGCACAGGCCTGCTAACCTGCAGTCTTCAATCCCTTTAACCCACAGGGAGTCTGTTTAGACTCAGAAACCTCAAACCTAACCAGGCTTAGAAGGAGCACCCACCTCACCTCTACAAGAGAGGCAGGGGCTTCTTGTACAGCCAATGAATGAGGGGGCAGGGGCTGATGTGGGCTAGGCAGACAATGGCTTGGGCTTACATTCTAGTCAGCTCTGTCTGTCTGTCTGTGTCTCTGTGCCTGTGTCTGTGTCTCTGTCCATCTCTGTCTCTGTCTCTGTCTCTCTGTCTGTCTGTCTCTGTCTGTCTCTGTCTGTCTCTGTCTCTGTCTCTCTCTGTCTCTCCCCCTCCCCTCTCTCTCCCCACCCCTCTGTTTAGGACTGGGTGCAACCCTGGGATGTGCTAGTCCCTCTGACCTTAAAGAGAATCTTGCCCACTGCTGCCCTCCACTGACCAGAGGCGGAATTGCTTCAGTCTCTTGGGAATCATACTTCCAGACTCATGGCTCAACTCCAGCCATCCTGAGGAACCTGACAGTCCACAGTTAAATCCTTGATAACAAAGAGCTCCTAAAAAGCAATAGAGAGGAACATCATGGCACACGCTTTTTAATCCCAGCACTTGGGAGGCAGAGGCAGGAAGAGCTCTGTGAGTTCCAGGACAGCCAGGGCTGTACAGATGTATACAAAGAAAAAATGGGAGACAGGCAAGAGGCATAAACAGGCCATGTCACAAAAGAAAGCATCCAAACAGTCAACGAGCCTGTGTTTCGTTAATAAATAAGTGACAGAAAGAAAAAAATGATGCTCACCCCCGCAGGTGATTCCTTTTAGAAATGCGCACTTGCTCATTCTTGGTAGAGGTCCTGACTTTATAAGGGACAATATCAAATTTTTCAAATACGTATTTTTAACCTATGAATTCCACACCTAAAAATTAATCTTAAAAATGCCAAAAGAAGCCGGGCAGTGGTGGCGCACGCCTTTAATCCCAGCACTTGGGAGGCAGAGGCAGGCGGATCTTTGTGAGTTCGAGGCCAGCCTGGACTAGAGAGCGAGATCCAGGAAAGGCGCAAAGCTGCACAGAGAAACCCTGTCTCGAAAAACCTAAAAAAAAAAAAAATGCCAAAAGAGGGTTGGTGAGACGGCTGGGTGGGTGAGGACACCACCTGGCAAGTCTGGTGACCTGGGTTTGGTCCCGGGAACCCACGTAAAGGGGGAAGGAGGGAACTGATTCCACAGAGTTGTCCTCTGACCTCCACATGCATGCTTTGGCATACACACCACACATCATGCACACATACAATAATCAATCAATCAATAAATAAATCAGTCAATGCCCAAAGACATAGGACTGGAGAGAGGGTACACCAGTTTCCACTTCAGGTGGCTCACAAATGCCGGTAACTCCAGCTTCAGGGGACCCAATGCCCTTTCCTGGCCTCTGCAGGCATGCACATGCACACACCCACACAGAGACACATACATGCACACGTAATCAATATCAAATAAAATCTTTGGGAAAAAGATACCAAAAGACTCAGTGATCCATGGAGAAAGGACATGAAATTGAGCGGGAGAAGTGGCGGGGTGGTAGGGGATGGGCATGGGAGAAGGAGTTGGAGAGGTGGGGTTGATATGATCCAAACACATCTTAGGCATGTATGAAATTCTCAATGAATTTCTAAATGCCAGCGTGGGGCCAGCGGGATGGCTCCACGGGTAAAAGAGTTTGCCATTAAGCCTGATGACTTTTTGAGTTTGATCCTCAAGGCCCATGTGGTTAAAAGAGAGAACTGACTCCAGCGAGCTGTTATTTGGCTTCAACATTTGTGCATGATTCATGTACACACACACACACACACACACACACACACACACACACACACACACACACCATGCATTAAGTAAAAAATATTTTTAAAGTTTTTTTTAATGAAAATAAGAAATACTTAAAGATGTTCGTTATAACAGTGTGGAGAGTCCATCTTACACAGGACAATAGAAGCCACTCATCATAGCAGTGCCAGCCAGATGTGGTAGTGCACACCCACAATCCCAGCGCTTGGAAGGCTGAGACAGGAGGATCACGAATTCAAGGCCAACCTGAACTACACAGAGAGACACTGTCTGGAAATTAAATAATAATTTTATTAGTCACATTCTGAGGTGCTGGGGATCACACTTCATCATATGAATGTGAAGGGGACGTAATACATTCCATAGTAATTAACCGAAAAGTCTCTTAGCAACAGAAATGCTTAAGATGTCCTGATTGACTGACCCCACTAACATTACAAAATAACGCACAGCTGGGCAGTGGTGGCGCGTGCCTTTAATCCCAGCACTCAGGAGGCAGAGGCAGGTGGATCTCTGTGTGTTCAAAGCTAGTTTGTTCTATATAGTGAGTTCCAGGACAGTTAGGGCTACACAGAGAAACCCTGTCTTGAAAAACCAAACAAACAAACAAAATACAAAAAATAAAAAATAAATAAATAACTCACTTTACCCCTGGTAATAATCTTTTCTCTAAAATCTATTTTCATTTTGATTGACTATAATACAGTGTGTGTGCCTTGAATGTATGTATGTGCACCACGTATGTGCAGGTTCTGGCAGAGGCAGAAGTGGGCACGGGGTCTCCAGGAACTGAAGTTACAGGAACCTGTGAGCAGCCTGATGTGGGTGCTGGGAACTGAACCTGGGTCTTTCGCAAAAGTGGCAAGTGCTTTTAACTGCTGAGCCATCTATCTAGCTCCTGTTATATTTTTCCATCATTTTACTTTAATTTATGTGTTTCTTAGTATTAAAAGTGTGTTTCTTGACAGCCAGGGCTATACTGTGAAACCCTGTCTTGAAAAAGCAAAAAAAAAGTGAGTTTCTTTTAGGCAGCATATACCTGGGCCCCATTTAAGAAAAAAAAAAAAATTAGCCGGGCGGTGGTGGCGCACGCCTTTAATCCCAGCACTCGGGAGGCAGAGGCAGGTGGATCTCTGTGAGTTCGAGGCCAGCCTGGTCTACAGCGCGAGATCCAGGAAAGGCGCAAAGCTACACAGAGAAACCCTGTCTCGAAAAACCAAAAAAAAAAATTATTCAATCTCAACTTCTCTGCTTTTAGATTGGAGTCTTTAGGCCTTTTGCATTTAATATAATTTTACTATTTTGTTTCTACTTGTTATCTTTTAAAGATCTGTTTACTTATTTGTGTGTCTGTGTAAGCCTGTGCACGTGTGTGCAGGTGTGAGTGTGTCTGTGCACACGCACAAAGGCCAGAAGGGAGTGCTAAGTATTCTCAACCTTTCTCCACCTCGGGGTCGGAGTCTCGGCTCACGTTCTCCTGGCTAGGCTGGAAGCCTGTGAGCCCCAGCGGCCCTTCTATCTGTGCCCCACTTGGAAGTGGGGTGCAGGCCTGTGCAGGATGTCCTGTGCAGGATGTCTGGCTTGCTGTGTGGATGCCAGGCTTCAAATCCCAGTTCTCACGATTGTGCAGCAGGCTCTCTTAGCCAGCAAGCCATGCCTCGGGCCCCTCCTTCGCCCTCTGTTCCTCTTTTCTCTTTTTCTGCCTTCTTTAGATTTTCTGTAATTGTATTTTATGTTAGTTGTTGGCTTACTAATTGTCAGTGTGCCCTAGGAGTTACTTTATGTATACAGTATACACATTAACACTCCAGTGATACCATATCACTTATCGGGGGGGTATAAGAACGGGGTGGGGGGTGCTCTTCCAGAGGACCCAGGTTCAATTCCCAGCACCCACATAGCAGTTTATAATTGTTTGTAATTCAGTTCCAGGGCATCTGATGCCCTATTCTGGCTTCTGTGGACACCAGGCACACACATACACAATAAAATAAATAAATAGATAGATAGATAGATAGATAGATAGATAGATAGATAGATAGATAGATAAAATAACAGGCAGGCAAACACACACCTAAAATTAACATAAATTTATAGAGTATAAGAACTCATGACAGTGTGTCCCACTGTGCCCTCTGGCTTCTAAGCTGCTGTCCCACATCTTATCCCTACTTACACACTGCAGTGACCAGGCGTCATGATCTTCACTTTGAATAGCTCTTTGTATTTTAAAGTGATTTAAGAAGTATTGGAGCCATTCTATTTTCCCCACATAGTTATTACTTCCGTTTGTTTTTTATTTCTTTATGTGAATCTAGCTTCCCATGTCCTCCTGTTTGAACAACTTCCTTCAATATTTCCTGTAGGGAAGTATTTTCATGTACAGAGCACTGGATTTGATCCCTGGCACCACAGACACACAGACAAAAGTAATAATATAAATAAAATTTAAAGATAAGTAGAACTTTCCCCCTTTATTTATCTAGCTTTTTTTTTTTTTTTTTTTTACAAGATGCTAGTCGTCGTAAATTCCATTAACCTTCTTGGGTGTTGCGTAATTTTTATGCTATAAACTTCAGCTTTATTCTAAACGTGGCTAAGTCACTTAGGGAAAACTTGATCTCTCTGTCTTGCTTCTTAACATGTTTGCCAGGATCAGCATCTAGATGCAAGTTAATTTCTCCATTGCTGAGACCCGAGAATTCTGTGACTTTCTGCTCTGGCTGGTGGGCAGGGCGGGCATGGCGGGCACGGCGGGCAGGCACGGTGGGCACGGCGGGCAGGCACGGTGGGCACGGCGGGCGGGCATGGCGGGCAGGCACAGCGGGCACCGTGGAAGGGCACGGCAGGCATGGTGGGCACGGCGGGCAGGCACGGTGGGCACGGTGGGCACGGCGGGCACGGTGGGCACAGCGGGCACTGTGGGAGGGCACGGCAGGCATGGTGGGCACGGTGGGCACGGCGGGCACGGTGGGCACAGCAGGCGGGCACGGCGGGCGGGCACGGTGGGCACAATAGGCATGGCAGACATGGCGGGCACCGCACTGTCCTCTGCGGTAAGTGAACTCAGCAGTCAGCACCATGAAGCCTGCTCCTCTCTGATGCTGTCCCACAGACTCTGGCTTCCCTGGCCTCCTTGGCTTCCCAGCCCCGTCTCCTCTTCTCAGGAAGACAGTCAAGGTCCAGCGTGGACTCCCCTGCCTGTCCTGGGCCTGCCCTGGGCAGGTTCAGGGTGGGTCTAATTTGGTTTGTCTCTCTTCCCTGGCCTACCACTGCCCTTTGCTCCCAAGTGTCCAGGAATCACCACATCACGTATTTTATCCATCTTAGTTGTTCCAGGTGGGGACATAAATCTACTTCCTGTTATTTTGTCTTGGCAGGAAGATAATTCTTCCCTTTGTGAGGTTAGTGCCTTTATACTAACATTCATCCTTCATAAATTATTGGAGCAAATGTTTAAAATATTACGTTTAGATGAAAAATGGGCTTCACTTTTTAGCAAGCTATGGATAAACATTCAGTCAGTGTACAGCTGACAGTGTCTTTGTCTCACTTTAAAGGTCCTCAGGCTGAATGCAGGGTTTTAATTGTCCTCTGACCACTTGGAAACTGCTAGAACATTGGCATCTTTTGTTGTTGCTAGGAAATTGGATTCAGACAGAATATCGCTTATTTGTGGGTGTTCCCTTCCTGTAGGTATTCAATGCTTTTCCCTTTGTCCTTACAGTTTTGTAAAATGTCTAGGAATGGAATTTTTATCCTACTCAGAACTTGTGTCTTTTCATTTCAGGGGCCCCTTTGTCTTTGCTTACAGAAAATTCTTTACCTGTCTTTCTTCAAACGCTGCCCTCCTCATGTAATCCTTCCGAAGCTACCAATCTGCTCGTCTTATGTAATTGTACCTTCTCATCTCCTCATTCATTGCTTCTAATTCTCCTTTCTACTCTCTCTTCCTTTGCAATATTAGCCACTATGCTGAGAACTTTTATTGTTATGTGTATGAGGGTTTTACCCCATATATGTCTGTGCACCACATGTGTATAGTGCCCGTGTAAAGGGTATCAGATCCCCTGGAACTGAAGTTAAAGATGATTGTTAGCCTCCATATAGGTGCTGGGACTCGAACCCAGGTCCTCCGGAAAAGCAGCCAGTGCTCCTAATCACTGAACCGTCTCTCCAACCTCATTGGCAGACACTTATGTACCAAGAACAGCAAATTCACTTGATCCTCATGGCAGCATCATGAGTAGCTTGCTAGTTGATCTCCATTTTATAGACGAGAAAATCAAAACACAAAGAGATGTTAAAATACACCTTAGGGCCGGGCGGTGGTGGCGCACGCCTTTGTTCAAGGCCAACCTGGTCTACAGAGCAAGTTCCAAGACTGCCAGAGCTACACAGAGAAACACTGTTTCAAAAATTAAAAAAAAAAAAGAGAGAATAGAAAAGAAAAGAGGCAGCCATGAGTTTTGGAGGGATCATGGCAAGGGTGGACATGGGAAGGGTAGGCAGAAGGAGGTATGGAAAATAATGTAATTATATGTTAATTAAATAAAAATAATTACATTAAAACTACATGCAATTTCTTTTTTAAAATTTTCATCTAAGAGGGGCTGGAGAGATGGCTCAATGTTAAGAGCACTGTTTGCTCTTCTAGGTGATCTGAGTTCAAGTACCGGCACCCACATGGTGGCTCACAACCATCTGTAACTCCAGTCCCGGGGGATCAACACCCTCTTTTGGTACATGGTACACAGACATGGAATGCAGACAAAACACTCGTATACATTAAAAAAAAATTAATTTAAAATATGCCTAAGACTTTATTACTAGTAAATGGCAGAGTTGACATTTGATGCCAGCTATGGGCTTCAGAGCCCATGTTCTGCACTGATATTCTATACTGTCGATCACAGTTCCCCTTTCTGCTTGTTCTGAGCTGCATTCGGGGTGTTACTAGAAATCAATGGGAGTTTATCAGTTCTCCTCCATCTGTGTCTAGTTGGCCCTTCAAAGCATCTATTGCATTTTGGGGAGACTTGGGTTTTTTTTCTTTCACAGCTGGGGATCAAACCCAGGGCTCTTAATATTCTGTTGAATATATATGTAAATTTTATTATAAAAAAAACTTTGAAAAAAATCGCACACAGAAATTAGCCAGACCCAAAATCTGTACATCTCAATGAGTGTCTATACAGTTAGAGCAGCCATTCTGAAGTCGTGGAGCTTCACAGTGAGTTTTACACTTTCACTGTTGAATATATACATATTATATATTGGGGCAGTTCGAGACAGGGTTTCTCTGTGTAGTTTTGGTGCCTGTCCTGGACCTCGCTCTGTAGACCAGGCTGGCCTCGAACTCACAGAGATCCGCCTGGCTCTGCCTCCCAAGTGCTGGGATTGAAGGCCTGTGCCACCGACGCCTGGCTATCGAATATGTTTTTATGCACTTCTCCATCATCAAAAATGAAAAATCCACAACAAAGTTAGAATTAGGGAAACAATCAGCTTTACATCCTCTTTCATAGCTCATGTGCATTCAGTTGTTAAAAGTTCCTATCTACTACTTCTATTTGGTTTTTTTTTAAACATTTTTAAAACAAGCATGCAATGTAATAGATCTCAATGGGGCATTTTCATATATGCTTTGCTCCTCCCCCTGCTCCTCCCCCTGCTCCTTCCCCGCTCCTCCCCCTGCCCCCTTCCCCTGCCCTGCCTGCTGGTCCCCTTCCCCCCATAGCTCCCCTACTGCTTTTGGGTCATATGTATTCTATTATCCCCTCCCTTAAGATCTCTTCCCACCCCCATAGTATTCTTTCTAGTTCCATGACCTAAGCCCATCTCCCACACACATGTATATGTACACGTACATAAAATTTAAATCTGGGACTCAAATGACAGCAAATACTGGTAAAGATGATGAACCTTTACTCATTGCTGGTAGGAGTGTGACCTGCTGTAGCCACTGTGGAAATCGATACGGAAGTTTCTCAAAAAACAAAAACAAACAAACAAAAAAAACCAAGATGGTATCTCAGAGTCATTTTGATTTGGGTTTCCCTGATGACTAAGGATGTTGAGCAATTCCTTAAATGTCTTTCAGGCATTTGAGCTTCTTCTGTTGAGAATTCTCTGTAGCTCATTTTTTAATTGGATTGTTGGGTATTTTGATGTCTAGTTTCTTGAGTTCTTTATATGTTCTGGAGATCAGCCCTCTGTCAGATGTGGGGTTGGTGAAGATCTTTTCCCATTCGGTCGGCTGTCTTTTTGTCTTGTTGACCGTGTCCTTTGCCCTACAAAAGCTTCTCAGTTTCAAGAGGTCCCATTGATTAATTGTTTTTCTCAGTGTTTGTGCTACTGGTGTTATATTTAGGAAGTGATCTCCCATGCCAATGCGTTCAAGACTACTTCCTACTTTCTCTTCTATCAGGTTCAGAGTAACTGGATTTATGTTGAGGTCTTTGATCCACTTGGACTTAAGTTTTGTGCATGGTGACAGATATGGATCTATTTGCAATCTTCTACATGTTGACATCCAGTTTTGCCAGCACCATTTGTTGAAGATACTTTCCTTTTTCCACTGTATAGTTTGGCCGAACACCCTGGCTGTCATGATAGAACTCTCATCCGGTGTCTGATGGAAGCAGATGCAGAGATCCACGGTCGAGCCCCAGGTGGAGCTCCGGGAGTCCAATCAGCAAGAGAGAGGAGGGATTGCATGAGTGAGAGATATTGAGACCATGATTGGAAAAAGCACAGGGATAAATAGCCAAAATGAACTGTGGACCAATAGCTGAGGAGCCCCCATGGAACTGGACTAGGCCCTCGGGATAAACAAGACAGTTGTTTAGCTTGAACTCTTTGGGAGGTCCCCAGGCAGTGGAGCCCGGACCTGTCCTTGGTGCATGGGCTGGTTTTTTGGAGCCTGGGGCCTATGCTGGGACACTTTGCTCAGCCTTGGTATAGAGAGGAGGGGACTGGATCTGCCTCGGCTGAGTCTACCAGGCTGGGCTGACTCCCAAGGGGAGATCTTGCCTTGGAGGAGGTGGGAATGGAGGGTGGATGGGGGGATGAGGGCTGGGGGTGGGAGGAGGGAGGATGGGGGAATCCGGGGCTGATATGTGAAATTAAGTTAATTATAAAATAAAAATATTTAAAACAAAAACAACAAAATAAAACAAAAAAAAGAACTACTATAGGACCCCAGTTATACCACCCCTGGGTCCATACCCCAAGGACTCTAACCCCTGTCACAAAGACGCTTACATATTCATGCTGCACTATTCACAATAGCTTAAGAAACAGAAGCAGCCTAGAGGCTCAACAACAAATAAACAGACAAAGAGAACGTGGTGTTGCCTTCTTTTCTCAAAAGCTCTTTTTGCCTTATGATTTCTAATTTTATTTCTTTTAAATTTTATCATTGCTGGGCAGTGGCCACACACATCTTTAATCCAAGCAGCACTGGGAGGTAAAGACAGGCAGATCTCTGAGTTCAAAGCCAGCCTGGTCTACAGAGTGAGTACCAGGACAGCCAGGACTACACAGAAAAACCTGTCTCAAAACCAACAAACAAACCAAAATATTATCATTACTTTTATTTCATGTGTATGGGTATTTTGCCTGTGTGTATGTCTGTACACCATTACTTTTATTTCATGTGTATGGGTATTTCGCCTGTGTGTATGTCTGTACACCATGTACACTCTGGTGCCCACAGAGGACAGAAGAGGGCATTTGATTCCTCTGGAACTTGGGTTATAATAATTGTGAGCCACTGCTCACAACAGCCACTGTCACCCAGCCCTGGGTGCTGGGCATTGAACCCAGGTCCTCTGGAAGAACAGAACGTGCTCTTAACCCCTGAGCCATCTCTCCAGCCTTTAATTTTATTTCTTGTAAACATAATTGCACTAAAAGTCTTTCAGGTTTTTTTTAATGTCCTAATTTGAGGAAGGTGCACCCCTTGGATCTCTCTTCAAGAAAGAACTTGTTCATTGGCCACAAGGAGCGCAGTTAGCTGGCAGCCTCAGGGCTGTGCTCTTCCTGGCAGCCCCTAATACCACCTGAGCACAGGGAGGAGGGCTGCGCTTTTATGGCCGTTGTTGCTCAATGGACTGCTTTGATGGGCGGTATCTGTTCTACGGTTCCTCTTTGCCCTGGTCAGATCTTCATCATGTGTGAGTTCTCTCCACCTGGCCATGCTTGCTCCTCACCCTTAGCTTCGTCATCACTGCCCCTGGATCCACCCCTTGCACGCCTAACTCCATCCGTGCATTGACTTCCTGGAGGAGCACAGGACTCGCCCAAGTCACTTGGTCTCCTGATCTCCTCTCCCAACAGTCTTTCTCATTGTGACTTTATACCGTTTCTACTCAGTTCTCTTCCGTGGGAGCTGTTTCCTGTGGAAATCCCACATGCCCTGCCCTGAGCAGTTTCCTAAGAGGACCCTTTAGTTTAATCAGTTCTAAGACAAATGTGATGCCTGTTTCTCGCCTAGGGTTCTCCCCAGGCACTAACACCACCATGATACAGTTAGTGCAAACCTAACCTCACACTCTCCTAGTTTAGACGGTGATGCCCATTGCTCCCAGGTACCTCTTCTCTACCTACGCGCTTGGAGTTCAGCCTCATAATGTAAAACGTGTTTGTCAGGTATGGTGGCACATATCTGCATCCCAGCACTCCAGAGGCCAAGGCAGAAAGACTGTGCATTCAAAGCCAGCCTGGGTTACAATGAGTTTGAAAGGGCTGGAGAGACGCCTCAACAGTTAAAAGGACAGACTGCTTATGCGGAGGGCCTGAGTTCGGTTCTCAGTACCCACAGCAGGCAGCTCACAACCACCTTAACTTCAGCTCTGAAGGATCTAACACCTTGTTCTGGTTTCCATGGTACTGCACTCAGGTACACAACTCTCTCTCTCTCTCTCTCTCTCTCTCTCTCTCTCTCTCTCTCTCTCTCTCTCTCTCCCTCTCTCTTACACATACACACATACACACACACACACACACACACACACACACACACACACACACACAATTTAAAATGAAATAAAAACAAACTAAATTTGAGGCCAAGCCTGAACTATAGAGCAAAACCCTTAAAATAAGTAAAATAAAAAAAAATAAAATTTATCTTTTATCCAATGTTTCTATATATTTAGAGCAAGAAATGAAAGGACTTCGGGACATCTTATAGTACTTCACACTCACTAGAATTAAAACCCAGGAACTTGATATATGCATCATATATGTGATGTATAAACCTTGTATGATGTCTTATTTGTGTCTTCTATATTCAAACACCACACAGAACCAGTGAGATGGAGGTGTGGTGGGAGGCAGACAGATACAAGGCTTTCTCAGAGGCCATAATGAAAGGGCAAAGGGGGTGTTGTTCCGTGTCCTTGTCCAGGAGCCAACTTGGTAAGGTCCAGTCTTGGTAAGGTCCAGTCTGGGGCCTAAGCCTGGGCCTTGAAGGAATTAAGGCTTCGGTTCCTAGGAGCCCAGCTTTGCTTCCTGAACGGCTGTGGTTTTCTGTCCTAAGGCAGCTGTGTCCGAGGTAGCCTATGTTTTCTTTGTCAATGTTGTTTGATTTAACTTTCTACTGACCTTGCCCACTCTCCCCTGCAAATAGTACATGAGATGCTGTATGTAGTTTAGGCCAGGCGTGGTGGTGGCCCATGCCTTGGATGCCAGCACTTGTTGACCATTTTGATCTATATAGCGAGTTCCAGGGCACCAAGAGGTACCTAACAGAGAGACGCTGTCTCACAAAACAAACAAACAAAAACAAGACGCTGTGCTTCTTGATAACTTACTTGGCGTCAGTCATCAGCTTATGCAAGACTTCCAGTCTTCTTTATTTCTCATCCCTGGCCCTTCCACTTGACACCTCAGTCCTATCCCTGTGGGTTCAGGCACAGGTGCTTGATGCCAAGACTAGCAACCTGCATTCCATCCCCAGTGCCCACAAGGTGGAGGGAGAGAATCAACTTGCGTAAGTTGTCATCTGACCTCCACACGCACACTATGGCCTGTGTGCCTCCCACATGGGCAAAGCAGATAAATAAGCGTGAAAAACACTTCACATGGCACTCTATGGATATACACACATTTAATCTCTTTCTTATTATATTATCTATTAATATTTAGATATTATTTCTATTTTAAATATCAGTTAAAATTTACGTTTATATTTACATACATGTTTATCTATTCCCATACAATTTGTTGACTTGGTCATCTTGTCTCTTTTTAAAATTTTTATTTGGTTGTGAAGCAATTGTAGTGCCCAGGAAGTTACAGAGAAGTCACATGTATGCAACACAGTTTCTCCTAATCAGGACCCTGCCCTTAAAGAAAGGAATCTGAGGGCTCAAATGCGGGTGGACACTGTTACAAAACCTGTCAGTTTCCCATTTGTGCCCCCTGGAACTTCCTCCTGACTGGCGTGCCCGTTTCTGGGGCAGACTCTGCTCATCTCACGCCGAGTGGCTGCTCTTCCTTCTCTTCTCTTTCCCCTTCTCTCCCAGTGACACTGACTCCCCTGGGATGCTGGTCTGATTGGTCTTTGTCTTGGGGTCGGCCTCCGGTTTGTTAAGCTGAGGCAGCTTGAACCATAAGTGTCTTAAAAAGCAGAGTCTGGGCCAGTGAGACAGCTTAGCAGCTAAAGATGCTTGCCACCAAGCCTAGAGACTTGAGTTTGGTCCCCAGGACTCACATAGAGACAGGGGAGGACCAATTCCCACAGTTGCCCACCTCCACACACAAGCCATGGCACATGTGCACATGAACGTAAATAAATAAATGCAATTTTAAAATGTTTAAACGGAGCTTGAGAGATGATACTCAGCAGTTAAGAGCACTGACTGCTATTCCAGAGGACCTGGGTTAGATTCCTGTACACATACAGTGGCTCAGAACTGTCTGTAACTCCAGTTCCAGGGGATACAATACACTCTCCTGGCCTCCAGAGGCATCTGCCATGCATGTGGTGCACAAATAATTATGAAGGGAAAATATATACACATATAGAATAAAATAATGTTTGAAATATTTTTAAAGTAGGTCCTTAGGATATATTCAAGAATTGAATAAACTGTCAGCAAGATTCCCCTTCCGGTGTGGTAGGATCCCCATTGTAAGGACTCTTATGTGTGGTTAACTGGGACTAAGACACAAGCATAAGGAGATATAGTGTGTTACATATCTCTGCATACAACCCTTTGCCAGAGAGCAGCAGGCCCCTTCCCTTGCCTAGATGTCAGGCAGAGGCTTCACCTGATACCTGCTCTCCTCAGACCTGCTGATACCTCCTCTGTGTCCTTAGGCCAATGACTAGGGTCAGGTCTCACATCTGTACCCTTGAGAAGTATTATTTCTGTCTAGAGAAATGAGATAAAAAAAAAAAAAAAAGCCGGGCGGTGGTGGTACATGCCTTTAATCCCAGCACTCGGGAGGCAGAGGCAGGTGGATCTTTGTGAGTTCGAGACCAGCCTGGTCTACAGAGCAAGATCCAGGAAAAGGCGCAAAGCTACACAGAGAAACCCTGTCTCAAAAAAACAAACAAAAAAAAAAAAAAAAAAAAAAAGAATTTTAGGCCCCAGTTACTAGGCACTAAGAGAAAGCTGAAGGACATGGACATGGCTGGGAATGGATGTTGAGGGTGTTGAGTGAGGAAAGGGACGGAGAAGAGAACTACTGATCGGGATTTCTGTCCTGGGCCTCAGCCTTTACCTCTCGGGATAGGGTAGCTGGAACTGAAGTAGTTTCTGGAATACTGGAGGGAAAACTATCAGCGTTCACCAGGACACAGAAATCCCAGCACTAATTTAAGCTGAGACTCTAAGTAAATCATTGATGAGCATGTATAACATTATTAAGCATGTAATCAAAAAGGTAAAAAAGAGTGCTCAGGGGGACTGCAGAGATGGCTCTGCGGCTCAGAGCACTACTTACTGCTCATTCAGAGGACCTGAGTTCAGTTCCCAGGAGTGGTGTCAGAAGGTTCACAACTACCTGTAACTCTAGCTTCAGGGGATTCTGACATCCTGCTCTAAACCCCATGGGTACCTGCATTTCACACACACACACACACACACACACACGCACACACACACACACACACACACACACACACACACACACACACACAAATTTTTTTTTTTGGTTTTTTGATACAGGGTTTCTCTGTGTAACAGCCCAGGCTGTCCTTGAACTCACAGGGATCTTCCTGCCTCTGTCTCCCAAGTGCTGGGTTTAAAGGCGTGCACCACTATGCTCGGCGAAAAATATATTTTAATCTTTTTTTTTTTCTTTGATGTGTGCTCAGTTATCCCACAGGAAGAAGCAGCAGGAACAGATACCACAGAAGGCTGGCAAAACGAGAGAAGAGGTTAATGCTAGCGAGTCTGGGAAAACTGCAAAGTGGGTCCAGCGGCTGCCAAAGAAGGCACTGCAGATGCCAGGTCAGAGAGAGGTGTTGCTAGGGCGACGCTAGAGGAACAGGAAGCCAATAGGAATACGCAAGTCCCCTCTTCTGGCTGCTGCTTTCCCGGCCTCTGTCCGGCACTCTTTCCTGGCCTCGAGCATCAGGAAGCGACTGTGGTCCTCTGAGCCAGCTCCAGCATCACACAACATGATAGAGAAGGCGGGTGTGGCATTAAGAGGCAATAGCTTAGCGAACAGAAAGACAGATTAACATAAACGAAGGAATGCTCAAACTTCCAGAACTAGAGGATACAGCTGAAAGGGTCAGAGAAGTGAGTCTGCTGGAAGAAAGACACCACTTACAGCCTTGAGGGCTGGAGAGATGGCTCAGCAGTTAAGAACGCTGGGCTGCACTTCCAGAGGACCAGGGTTCAATTCCCAACACCAACTGTCTGTGAGTCCAGCCCCAGGGGAATTGATGGTCTCTTCTGGACTCCACAGTCACTGTATGCATAGGGTGCACACACATACAATGCAGACAAAACACCCACCCCCACAGTAAAATAAAAACCAGAGGGCCCACCAGTGCTGTGCCCACCCCCAGTATGTTTCCCTCACCGAAGCAAACAGGAGTGAGCCCTGGCATCACCAAGCAGCTTGGCAAGCGGCTCACCAGTGGCTGTCCATTCCAGGATAGGTGGACAGTAGGGGAGGTCGCGGCAGGATCCAGATGGTGGCACTTAACACATCAAGAGCAACATGGATGCCACCGTCACAGTCATCAAGGTCAGAAAGCCAAGCAAAGGCCCTACCCACAGGAATCTATGGGAACCTGGAAACCCTGAACCGAGATCAGTGGGCAGTCCCCGGAGCGTTGGTGGCCCAAATAGATCAAGAGCATGTGATCTGAAGGCCCGGGGAGCCACCACCATTGAAAATCACAAGATCCAGAGCCCATTGTTTGAAGAAAAGACTAGGTTCTGTTTGTCTTATTTTGTTTTGTTTTGTGTTGTGTTGTTTGAGACCCAGCTCTGGCTGGCCACACCGTCACTATGCACCTGAGGATGGCCTTGAACTCATATTCCTCCTGACTCATTCCTAGAGTCCTGGGATTACAGACATGCCTCACCACACCCAGTTTTATGCAGTTCTGGGGGTCAAACATGGGGCTTTGTGTGTGCCCACTCTGCCTATTGAGCTACATCCCCAGCCCTCACATTTCTTTTTTTGTTTTGTTTTGGTTTGGTTTTTTGGTTTTGGTTTTGGTTTTGGTTGTTTTTGTGTTTTGTTTTGTTTTGTTTTTTGAGACAGGTTTTCTCTATGTAGCTTTGCGCCTTTCCTGGAACTCACTCTGTAGACCAAGTTGTCCTTGAACTCACAGAGATCCACCTGCCTCTGCCTCCCTAGTGTTGGGATTAAAGGTGTGCGCCACCACGGCCCGGTGTCACATTTCTTAATGTATAAAGGCAGATCCCTAATGGTAGGAAGGTCAAATAGAAACATCTGAAATTTGAGGGGCAAGGTGGAGAGGGAGAATATTCTGGTAAACGTGCTTTCTTTGTTCATCCCAGGCACTTTCAGAAAGGACAAGCAGATGTGCGTCCACTCGGAACAGATGGCGCTGTGCATGCCATCTTTCCCCAGCTATGGCGCGTTACAGTGACTCTCACACTGGTTCACTGTGGTGATCACATGCTCATCTGGTCTGACAGAGGGAAGCAGCAAGTGTTGTGGATGCCCTCTAAGACAAAGGCAGGTGTTGTGTGAATTTTCCTGGGTAAACAGAAACAAATAAATGTCCGTTTACCCCAGAGGGGTACCAAGGGCAAACCAAAGCAAATAATTCCACTCTGGCGTGGTTTGGTGAACCACTGACTTTGTGTGTGTGTGTGTGTGTGTGTGTGTGTGTGTGTGTGTGTGTGTGTGTGTGTGTGTGTGTGTGTGTGCATGCTCAGAGGAGGATATTGGGTGTCCTGCTTTGTCACCGCCCCTCCTATCTCCTTGAGACAGTGTCTCTCACTGAGCCTGGAGCTAGGTCAGCAGCCAGGAAGTCCCAGTGATCTTCCTGTCTCCGTGTCCCACAATGCATTATAGGCACTGGCACAGTCACTGCTGGCTCCCCACATGAGTGCCAAAGATTTGAGCTCAGGTCCTCACGCCTGCACGGGTCCTCACGCCTGCCGGGTCCTCACGCCTGCACGGGTCCTCACGCTTGCACGGGTCCTCACGCCTGCACTGGTCCTCACGCCTGCACGGGTCCTCACGCCTGCACGGGTCCTCACGCCTGCACTGGTCCTCACGCCTGCACTGGTCCTCACGCCTGCACTGGTCCTCACGCCTGCACTGGTCCTCACGCCTGCACGGGTCCTCACGCCTGCAGGGATCCTCACGCCTGCACGGGTCCTCACGCCTGCACGGGTCCTCACGCCTGCACGGGTCCTCACGCCTGCACGGGTCCTCACGCCTGCCGGGTCCTCACGCCTGCACGGGTCCTCACGCCTGCACGGGTTCTCACGCCTGCTGGGTCCTCACGCCTGTCCGGGTCCTCACGCCTGCCCGGGTCCTCACGCCTGCCCGGGTCCTCACGCCTGCATGTGTCCTCACGCCTGCACGGGTCCTCACGCCTGCACAGGTCCTCAGGATTGCACAGTCCTCATGCCGGCACCACAAGCACTCTTATGCACTGGGCCATCCCCTCAGGCCCAGTGGGCCCAATCTTCTGTCTCTTTAGGGTAATTTTAGTTGCTCTGATTCCAAAATGGCAAAAGCTGTGTGATACGAGGACAGAATGAGAGAAAGGGAGACAAAAAACAGTTGGGCTCTGACCCAGCTGCTAGGGACTAAGTGATCCAGGACATTCGGTAACAGCCCTTCTGAGGAAAGACAAACAGGCTCTCTCCTTACAGCCTAGAAAGACACATTCAGTAGACTTCTAGGTTTTGAAGACAGGATACGCCCCATGTGAAAATGCTGCTCCAATCCATTTACTGTGTGAACACTGTGCATGTGATAGAAGTATCCTAGTACATAGAGATCCTGAGGGAGACTCCTGGGGTGCTGGGCGAAAGCACTGAGGGATCCAGGGATCAGTCGGTATCTGAAATCCAGTACTTAGTGTTGCTTTTAGTAGACACTGAGCATTTAGCCACACAGGGACCGACCACACAACCAGAACTTCCCATCGTAGGTTGTATCTCGTTAGCCCCGCCAAACCAGTCAGGAATGTGCACAGCAATCCAAAGCAGGTTGGAAATGGAGCCTACAGAACCAGCCATCAAAAGCAAGTTGTAGAAGTCAGATCAGCACCCCTGTGTTATCACTTCTGTTTACAGGGGAGCCTGTCCTGCCAGTTCACATCTATGACGGCATCGGGGATTCTTTCTGACCATTTGACCCAAGGAGGAAGTGTCTCTCCTTGGCTTCTAGAGTCTGAGAAGCAGAGGAAGCATGGGTGAATGTGTATTGTTGACATGGGCACAGCTATGTCAAAGTCCAAGGCCTCCTATCCATGGGAATTCATCAGAACCTTCCTCCAACCTGGGGCTAGGCTCTGGGGGATACAGAAACCCTCCTCTGGTCCAAGTACGAATGTTGGTAGTGCGTGCGTGCGTGCATGCATGCGTGCGTGCATGACAAAGCTAGCAACTGTAACTTCTCATCCCAGATGTTTACAGGTGAGACTGCTCACCTACAGACATCTCCTACCAGGACTAGCTAACTCCTCCGGACCTATACTGTACATAATAAACTCGCTGAGGTTCCAGGTTCCTGCGTAGTTGGTACCACTCCATCCGAGTGGGCACGACCCACCTGACCCCAATTTTTCTATATGTGTGTCTGTGTGTCTGCACATCCTTCATGTCCTTGTTGCTCCACATAGGTTTCAAGTGCCCAACCATGTTGGATGTACTGGAAAGGCTAACTCAATAGATTGGTGGAAGACAAAAAGAGTTCTTGCTGCATTACAGCCCCTCTCAGGGACCCTAAAGAATGGTGATCAGGGAAGATCCCGTCCTCCCTTGCAGAACTTCAAGCAGTGTGTCAATCAAATCATCAGTTTGGTATAGAAAGGAAAGTAGATTAAGGTCAGGACTCCTGGGCAGTTTGAATGGTATAGTAAAGAGTGAAATTTTAAAATTACATACGAGGTCTAAAAAAGAAGCCTGTGGGCGCATCAGTGGGCAATGATACAGGTGTGTGAAGCTCTGTCTCATTTTATTGTCTGCCAGAGACCCCTCGTTTAGCAAGCCCCAAATATCCGGGTAAATGGAATGACTCATCCAGTGGAAATGAGTCTGCCTCTCTTCTCAAACATCCCAGAGTATGCCCAACTGGCTAGTGAACCAAGAAGCCATAGTGGCAGGAATAGAAGCTGTGTGCAGTCCAACAGCATGGGATCCCGATCACCAAGCTGATCTAGGGATTGCCACCACCAAGTGTCCAATCTGTCAGAGCAGATACAGGTTGAGCTCTTGCCTCTCTTGGAGAACATCCAGCCGCAGATGGTTGATTATAATGGGGCAGAGTGCCCTGGAAGAACCATGACTCTCCTCGGACTTCATAGAATTGACCAGTTTAGATTACCTTCTCTACTCACAGTGTCTTGGGTAGCACCTCTCTCTGAGCCCCCACAGGATGTGGAATTCTCCCAAACATGACTGTAGAAGAAGTGGGCATGTGACTGATACTCAGGTTGTCCTGCTGTATACCACCCACCAGCTGCCATCATAAAACCAAACAACCAACATTGAACCAAGCACCTGGAGGCAGAAGCTGAGGCACCATCTAGAAAGTGGGCATGAGTTGTCCTTAATGCCCTTCTGTCCCTTGAGCCAACAGCACCGTGGGTGGACTGTATCCCTAACTGACAGCGGTCTGTAACAGACCCCTGTCACCTTTATGCTAACACCCAGCCTGGTAAATCAATGCTCCCTATCTCCAATGCTTTAGTCTCTGTTAGGGTGAAGATCCTAGATCTCAGTCAGAGGGTAGGGAGAGAAGAGAGGGCCTGTTCACAGCTCAACTCAACTGGGTTCTATCTGCTCCTTGACAGTCTGGGGCTTCCCACAAACTTTGGGCAAACCCTGGGCAAAGAAAGGAGCCCGACACTGGCAATTTAAGTAACTTGTGCTGACCCAGGAGGGGAGAGAAGGATGATGAGTAGTTACAGTCTAAGCAATGGGGACTAGAGCTTGCCCTACTCTCCGCCCATTCCCCTACTTATTCTCTCTCCCTCCACCTCCCCCCCTCCTCTCTCTTACATCAGCATCAGCTTCCCTAATGCTGACCTGCAGGTATACAGGCCCACACAGTCCTGCACACAGTCATACAGCCCAGCTCTTCTTTCTCCTTTTACTCCGTTGTGAATGACCGCCACCATGGAGAAGCGGTGACAGTCGGTGAACTTACAATGGCTGTGAAGGAATCTGAGCAAGTGCAAGGGGGGAGGCCATAACAAATTCTGTCACTGCCCTGCCCTTTTTGTTCACACCTGGCAGTGTATCCCCAAGAGTGGCAACTCCTCGCCCCGGAACTACTGAGAGCTAGCTGGCTGTTGCTCACTGGGGTCACGGAATCACACACCTTTGAGATGCTGTTGCAGCACTCCAAGATGGCAAGTGAACACCTCCAGCTCCTGTATCTTTCTGGGGAAATGACTCTGAGATAAGTGTTTTGTACCATTGCCTGGGGCTTCCTGCAGAGCAACTTTCTAGCTGTCTTCTGTGATAAAAATGTGCCCTTCCCCACCTCCCTTTTCCACTCCCCTATTCCGGTTATTTGTGCTCCCCCAAACAGACTGTCTTTACTGGAATCTTTCAATCTCAGCTCTTGGAAGAAACCACACTAAGGCACACTGGTTTAGAGAGAGAATACAAGACTGTTTTTAAAGATCTCTCTCTCTCTCTCTCTCTCTCTCTCTCTGTGTGTATGTATGTGTGTGTGCACATGCATGTATCTTCCTTCCATGTGTGTGTCTCCTTTCCTTGCGCACGCGTGTGGTGTGTGTGTGTGTGTGTGTGTGTGTGTGTGTGTGTGTGTGTGGTGTATGTGGTGTATGTGGTGTATGTGGTGTGTGTGTGTCTCTCCTCTCCTCATGTGTGTGGTGTGGTGTGTGTGTGTCTCCTCTCCTCATGTGGTGTGTGTGTGTGTGTGTGTGTGTGTGTGTGTCTCTCTCTCTCTCTTCTCCTCATGTGTGTGGTGTGTGTGTGTGTGTCTCCTCTCCTCATGTGTGTGGTGTGTGTGTGTCTCCTTTCCTCGTGTGTGTGTGTGTGTGTGTGTGTGTGTGTGTGTTACATGTGATAAAGGGTACAATCCAAGTTTATGTCCTTCTGATGGAGGAGTAATGAACATTTAAATTTCCTCGGCTCTTTCCTTGGGTTTGTTTTCATACCGCGGCCCCTGCACATCAGAAGCTATTTTTAATTGGCAATTAGGAGATGATTAGTGAATTCAGTGGAGTCGTGGGCTGGCACATGGCAGGGGAGGAGGTGCAGATGATTCTTTCAGGAAGCTGGGCTAGAGAAAGGCCGGTGAGGGGTGGTGGCTGGTAGGGGAGACCATGGTGTGGGAATCGGGGAGTGTCCTTTTGGGAGAAATTTGAGCATGTTTATAGCCTGAGGACAAGCAGCCAGCGACAAGGAAGGAGGCAGAAATGGAGTCAAGAAGGGGAAAATTGAAAGAGCCAGATCCCAGAGGTGGCCTGGGGGTGGGGCGGGGCCAGCGCTGAGGTGGAGGAACTCCTGGCCAGCTTCACCCTCTGAGGCTGGGGGAAGGCGGGTGAACGAAGATAGGAGTGTGTAGATTCCATCCGTAAGTTCATTTCACACTGCCTCACGGCGCCCAGCACTTAGGTGTTTCTATAGATACCTTGAAGGTTGGAAACAGAGAAGTCCCATACAGGGGCTTTACTCTCTCTAGCAGTAGGAGGCAAGGTCCCCCACTGAGAAGCAGCAGGGCATCTCCCTGAATTAGAAGGGCCAGGGTAAGGCTTTGGATAATGGGGAGCCCCACCTCAGAATTACCCCGTGGGGAGGGCTTGGGAACTGGAAGGCCGCTTGGAGTCTTACAAACAGAGTGGATAGGCAGACCCAACAGCTAACTTGGTAGCACTCACTCCAGCAGCATGGTGTAAGATCCTTCTGTCGCCTGCTGGATTTGGTTTCACACAGGCCACTTCGCGGTTTCCAGCTCTGCAGCTGCAGAGAAAAACGTCAGCTCCGGAGGGCTGCTATGAGATTTTTCATAAAATAATGACATGAAGCACCCAGATCAGTGCACGGCTCAAGACGCTCACTCAGACCTTCACCCTCCTCTGCCCCTGCCAATGGCCTGGGCCAGCATTACCTAGATGGAAAGGGACGTGGGTGTTGGTACCTTGCATTGGTAAGTGCTGTTACACATAACTGCTTTAAATACAGCCGCCTCTCACTATTCGTGGTAGTTACGGTCTATAAAGTTAGTGCAAGAACCGACTTTACAAATACTGAGTCATTGCCCTGAGAGGAAACACAGGGCTGCTGCATTCCTGCAAGTCCCTAAGCACATTTTCAACCATCTATCAATATGTAACTGCATTTTATGCATGTTTCTGTTTAAAGATACTTTAAATATCCAGCCATCCTTCAAGATCTTCGGGGACTCTCACGTTAACCAAAATCCACGGGTGTTCAAATCCATGTGTAATGACATTGTATTGTATATAACCTATACATGTCTGCCCATAGATTTAAATCATCTCAAGATTGCTTATAGCATCCAACATATGAAAATGCTATGCCATTTTAGACTGTATTGTTAAGAGGGAAATAACAATTTAAAAGCTTGTTTGTGTTTAGCACCAGTGATTTTTTTTTTTCAAATATCTTTGATCTACAGTTGGTACTTCAAGTATTGGTTTTCAGGCCAGATTTTAAGAGAAGGTGAATTTGCAAATGTGAAATCCACCAATAACAAGGCTCAATTAAATCCTTATGTTTCTGAATACAAAAAAGTAGGGCTCTATAATGAAAAAGTTAAAGTCTCTCACAATTCCAGCCCACAGCTGAACACACCTAGAATTGCTATGTGGTTCTGCAGAATTTTGGATCTGAAATTCATGTCTGTGTGTATGCATAAGTCCACATGTGCCCATGTCTAAGTGTCTGCATATATTTGTGGGGTTGTTGTTGTTGTTGTGGTGGTGGTGGTTGTTTTCACTCAATAGTATCTATTGAAGAGCTCCCCCTTCCCTTCCCAAAAATCTTTCTTAGAAACAAGTGGCCTACACTATGGTCAGCTTGGTCTTAGCTCACATCATTCATTTACATCCATGTCAGCGGGTGGTCCCACTCCACACAGTCATTCAGGATCCCAGGTTCCTTCCATATCTTTGCTCTGTTAGCCGTTTGAAGGATTACTGAAGTCAAGTTCCTGGCATATAAGTGGTCCAAGCGGACACAGCATGGAAGAGCAAAAGCTCATTGCCTTAAGGTCTGTTTCTTCTTACAATTCACTGGGAAGAGCTGAGTTACAAAGCCACACTGCACTGTGAAGGAAGCTGGAAAGTTCAGTTTCTGGCAGACCAGCTACTTCTTCTGATTGCTTCTCTACTACCATCAACAAACAGGAGGAGGACTTTTGATGGACAGCCAGTGATTCTACTCTGCTCCTGTTTTTTGTATCTTGGCACTTTCCTTGGTAAAATGGGGACCATGATCCAAACTGGTTAAGACTGCTTTGAGACTCATATCCAATAATGCCCCGTGTAAGTGTAAGAATATGTTCTTGTTTTTCCATATACTATGCCTTCAAAATGCATAGTATATTTCAGACCCTAGTAAAAGGCTTGCATGTATCAGTAAATACACACTGAACAACACAGCCTGTTTTATAGATCACCAAGCCTTTTTTTTTTTTTTTTTAACATTTCTCTCCAGTTGCTTCAATAACTTAGACTCTGCTTTGCTTGGGGGGAAAAGGATGGTGGGGGAATATGTGTCGAAGTATCAGTCAGGATTCTTTAGGTTGTCAAGTGACAGGACCCCATGGATCCTTCACTTTCCTCAGGCACTGGCTGCATGCTCAGACTAGGCACGGCGTGGCTATTCTAATGCCAAAGCACAAAAAGACTCCTTCCAGAAGTCTCCCCTATCCTTAGGCTTTCTCTCGGGTTTGTTTTCCGAGTCGGAAATGACCAACCCATTACTGACAAGAGGGATGCCACCATCATGATTTGGATCAAATACAACTCCCTCCTGGAACTGGACTGAGGTCGGCCTTCCTGGGATCATATTGGATAGAGAGTCACTTGAACGGAATCCAGGCTCTGCGTGCAAGGAATAGCTGTCTCCTGAGCAACCAACCCGTCTCTCACAAGGTGAAACAGGAGCCAGGAGAGGATGGTGGAGGGCGTACCAACAGAATGAAACATTTCTTTCTTTTTTTTTTTTTTTTTTTGGTTTTTCGAGACAGGGTTTCTCTGTGTAGCTTTGCGCCTTTCCTGGGACTCACTTGGTAGCCCAGGCTGGCCTCGAACTCACAGAGATCCGCCTGGCTCTGCCTCCCGAGTGCTGGGATTAAAGGCGTGCGCCACCACTGCCTGGCCTGAAACATTTCTTTCTTAAATTGTACTTCAGGAAAGTTTAACTCCGGTGAATGCACTGGAGGAAGAGGCGGGCACTGGGGAGCCACTCAGCTGCGTAGTCATTTCCTTTGCATGAAATGTTCCTTCCAAGAAGAGGAGAGGCTCACAAGACCCCAAAAGTTAAACAAAACTCCCAAGGCTCAAGAAATGCGGACAGGCACAGGATTCACTAAGCTCCTCCCCAAGGGTATACAAGCCTTAAAGCGACTGACAAGGAGAGGGGACTCTCCGGCATGCTGAGCCACCCGAACGCTGTGCAGGGGTCCCTAAGGACGCAACTTTCACGAGCTGTCGCTCATGCTGGGGTGGGATCCTCAGTGATGCAGCTGCCTTTGAGTCAGCCCTGCTCCTGTAACTAATCCCAATAAACTCGCTGGTTCACCATGCCTTAGGTGCCTGTCTGGGGTGAACAAACCTTTGCTCATGTCTCCACAGGAAAAGCCATGCCATGTGCTCTCAATGCTTCCTCTCCATCACCCCCTTTTATCCACCGCTAACTTATTTAGTGTCTATATTTTTAATCCCATGACCTTCTCCTGACCCACAGTCATCAGCGGCCAAACTCAGAGCTGACCTCTGGCAGGCACTAGGACGGTCACCAGCTCCCCGGAGCCTAGCCTTTCCTTCGCCCTGCCAGCCTCAGCTTTGCTGCTGAGCTCACCTGTACCACTTTACTTGTGCCCAGCACTGCATGCATGGGAAAGGGTCCCTGCCTTCACTGTCCTGATGATGTATCGAGCATCCAACACTTCCAGAAACCCAAACCATGACAGATCATTCCCTGCTTGAAAGCTCAACTTTTTCAAGAAATTCTTTACAAAGACCCCCATACTTTCCACCTTCCCCAAACCTCTGCTCCATCCCACCCCAACAATACAGAACAGCATGGACATCCCCATGTGCTTCCCTCTCTCTCTGTCTCTCCCTCCCTTTCTCTCTCTCTCTCTCTCTCTCTCTCTCTCTCTCTCTCTCTCTCTCTCTCACACACACACACACACACACACACACACACACACACACACACCTACTTAGAAATCCCTTACCTCCTCTCTATCTGGCACAAAAGACAAAGTCTCTCATTATACCTTTTCCTTCTCTCCTACACCACCTACACACACACACACACACACACACACACACACACACACACACACACACACAAATGCAGCAGTGCAGAAGTGTTTGATGAATGGCAAGAACCCTTGAGGCCAGGCATTAGCCAGGGTTCTCTCCACAATGTTCTACTAAGAGCGTTCCTAAGAAAGTGAAGAGGAAACCGGACCTGAGGGCTTAGGTGTGTGGCAGCTTTGAACTTAGCCTAAGCCAACATGGCAAGTCTCCAACTTTATACCTACAATCGATGCAAACGTTATGTCTTATGCAGACTACACAGCATCGTCTTGCCTTAACACTCGGTATTGTTTTCCTCAAATCTCGATCATCCAAAAATTGACCGTCCATTGAGATGGTCCTTACTTGGGCCCTGGCCTCGCACTTTTCTGCATTAGCTCTCCTCTTGGCCCCTGCCGCCAGAACCCTAAGCAAACCTGCCAGCTGTGCAGACCCGGAACAAAACAGCTGGTTTCCATGTCCCTAGTGGCCAGAAGCACTGTGGAGGCCAGGCGGGATCTGGAGCCTGGAGGCCCCGCCCCTCCCCCGCCCGCCGCGGGGGCGGAGCGGCTTGGGTCCCGCCCGCGGGGGCGGAGAGGGAGCCAGGGCGCCGGGCAGCTCGACTCCGCTGGTTCCGGGTTGAGAGGCTGCGCTGGACCGAAGCGGTGGCCGCTGAGCTGGTGCGGGTAAGGGGCCGCGCGGGGCCGGGATCTGCGGCCAGGGTCGGGCAGCTGAGCGGGCCGGCACCCCTCCTCTGCTCTGCCGGGCAAAGCCGCGGTGCGGCTGGGTCTGGCTGCTCTGTCCCGCAGAATTCCCCATCCCCAGCTCGCCCCGCTCCCAAAGCTGTCCGGGTCCCAGGATTCCAGCCCCACTGTGGCCTCCGCCCCCCTTCGGGATCTCCTTCTTGCAGCATCTATCCTTTGGGACTGTCTGGTCCTCTAGACCCTCCTCGCCTGGAGCCCCTTCCTTGGGACGCCCTCGGCCTCTCTCCTCCAGCGCCCATCGCTGGTGGACATCTAGTATCTCGAAACCGAGCTCCTGGGCTCGCATCCCGGGTGGCCCCCACTCGGCACCGAGCCACCGAGTCCCCAGCGTCGCAGACAGCGCCCCCCGCGCTCCCCGGCGCCTGTCTCCCGTGCCCCCGTGGGCCTGGCCCCCGGGTGCCGCCCCCGATCACGCCGCGCCGGCTGCCGGCCTCCCGGGCTCCGCTCCGCACCGCCCCCGGCGCCATGGCGTGCAGCCTCAAGGACGAGCTGCTGTGTTCCATCTGCCTGAGCATCTACCAGGACCCCGTGAGCCTGGGCTGCGAGCACTACTTCTGCCGCCGCTGCATCACCGAAC
This sequence comes from Peromyscus californicus insignis, assembly GCF_007827085.1. Lineage (NCBI taxonomy): Eukaryota > Metazoa > Chordata > Mammalia > Rodentia > Cricetidae > Peromyscus > Peromyscus californicus. The sequence continues at coordinate 25,655,179 of NW_026294573.1, read as the reverse complement.
ACTGGGTGCGGCAGGAGGCGCAGGGCGCCCGCGACTGCCCGGAGTGCCGGCGCACGTTCGCCGAGCCCGCGCTGGCGCCCAGTCTCAAGCTGGCCAACATCGTGGAGCGCTACAGCGCCTTCCCGCTGGACGCCATCCTCAACGCGCGCCGCGCCGCGCGACCCTGCCAGGCGCATGACAAGGTCAAGCTCTTCTGCCTCACGGACCGCGCGCTGCTCTGCTTCTTCTGTGATGAGCCCGCGCTGCACGAGCAGCACCAGGTCACCGGCATCGACGATGCCTTCGAGGAGTTGCAGGTGCGTGGCAGGCAGGCGGGGACGTGGGTGGGGTCAGGGTTCCACTAGGGGCAAGGGCCCCAGGCCGACTTAATGCCAGAGGGGCGTGGTTGTGGTGAGGGGCGGGGCAGGGGCGTGGTCCTTGGGCATCTCTCTCTATCGAATGGGCTTGAGACGTATCTGGGGTGGGAGACCGTGCCTCGGAGAGAGTGGGGTGGGAATGATGGGTAGAGAGGGAGTCACAGCTGGACCAGATGCTGGCTGAGGCAGAAGGAGAGACATCAGCTCCTTCGGGCTAGGGCAGGACCACTGTCACAGCTAGCGCGGGATGGGGGGATGGGGAATATCTATTCTAAATGCAGCCACAGTGGCAGGTTTGGGGGCACTATGGGTGCGGCTTGCTGCTCCAGGTGTTCATAGAGATCTAGAGTGAGGACCGGGCCTCGGCTGTGCCATGCAGGTGGGAGTTAAGCTGAAGATAGGCAGGTTGCCCGGAGGGCAGATTTGGGTGCCAAGTCTTAGGTCAAGGTGTGTGAGGGTCTAAGGTTGGGATCAAGTTCAAATATGGCAAGAACCGTTTTGTATTTAAACCAGAGAAGGGGCTGATTGAGAGTGGAACCAGGAAATGAAAATTCAAGATTTGGAGAATTAGACTCAAAGGTGATTGGGGAAGGTGAAGACAGGCCCCTAGGACTCACCAGGGCCTCTTGATGACCCCTGTTGAAGTCATCTACATGAAAATCTTTGAGTATTCAATTGAACACAGCCTTCAACTGCAGCTAATCTCCCTTAAACCTCCACATTGTCACTGACAAGAGGGCCAGACCCTTATCAGTGTCTTTAAAACTCCTAAGGCTCCACTTAAGACATCTTCCCTCCAGAGCTTCCCTCAAGCTCCATTGGCAAATATATATATATATATATATATATATATATATATATATATATATATATATATGTATTTTTATATGTGCTTTATATATACGTATTTATATATATGCTTGTATATAAAGAGAAATATAGATATATACACATACTGAGACCTACATTTTTTCTTCATGTCCTTTTTCAATAAGTATGATATTTTATTTATTTTTAATTATTTTATTTTGTGTATATGAGTGTTTTGCCTGTGTGTATGCACATCATGTACTTGTGTGGTACCTAAGGGGCCAGGAGAAGGTGTCAGATGCCCTGGAACTGTAGTTACAGATGATTACGAGTCATCAGGGGGTGCTGGGAACCAAACCCAGGTCCTCTGCCAGAGCAGAAGCTCTTGGCTGCTGAGCCACCCTCCAGCCTCAGGTGTGGTGCTTTGCAAGGAAGCATTCTGAGGTCAGATTATTGGGATAATATTGCATATCTCCATAGTCTCCCCATTAGAGAATTCTCGGTTTCACATTTGCCTGCTAAAGGCTTGGAGAAATCTTGAGTCGATTTAAGATTAAGTCTGTTTAATAAAGTGATTCCCAAGCTTATTTGAATCTTTTTTTCAAGCTAACCTATTTCAACCCAGCAATTCTCCTCCCTGGCTTTGGGATACCAATAGTAGACAGTTCCCCAAGGTTTCAACAGCTTTTTCCTTGGTGGATGAATGAATGAATGAATGAATGACCAAGATTGGTCTAAGCTGGCCCAAACCAGAGGATTTAGAAGTAGAAGATATTTTTTTTTAAAAAAAATAGCCAGGCAGTGGTAACATATATCTTTAATCTCAGCACTTTCAGGAGAAAGAGGCAGGCAGATCTCTGAGTTTGAGGCCAGTCTGGTCTATAGAGCAAGTTCCAGGACAGCCAGGGCTACAGAGAGAAACACTGTCTCAAAAAATAAAAGAGAAAAAAAGAAAACAGAGTCAGCTAACTTTCAAGTAGCAAGTTCTCCATCCCTCAAGAACTTAATCAGGAAAAAATTACCTCCCTCCCTGCCTGGACCTTGCTGTGGCTCATGTGCAAAGAACTTATTTGAAGTGTCTAGCCAGGGTAGGAGGAGCAGCACACATTCCCATCCTTCCTCCTCCTGAGATCTCTCAAGAACTCATGCGCTCTGCTGGCTAAACTTCCATCCCCACCTCTCTCACCTGAGAAAGAGACTCGCCTTGATGTCCCCTTTGGACTTAGGCAGATGGTGGCAGAGAAACTTGTCTCCCCTCGCCGAGAGGCCACGCCCTACCCCCATCTGCCTCTCCTGCCTCCTAGGAAAACAGGCTCAATAACTATCGCTGAACTGAGAACTGGGCAGCCTCCACCCTCAAGCTCTGCTTCCCCCAGCAGCCAGTGGCCCCTGTGCTGGGGCCCCTACCCCAGGGAATGCCGGACAGAGCTGGCAGAGCCTGAGAGAGCACCTGGTGTGGAACTCACTTGCCAGATGGAGAACTGGTGGGGGGTGGGGGGAGACTTACCCAAGGTCTTGAAGGCAGAGGAGGCCAGGTTTACACACAGCTGGGGTCTCCAGACCCCCTACCCAGAATTTGGCCTGCAGCAGTTACCTTTATTCTAAATCTTGGAGACTACGGAGTGGGAGATTAATAGCTTTGTCTTTATCCTTGGGCTGCTCCACCCTGGCCCTGCCATATGCTGCTTGTGTGACTTTAGGAAAATGACTTGTTATCTCTGAGCCTCTGACCCCTTGACCTGCCATACATAACTGTTCTGTACCCTAGATTCCAGGGGGTGCATCCTGACGTGCTGCAGGAGTTCAGTCAGGTCACCTCAGTCGTCTGAGTCTCCAGGTGTCATCGATTACATTCCCAGGGAGGGCGTCGTAAAGGTTAACAGTTCTTGATTCGAAGTGCCTAGAACTGTGGCTGGCACAGTCAGCCAGCATAACTTTTAGACATCTGTACTTATTCTAATGATAATATTTACACAGGAAGTGGGGCAATATGATATAAAAGGCCAAATATCCCTCATCCTACCTGTGGATAAGCCTGGCTAGAATTACTGTATAGTTGTGTAAAAGTTTCATGCTGATGTGTGTGTGTGTGTGTGTGTGTGTGTGTGTGTGTGTGTGTGTGTATGCACCCCTCCCCCCACTACTGATGAGCACCTGGACCACAGAGCAAAGGGAAGGGATGAGCTCATCTCCAAAGAGTTTGGGGTCCATGAGCCAAGGGCTGCCCACAGCTGTCTTGTAATGCATCACGTGATCTTCATAACACCTGCTGTGGGTACCGTTGTGATTTATTCCTTTTGTAAATGGAGGCAGGCTTGCAAAGCTAAGTGATGGTGAGTGTCAGGGTCAGGACTTGGGGCCAGTCCAACCGGGCCACGTACAGCCTCTCTGCTGCCTCTCAGGGCCATTCTCTGGCCTCCCCATCCATCATTCAGAATTGTCTCCTGCCCACCCCGCCTGTTTTTGTATCAAGAGCTCTTAGCAGAAGGCCAGACTAGGGACACAGTCTGTTGGTGCCGGCTGACACCCCAGGGCAGGTGGCTGGGATGTCACCCTGATCAAGCAGAGCATCCGGCTCCCTAACCATCTCAGGTTCCTGACCCCCAGAGAGAGGATCCAATTCATCCGAGCGTCCCTTTCCAGGCCTCATGTGATCACTGGAGCTTTTCCTAAGGTGTGCCTCACGCCAACAAAGGCAGCAGGGCTGGGCCTTGGATGGGAGCCTGACACGCTGGGCACAGTGATGAGAGAGAGACAAGAAGTCAGCCCAGAGGGAAGAGCGGGCTTGTGGGTGTGGGGCTCAAATCTTGGCTCTGACTTTTTCTGCAGAGTGGAAGGCATGGGCTTCCCTGCCCCGCTTCTGATCTAAGACACGAGAGTCAGAGGAAGACTGTTCACCTTCCATGTAAAGAGAGAGTCACTGCCTATCCCAAGGGTGACAGCCACGAAAGCACTTATTTTGTACCCTGGTCAAGGAGACCGGTGAGGTTTTCTGTCCTGGGGAAATGGCCCTCTGCCATCACATCTCCTGGGAAAGGGCAGGGTTTTATACAGACAGCAGCCTGCATGAGCGTGAGGCTGGCGGCGCCCGCACTCCTCTCCATGAAGCTGTCTGGGCAGCCAGGAAGCCTAGTCCAGCTGCACAGAGCTCAGGTCACAGTGTAGAGCTAAGAGTTGAAGTTGTCCCCGACATCCCCAGAATGTTCATTTTCTGGAACAAAACTGTCTGGTGACGAGGTTGATAGTGGCAAAATACAGTCTGAAGAGTGGAGTGGAGTGGGTGTTTCAGGTGTACCTGGTGCTGTGTGGTGAGCACAGTCCCTTGAGATAGCCCTTCCTGTCCCTACATCCAGAGAGGGTCAAGGCTCAGCAGCATTCTTCAGACACTCCCTGAGGCTGGGAGACTGGGAACTTGCCTGAGTCCTCCCTATAAGCAGGTGGAAGAGGTGGAAGGCACAGCCTCTTTATCAGCCCTCTGACCGTCTCCTTGGGTAGCAACCAAAAGTACATGAGCTTTGGACACCCTCTGGTCCACGCTCCCCACTTTACAGATAAGAAAATAGGCTTGCCAGAGCCCTGTACCCAGTCAGTCCAAGGTCACAGTCTGGCTGGCCACCCTACCTTGAGCTCTGCTGGATACAGGGTGGGCATGAAAGATTTGGAGGTGCAATCAAACTTGGATTCAAGGTTGACTTTAATGTTTTGTCCTGGACTTAATACCTGTACGGCTGCTGAGGGTTGGTCCTGTGTTGAACCCAGGACAAAGGTACCTGATCATGGCCCTACCATGGTTCTATGGGTCAGGCCCCCTCCTGAATAGGGAGCTGTTTCCAAGGTCTAGCCAACTCACCGAAGTGATGCGGGCCAGGGAGGGTGTGAACAGAGGAAAGGAAGGCATCCATAGCTATAGCAGAGGGGGCTGGGTGCACACTGAGAAGGAACACACACACACACACACACACACACACACACACACACACACACACACACTTTTTTATGGTTTTTCAAGACAAGGTTTCTCTGTGTAGCCCTGACTGTCCTGGAACTAGCTCTGTAGACCAAGCTGACCTTGAACTCAGATCCGCCTGCCTCTGCCTCCCGAGTGCTGGGATTAAAAGCACCATCACCCACCACCAGGCTGTTCCCTCTCTCTTTTAATACTCACAACCATTGCCCCATTTTACAAATGGGGAAACTGAGGCACAGACATTGTGCTTAGGTCATACCAATAAGTCAATTGGAACTTGAATTTGGGTCATGAATATGGCCGGGGCATGGATATGTGGGCACACATACAGATGGACAGTTGTTGGGGGAGGGCATAAGGATTGGAAAGAGGCTTGATTTGCTTAGGATGGGCCCTGGATGTGGATGTGGCATGGGGGTGGGGGGGATGCTTCAAAGGTTAGAAGTTGATCCTGAAGATGCTGGGGAACCAGAGCCAGGTGTGAGCAGACCGTGTAGCCTGTCAGTTACACACCTGGAGCGGTGCATGGCCGTCTGTGGGAGGCCCTGGGACAGGAGAGCAGCTGTATTGCCAGGGACTGTGAGGCTCCAAGGGGCACAGGGAGGGCTTGCCCTCAAAAATATTGATGCCAGAGAACTCGTGTCTGTCAGGAGGAGCAGGAGCACCCAGGGGAGGAATTGAGCAAGTTGACTCTGGGTAGGACCACAGGCAAGCAGTGTCAGGATTCTGACTCTGAGCTTGTGTGACCTCCATGGAGATGAGAAGGGTCCCTGAGGCCAGAGTCAAGATGGCTTCTACAGCATCTTTCTCCGCCCACCCCCCGCCCCCCAGGGTCAGGTAAAGGGACAGCTTCATAGTAGAGTAGTCTGGGCCTTTGAGCCCTGGTTCTGTCCTCTCCGTAATCACTTCCTCTGAACTGATCCTTCCAAATAGATGGAGAGCCCCAGGGCCTTACAGCTGATGATAGAGCTGTACAGCTGTGTGCTTATGTAGTCCTACACAGTGCCCCACCCCAATTCCCTATCATGCAATGAACTAGATCTGATGGACTGAGGACTCCAACTCTCCCCAGATGACATCCAAGGCCTCCACTCCAGCCCAGTTGGCCCTAGCCAGCCTTTCCAGTTTATGACTCTACCCACCTGCCACCTGCCTGACTCTGGCGACTTCCTGCACACATCAGGTATACCCTGCCTGACCAGTCCTTACCACTTGGAATGGCCAGGGGAGCCCGGTCACCTGCCTTCTCTGCCCTCCCATCAGAAATGAAGGCGGACTCCAGTGTTCTCTGTGATCCAAGGTCCTGTTTCTCTCATTCTTAGGGTGACAGTTGCGTGACTTTTCTGGGTGTTCTGTCAGACAGAGAGGGCAATGGCAAACCAGAGAAATGCCTGCACCCAACTTGGTGGACCAATGAGTTTAGGCTCCTTTACTGGAGAGTGGGTGAGAGGTTGCTAATAGAAGTGTGGATGGCTCCCAGAGCCATGTCATGGAAATATCGTAGGTGACGAGTCACATAAATGGCTTTGTTCCCCTTCAGGTAACCTCCCACCTCCTATACACCCCCAAAGGTGGGGCGGGGTTAACACACCAGAGGGAGCAGGAGGCGCGGGGTGGCTGGACTCTCACGTGAGAGTCTGATGACCCCTCTCCCATTTCTGTGAGGGAGCGCTAACCTCCCAGTCTTGAGCAGACAGTCACAGTGGCCTGGAGGACAGGGTTCCACAACCATGACAGCCCACCCTGTGTGGTGTGTCATGCCAGGAACCGAGCTGTTTAATGGTCCCAGCAACTCTCCGAGGCCGATGCTGTTACAGCCTCACTTTACAGGTTGGAAACCCAAGACGGGGAAAGGTGCCACCGACCTGCCAAGTGGTGGCAGCTGTACTGGATGCCAGGCCGACCCCCATGTCAACTCTGCTCTCCCTGACACCTATTCAAGATTTTGCCTCTCCAACTTAGCTGCAGACTATTCGATGTCTCTACAATTAGGGCCTCACACAACCCTGATGCCCAGTGGCTGCTCTGGATTTTGAGGTACTCGGCAACTCTAAAGTGTTGCTATTGAGTAAAGGGAGTAGAGAGCTCAAGGGTCAGTCTTGAACGTGTTTTTGGAGTCACTCAGAACCTCGGCTCTCTCTTAATAGCTTTGTGACCCTAAGCAAGCTGCCTGGCCTCTCTGGTTGTTAGTTCCTCTCTCTGTAAGATAGACCCTTCTAGACTGTTGTGAGTACTGGGTCATAATGACATGCCTGTACAATTCAAACTCAAACCCCACTACTCCCAGCTCCGGTGGTTCCAAGCCTCCCTACGGGCAGCTGTGCACACCATGTCCTCCCTCTGTGGCTGCTCTGTCACTTAGGAGTTTATTGACAGTTTCCTGTTTGCTAACTGGCCTCAACTAGGAGTGAGTTTTCTGGCTTACTCTCCCCTGGCAAGCTGTGTGGCCTTGGGCCAGTCAGTCCCTTAGATTTGTTTCCCGTCCTGGCGAAGGCAGGGGTTGGAGCAGATGGTCCCTCCCACCCCTTCCTGCTTTTGCCATCTCAGGAAGCAGGGAGGGGCCGCCTGGACACAGCATGGGACAAGGACATGAAGCGGTGACGGGGCCTCGGTTGGAACACAGTGACAGCATCCCAGGCACCCTGTAAATGCCAGGTTATGTGCCCTGGGGGTCTAAATACAACCTACTGTTACCTCATTTCACTGTCTCCGCCCTGGGACCTATGATTTATCACCATTTTGCAGATGAGGGCCTTGGGCCTCAGAGAGGTTAGATTACATCACGGGGGACACACAGCTGGCAGGTGACTTTCTCACCCACATTTGTCTGATCCGAAGCCAGAGAAGACGCTAGAGTGCCAAGTGGCACAGCTCAGTCTTCTTCCTGCGCCTACCCGTGGACTCCAGGCTTTGGGCTCCCTGGGTTAGTTGTTTCTGAGGCTGGCCCAGAGCTGCCTGCCCAAGTCCTCCTAAGTCGCTCTCCCTACCTTTCTATCTCATGTCCTGGTCTCTGAACAGGTTCACCTAGCAAAAGTCAGAAGCTAGATGTGTCTGGTCCTGGCCTAGGTACTGAGAGTGAGAACAGCTCCAGGGCATGGTCTCTGCCCTCAGGAGCCCAAGATCTAGCAAGGGAGACTGATAGGTAACCTCACGGTTAGAATACAGTGTGTGGAGCTTGGGGAATGTGGTTCCGTTAATAGAGGACTCACCTAGAATGCGTGAATCTCTGGGTTCAATCCCCAGCACCTCATAAACTGGATGTGGTGTTGTACACCTGCAGGAGGGTCAGAAGTTCAGGGTCATCCTGTGCCACTTAGTGAGTTTCAGGCCAGCCTGGGCTATGTGAGACCCTATCTCAAAGGGAGAAGAATCCATTTGCAACAACGGTGTAAGGATGGGCCCTGCACACAGAGAGGAATGTCCCGCGACAGGGGAGGGTTTGGGAGATAGGCTCTCAGGACAGATGACCTCTGAGTCACATGAGCATCCTGAACAGAGGCCACATTGAGCAAGGGCTGGGATGCAAACACTGCACGGTATTTAGGGCTGTCTAATAGAACTTTCTGGAACACCGGAGAGTTCTGCGTCTGTATTGCTTGATGCACTAGCTGCCAGCCCTAAGTGGCTATCGAGCCCTTGAGATGAGATGAGACCAGTACGGTCAAGAAATTGAATTTTCCACTCCATTTCATTTTCACCCAATGTAAATAGCCACATGAGGCTGAAGCCTGTCATGCTGAGCAGTGCAGGTGCAGACCAAGAGATGACTAGAGATGGCAGGGTTGATGTAGAGGGCTTTGAATGCTGCCCCCGACCAGGCCTTGTGCCCTTCTTCCCAGGCTCTGAAGAAATCTTGGGGGTTTGGAGAAACACTTTTATGTTCATTGAAGCTGCTGTGGGGAGCATCGGGCACAGAACAGAGAGGGGTCCTGAGGTTGGAATTCAGAAAAGGCATGATGAAGGCAAAGCAGGAGCTGTGGGTGTGGTGACAGGACCAGACTCCACAGCAAGCCTGAGGTTTCTGGCCAGGATGGCATCAGTGAGTACCCTTCACCCCACAGAACCACCTCTCCTCAGTAAGGAAAGGCAGGTCTGATGTCCCCGACACTATCCCTGAATCCACTGTGCTAAGTTTGTCCTGGTCTCTCCCCACTTGACCCTGTCCCTTATTTCTATGTCCCCAGCCCTGACAGTGCCATAGGTGTCCTAGGAGACCTTGGTGTGTATGTGTAGAGGGGTGAAAAGTCTCCACTGCCCCTGGATGGATGTAGGAAGAAGGGCAAGCCAGTTCCTTGGACCCTGGGTTCAAAATCAGTGAAGAGTTTGTCCATATTCCCAGGATGTTCTGAATAATGTGACAAATGGGGTTTCCAGAACCTTACAGGACCCATGGGGACCACCATGAGGGAGAATGCGGCACTAAGCCATTTCCCCAAACATCTACTTCTTGACAAATTCCCAAGCTAGATTAGACCCCAAGCTGTGAGGGGGCCAAAGGAGCCACATTCTGCACTACGGTGCAGTAGGCCCGCACGTCGAGGACTCCGAGGCCCGGGAGCCTTTCAGCTGGTGACTTTTGTGGTCACCGTTGCCTCATACTGAGATGGCTGCTAGAATTCCAGCCATTGTGTCTGTGGAAGCTCTCTGCTCTCACAAAACATGCCACCCCATATTTTTGTTACCCCTATTTTCATGGCTGGCTTTATGCTCGTGTACCATACTCTGAGTAGACCTCCCCAAACACAGCATCTAAACTGGCCTGCCCGGCACACACTCGGCCATCTTCTCTAGCGCATGGACCATGTTGGTCATCCCCTTGCTCGTTGTTTATCTTTCCTGTTTGTTGTCAGTCTTTCTCACTGGGCTGGAAGATCCCCGCAGGTGGAAAGTGCGTCTGCCTTGCTCTCTGTTGTCTCTCCAGATCTCAGGGGTGCCCCTTCCATCGTAGCTGCTCAATAAACCATTGGAGAGTGAGTGGTAGTAAGCCGAGGTAGCTCTGTGTTCTCCATTCCTCCTTTCCTAAGTTATCCTGGCCATGTCTTGTGTCGGTGTTTAGTGGACCAGCTGTTTGTCGAGGCTCCTCCCTGCTCTGACAAGATGGATAAGTAAGAGGGAGGGGAAAATAGGAACCAGCTGGGTAGTGGTGATGCATGCCTTTAATGCCAGTGCTCTGGAGGCCAAGGCAGAAAGACCTCTGAGTTCAAGGCCAGCCTGGTCTACAGAGCACGTTCCAGGACAGTCAGGGCTACACAGAGAAGCTGCCTCAAAAGGAAAAAAAATAGGAACCGGTAGCTCAGCCTGTCTGGCACTACTTGGCCTAAGCTGACTGGAATCCCCGGGATTGCACAGGGTCTGTTTTCATGAAAATTCACTGACACGGCCCCTTCCTGGAGCCCCAACTAGTACCAGATAGCCACTGAGTGCAGATCACAGAAGGAGATAAATATTAAGGACCTACATGGAGAACCCAAGGGTTAATATGGGGAGGGTGGAGGGACAGACCGGAGGACACTTGCCTATGGTACAGAGGCTAGAGGCTCAGTAAGTGCAGACAGCTGGACTCCGTTGGGGACCACCCACCTCCACCCCGATTTGTTTATTTGACAAATAAACAGACCCTGCCATGTGCGAGTAACACTCTGGGCACTGAGGATACAGGAAGCTGTAACAGCAAAGTGCACAGGATTCCCACTCATCAAAGTCCTATCGCAATGAGTGAGGCAAGCAATACACACCCAAGCCGTGGACGAGTATGGCCCCTTCTGTCAAGGAAAGGTACAGTGCAGACCCCAAGACTGTGTAAGGGAGCTACCTGTGCCTGTGGGGTAGTCAGACAAGACTCCAACCGATAAGTGGACGATATTAAGCCCGAGCAAACAGTGAGTGCAAAGTCCCAAGGCTGGAGGGATAAGAGTGTGGCTCCACTGTAGTATGCTCACCTAGCGGGCCTGGGGGGGGGGGGAGGCGGGGGGGGGGTGCGGGGTTTGCATCCCTGCGCCACCGCTACCAAAACAATGTCCCAAGTGTGAGTCAGCTCTGGATGATGGAGGAGAGCCATTTTGGCTGGATGGGAGCGAGAAGGGAGGATGGTGGAGATCATGGTGGAGGCAAGGGGCAGAGGAGGGAACTGCAAGGTTGAAGCAGATTCTAAATCCCTCAGAAGTCCACATGAATAACACCCAATACGATATTTTCTTTTCAAACAAAAATAAGGCCAGAAAACCTATATTGAACAAACTATCAATGTTTTAAGCAAGGCCATTATAAGTGTCCTGCTGAGCCAAATGGAACTCCGGGCAGAGGAAAAATCACAACACTGAGCCTGTTTTTTTGTTGGAGGGGGAAACATTTGTGTGTGTGTGTGTGTGTGTGTGTGTGTGTGTGTGTGTGTGTGTGTGTGCACGCGCACATGGAGGCCACCTGTTGAATCTAGTAGCAGTCCACCTTTAAAAAAAAAAAGCTTAATTGTCTTTGTTATTACTCTTTTCAAGATTTAAATTTTTATTTTATGTACATGAGTGTTTGCCTGCATGCATGTCTGTGTACCACATGCCTGTGTGATGGCCACAGAGGCCAGAAGAGGACATCTCATCCCAGAGACTGAAGTGGCAGACTGTGGCAAGCCACTTTGTGGGCGCTCGGACTGAACCTGGCGCCTCTGGAAGAGCAGCCAGTGCTCCTCACAGCTGAGCCCTCTCCAGCCCTCCACTTCTTTTTTTTTTTTTTTTTTTTTAAACAGGATCTCTCATTGAGCTTAGGGCTCACCGACTAGGTTGGGCTGACTAGCCAGTGAGCCCCAGGGATCCCCTTGCCCTACTCCTGGTTCTGGGGTTGCAAGCCTGTGCCACCACAGCTAGCTTTGTGCATCAGGGCTGGAGAGCAAACTCAGGGCCTCCTGCATGCATGGCGAGCTCTTTCCTGGCTGCCTGTCTCCCGGTTCCCAGTCCTGTTTTCAGTCTGAGAGTGGCATCTTGTCTGCCTGGATTTGTTGCTGCGTGTCATCTTAGATTCGTCATTAAGCTTGCTGGCTCCAGCTCACCGTGCTGGCCCTGGCCGGTATGTGCAGGCTGTATGTTTGGGGCCAGGTTCTTGACCTCCTCGTGCCCTTTTGCCACTTGAAAATGGGGGTAGCAATAGTACTATAGATAGGCTGCAGTGACTTAGTACCAGCAGGAGGCTGAGAGCAGGGTCCAGCCAGGCAAGCAGAGACCTGCGAGCCTGCGGCGGTGGCGGTGGGCTGTGCCGCTGCGATCTGGGTCCCCATCAGAGCGTCACACAGGTGCCAGCCAGTGGCTAAGGGGCAGGGCGAGGGAGGGTGTGCAGAGGTTGTTTGGCATCAGGAGGACCAGAGAGTGAGGCCTGGTGACTCATGATTGTAACCCTAGCTACTTGAGAAGGTAAGGCAGAAGGATTGCTGCAACCTGGGCTACACAGTGAGTCCTGGGACAGCTTGGTCTACGGAATAAGACCCTATTTCAAAATAAAAAGAGGTCTAGGATATGACACCATGACTGAGTGTTCTCTCTTGGATTTAGGAAACAAATCAACATACTCAACGGAGTATAATGGGTGAACTATAATGGGAGGTGGCCATTGGGGTTGGGGGTCAAGGGCAGGATAGGCCCCAGCTGCCAACAGAGCTGGGCTCTCCATCATCGAAGACTGCCCTGGCTGGGTGTGGCCTGCTCCCCCATGCAGGCCCTGTGTGTGTTTCAGAGGGAACTGAAGGAGCAGCTTCAAGCCCTTCAGGACAGCGAGCGTGAGCACACGGAGGCGCTACAGCTACTTAAACGGCAGCTGGCAGAGACCAAGGTGAGCCTGACCTGTTGTGGGGACGGGGCGGGCAGTGGTGAGGTAGGGCTTTGAAGGATGGATCCTCCTGCCCTCTGAGGAAACCTGGCTTCTGGGTGCGTAGGTGTGATGGGAGAGAGGCAGGGTGGGCAGGAGTGGAGCTTCTGAGAAAGCGAAGGGGAGTAGGACCCACCCCCAACGCCACAGAGGGCTTTGGTGCCTGAGTGGGGCCATTGCTCTTCAGCTTCAACAGGCATTGGGGTGGGACCAGGAAACACTGACAAGGTCTACGCAGTATATCTTTGTTCTTCCCTTATTAAATGGGCCCATTGCCCAGGAGCCGACTGTGGCCTGTCCCCTCCAAGCCACGACTCCTGTCATCTCCCTTCAAGCCCTCAAGCATAGAGATAAGGACTCTAAACCCAGGTGTCGTGAGACACACCTGTAATCCCAGCACTGAGGAGGCTCAACAGGAGGACGTTGAGTCTCAGGCTAGCCTAGGCTACATGGCAAGACCATGTCTGGAGAGGATGGGGGGACCTGACTCCAATGCTGAAAAGTAGGGCAAAATTCTGTCCTGTGGTCTCTGGCTACAGTGATGGGGTGGAACCTTTTGTCCCTAACCTGAGAAGAGTGATGGGTCCAGTCCTAACACTGCCCATGTGACATTGAGTAAATCACATTCCTGGGCTTCCTTATCCAAACAGTGGGGACTCTGGCCGGTTCAATCCAGAGCTTCAGGTCTGGGAGGAGAGCTTCACACACAGAGGGACTCTAGGGAATGACTTTGGGTTGACCCTGCTCTACAAGATGAAAGCCACCGTAGCTGGGGCAGAACCTTGGAGTTACCTGGCCTGGAGAAGCCATTGGTAACCTACATCTGTGTTCCAGCATGGCCACATACCCGCTGCGTGGTCTTGGGAGGGTCATGACACACATTCCTTCAGAGGACATTCCAGAGGGCCTCTGAGCAGGACCCCTCAGTGGGTGACAGATGAGAAACAGCCACGGGGTTGCGACCTCAGTGCTTCTCACGGCCTTAGTTTCTCTGTCTATCTGGTGACTCCACACTGCTCCTGTGAGGAGAAACAGATGGAAATCTCTCTGGCTGGGCGGGTGTCTGAGGCTCTGTTCTCCCCTACAGCTTCACTTCTCTTACTCACTTCTCCCCCCATCCCCACATTCCTCCCCTCCACTGACCTCCTGCCCACCTTTCCTGTCCATCTGTGTGCTGCTGGGGGGCCCGCCTCCCCTCCCTCTCCCCAGCCTGGCTTCCTGTCTGGACGGGTATATTTATATAAGAAATGCTGATGGAGGCTTTGAGGCCATATTTCACCTGGTGCCTGACTGGTTCCTCGGCAGCGCCTGCCTGCCCTCCAGTGGCCTTGCCTGGGGGCCGTCTGCTCCCCCTCCTCTGACGGTGTTTTCCTTGGTTGGCTCTGAGATGGGTGACACGTTCTTGGCAGAGTGTCTCTGAAAGGGCCACAGCTGCCCCAGACCCAGTGTGTGTCTGGGAATGTGCTAAGCTGGGCTGCCTTCCCCACCAAGGAGCCAAATGAAAGGCCGGGCAGCGTTGCTCTGCCTTAGGATTCGATAGAGTAGTCAGAGAGGGTGGTTCAGCGCATTAAAGGTGCTTGCTGCCAAGGCTGACGGCGTAAGTTCAATCCCCGGGACCCCGTGGTGAAAGGCGAGTCCTGAGAGCAGGACTCTCCAAAGTTGGCACAGCATCTGATCTGTAGTAAGGAGTTGTGGAGGAAGTGTGTCAACAATAACAACAGTAATAAACCTCATTTGGTAGTGAGAAAGTGCAATCCCACTTTGATCAGAGAGGAAAGTTCAGCCGGGAGAGCCTGGCAGACAGGCCTGAGGCCCCATAGTTTGTTTTAGTGGCAAGATGTACGACTTCGTGAAGAGTTTGGGAAGACCCAACAGGGCTCTGTACGGAACTCCTGGGCTGTCACTCTGATATGCCACTTCCTGGTCCCCTCTCTCTGCCTCTCATCCTCTTTCTCTATCCATCCCTTCTTGTCCTGGGGACACAGGACACTCTAGCCTGGAAAGGAAATGGAGTCTGCCTTCACCGTTGTGACATAATCTTAAGCAATTTCATCCGTCCATCCGTCCGTCTGTCCCTCCCTCCCTCCCTCCCTCGCTCCCTCGCTCCCTCGCTCCCTCCCTCTCCCCTTCATCAGTGATGATGTCTGACCTCCAGCCTGCACCAGGCCTGGGGATGTACACAAGGACAGGGAACGTGCCATTCCTCCCTAGGAAGAGCTCGTGCACTAGCTAGAGAGACATATTGTGGAGGAGGCAGCAGATAAGAACCTTGGCTACCTAACAGCTGGAAAAGTGAGAGAGCCTCTCGGGAGGAGCCCTCCCCCATCCCATTAGCCTTGGGGAGGCACAGCCACAGAAACAGAGACAAACCAAGACTCAGCAGCCACTGGGTGGATAGTGCTGCGGAGCAGTTTAGTAGGAGCCGGACAGGGGAACCTGGAGCCTGGAGGCCCTGGAAGATGGCTCTAGAGGATGCAGGGAGGTGGACCCCATCCTTTCAGCTGCAGCAGCCTGAACCTCCCTGGGTCGGGGCTCCAGGAGGCCCCTGGCAGCCTTTCCCTCCATGCCCAGCCTCTCTTCCTCTCCTTCTTTGTCTTCCCGGCGTGTTGGGTGGGCATGCGCGGGGAGGCTGGCCTGCTGCCAGCCGTTCTTCCTGCAGGCCAGCAGCCACCACAGGAGAGAACAGGCCCTAATTGAGCCTTTGTGGAGCCTCCCACAGAGCCCCGGGCACTGAACACAGTGGGGTCTCTGACTCTATGAACTGCCAGCCAGAGGCCCACAAAGTGAAACTGCAGAGGCAGGCCCCACATGCGGCCACATCCTGTGTTGCCTGACTGTCAGCGTTCCTCAAGCTCCCCCCTCTGCCGACCCACCCCCCACTGCCATGCCCGACCGATGCTCCCCCCATCCCTGGAGCCCACTCAGAAGCCACCTCTCCGTGTGGACTCCATGGGCATGCCCGTTAGAGATCATTCCTTTGCTGTACATCAGCTTTCCCTCTGTGCCTGGAGTGGCACCCCGTTTGATGAACCATCTCCACCACACCCCTGCAATGTGGCTTTTGTAACCCCTCTTACAGGTGGGGAAACTGGGGTACCCAGAGCTTAGGTAGTTGAGGCCACCACAGCTAGAGACCCAGAGCTGGGACCTTTCTCCAGTCACTCCTCTGCCTCCTCTTGGGCCGCGGGGAAGGGAGAGTCTCTGGGCATGTGCAGACCTCCCTTGGAGGTGGCCTTGGTCCTAGAGTGAGCACCAAGTTGTGCCCAGTCTCTGCTTGTTTATGAAGGTCTCTGACCTCCACGATCCCCTTGTCATCATCCTTTGAACCTATAGATGAGGTGTTTAAAATACAGACCACTAGCCGGGCGGTGGTGGCGCACGCCTTTAATCCCAGCACTCGGGAGGCAGAGCCAGGCAGATCTCTGTGAGTTCGAGGCCAGCCTGGGCTACAGAGTGAGTTCCAGGACAGGCTCCAAAGCTACACAGAGAAACCCTGTCTCAAAAAAAAAAAAAAAAAAAATAGAGACCATTAAATCCCGGCCTGGGCACATAGGCATCCCCCATGGAGCTTTTCCCATCCCTCCTTCGCTCGTGGGAATCTGGGCAGTATCGCCCATTCCTGCCTCTCACAGCCTCATTGACTCCGCGGTACCACTTCATTCGTCTCCTGATGGACCCCCATAGAACTACGAGCCCTTCTGTCCTGGGCAGGTCCTGTCTCATCACCTTGCTTCTCTGCGTGCCGTACCCAGCCTGCCAAGCAAGGCCCCCGTCCCCCATTTTTGTGTCAAAGCTGCCCCCTCTCACTGGCAACTGAACACAGTGAGATTCACACTGGGTCCCACCCACGCTTTCCCATAACCCCTGATGGTCATCCCCCCCACAGTCCTCCACCAAGAGCCTGCGGACCACCATCGGGGAGGCCTTTGAGCGGCTGCACAGGCTTCTCCGCGAGCGGCAGAAGGCCATGCTGGAGGAGCTGGAGGCTGACACCGCCCGCACGCTGACCGACATTGAGCAGAAGGTCCAGCGCTACAGCCAGCAACTGCGCAAGGTGCAAGAGGGTGCCCAGATCCTGCAGGAGCGGCTGGCTGAGACTGACCGGCACACCTTCCTGGCTGGAGTGGCCTCCCTGTCTGAGAGGTAAGTGCCACCTGGCTCCAGCCTTCCCCGAGTGCCTCTCCCAACCCAACTGAGGCAGTGAGGGGGTTCATGGGAATGGGGCTGTCAGCAGATAATTCATCCAATCATATTTTCATCATCGTTTATAGGAATCTGCTATAAATATGCCAGAGCCCGGGCTAAAAGCCTTTGGTATCCATATTATTCTGTATATAATATATTCTCTCTAAGCTGGATGTGCATGGGTGGCTGACGCCTGTAATCACAACCCTGGGGATATTAAGGCAGGAAGTTTGTGACAAGTTGGGGCCAGCCTGGGCTACAGTGTGAAATCTTATCTCAGAACAGTACCTATATTGTAACAGCATAAGCAACATTTGTGGGTGTTTATAGCCCTTCAACACACTTTTGTGCTGTGTGTCACGTATGTATTTTATGTATTTGGGGAGATGGGCTGTGCATTTCATGAGTGTGAAAGCCAGAGGACACCCTCAACTGTCCTTCTTCAGGTATTGTCCATGTTGGGTTTTTTTTTTTTTTTAGGATTATAGCTATGTGTGTGTCTGTTTAAGTGTATACCACGGATGTATGGGTGCCTGTGGAGACCAAAAGAGGGCAAAGTCAGATCCCCTGGAGCTGGAGTTACAGGCAGTTGTAAGCCACTGGACATGGGTGCAGGGAAACCAACGGAAATCCCCTGAAGAGCAATAAGCTCTCAACTTCTGATGCGTCTCTGTGACCTCCACCTTGTCTTTTGAGATGAGGTCTCTCACTGACCTGAGCTCTTCAAGCAGGCTATGACTGGCTGGCCAGCGAGCCCCCAGGGAATCCTCCTGCCTCCACCTCCCCAGCACTGGGATTTCCAGTGCGCACCTGTTTTTATTTTGATGTGGGTTATAGGGATCGAACTTAGGACTTTATACTTGCAAGGCTTTACCAACTGAGCTATCTCCTCAGCCCCTAACTTACAATACCATTAATACTATATATCATTCTTTAGAGACATTATATTATTGTAACCTTCTGAGTCCCCTGCAGGGAGTTACAATACTCATTTCACAAATACAGAAACTGAATCTCAGAGAAGTTGATTGGTCAAGGCTACTTGGTCTGGTGGTAAAGCCAGGGTTCGAACCCAGGCTTCTCAAAGCTCCCCTTCATGGCATCACTTAGTATTGGCTTACTAGAGATCAACACTCACCACTAACATCATGTGCTTGATGTTGGCCATGAGCGAGCCACTGAGCTAAGCATTTTCTGTGAATGACTCCGTGAAATCCTCTCAACAAGCCTCGAAAGGCAGGGCTAGCACAGTACCCCCGTTGCACTTGACTTTGGCCAGGAGCCTGAGAAACAACTGCACAGTACCCATTTTACAGAGGAGCAAACAGACTTAAGGTAAGGGAGAGGTCCGACTTGGCAGAAGCAGGCACTTGCATCTCAGTCCCACAGACATCCCACTCATGACCTCGCCCTGGAGGTGGGTACCGGACCCCATGAAGCCTTCTCTCCTGCTGTCCTTCCAGGCTCAAGGGGAAGATCCATGAGACCAACCTGACATACGAAGATTTCCCAACCTCCAAGTACACCGGCCCTCTGCAGTACACCATCTGGAAGTCTCTTTTCCAGGACATCCACCCAGGTGAGGCTCCGCCTGTCTTCCCAGGGAGACAGGGGGAAGTGTGGATTGCCACCTGGGCCATGTGTGACAGGTGGCCGAGCAGGATGTGGGCAGAGTGCCTGCTGATGTTCTTCTGCTCTGTCTTTAAGTGCTGTATGTCACCGTGGGGGTACTTACCACAGTCATCGCATGTCACAGGTGTAGAATTGGAGGCTCAGAGCTAGAGCAATGGGATGGATCTGCTGTGCCCCAGAGCCTATGCTGAGCTCACCGAGTCCCCAGAAAACCCTCTCCAGCAGGTGCCGTTACCATGCCTGTTCCCCAGGTAGAGGGACAGACGTTCCCTGTCCTGACACGGGAGTTAGACCACCTGGATGGATTCATTAGTCCATTCTATAAACAGTGACTGTTCCTCAGTTTGAAGAGTCAAGCCAAGTGGCCAGACCTTGGCAGATAGGGCTCTGACATGGGATTTGCACATCATGGAAGCCTAGGGCTGGGGCTGGGGTGGGGTGGGGAGGTGTGTGGGCAGGGTGTGTGAGCAGGGCAAGGGGTCAATCAATCAGAAGCTCCAAATGGAGCCGTCAGGAGAAGCTCAGGTTTGCATTGAGTATTGGGGAGCGTGGGAGACCCCAGGATGTCCTTAGTTGAGCCCCATCAGTGATGGAGAGGGCCTGGTACAATTACCAATGCTGGGTCACAGAGCTGGGGCTCCCCTTCAGGTGACAGGCCTCATCCAATATGTCATTCCTGCTGTCTTAGAGTTGAAGGGGGGAAGGGGGACACTAATTAACAAAAGCAACAATGGTTGTGGGGAAGGGACATTTTCTAGCAAACTCAACTGCCTTCCTGGGGTGTGCTCCCCGCCTCTGAAGAACTTTCACACTGAGCCATAGGTGGGTGAAGCCGTGTACCTAAAGGGAGACAAGAGCCCCAGGATCTGTTTTCTCCTCCCGGGGACCCAGGGCAGTCTAGAAGCTGTCTCGAGTGGGTCGTCTAGAAGCTGTCCGCCTCAGCTGCCACCTGCCCTTTCCCTGTCACAGGAGCCTCACCCAGTCACTCAAAACCCTCCAAGACATCACAGTCAGCTGTACCGAGCCATCTCCAGGCTGTGCGGGAGCCAAATTCTCCCTCCTCTGCACATTTTGCCTGGAGACCTTGGCACCGTCTTCGGTATTTGACGGCCAAAACTCTCTCCTTTGTAGCTTCGCCTTTAAACACCTCAGCTGAAACGACTTGCTGGGTTTCCTCGGGGAACCCTGGGCTTTTCTGATTACAATGCCTGATCATAGCCTGTGTGGCTCTCTCTCTCTCTCTCTCTCTCTCTCTCTCTCTCTCTCTCTCTCTCTCTCTCTCTCTCTCTCTCGACTCTGAGTTCTAAGGGCGAGGCCGGAGGTTGAGCTCAATGTATCCCCTGCAGCCAGCAGTCAGTGTTGATGAAGGAATGAAAGAACAGACGTAGACTCAAGTCTGCTTCTAGAGCAGTGCCTAGTATATCCAGCAGGTACTCAGTAGGTGTCAGAGGGACTTGCTGCAGGTCCTTGGATACTCCCTTTCTCCTCTAGCCCAGTTATGTCCTCTGAATGTCGGGGACGACGGTACCCCTTTTTTGCCTCCATCACAAGTGAGCAAGTGTTTGCTCCAAGCAGGGAGAGAGTCTCCAGCCTCTGCATCACTGACCCACAAGGTCTCGCTGGAGGCCCTGTCCGACACACAGGAGACTAGCAGTCTCCTCAGCCTCTACTCACTAGATGCCACGGGCCCCTCCCCTCGGTTAGAGCAAAAAAGTGTCTCCAGCCGTGGTCAGATTTCTTTTGGAAGCAAAATTGTCTCAGTTGAGACCACAGGCCTTGAGAACACTGCCCGCAAGAGGCCTGAGGGGACAGGTGTGTGACCTGAGCACTCTGCCCTGAGCAAAGGCCCCTGGGACTTCAGACAACAGTGACCTGGTTGGCTGGGCCCTCTCTTTGTCTGTGGGACCTATGAAGTCACTCTGGCTCTTCAGGGAGCACCAGAGCCTTTTATGTCCAGATGGGAGGGCGGCTTTCCCCCGGGACCTAGCTGTGGCTTCTGGTGGCTTCCTGCCTGCCCCTCCTTTACAGCCTAAGCTTCCCATTGGGTCATCTGAGAACCCCGTCGAACACCTGTTGCTCCTCTACTCTGGAGCTTCCACACTGCATCACCGCCAGCCGCCTGCGCACCCCCCACCCCTTCACCCACCATCCCTCTGCCAACCCAGCCCTATCACGGGGGCTCCCAGGTGCAAACCTCCCCAGCGAGCCAGGCAGCCCATTATCCCAAGGACACCAGACACTCCTCTCCCTCCTCAGCCTCCCCTGCCCTGTCTGGCCTCTCCCCCATTGCTACTCATCTGGATCTAATCAACTGGAGTCCCAGAATGTTCTCTGCCCCGCTGTGGGACCCAAGGCAACCTGCCTCCCCTCCCCCCACCAAGCACTCCCCTCCCCCCGCGGCCCCCACGCTCCCCAAAGCTGAGCCTCAGTTTCTTCACCTACACTTTAGAGATGGTCCTGGTTGTTGTCCAGGGTAGATAAGAGAGAGAACTGATTTCTCTGTGAAGATGATACCATAATTTATCAAGCATGGTTACTATTTATTATTATGAATCAGACTCTTTCCCCATTTTGCTGGTCAGATTTTCTGAGGCCGAAGAATGGAAGGACACCATGTGAAAAGACAATTCACCTTTCACCCCAAGTAGAATCTAAGCAAATCACTTACCTCGGAGAGCCTCAATTTTCTCTTCCAAAAAATGGCTACAATCATGGAGACCCTGGGACTACTGTGACTCTGGAGCAATGCCTATTCTGTGCAGACTGTGAAGGAAGCAGAGGGTACTGAGGGCCTGAGGAGGTGTGAGACCTGAAGGGCTAGATTTCTTTTTTTTAAGGCCTGGCTTGAAGAGGGAAAAAAATACAGACATAGTTACTGTCCCATCAGACCCCTACCACACCGGAGAACAAAGAGTCACAGGCCTCCAGGTGCCAGGCCGTGTCCTGGGCTGGGCATTTGGGAGGCCTTTCTCTGCTGCTTGGGTGATGGTGGAGGAGGAACAGGAAACATTTTCACAGGACTTGGAAGTCTGTGACCCTTCCTGGATGCCTTTTGATCCAAGGTCTTGGAGACATTTTAGAGACTCAGCACACACCTGGAGAGGAGAGAGGCCTCGGCTCAGCCTTTGTTTATAAATAAGAGTGTCACAGCTAGAGGTGAACTCTGACCTCTAAGGCAATGAGCCTGGAGAAAGACTTTGGTTTCACTGGGTCTCATCACTATCCTGAGGGTACAGGCTTCTTGGAGGGGGGAAAGGGGAGCTGCCACACCAGCGTGCCCCTCAGGGCCCCTCTCTTTGGACTGAAGGTCACTTCTCCTGCCAGCCCCAGGGAGGGTACTGCGAGGCCTGGGGATGGGACCCTCTGTTAAAGACGAGGTGGGAGAGCTTGTCACATTCTCTGGAGTGCAAACGCCAACCCAGAGTCAGGCCATACCTCTTGCCTAGGGGAAATGCCAGGCTCACAGCCCAGGCCCTGCCCCCCAAGAGCTGGCCCCACCCCCAGGGAATCAGGGTCTGCACAGAGGATGGAGGTCCCTTGGGGTCAGGCTTTCCTCTGCCCACAGATTCTTCATTGTCACACCCGTCTTAGGACCGCCAGGAGCCCTACCCACTCAGCAGAGGCTCCGGAAGTGGCCCACAATGCCCTACACAGACTTCGAGTCAGGCTGAGTTTGCATGCTGCCTGCCAGTATCCCCTTAACTGTTCCTTGAGCCTTGGGGTCTTCCTTTTGCTGGCCTCCTCACAGTATCCTAGGCGTCTGGGATGTGGGAGTCTGGCATTCCCAATTGCTGCAGTTTTCCCTGGGACCCTAACACCCGCACATCACTCCACCCCCAGTGTATCCCACTGCCTGTAGTGTCACCGACACAACATCTGTCTCTAATTAGACACACACACACACACACACACACACACACACACACACACACACACACACACACACTTCCCTCCAGCCTTTCCTCTCACTGTGGGAATTCTTTACACTGCACAACTTTCTTGTTCTCACCAACTACCCAGTGACTGACAGAATACAGGCAAATGTTCATGTGTGGGTCCATTAGCCACCCCCTCCTTTTTTGTCCCTGGACAAAGGACTGTTCTATGGGCCTCTCTATACCCAGGGCTCCTGTTGACACACTGCTCTCTGCATTCTGAAGACAAGAGATAAATGTGAGGTGCAGAAGTGAATTACCATGATCTAGCTCATGGAAGAAGCTCCATGCAGGTCAGCCTGTTGGGGTTGCATGATGCTGGGACCAGCCGTGGCTGCCTAGTGGGACGGTCACAAGCAATGGAGCGTCTTGTTTCTCCGTGTGTACAGCCGACAGAGGTACCAAATAAGAAGTAACAGTGGTCCAGTCTAGAGATCATGTCCCTGCTCCAGCTAATAAGGAAAGCTCCAGCGAGCTGGGGAAAGTCCTTGGCCCCAAGGAACAGTAGCAGTATCCCATCGCTCTCTCCCACTCTTTCTCGCCTCTGTCTTGCTCTGGCCTGAAAATACTCATCTAGCTGAGAAGTGCCAGGCTTCCTCTGCTCCTTGGGGGGTTGTCAGAATGAGCCGGAAGAATAAACAGATGTCTTGACAAGAGTTCAAGAGACCATCCAATCAGACCTGCTGAGCCAGTATGGCCAGCTCAGAGCAGGTGACCCAGCCTACACCACCCTCCCTCTGGATGCTGTTGGGCAGGGGTGAATGCATTCGTGTGACCAGAAGCCTGTCCATGCCAGGCTCCGTGCTGGGCGCTGAACTCTCAAGGGAGAAAGAGTTCACTGCAACCCAGGCCTTGGCCTCTGGATGCTAAGTGGGTGAGATAGGGCCCAGAGGGCCATGCCCCGTGTAGGAGACCAGCAGAGAGAGCACAGGAGTCCCGGAGGCTAGGGGAGGAACCACCTGAGTCCTCCAGTACAAAGGCTCCTAGAGGATTGGCCTTTGAATAGAGTGGGGGTGGGGGGGCATGACACATGAGCAAAGTTCTAGGCCTGAATCAAGAGGTAGACTGTGGCCAGGTACCAGGTGGCCTTGAATAGTCCCAGGTCTGCCAAATTTTTTGATCTGCGATTAGTCAGGGCTCCTGAGGGTCTTGATTTTCCTGTCTGTCAAATGGAAGAGTTGGTAGGATTACAGATTTCCAACATTTTGGGACATATTGTCTATTTTTTCACAACAAATAAAATTTTAAATCTCAGATCATACATATGACCTTTTTAATATATATGTACATACAATAATGTACACATGCATATGTAACAACTGACCATAATATAGAGGAAAAACAGAAGATGTTTGTAGTTAAACATCTTTGAAGACATCACTTCTTGCCACACAGCCTGGCATCAAATTCACTGTGTAGTGGAAGATGACCTTGAATTTCCAGTCCTCCTGCCTCCACCTCCAGAGTGTCGCAATTCCAGGCACATACCACCATGCCCAGTTTTATGAGGTGCTGGGAATCATGCACCCAGGGCTTGTGCATGTCAGGCAGGGACTTTGCCAACTGAGCTATATCCCCAGCCTGTAATTAAATATTTTGAAGGTCAGTATGTAGAAGCTCATTCAGACTGGCATCGGAAAACACAGCCAAGCCACCATTAGCTGCTCACAGTGTAACTGAAACACCATTCAGGAGACTGCCTATGTCAACGGTGTCATCCTTGGAGGTGTATTTTCCAAAAGAGCAAATCATTCTTAGTTCTAAACAACAACAATAAAATGTAGCCCCCCTCGGTTTGGTCGTTGCATTCCAAAATCCTCATTGTGTTTTAAAATTACAAAAGCGGTATCACATTTATACATATACAGCGGTAGGTTTACTTTTGGACCCGCATATAAAGATTTCTCGACCACGTGGATGTGTGGCATCTGGAGTACAGTGGTGGGGGTGAACAATCCCCAGTGAGGCTGGCCTGCCCCAGGCTCCCACCAGTCTTGGAGACAATTGGCAAACGTTTCCAGATTGCCCTCTAGGGGGCAGTATCATCTGACTAATCTTGCTCCTTCCCAGCTCTGAAACTCCCGTAATTCTGGACCTCCTCTGGGCTTTGCCCTGGGAGTCATTCCGTGACCCTATCAGCTACCTCTCTGCAGCCAGGTGTAAAGATGGCAGGCTGTTCCATTTTTCAGAGGAGAAAGAAACAGACAAGAGGACAAATTAATATTCATTTATATTATGACACAATAGGTCAATAGCATCCTGGAGACCAACCAGGACCCTCTCCCCAGGGAGGCACTGGCTAATGGGCCCACAGCCTTCTCTCCGCTGATCTTTCCATCCTCCTCTCTCTCCCACCTAGTGCCAGCTGCCCTGACCCTGGACCCGGGCACTGCCCACCAGCGCCTGATCCTGTCTGATGATTGCACCATCGTGGCCTACGGGAACCTGCACCCACAACCCCTGCAGGACTCACCAAAGCGCTTTGATGTGGAGGTGTCGGTGCTGGGCTCCGAAGCCTTCAGTAGTGGAGTCCACTACTGGGAGGTGGTGGTGGCCGAGAAGACCCAGTGGGTGATTGGGTTGGCCCACGAGGCTGCCAGCCGCAAGGGCAGCATCCAGATCCAGCCTAGCCGTGGCTTCTACTGCATTGTTATGCACGACGGCAACCAGTACAGCGCGTGCACAGAGCCCTGGACGCGGCTCAACGTCCGTGACAAGCTTGACAAGGTGGGTGTCTTCCTGGACTATGACCAGGGCCTCCTCATCTTCTACAATGCCGATGACATGTCCTGGCTCTACACCTTCCGAGAGAAATTCCCTGGCAAGCTCTGCTCCTACTTCAGCCCTGGCCAGAGCCATGCCAATGGCAAGAATGTCCAGCCACTGAGGATCAACACTGTCCGAATCTAATCCGGGCCGAGGGAGACCAAAGCCTTCTGGGTCTGTGACCACCAGCAAGAGCCTTGCCCAGCAGATGGGAGCCTGGATTACTCAGACCCACCGTGGCCACCCTGAGACCTCAGGCCAGTTGTTTATCCCCCAGCTTCTTCTGCCCTGCCTGTGAGCTGGAGATTGTGGTTCATGGTTAATGTCCTGTGGTTCTGATCATAATGGGATGTGACGTGGCTTCTCCCCAGGGCCGCCCTTGCCCAACCCATCATCCCTATTATCCCAGGGACAAGAAATCTCCCTCCTTCTGCCCAGGTGACCTAGCCTCGTGACAGATCAGATGAGATCTCTAGCTAGCAGCCCAAAAGATATACAGAATCCTCTTATGCTCATGGCCTAAGACGTGACTCGGCCCTGACCAAGAGAGTAATGGGCCATTTTACTCTTGAGCCAAGTCCACAGGAGACCCGGACGGGAGCTGATCCTAGGGTTGTCTGAGGTCACCCTCTCCTGCCACCTCTGCACCAAGTCGAGAGCTGTGGGTTTCCTCCTCTCCCACTAATCTTCAAGTCAGAGAAGATGCTGTGGCATGTGACAGGCAGCCCACACAGTACAGTCACCCACTACCTTCCAGTCCATGGACTCTGGGGCAGGGTGAGGCAGAAGGGCCCCAGAAACCAACACAGAACACTGTCAGGGCAAAGCACCAATGGACGATCCATGTCCCAGCCAGCCCTCATCTGCCAGGCCTCTGTGACCTGCTATGGGGACAGAGAGGGCGCTGGTTCTTTGCATCAGGACCTGCCTGAACCCCAGGAGGGCTGAATGGCAGGGACCACCTTGGACTTGGCATCTGACTCCCACAGGATCCTGATGCACAAACAAGAACCACTTTAGTTGGCTTCATCAGACAAGAATTCGAAATCAGCTCCCTGGTGGCTTGCAAGATCACTGGAAGGGCTGGAGGAGGAGAGCCCTGGGGTTTCCAGGAACAACTCCAAGCAGCTAAAGGGACCGTGTCTCGAGTAACCAGGAAAGCTGTTTCCACTTGCAGGGAGCCCCTGCCTCACAAGCTGCTCGCCGCCACCGTCCATGCCAGCAAGTGATTGTCCGGGCCTGCCTCTCTCTCTCAACTCAGGTTCCAAATCAGCATCTTTCAGAGGGATCCCTTTGGGGAAACCTGAGTCAGAACCCAGACTTTGACAGCAAAGAAGTCTGGGAAATGTAGTTTTTCTCTTCCAGCCTCAGCCATACAGAAAGTTAACATGGAGGTGGAACAGGCCCATCTACAATTTCCTTGCCACAGCATCCAACTGTGCAGAACTCAGGAGAATCCATGAATCCACCTCAAGGCCTTGACTTTGAAGCAGAGCTGCTAGAGATGTCCTGCTCCATGGCTCTGTCCCTGCCTGTCCCTGCCCAGAGGCAACAACCTCAGGAGTAGGGAGTAGCAAGATGTGCAACCAAAATGGCACCCCCAGCCTCACTGTAGTCCTGGGACTTCAAGCCTGTATTTGGGATTCGGCGAGCATGCCCATCTCCAAGGAGCCAGAATGGATGAACTTGAGGGGCTCCCACTTACAACTGCCATGCACTGGGGCCTCCCTGAGCAAGAGGAATCCCGAGCCCTATTCACGCCCTCAACTCCCAGACTCCAGGCTACTCCTGACAGTATTTTTATTTAAAACATTGCCCTTTTTTGTGCATCATGATCAATTTGTATTAAATTAAAGTTACAGGGCACAGGTGTCCGTTCCATTCATTCTGATGAACACAAAGCCCCACCCCAGAGAGGGGACACTCATTAGCATAGCCAGTCCAAGGCAGCCCTGCTGGGCACATATCAGGAGCACAGTGAGGTCTAAAGACAGGATGTGAGTCTGAGAAGCCCATAGCCTACACTGGACAGTAAGAACCGAGTTCTAGGCCAGCGCCC
This sequence comes from Peromyscus californicus insignis, assembly GCF_007827085.1. NCBI lineage: Eukaryota > Metazoa > Chordata > Mammalia > Rodentia > Cricetidae > Peromyscus > Peromyscus californicus. The sequence goes on along the minus strand of NW_026294573.1, from coordinate 25,627,621 downwards.
ACACCACAGCCCTGCCAGGACAGCCCCAGGCAGGGCAGACCTCTGTCTGGAGGAGAATGGGGCAGCCTTGAAAGCAGAAAGGGAAGCCTACAGGGCAGCAAGAGTCTTGTCTCTTAAACTATATAGGCCTGGGCTCTGGATCAGGCTTTACTTTAGGAAAAACAGCTTAACCTCTCAGGGCCTAAGTTGCTCCCCTCAGAGAATAGGGATAATAGCATGGACTTAACATGATTTATTGGGAAGCTATAAAATGAACAGTCACCGGGGCCCTGTCTCTCCTCCTGCAGGCAGTCTGTGCCTGAAACTACATAGATTTTCTAAACTTCCATGTCCCCTTGGCCCCTGAGAAGTCCATCTTCCTCCTGCACCCTGTAAGGAGTGTGGAACAAGGTAAATAGGGAAGTCCTTAGGTTGCTATGGAGACCAAAGTCCATCCTACCTCCAACTTATGGAGAAGCAGCCTAGGCAAAGGAGAAGGTTGCCTGGTCCTCTGGAGCTCTGTAATGCAAGAACAGGAAACATGGGGTCTAGTCCTGACTTTTCATTGGTTCACGTTGCCTTAAAGTGTCCTTGCTTCCTTTCCTCACCTGCAGGGTTAGGGAGGTAGATCATCTAAGGCACTAAGTGGGTCTTTAGAACCTAGAGGTGGGATGGAGGAGAAGCACCCATACCAGGCCCTGAATTGTTAGAGTTCCTCGGCAGAGGGACTAGATCTAACACTGGAGACAGAAGCCTGGGGGAGGGTGGAGATACAGGGCAGGGGGGAGACAGAAGGGGAGGGAGGGGGAGAGAGAGGTTGGGATTGTCAGGCTGACAATACAGCTGAAGCGGAGGCTGGCAGGAAGAGCTAATTGATTGTCCCAAGCTCCTTCTGAGTCCCCATACACGGTCTGTAAGCAAAGTGCTAGTACATTTTACACTTTATCTAACCACAAAGAGGAGCCCATGAGGATAGTGTCATTACCTCAGTGTCAGGGCCACGAGGCAGCGCTGCCCAGGGGATCCACAGCTGCTCCTTGGCAGAGCTGGAAGTGCTGAGGCCACACTCCATTGGACCTCTCTGGAGGGACCGTTCTCAACTCTGAGGACCATTCAGTGACGGGACGGCCACCAGAACTAAGATCCGGGGCTTTGAAGAGGGACCTTACACCATGGGTCCCCTGTGGCTTAAAGATGGGCTCTGAAGCCCCCTGTGTGACTTTGAGCAGGTTCCTTGTCCTCGATGGCCTCGGATTCCCCATGTCTGCTGGGGAGAGCTTAGAGATCTGCTTGATTACCAGGGTAAGTGGAATGTTGGGTCCCACAGCTTGGGCCCCCCCCCATCCCCAATAAATTAGGCTATTATCTCTGTCCCTCTCTCTGGGGTGGTGGCAGAGACAGAAAACAACAAAGATAAAAGTCTCTTAGCAGTAAATAGCTCACCTCGGAGACTCTGGGGACAGGCCCTTCCCCCCACTGCCAGGGAAGCCATCCCAAGAGGCTGACTGCTCACACCTGGACAGATTCCTCTCCTCCTGCCTGGGTCTCGACTCTGTTCTACATCCCCAAGCTCACCACCAGCTCAGCTCAGAACCAGGACCACCACACCAGAAGGTCAGTTGCAAAGGCCTGAGTCACAGGCTTAAATGCTGGGGGCCACATGAAGGCCCTGGGGAGGGGAGGGGCACTGGCCAAGGTGCTGAATTGGATCCTGGCTGTCCACCAGGTTCTTATTCTGCAAATCATGGACCACCTGAAGGAGGAGGGATGGTGGAGAGCAAAGCAGAAATGGGGTGCACAGAAACATAAAAAGAGCAATGCCTTTCTTTTTAAATGTCTTCATTTTCCTGTTTTTATCTTCTATCTTTATACAAGTGGGTTTGTTTTGTTTTGTTTTGTTTTTTACCCTAAATATGAAGCAGTCTTCCAGGGGTTGGAGAGATGGTTCAGTAGACAAAGCGCTGATTGTGCAAGCATGAAGAAGCAAATTTGCATCTGCCTAACACACATAAAAGCTGAGTGTATCCACATACATCAGCAGGCCCAGCACTAGGGGGAGCGAGCGGGTGAAGACAGACAGATCTGGGTTTGGTAGGACCCTATCTCAAAACTAAGGTGGCACACAACAGAGGAATACACCCAGCCCTGGAATCTGATGCCCACACTGTACTCATAGGCAAACACACATGCACACGCCCACATACAACATACACAGCGTTTTTAACTGCTTTTGAGTTTTTGACAGTTCTGTGGTTTCTCTTATTATTGTGAAGTGCTGCTCCCTTACCCTAGGAATCAGGAGAAATGAGGAAATCATTGACAATTTGGACCAGACGCCTGGGGGAGTCCTCTCCTGATGTCACAACAAGCACAGCCTGTTATGAGGGCTGACGTTAAAGGCACAAAGGGCCAGGTCTCAATGCAGCTCCCACCAAACAATGGTCCTAGGTGTGACTGAGTCTGAATCCTGACGGAGCCTGAGTGATCCTCTGACCCAACCTGAATCCCAGAGAGGGTTAGCTTATAGCTCAAGATTCGCAGCATGGGGCCGAGCTAAGACCAGAATCTCTGTGCCCTGATTCCCAGGAGGCTCACAAAGCCAGCTAAGAGGGCCCCAGCTCAGACAAGCAGGGAAGAAGCAGGGGAGAAGCAGGGGTGAGCTCAACATGGTAGGTGGAGGCCTGCCTGTCAGAGTCGGGGAATGCAGGACCCAAAAGATGAAGAAGGACATGGGAGAGACAGGAAGTCCTCTGGGTGGAGACTGACCATGGACGGGCTCTCAGGACAACTGGTATATAGCTTGAGAGGTATCCGTCTCCAACCCATTCATATTTACCAGAAGATTGACAGCTGGTGATGGTATCTCAGGCACCATGGCAATCATGTGGGATAAAGATGACACTGGGGTTGCATATGATACTGTGCTGGTAGTGGCAGCTTCCACTCCGTTGTCTCAGACAGACTGGAAATATCAGAGCTTTTGTCAACCAAGCCAGCCCAACCCTCAGCCCTTACTCCTCCTACCAGCATCCCTGGTCACACATCACGGCCCAGCAGTTCCCAGGGGCCTTCCTCCTGAGGGGGAAGATGCTGTGCATACACTGGCAATCCCAGCACTTGGGCCATTGAGGTCCCTAATACAATGGACAGTGTGCTTTCATTCTTCACACCTCTGCTTGGGGAAGACTCTCCCCCTGCCTAGAACACCCACCCCTTTTTCCTTCCTCTTGAAACCTGGCTAACTGGCCATGTCTGGGTCATCCAAGGCCAGCAGAGTCCATTGCCCTGGAACTGGAGTGCTTTTGGTCTCCCATTGTGGTACATCTTAAGATGGAGAACACTTCTGCCAACTGCAGACGAGAGGGGAGCTCAGAAAACAGGCACTGGCTGGGGTCATGTAGCCACCACATCTCCAAGCTGGAAGAAATCTTAGGGACCAGAAACAGAACTCCACCCTAGAGAAGCTTACATGGAAGCTGGGCTGCCAGGAAGCACCTCGCTGGTCACTCCAGCCAGACTCTGCTCAAGGAGAACCAGGGAGAAGTGGAAGAGACTCAGTGAGTGGTTTGTCTGCATTTGTAGCAAATTATAAAGTCACTTACATTCATTAAAAAAAAAAAATCAGGGGCTGGTGAGATGACTTAGCGGTTAAGAGCACTGGCTGCTGTCCCAGTGGACCCGGGTTTAGTTCTCAGCACCCACATGGCAGCTCACAACTGTCTGTGACTCCAGTCCCAGGGGATCCAACACCCTCCCCTCACACAGACATACTTGCAGGCAGAACACTAGTGCACATAAAATAAAGAATAAATAATAATATCAGACAAACAGAAGAACAGAAATTCCTTCATCTTACATTTAGAAATCATCAGCTACTAATAGTCCGTTGCATTCTTCCAGGCATTTTTGCTTGTACACTAACAAAAAATGTCATTTCTTCTGCAAAAGCATGATCATTCTTTACCTACTCCTCTTTCTTCATGTTTTTTTTTTAAAGATTTATTTATTTATGTATAGTGTTCTGTCTGCACATATGCCTGCAGGCCAGAAGAGGGCACCAGATCTCATTACAGATGGCTGTGAGCCACCATGTGGTTGCTGGAAATTGAACTCAGGACCTCTGGAAGAGCAGCCAGTGCTCTTAACCCCTGAGCCATCTCTCCAGCCCCTGTTTCTCCATATTCTGTAGTAGATTCCTTCTAATGGAGTGTGGGTCAAGAGGTCTGCCCATTTCTTTCCTAAGTAAATGTTTTTCTTATATGCATTATGGAAAATACAGTCAAGATGCCCAAGGTGAAACTCACTCGTTATTGGCTACTGTTCAAACACTGATATAGCAATTTTGGCAAAAAGGTTTAGTCTTTTCCCCAAGTGATTATATTTTACAAAAGTCAGGGTGCCGGGAAGATGGTTCAGTTAGTAATGTGGTGCTGCTCACACATGAGGACCTGAGTTCTGATCCTCAGTATCCATGTAAGAAGCCCAGTGTGATGGAGCCACCCCCAGAGCTGGGAGGAGAGACAGGTGGGTCCCTGGAGTCCATTGTCTAGCCAGCCTAAACAATCAATGAGACACTGTCTCAAAGGTTAAGGTGGAGGAGCCAGTGAGATAGCTCAATGGATGGGGCACTTGCTGTCAACCCTGATGACCTGGATCTAGTCACTGAAACCCATGCCTTGGAAGGAAAGGACCAGTTCTATAGCATCCATTTAATATGGTGTTTGAGCTGCATCTGCTTGTCCCGTCCCGTTCTGAGCAGGGAGTGTGCTGCCGCAGGAGGCTAAAGCCTGTCGGTCAGGGTGCATCACTTCCTGCCTGCTTCCTCACAGGAATGAAATACCATCAAAGATCCTGAGCACCTGCCACATCCGGCCCTCCTGGGCAGAAGTGCCCATCCTCCTGATGGGCATGGTGTCCTCCTACAACTTCTCCTCCACTGCTGCCCACCTGTGCAGTAAGTAAATGCCAGCCCTTTCCCCTGCCACTTCCTGGACTCCGGGATTCTCAAGCTTTGCTGCCAACCCAAGACTCAGCATGGGAAGAGGAGCTGATGTTGAGGCAGGAGGGTCTCTGGACTCAAGCTAGGTAGGGGAAGTGTCACTTGCTTTGGTGCCTTGGCCAGCTTTCTCTCAGCCTGGTGGGCTGAGGGAAAGACAAGTGATCAGCAGGTATGGGACAGAGGAAGTGATGATCCAAACGATGTTGGACTGAGTGTGATTTGGAGCAGACAACTCTTCTCTGCTCCAGTGACTTCCACCTCCCCATAGTTATATAATGGGAACCATGGGCCATGTGGTTCCTAAGGCACCTCCCCCACTCAAGAATGCAAGGCCCAATTCAAATCCGTGTTTTCTTTCTTCTCAAAGTCCCAGCATATCTTGTAATTGGTTTAATCCAGTCACGCACCAGATCTTGAGACATTTTTAACACAGTAATTATTAGCTGTCACCCCATTCAACTCTCACAATAAGCCTAAAACAGGAGGTGCCATTTTTATCCCTTCATTACGGAAGAAAACACCAAGTTCAGATTTTGCAACTCAACAGAAGAGTCCAGGTCTTAACCCAGAGCTGTGCAGGGCCCAGACACACGCTCCTGGGTAGCCGCTGATGGAGAGAATTCTCCCCTGCAGCTGATGGAACAGAGGCCAGAAAGGAGAGATGACCTCCTCCAGAGCACACAGCAAGGCCATGGCAGGGCTGGGAGAATCCAGGCTATGTGCCCTCCCCACCCCAGCTCACCCTCACCTCTTGCCCAGAACTAAGTGTTCAAAAAGGGATGATGGGAAACCGGAGGAAGCCTTGGACTAGAATCAAATGGCCAGGGTTGCAGGAGGAGTGGGAGGTGTCCACTGAGAAAGGTTGTTTGTTCAGCCCAAGATCACTTCAGAGAAGTGTTGACTTTGGCTGAGTCCCCAGATCGCCTGTGGGGCAGGCAAGGGCTAGGCCAGGAAGCTTCTTTCTTCCCTCTCTTCCTCTGACAGCCCACAGTGGCCTCCCCACTTTTCAGTCACTCACCCCCAGATCCCTATCTCACACCTACTGTGTGCTAATCACTGAGATGTGCAACCACAGATGGGGGCCTGGGTTCTGTCAAAGAGTACACAGTGACCAGACCATCACGGCGCATATGCTGAGGCCTATGGGAAGGCGGGCTCACTGGAACTCAGATAAGAGGTGCCCCCTGGAAGCTGAGACCCAGAGGATGGGGAGGAGCTAGGCAGAGTGTTTCTGGAAGATGGCAGTCTCTCCAGGAATGGGAAGTGGGAAGGAGGTCAATGCTAAGGACTGAATGTGAGGGGTGTTCTCTGCTTTTGTGTTCTCCGTGATAAACTCTGATAGAAAGCAACTGAGGAAAAGGGGTGTAGACAGACTTTTCTTTGGGGGCTGCCAGCTCACAAAAAGTGACACAGAGACTTATTATTAATTATGAAAGCCCAGCCTTAGCTTAGGCTTGCTTCTAACTAGTTCCCATAACTTAAATTAACCCCCATATTTTAATCTATGTTCTTCCACATGCTCCTTACCTCATCTCCATTTTGCTCATCCTGGTTATTCCACATCTGGCTGGCGACTCTGCCTGTCTTCTTCCCAGAGCTCTCTCTGTCCCGAAGTCCTAGCTATACCTCCTGCCTAGCTATTGGCCATTTGGCTTTTTATTAAACCAGTCACAGAGACACATCTTCACACAGTGTAAAAGGGTATTCCACAACCAAAGGGTCTAGGTGGCTTACACTTCCAGGCCACAGTCCATCATTGAGGGAAGCCAGGGCAGGGACGGAAGCAAAAACTACGGAGGAATGCTGCCTGCTGGCTCGGTCTCTAGCTCATGCTTAGCCAGCTTCTTCTGCAGCCCAGTTGGCCAAGCATGATGTCACTCACAGTGGGCTGGGCCGTCCCACATCAATCACCAATCAAGACCATCTCTCACAGACAAGGCCATGGGCCAGTTTGATCTGGACGAGTCCTCCGTTGAGGTTCCCTTGTCCCAGGTGACCCTAGGTTGTATCAAATTGACAACAACAGGCATAACCAGTTCAGAGAGCAAAGGACGAGCAACGGGGCCTGAGAAGAACGTGGGCACGGGCTATGCCAGGCCGTGGGCCACCCTGGGGACAACAGGGAACCAGGGCAGGGTTTTAAGCAGAGAGAGTGTGGAGTCCTAGTGTGCAGGATGCAGCAAAGCTGGAGACAGCGAGACCTGAGCGAAGACAGCAGTGCTTGGGAGGCTGAAGCCTGGGGTGATGAGGGATGAAGGAAGTAGACGGCCAGGGATTTCTCCTGGGAGTGCTGGGACTTTTTAAAGTCAGACTGCTCATCCTTGATCCCTTGTTTCCCAGGCCTATCAGGTACAGTACCTGACTCCTTCTGTGGGACAGCAGAGCCCCACATATGTTCCCGACCCCACAGAGCTTTTTGGATACTTGTGATCTCAGGCCCCCACACCACAGTGTCCCCGGTTAAGCGTGTGTGATGATGGAGCTCACATCCATGCCCCACGAATGCTGTGTCCACCGGCCCTGGCCCTGTCCTCTGAGCTCCAGACTGGCTTGACCTCCTTTCCATGAAAGAAGGCTTGCAGGGCCCTCTGGTAGTTCCCTAGACTCCCTGTGGCTGTTCAACAGAGTAATCCGAGGCAGAGCAGACCTGGAAAAAGTGGAGCCAGCCTATGTTTGAACCTGACCTTGCCACTTTGCAACTGGGTGACCTTTAGTAAGACATTTCATATTCCCAGCCTTAGTTTTTCCATCTACCCTTGGTACCCATGAGAGATCTCAACAGGTAAAGGCACTTGCTGCCAAGCCTGATGGCCAGAGTTCAATTCCAGGCAGCCCAGAGGTGGATAAGCTCCTAGAAGTTGTCTACACACACACACACACACACACACACACACACACACACACACACACACACACCATGGTATGCATATGCCACCAAAAAAATTCTTTTAACTAATTTTTTTTGTTTTGTTTTGAGACAGGGTCTCTCTGTGTAGCCTTGGCTGTCAGGCTGGCCTCAAACTCACAGAGATCCACTTGCCTCTGCCTCTGGAGTGCTGAGATTAAAGGTGTGCACGCCCACACCTGGCTAATAATATTTTTAATGTCTACTTTTGTTGGTTTCTGCACAGACTGAGCCCATCTTCATAACAATAATACTTAGTGATAGCAGGAGTTTTCTGAGGGACTCCTGGGAGCCAGTGAATCCTTCCTGGTCTGGGCTACATGCCTGGCTGGTGGTCAGTGTTCAGAACATGCTTGGGGGAAAGCGCATGAAGAACACGAAGGCATAGAAACTTGAGGAACTGGGTTGGGGTCCCTCCTCTGCCCTGCAGCTTCCCCAGTTGGTAAATAGTGCTAATGGAGGTGGCTTGCTGGGTTGGAAAGCATGGGGTGTTACTGTCATGCCTCCTCGTTTAAGTCCACAACCTCTATCAAGCACCTCTAGGTGCCTAAACATTCACCCCAGGTCCCACAATCTTTGCCTGCAATCTTTGCCTGTTGTCCTGTACCATGCCCCCTCCATGACATGGAAGTCTAATGTCATGTAGGACATGGCTACAGAGGTCAGGGGCACAGCCTGCCCTGGGAGAGAAATCCACCTGATGCCGCATCCCTTTGTCCAGATAAGGGCCGCCTCCAAGCTGCGATGATCATTATCCCAGCACTGAATTCCTTGTCCACGCTGCTGGTAGTCAGCTGCATCTTATGGAAGACATGCCGACGGCGGTCCCGACTCACCTATCCCAGTCCTCCATCCCCATGAAGGATCCAGGTAAGCCACTCCGGGCCCATGATGGCCATGGTGATGCATACAGATAATCCCAGCACTTGGGAGGAGAAAGGAGGAAGCCAGCCTGGGATACACAGGAAGAGCCTGTCTGGAGAAGAGGTCCACTATAACAGGGGGGACCCATTTCTCCTTATTTAGTTTCATCATGAAAAATACTCAATAATTGCCGGGCGATAGTGGCGCCCCTGCCATGTCTGCACACCTGTGACACTGAGGTGTGATATAAAGAGAAGAAATTCTCCTTACCTTCTCAAGGCAACAAGTGATGACGTGCTCTACTGCCTTAAGTCTCACAGAGGTCACAACTAGGGTACCTGCCTCTTAGATTCCACTGCCCTGCTAAGGCTCTGCTGGGGATTCCTCAACAACCCCTTAGGTCCAGAGGCGTTCATTCAGTCACCCTTGCTACTGTGGCCTAGATGACTGTGAGCCATATGCTGCCACCCTGCAGCCCCTTGAGTGTGCGTGCGTGCGTGCATGTGTGTGTGTGTGTGTGTGTGTGTGTGTGAGAGAGAGAGAGAGAGAGAGAGAGAGACAGACAGACAGACAGACAGACAGACAGACAGAGACAGAGAAAGACAAAGACAGAGACAGAGAATGGGGGAGGGGGAAGAAGATGTGCGTGTGGGCCCACATTACATGGCACACACATGGAGGAAAACTTGGTGGAGTTGATTCTCTGACCTGGACCAGCAGGTCCTTCCTCAGTGACAGGTCCCTGAAAGGAAGGACCAACCATAAAGTCAGAAAATAAAGAAGATAGGAAAGCAAGGGTCAGGAGGTTGCATACAAGCTGTCTTATGCCAAGCAAGTTTATTAAGAAGTGCAGCATCGCTGGGCAGTGGTGGCACATGATTTTAATCCCAGCACTCAGAAGGCAGAGGCAGGTGGATCTCTGTGAGTTTGAGGCCAAGCTGGTCTACAGAATGAGTTCTAGGACAGCCAGGGCTACAGAGAAACGCTGTCTCGAAAAAGAAGAAAAGTGCAGTATCTTATATACAGTTTTCAGGGGAAATGGGACAGAGTCAGTGGGAAGCTAATCAAGTGTGTGCACAAAGGGAACAGAAATATCTCAGAGGTGTCACAGGAGCACACAGCTGCCTTGGGACTGAGCACCGGAGCTTAGGATGGGACGATGGAGGTCTCAGGATGAAGTCACAGCTCCCCCAAGGCCCTGGCCCCAGGCCATCACTGGCCCTGTCAGGCATGTTCCAGGCTTTCGACAAGTAGCTATGTTCCTTCTCCACACACCAGAGCCTCAGGAAAAAGCTCCCCTAAGGCTCTGACCCCAGGATATTACTGGCTCCACCAAGTGTGTTCCTGCCTTTAGACAAGGAACTACATTCTTTCTCCATCCATCAGGGCCTTGGGGAAAGACTTTGATCATCTGGCTCCAAACGGCTCTCTCTCAGCACCTTTCTGTGGGTTCTGTGGATTAAGCTCAAGTCATCAGGCTTGGCAGCAAGCGTTGCCCCTGCTCAACCATCTCATTGGCTCTAGTTTCTGTGCTTTCAGTAAAGAATGAACACACACGAGCGCACAGACACACACACACACACACACACACACACACACACACCGGTACTAGGGATACAACTTTAGGCTGTGACATGCTAGGCAAGCACTGTACCACTGATATATAGATATAGATATAGATGATATAGATATAGATATAGATATAGATATAGATGATATAGATATAGATATAAATATAGATAGCCCCAGCCTTTTTTATTCCTGAGACCAAACTGTCCAGGCTGGCCTTGAACTCATGCAATAGCTTTTGCAATTTATGATCCTCCTGCCTCAACTGCCTAAGCATCTAGGACTACGGGTCTATGTTACCCAGGTCAAGCTGGGAGAAAAAAACTTTTATCAGTTAAAATTAATTAAAGAAGAGAAATGAAACTGGTGAGCATAGCTTTAGTCAGCAGAGCACAATATCCATATGAGACATATATATAATTTTAGACTTTCTAACTGCCACATTAAAAAGTTTTGTAATTAAAATTATTTTAGCAATATATTTAACCAAATATATACCTATGATTCTATTTCAGTGTGTAATTGATACTTTAAAATATTAGATATTTTTGCAATCTCCTTTTCAACTGTTTCTTTGACATTGGTATGTATTTTACACTTGCACACCTCTCACCTCAGACTAAACACTTTCCAAGTGCTCCTCTGCCACAGACATGTGACTGATGCCATGGATGACAGATTTTGACCCTCAGGACTGGTTGGGACTGGTTTAAGTCCTTCTCTCTGAAGCAATGGTATCCCTTAAGGAGATTCAAACAAGGAATTCACATGGTCAGATCTGACTTCTACTTAAAGGCCAGACTGGAGAAGAGCGAGCTTGGGAGACAGGTCACAAGGCAGCTGAAAACTAACTCCACCTGAGGCGATGCCGTCTGGGACTTGGCAGTGGGGAGATAACGTCTAGAACTGACTGGGGGAGCTGAGGCAGAAGACCTCGTTGTGATCACGGCCGTCACATACTAAAGCTGGCTTCCACCTGTCCGCCTTTATACACCCCTCCTCTGCCCCACCCTAACTATCTTCCTTTATCCTCTCTGGAAATGAAAATGGCGAGTCCTTCCCAATCCCCTCGGTAGATACACACATAAAGTAGTTCACAACAGGAGATAACAAATGCTTCTCTCCTCCCTCAGACTTCTCAGTACCATCCCACACATCATCCCCAATCTAGAAATGTAAGAACCTGGAACAATTCTGGTGCCCCCCAAAAAAAATATCTAGGATGGGGTGGAAGGTCTGAAGTAAGAAGTCCTTTCAGTTGCATGGATGTGGGCAGCGTTGTATTTAAATGGGTTGTGGTTCAGCTAAGACAGCCCAACAAATGAAAGAGAGGTGAGGGAGTTGAGGGTTAATGCAACAGAGTGATTACAAAGTCTACCCGTGTAATTGAAGCTGGTATAAGAACCTTCCCATGCTCTTCATAACTAGCCCGGCTCTCCCACCTCATCTCTTTACCCTACTTCTAAACATTGAGTAGAAAGCAGTTTTCTGCCCACTTTAAGTTGATTGTGGCCATCTGCCTGATTTGGGTCAATTTGTTGGTGATAAGTCCTAGATGGAGCAATTGCCAACAAGACACTCCCAAGTTCACTAAGTCTGACATGGTGGCCAGCATTATTTGAAGTGTTGGCTTCTTCCATCACAAGATTCCCTAAAGGACTGTTAGTAGAGTTCTCAGAAGTCCCACAGTGTTTAAGTAGTACAAACAAGAAATAAAAGCCCCCCCTTTTAAAATCTTAAAGTCTAAACCACTGAAATGTAGGGACTCTTTGCTACTGCAGCACCACTTAGCCTATCCTGACTAAGAGAACTGGAAGAAAAGGTATTCACATGGTGAGACTTAACACAAAATGTAGGATTATTGCAGTGCCTGGTGTTGATGAGTTGGGGTCAGATTATATTCTCCAGAGAGAATAACTGGAAATACAGCAAATGCTGCTTGGAGAATTGGATTTATGACACTGTAACACATGGTGTTGTAGTGAGTGGCATAGACGGAGAGGGCAAGATCTTTGAAAGAGGTCTACAAACGGGATGACAGCATTGGAAGGTTCATCTGTGTGCATACCAAAGTTCTCAAAGTTTAAACCTGTTACACAGCCTGGGTGTGGCACCCGAAAATTAAGTTTTGTTTCTACCTGAGGACAGTGATGAATGCAACAAGGGCAAGGATTTTTGTGTCCCCAGTACCCCAGTACCTGAAACAGTGCCTGTTACAGAAGACACATGGTCAATACATGCTGAATATGTGATCCGATGAAGCAGAGTGCATTACCCCACACACTTGGATAAGGAGATCTCACCGGGAAAAGAGTTCTCTCCGGCACTTACCGTCTCTGATCTATTTTTCTGCACTCTATCGTCTCTGGACCACAGTGGCTGTTTTCTCTTTGCCCATCCCTGAGTCTTCACTGTTGATTTATCTTGTTGTTACAGGAGATCTCGAGGAGCTCCTTTTAAAACTCATCCCAGTGACCTGTGTGCTGAAAATGCTTCAGCTCCCATCCCGTGTGCTACTAAACATGGATGCCATTCTCTCCTGTCTTCCCCTTTTTGTTCCCATCTAATTTTACTGACAAAAGTCTTCCGTTCTTTTTCCAAATGTACCTCAGTGTCATCTCCTGCTTTTTACCCTCACAGCCATTACCTAGTTCAAGTTTTTATCATCTCTGCTCTGGTCCTAACCTTCTTGCATACTCTGTGCATCTAATCTCTGTAGAAGTATCTATTGTGTGAAATTTTTACCTTGAAACTAGGCAAAACTTACAACCCCTGTTTCTGTGAGTCAGGAGCCTACATATGGCTTACCCAGGTGCCACTGATGCGGGGCCCCTCACATGGCTCAGTCAGCTGTTAGTCAGTGCTGCCATGATCCCAAATCCACCTTCATACTCACTCATATGACTGTTAGAAGACTTCAGTCTGGCCACTGGTCAAATTCATCCCTTCCTGGACATACAGACCTGCCCACAGCAGAGCTCATAACATGGCTTGTGTCTTCCCCCAGCAAGAGTAGGCACCTAAGATGAAATCTAGTCTCAGTCATGATGTCATCACTTCTAACATACTCTGTTCTTTAAGATGTGATCTTTAAGCTCTGCCCCTACTCCAGGAGACAGAATTGAACCAGGGTGTGGATACAGGGGTGCGGGATTGTTGATGACAATCTTAGAGACTGCCCGCCACACTCTTTTCAGGCCTCCTACCTCATCCTCTAAAGTGTAAAGATGACATCTTCTCTCCCCGCTCAGAAATTCTGATGACTCACTTGAACACCCAGAACATACTCTTTCATAATATGCCCCCCAATCTCCAGCCCATTCACACCTTCCGTTCTGCACTTGAACTCCCAAGACTTGGAATTATCAGGCCACTCTTCCTGTCACATGCCATTCCTTTGAAATGTCACTGCTTCTTAGCAAGTCAGCTCTGGGCTGAGCAAGCAGTTATGTCTATCTCCAGCTAGACATCCTTTGGAGGCCTTGCTTTTCTCTAAAACAACCCTCAGCACACCAAATTACAGCTCTCTGCACTTGAATATGCCCTGGGATCACAACCTTAACATGTTCAGGAGCCCTTTTATTTCTTCCCTGGGATTTAGCCAACATTTCACCTTGAGTCACCTATCCCCATTTCTTACAGAAAGCTGGCCCCTGGTCTGGTTATACAAGACCTTCACCAACTCCACTGGTGTTCAAATGTCTAGAGAACATTCATTTGTGATAGGGTGCTAATAAGTCAATACACATGCTACTAATAAAGGCAATTATGCTCATCAGCAGCTGCCTACACACACAGGAAGAAACTGGGTGAGTACAGTTTCTCTCTAGGGTTAGGCAAAGATGCTTCCTAACCTGCCTCTCTAGTTACTGTCTATTCTTAGACAAGTTACTTCATATTTAAGCTTCTGTTTCCTCATTTGTAAATGTAAACAACTTAGGTAGTCACTAGTGGTTACCATATACCAAGAACTGTTCTGTATGTTTTAAATATGTTAATCAAGCAACACATAAATCAGGTACTATAATCCCATTTCACAGACCCAGAAATCGTGGCACAGAGTAACTTACAGCGCAAGACGCTGCTAATAAATGGTGAAACTAAGATTACGATACAGGCAGTGAGGGCGAGAATCTTTGTCGTAAAATTCACTTCACAGGGTTGTGTAGGCAAAATGAAATAATGTAAACTAAGGCAAGGGCGAGGCAAGGCAGGGCTGACAGTAGGTATTCTTTTAAATGCCAAGTATCTTGGCCTGGAAACGAAGGATTCGTTCAAAGCCTCCGGCTTTCTACAGGAACTCAGCAGAGACATTCGCACTGCTTTAAGGTTCTCGACTATGGAAGGCTCCTCCTTAGTTGGAAGCAATGGTAGCAGATGGACTAGAAGGCCACTTCCAGCAGGGCCTGGGTTCCAGGCATCTCTGAGCTGGCAGAGACCAGGTCGACCCTGCCCCACGCCGCTCCAGTCCCGGGTTGACAGGTTTCCCGTGGGAGCTCCGCCCTCGGCGAAGGCTGGGGTTTCCATTAGTGGAAATTGGGGAGCAAAGCCACATCTCTGGCTCTCAACCCATGGATTCCGCAGTTTTTCAGACCGGTAAAGTCGATTCCTCCTCCCGGCAGGCAGAGGGCGCAAGAGCACATGGCTCGAAACCGAGGAGTTTGTTGGGTACGGAAGTGACGTCACGAAAGCGGAACTCTGCGGGGCTTGGGAGCGATGTTGAAAGGTTCCCCGAAGCTGGCCTCCCTGGCACTTTTGGTTCCGCGGAGCGGCACTTAAGTGTGTCTTCCAGCTCTGACAATCCGATTTATATTTTCAGATGAGAAAAGTCAGTGTCCTAGATAAAGGGACCTCTCCTATTCACTCAGAGCTTCCCCCGCTGCCCCTCCGAGAGGAAGGAGAACCCCGAGAAGAGGGTGATGCTCGACCTAAGGAGGCCCAGGCCGGGTGTCTCAATGACTATCCAGACTCGTGGAGGAAGGGACTTCAGTGTCGAAGGAGTGGTTTGCTAGGTTAGGGTTGCTCGAGTTAGCAAATAAAACGCAGGACGCCCTGTAAAACCTGAATTGCAGATAAAGAAGTAATGTCTTGGCCTAAAAATACCTCAAATATTGCACAGATGGACACACACAAAAATTATTTATGTGCATTTAAACTTACCTGGGTGTTCTGTATTTTATCTGGCACTGCTACCCCTAAGGCCACCTAGGAAGCTGTACTAAGGCTTTCTATATGCCTACAAGTCTATCATAGTGTTTCTAGTTCAGTTCTGCCCAGGTGTAACCCTGAGGTTATTTGTAGGGCTCCCGGTCTATCCCATTGGTGACTGACTGCACATTCTAAGGCTACTCGGGAGCTCTGAGATCAAACACCCTCTCAGACTTCAAAAATACCCTCCACCTCTAAGACTAGTGTATTCCAAAGACAGTAGGGAACTGAAATGTGACCGTGGCCTGAGACGAGGTGGAGAGCTCAACACAGAAAGGGTAATATATCTTTTATTGGCATCTCAGTGGAAACCAGCTGAAGGATTTTCAGCAGAACTGGGAAATCACCCGAAGGGAAATTGGGACTTGTGTTTCATTTCTCTGATGGCCAGGATGTCATAGCTGGTGGTTTTACACAGAAAGGGGTTTTTTAATTCCTCAAAGGGGTGAGAGTTTCTCTATACTATTGCCTCCCCTGTGGTCCCTTTGCTACAGGAAGTAGGCTAGCTTGGACAGGTGGGTTTGCTGGGATTGGAGTAGGGTTCTCAGGACAGCATATCTCCCTGTGACTTCATGAAGCTTCCTGGCTGGGCCTGCTTCTCCGAGGCTGGAGGAAGACAAAAGGAAGGAAAAGCTCCTACTGGTCTCCTCCCACTGTTCTTTTTAAACGCCATCATCCCCAGGTCTCGTCACATATGTTTCAGAAGTATGTAGGACTCCATTCTCTGTCATTCCCTATTGCCACTGTGTGTTACTAGAGGACACACAGGGACTGATCTCAGCATCACCAGTCTCCACCACGGGTCGCAGGCACATTAAGTCCTGAATGAATGCTGAAGGAATCACCTTCAATGTAAATGCTAAGCCTTGGACTGGGGACTTGATAGCCATTTACTTCCTGGGAATGATCCTCTGAGAGAAAGATACTCAGTGGTCATTGTTTTACAAGCGAATTAATAGATTCAGACAGGTGAGGAGCCATCTGTTCAGTTGCCATAAAATACTTCCAAGCACTTGCTCTGATCTGGGGGTGAGAACACAGTGGACAAAGGAGTTCCTGCTGCCAGGGAGCTCACTTTCGAGGCAGCCTGGGAGATGATGCACAGACAAGCATGCTGCCCAGTGTACTGACAGATACCAGCTGCTCTGACGAAAAGGAAAACCAGCGAAGTGGAAGGACGTCCTGGAAAGTGCTGTTTTTCAGAGGTGGGTCTTAGAAGTCTTCACCCAAAGAGAACATTCGAGAAGATCCTGAATGAAGTGAGTGAGCTGCAGGGAGATTGTTCTGGGGAGAGGAGTCAGTAGATACTGACTCAGCTGTGGGTGTTTGCACTGGAGAGGAGGCTGGTGTGGCTGGGACTATCGAGAGAGGGGATAGTATAGGAGTCAGAGGTAGTTGGTGAGGGATTTGGGTGTCATGCTTGGGAAAATGAAGCCACAAGAGTGACAGGATCTGGCTTCTGAGTGAGTGAGAGAGGGAAGAAACCAGCCTTTAGATGGAGAGCTTGGGTGTCTGCTTTGGGCAGTAGCAGGTCTACTGACTTCCCAGGAGCAAATGAACATGAGAAGACAGGGCTGGGTGTGGAGAGTGTTAGAAGGAAGATGTCCCTCAGTAAGGTCCTAGGACAGATTGCGTCCGTGAGGGCCACTGGCAGTGCACTACTCAGGACAGTACTCCAAGGGGACAAATGCCTATGTGGCCAAGACTCGAGGAATTCCATGTCTATGATCAATTTCCTCAACACTGACCCAAAGCCCCTTACCACTCTATGTTTAATGCTTTTTTTCTTTCTCTTTGGAAAAGGAGGTAAGAAACAATGGAAGAGAAATGACTCCTGGGATTGGAGAGATGGCTCAGTGCTTAAGAGCACTTGCTGTTCTTGCAGAGGACCAAGGTTCAGTTCTCAGTACCCACAGGGCAGCTCATAACCACTGTTTCAAGGGATCTGACATCCTCTTTAGGCCCCTATGGGCACTATATGCATGTGGTGCATATACATGCATTCAAGCAAAACATTCACACAAACCACATAAAAATAACAACTCTGTTTTTCAAGAAGAAATGAGTAGTAGTTAGTATTATCAAGTAAGTCATATCAAGGCCTGCCCTCAGAAAAGAAAATAGGACATAAACTTACAAAAGGTACCAGTGAAAGAGAGAACTGTTCAAGCTCCATACCAAGCTGGAAGTCACTTCAAAAGCCACCAAGACCCTCCAGTGAGTCAACAGTTAGCCCTGAGCTGCAGCCCAGACAGCCATGGCTCCAGAGGGACCCTCCACCTTTGGGAGCAGATGCTTGTTCCAGAAGGAAAACGGCCTGTGTGTCCCCCAGGTGCCCTCAAAAATGAAGCATGAGTGGGTCCAGATCTGCTCAGACAGTGGATGGAGTCATCTCGGAAATGGCCGCACAGATGCTAAGCCAGCCTGGGAGTCCCTGTAAAGCATGGCTCTGGGTGGCTGACGGGAGCAAGTGAGCAGCTCCCAGCAATGTTCTGAGTCAATGTCCTAAGCTTTCAACCTGTTGTCAAAATACAAAGACTAGAGAGAGAGACACCCCTAATTTTGGTGAACACATGCACCCTGACTCATTAGATGACCTCAAAGCCATGTACAAGCCCCAGACTGACTGAAACTCTGAAGCCAAGTAGCCAGGCTTATCCCGAGAAATGTTCCATAAAGGCAAACATTGTCATACTGCAATGTCCCAGGTGGGCAAGGCACAAAGATGGCGAGAGTAATGTTGCCAGAGTGGGGCACGGGGGGAGGGGTGGGGGAGGGGTGGGCTCGATGCTAGGAATACACTGAGGAGTGTCCACCCTAACTTTTTGTTTGTTTGTTTTCGAGACAGGGTTTCTCTGTGTAGTTTTGGTGCCTGTCCTGGATCTCGCTCTGTAGATGAGGCTGGCCTTGAACTCACAGAGATCTGCCTGGCTCTGCTTCCCAAGTGCTGTCACCCTTCCATTTAAAAGGGTCAGTGAACTTGGCCCAATGAGCTGGCTCAGCAGGCAAACCTGCTGACAACCTGAGTTCAATCCTCAGGACCCACATGGTGGAAGAAAAGAACTCCCCAAAGTTGTCCTCTGACACACACACACACACACACACACACACACACACACACACACACACACCATGGCACATGTGTGCCTGTACACATCACACAATAAATAACAAGTTTTCCAAAAAAGTAAAGATAAATTTATGGCATTTGTCTCTGTCCCCATTTTCCCTTAACTCACGAAGAAGAGGCTTTAGGAAGCCTACAGGAACTGGGGGACGTCTAAATTTGAAGAACTTTGCTCAGCACACACACTACAGCTTAAGACCATGAAAGTATGAAGGAGCCTGTGTCCCAGTAAGAACTGTCAGTCTGAGGAGACATCGGGACCCGGGTACTGGACACCACAATGCTCTGGGGCAGCCTTGTTCTAACAGTTGCTGCCTGAGCAAGCCACACGTGAGGGTTACTCTGCCTTTCCAGCTTACAAGGAGGGTAGGGGTACATAGTCCCCTCAAAACCTCCAAGGGGCAGGGAAATGGAGGCAGAGGTGGAGCTCGGTAGCTGAGCGCTGGCCTGGCATGCACAAGGCCCTGGGTTCGAGCCCTTGTAGAGCAAAACAAAACAACAACCCCCGTTCCTTTCTTTGCTCTCTTTCTGAAGCTTCTCTGGGCCAGGCACCTTCATGGTGCATCACACAGAGGCCACAGCCAGTCGTGAGTTTAGGAAAGGTCACAGCTCTGACCCCTGCCTCAACCAGGCAACTCACCCTGCCTCGTGACACCAGGCATGGAGGCCTGTGAGGAAGACGGGGTGACTCAGAGAAGCGAATGCCAGAGGGCGACGCTAGGGCTCAGGGGCAGAGACGGGGCTGAGGCGAGGAACCAGTTTCTACATGCCGGGTGGGCCAATCTCTCTCTCTCAGCTTTGCCTAGGCTGCTTTGTGAATGATTCCACTGGAGAATTTTTTTTAAAAAAAACCTAAATATTTATTTGCTTCGTATTTACAAAGGTGGGGAGGAGACTGAGAGACCCCCAGCACACCCCCACGCCTGGCTGGCCAGGCCCCTCACGCTGCAGAGGCAGACACGACTGGAAGGGACAGGATTTATGTTGCATACTTGAACTACAGCGAGTGTAAGACTGGTCCTATTTACAGGGCAGGAACACTACAGGTGGAGCGTGGGAGTAGCAGAGCGAGCACCAGAGTCCTGGCCAGAGGGTACCAGCTGGCCACCTGGCCCACCTCTCCCGAGGCATCTCCTTGGCCCCGCTGGGGTTCTCCGGGAAAACAGGCCGGCTCACATGATGCTTGCTGGGGTGAAGACAGGGCCCACACACAAGGTGTCTGTGATCTCCCAGCCGCAGGACAGAGGTTTGCACACATCCTCAGCATCCTGGTCTTCTGCAGGCATCAGTTGCCCTCGAAGTGCTTCCCTGAGAACAGGAGACAAATGGTGAAGGCAGGCGGCACGGGGACAGAGGCCCAGAGCTTCCTGTGGCCCCTGTTCCTATAGTCCTGGCCTCATTACACACAGGATTCTCACCTGAGCCCTAAGCCCAGACAAGGGCAAGAACAAGGGAGGCCTGTGGCCCTTGTCCCCGCTCTTCCTCCCCTCTGGTTCACAGCACCCAATAGAGGAAAGGTGCTCGTGTTTATTGAGATTTTCCGTGCATCGGACATTGTGGCGGCTGCTTTACACCCCCCTACCCATTGCCTAAGTTCTTTCTCCCAAAGCACGGTAGGAAACCAACCACCTTTACTTTCCCACAGAAGAAACTGAGACTCAGAAAGAAGCAGCCTCCTCAAGACTCCTCCCTAACAGGTGGGGAGACTGGGGCTGAGCCCCGCTCTTATCTCCACACCCCAGGGGTACGGCTTAAAAAATAGCCCATTGCCTGCCCCGCCCCAATCCCACCAACTGGTTCTTATCCTCTGTCCCCATGTGGATGAGGAGTCCCACCATCTGACCAGCTGCTCCAGCCCACGCCCAGCCCAGCTCTGCCAAGCCCAGCTCCCAGACAACCCACTCATTCATCTCTGTCTCCTGCCGGGACCCACCATCGTCCCTTCCCTGCTCCCGCCCCTCCAGACAGACACAGCACAGATAAGTTCATCTTTCCAAAAGGCAAACTCTCCTCTCGCACCTCCAGCACCTCCTGCCACGCTCATATTCCATGAGACTGGCCCTGGTGCATCCCCAGGGTTCCCTGTCTCACACAGCCCTTCCCAGTGCCATGCTGGCCCATGTGCGTTATCCACCCTCACTGACTAATTCCTCCTCAGCATCCAGGCTGGGAGCCCTACAGACACTGTGGGCTCTACTCATAGAGCACCTCTCCTTGATATCCAGGGTTCACTGTCTACAGATCCCTGGCATCCCTTCACTGACAGAGGGCAAGGGATATGGCTGAATCCCTCATGCTGCAGGAGGCTAGCACCCAACAGTCACTTGCTGGGCAGACAGGGGTAGACGCTGAGAGGACACTGGGTGAGGAAACAGTATAAGGACCACGCCAGCTTACCCTTTACCTCTGGGCTCCACCCTCCCGCTTCCACCCAGCCCCCCCCCCCCCCCCCCCCCGCATTCATTTTCTACACTTCCAGCACATTCCAGTCCCCCATAGGTAGGAAGACCTGACTGTTTCATACACCAGCAAATCAGAGGTAAAAGGGAGGATCTGCACCTTCACCTCCTTCTCTGTAAATACAGGTTGGCCCAGTTTCTTAAAACCCTTCAGTGACCCCCTTCAAGGCCAAGTCCAGGCTAGGCCTCCAGGGTTCTCAACTCAGTCTTCCCGACATGCCACTGCTTGGCGATGGACAGAACTACTGGAAGTCTGTGACAGAAGGACCCTCTCAGGCCTCCTTACTCTTCAGCCACCCTCTTGGCTGTCCCGGGCACCTGGGCTTCCAAGGCCTAGCTGGCTTCTGAGATGCTTCCAAGCACACCCCTTCTCAACCCACAGCTCTCCCTCCCCAGGGTCCTTCCCACTCCGTGCCAGGGTCTTTGGGTACAGATCTGCACCTTGGCTCACGCGACATGAGACACTCCTGTACCCTCAGAGCAAACCATGTTAGAGGCCCCTTTGACGGAGGAGACTTTCTGACGTGCCCGCTTCTCGACGTCAGTATTTTTGTTCCCAGTAATGGATGCAGGGGACTCTCTACCGCCTCATCCACCTGTAGTTGCTGGTGACAGTTGGGGTCTCACAAGGAAGCCTGCATGTTGTTTTTAGTTTTGGGTTTTTGGGGTTTTTTTTTTTTTTTGGCTTTATCAAAATATACCCCAATGGCAAAATGACTTGTATGGACCTGCCCTGTACCCCACACAGTGGAGAAACAAGTGTGTGGAATGGATGAATGAAATGTGACTCTCCTGTGCCCTGTCAGACCTGGCATTTGGTGATGCTCCTGGGGGCTCTCGAGATTTGGGCCCCACTTAGTCTGGGGGGCCTGCATAGAAGCCCCTGCCAGCTGCCCTGCCCTCCGAGCCCTACCGTAGCCTGACACCTGCTGTGTGACCCCTCTGGGAATGACACTGACCCTCGCAGAGTTCTGTGGGGTAAACAGAAAGAACGTGAAGTGCCCAGCACAAGGTCTGACACAGGGGCTCCACGGCGTTGGCAATTTCCACCTCACCATGGAGGAGATAGACAGGATGGGCATTACTGCCCCCTTCCTAGATAGAGAGACTGAGGTATTAACTAACCCAGCAGGTCTTTCCCAGGTCACAGAGCTGCCACCTAGCTGCCATGTCCACCCCACATCTTCTGCTCACGTCCCCCTTCCTGCACCCACAGTTAGAACGGTCTTTAGGAAATGCTGACCAGACCAGACCAGACCACGCTTCAAACCTGTCCTTGCTCCAGAGCCTCCCCAGGTCTGGCCCTGCCTCCATATATAGTCACCAGCAACCCTCATTGAGGAATACACCCCATTCCTTCCCCCGCCTGCCTGCTGCCCCTCACCTCCGACAGGGCCCCTCTGCAGCACAGCACCAGCCCTAGGACTGTGTGCCCCCTACAGGGCTCAGCTTCACCTGTGACCATAGCCAGGTGCCCAGCACAGGCCTTACCTAGGTGCCCAGGAGCTCCTTATCAAAATAGATTCCAAAACAGCAGCTTCTCAGCTCTGCCTCCCTACTGCTTCTGCCCAACTTGGCTCCCTCACCCCACTTCTCAGCAGGACCCCCTTACCAGGCTAGCCGGGACATGGCATAAGTGATTCTGTAGGCCTGGGTCCCCCCGAGGAGGGACTTTGTGTCCATGGTATAGGCACCCATGTTGTCAAAGACCAGCCAATCCCCTACGTGTAGTTGCGGCAGCCACAGGCCCTCAGCCACAGGGTCACAGCCATCAACTGCTGGTCCCCACAGGCTGCTGCTATACAGCGGTTGATCCGCGGATGGTTTCTGTAAGAGAGAAGGAGGACGCCTCAGCCCCGGCACACATATCAAACCCTCAGCACTTTCTCCCTCAGACACCTGCCATCGCTCCCAGAGCCACCAGGATGGGCTGGGTGGGATTCAGGGGCTCTCCAACTTCTCTGCATTGGGGCCGTTTACACTCTCAATCCAGATTCCAACACTAGCTGTGTGACTTCGGGCAAGAACATCAATCTCTCTGTGCCTGTGCTTATTTGTAAAACAGGAATAAATGTGCCAGTTTTACAGGACCACTAACAGGGTGAATGAGTCAGGGCACATGGTAGAACATGTATAACCAGCTGGCAGAGGGCACCAGTCCATGGAGTTCACACTAATACCCCCCTTGCTGCTGCTGCTGCTGTCACCAGGTCTGTTCTCCCAGCTGCACTGGCCACTTTCGGGCCTCAGCTGCATCCACACCTCTGTAGCCCTCCCCACTCACTCATTCCCAGCCTCTCTTCCAGCCCAGCCCTGAAGAGTCCTCTTCTAGGATGCTTGGCCTGGAGACAGAGGCCAGAAGCCCACAGGAGAGTAAGACTTGTCCTGACTCAGGTCCCAGTCCAACAGGCCATCACGCGTGGCCTGGAAAAGACCACAGAGAGCCCGTGGGTCGAACATGCTGATTCCCACTTCAGGGAACTGAGGTTCCGAAGGCTAAGGATTTGCTCCAAGATATGCTTCTTTGGTTCTTTATTCTTTCAAGACAGGATATCTCTGTGTAACAGCTCTGGCTGTCCCAGAACTCGCTTTGTAAACCACACTGGCCTTGAACTTACAGAGTTCCCCTGCCTCTGGGATTTAAGGCTTGCTCCACCACCGCCTAGCAAAGGCAAGCTTCTTTCTTTCTTTCTTTCTTTTTTTTTTTTTTTTTTTTTTTTTTTTTTTTTTTTTTTTTTTTGGTTTTTTTCAAGACAGGGTTTCTCTGTGTAGTTTTGGATCTCACTCTGTAGACCAGGCTGGCCTCGAACTCACAGAGATCCGCCTGGCGCTGCCTCCCAAGTGCTGGGATTAAAGGCGTGCACCACCGCCACCTGGCATGCTTCTTTCTTAAATGACTTCCAAGTGGAAAGGAAATCTGTGAGAGTCCATCTCTGGACAACCAAAGAGAGCAATTCTGCCACAATTTAGGGCTCCTGCTGGGCAGGTCCTAGAAGAGGGGTCACAGCCAAAGGAGAAACAAGGATGGGTCTTCTGGGTGGCCTCCCCGGCCCCTTGCTCGGCCTGCTGTAGCCCCATGCCAGCCACTTCTGCTCCTCAGTCACTCTTCAGGAAAGCCTGCCTCCCCTCCCCCACATCCCGCTTTCACCCCAGATCTTCCCTCCAAGTCTGCCATGTTTCCTTTAGGTCTAGACAAGGCATCCTAAGACCCCTGACGCTCCGCACCCCCAGAGCTCCACCTTCACAGCATTTGCTTTGGTAGCAAAATACTCCCGACGAGCTTGGGTCAGTCTTCCCCAGAGTGAATTCTGTAAGCTGAGGGGCAGTGTCCAGTGTCCTGATGTCCCTCATGCATGGCCTGGCCCTAGCAGGTGCTACTTTCAGTATTTGTAAACTGATGAATGCCTGTGAGTGGGTGGCATTTATGGGGCAAAGAAAAACAGGTGAAGGGAACAGAAGTCATCCAAACATCCTGGGAGGAGGCAGTGAGCACCCACAGAAGAAGAAAGGCCCCAGCCAGTGGCAGGAGTGAGTGGGTACTGAGAAAGAGGAAACACCATGTCCATACACAGAAATAAGGTTCACACGCCTGACAAAAACTGACAACTGATCAGTCCTAGCGATAAAGAAAAGCATACATACATTGTCAAGGTCCAGGGTGAGAGCTAGCCTGTGTTTGTGAGTTCCTGCACTCACTGAGCACTTATTGAGCGCCTACTGTATACCAGACTCTGATCTAGCAGATATGAATAGAAGTCAGCAAGAATGAACACAAAAAAAAATAAAATTAAAGGAGAGGATTAATGTACCCTTGCTCATTTCATTTTTTCCTAATTCTTTGGGGGGTAGTTTGGGGTTTTTTGTTTGGTTTGGCTTGGTTTGGTTTTTTGAGACAGGGTTTCTCTGTGTAACAGCTCTGACTGTCCTGGAACTTGATTTGTAGACTAGACTGGTCTTGAATTCAGAAATCTGCCTGCCTCTGCCTCCCAAGTGCTAGGATTAAAGGCGTGCACCACCTTAGCTTCATATTCTTAATTACAAGCATTTGTAATAAGAGAACATGATTTCTTATTTCTTGATTGCTCTGAACTCTTTCCAATCTAGAAAACATTAAGTTGATGGTCTGAAGTCCTGAGGGACGGTGCTCTGTAAACACATCCACAGGACCTTGGTGAAAACAGCCTTTTTAAAGGCTCCTCCACAACAAAGAGAAAAGACACATTTGGATAATAGGTTAGCATCCTCTTGCTTGTTAATGGGACAAGCTTGAAAACAGATCAGAAAACAGCTTGTGATGTGTGTCACGTATGATGCGGTGATGCTGGGGGTCAAAGGCAGGGCTTCGTGCATGCTAGGCACAAACTCCACCATAGCTGAGCCACACATCCAGCCTTTGTATTCTTTATTTTGAAATAGGCACCTTATGACTGTTTTCTGTCTCTCTTTATTCATTCATTCATTCATTCACTCACTCATGCATTCATTTTTGGTAGGACTAAGCGCTGAATCTAACCCTGGCACATGCTCTACAAGTGCTCTACCACAAACTGTATCCGCCGCTCTCTTCGTTCTGTATATTTGAGATGGGGTCTCCCTCAGCTATCCAAGGTGTCCCTGAACTCACTCTGTAGCCCATGTGGGCCTTGAACTTGATGTTTGAGCAAGACTGTCTCAAAAATAAAAATAAAGATGGTAGGGGAGGGGTGGGCATGTAGCACACGAGGACTTAAAAGCTGGGCATGCCAGTACATGCTGGGAAGGCAGAGATAGAGGATCTATGGCCAGCTACTCTTGCTGAATCAGTGAGCTTCCGGCTCAGTGAGACACCTTATCTTAAAAAGGGGCTGGGGTACATGGAAAGGTGGGGTACGTGGCCTTGATGGGGGCCTTGTGACTTTTTTAAGTAAATAACTCCTACACCATACAGAATATTCAAAAAATATTTACAATTGAAAAAACAAGTTGGTGGGGCAGCACACAAAAGCAGAGCAGACACCAGAACCAAGACCTGTGATCACAGTCCTACTTGCGGACGTACAGGCAGAGGCCCGACAAGAAATCCCAGCTCATCCAGTCCATCCTTACAGTCAAAGAACCAAGTAACCTTCAGTAATCAAGAATTTAACCCAAAAGGGAAGGAGGGGCAAGATGCACAAAGTCCACCTCTGTCTTTACCATCACACAGAAAGCGCAGGTCTACAACTCAAACTCAGTGTCCAGGACAGGCCAAGCTGGCATTCAGGAGCCTATTGCAGATTCTAGCCCCTCTATGAGGAGAGTCTGTTTTAGCCAATGAGCTAACCCTAACTATACGGAGATAGGCTAGAATAGCCTCACTTGGTACCTGAAGTGACTTCAGGAGTCAAAGATCGGCCTCCTCACTTTCCAAAGACAGAAACCAGAGTGGCAGGCTTCTGAGCTATTAACCTGCCTAGGACTACTCTGCTGCTGTGTGGCAGAGCCGGGTCTCGAACCTGTGTTTTCTGACTCTGAGCCCAAGGCTTTCAGTCATCACTATTTTATACATCATGAGAAACGCTGGCAACAACTATTAGAGTGGGGTGTATATAAAAATGAAGAACTAAAGCACTGCCTTACAGACCATCCTACCCACTTACAAAGAACATCACGTGGAGCTGACAAGCTGACCACCAGGTAAAGGTGCGTGCTGCCTGGGTGAAGGTGAGAAGCCACCCCCACAAGCTGTCCTCTGACCTGCACACACACACATGCTCACACACACACACACACACATGCACACAAACACACATGCACACACACATGCACACACACACATGCTCACACACACACACACACATGCACACACACATGCTCACATGCACAGGCACACACACACACACAGTGAATAAAGAAACTCGAAGCTGGGAAGATGGCTTGAAGAAATCAGTAAGTCTGAGCATGCAAGTCAGTGTCTCTGCTCAAAGACAAAGGAAGTTTCCATTCACAGAAGGAATGGAAGCATCAGGTTATAAAATGATTGGATACATTTGGGCCACACTAATACTTAATCAAGGAAAGTAATAAAAACCTAATGGAGAAATAAAATACATGAGCTGTACCCTCTCCTAGCTACAAAATTTTAATAAAGCTTCTCAAAGAGTATCTATAAGATAATGATACTGTGGTTAGTTAATTCACACAAAGCTACCTTCTATCACGTATAAAATATAAAGAATATCAGTGTGCTTGCCCGCCAGCTAAAGAAATGCAGTTTAAAGCCAAGTGGCTAGCTCATGTCATGATCTCAGAACTCCAGAGGCTGAGGCAAGAGGGTCACATGATAGAGATCGGCCTGGCTGCCATTCTGTGAGACCTGTCAAAGGCTCTGTCAGAGAACAATTATTAAAACAAATTCAAAGCCGGGCGGTGGTGGCGCACGCCTTTAATCCCAGCACTCGGGAGGCAGAGCCAGGCGGATCTCTGTGAGTTCGAGGCCAGCCTGGACTACCAAGTGAGTCCCAGGAAAGGCGCAAAGCTACACAGAGAAACCCTGTCTTGAAAAACAAAAAAAAAAACAAAAAAAAAAAACAAAAAAAAAAAAAAACAAATTCAAAAGGGAAAGAATGTAAACTTCCCAGTCTCTTCGAAACTCCCCGAGTGGCTAAGCACACCCCTTCCTTCCCTTTCTAGAGTGACTACCATTGTGTTCGGCATTCTCTTGCTTTAAAAAAAAAAATCCATGAATGTACCTGACGTTAAATGACAGGACTCATTCTGCATGCTTTTGACAGTTACATAATGGAAATTATGGAGCATGGAATCTCCGAGACTCGCTTTCTTGTTGAAATGTTCTACTCCCAAGACGCATCCCATCAACATCTGTGACCACAGTTCACAAACGCGCCGCACAGAGTTCTCTGTGTGGAACGCACTGATTTATTCACCCGTTACCCTGCTGACAAACGCTAGGTTCCTCTGGTGTTTTATGCTGTACAGACTGCTGCTGGGAGTGTCTGACACATCTCCTCAAACACGGGACAGAGGGTCCACACGCGGCTTTCCCTGATACTGTCAGCGTGGTTCCCAACAGACACTGCTCACCTGGCAGTGTCCAGGACACCCGGCCCCCGCACACCCTCACCTTCTATTCACACTAGCGTCGGATACAGTAGGTGATGTCTCACTGTGTCTCATTTATGCTCCCATGGCTGCAGAGAGCAGCTTTCATGTTCCGTTTGACTCTCCTCTTCCATGAACTGCCAGACAAAGTTGTTTTAATACGTTCTTCATCTTAACATAGACAAACACCAGTCTGAAGGCAGACACAGCAGTGCACACTTGTGATCCCAGCACTTGGAAGGCAGAGGCAGGAGGATTGCTGCAAGTTCAAAGCCAGCCTGATCTACATAGTGAATTCCAGGCCTGCTGGTGCTACATAGTGATAGACTGTTGCAATACACACACACACACACACACACACACACACACACGCACGCACGCACGCACGCACGCACACACACACGCACGCACACGCACACATAAAACTTCAAAGTCTTCTCCTATGTGTTTGTACTTTCCTCATTTTCAGGTCTTGCCACAGGTAAGTTCCCTTCCTGTGACATCACAGCCGCTCAAGTTTCAGGTCACTCAGTAGAGAAGAGCCATCCTTCAGTTCCTAAGTTCCTTCCTCATGTACTTCCCGTCATGACCAGAGGTGGCAGTGTTTACCACACTTAGCAATTAGCTGGTTTTGTGTGTGTGTGTGTGTGTGTGTGTGTGTGTGTGTGTGTGTGTGTGTGTGTAAGAGAGAGAGAGGACAATTTTTGTGTGTGTGTGAGAGAGAGGACACTGTGTGTGTGTGTGTGAGAGAGAGACAGAGAGAGAGGACAGTGTATGTGCGTGTGTGTGTTTGTGTGTGTGTGTGTGAGAGAGAGAGAGAGAGGACAATTTGTGTGTATGTGTGAAACAGAGGACACTGTGTGTGTGTGTGTGTGTGTGTGTGAGAGAGAGAGAGAGAGAGAGAGAGAGAGAGAGAGAGAGAGAGAGAGAGAGAGATCTGTCACTGCCTCCTGCCTGGAGATCAGGGGGAAAAGGCCAGCCATTTTAAGTAAACAAAGTCAGGCAGCATACACTCTTAATCCCTTAGCAGGCAGGGTCTCTGTGTGTTCAAGGCCACACTAGGGAACAGAGCCAAGTGTGGTGACACACACCTTTAATCCCAGTACCAACCGTAGAGACCTGGAGGTCTGTACAGACAGACAGTGACAGAGCTGCGTAGGAAGAGGAAGTGAGGTAGCTGGGCTAAGAGCCAATGAGAGGGCAGAAAAGCAAGGCATATAAGCCTGGGTAGGCAGGAAGTCCTGCTTTTTGGAAGCTGCAGAGTTAGTGAGGTGAGGTTAGCTCGTGGCTTTCCATATTTCCCCGATCTCTCTAAGGCTTTAACTCAAATTTCTGGCTCCGTGTTTTTTATTTAATAAGACCAATTAGAAATTCATCTACAGGATTCATCATTAGAATATCATTCTTTTTTTTTTTTTTTTTTTTTTTTTTTTTTGGTTTTTCGAGACAGGGTTTCTCTGTGTAGCTTTGCGCCTTTCCTGGGACTCACTTGGTAGACCAGGCTGGCCTCGAACTCACAGAGATCCGACTGGCTCTGCCTCCCGAGTGCTGGGATTAAAGGCGTGCGCCACCACCGCCCGGCTTAGAATATCATTCTTAAAAGTGCTTCTATTTTAGCCAAAACTGTACAATGGAAAATAGAAAGCATCTTCAACAAATGGTGCTGGCATAACTGGATGTCAATGTGTAGAAGGCTGCAAATAGATCAATATCTGTAACCATGCACAAAACTTAAGTCCAAGTGGATTGAAGACCTCAACATAAATCCAGCTACTCTGAACCTGATAGAAGAGAAAGTAGGAAGTAGTCTTGAACACATTGGCATGGGAGATCACTTCCTAAACATAACACCAGTAGCACAGACACTGAGAGAAACAATCAATCAATGGGACCTCTTGAAACTGAGAAGCTTTTGTAGAGCAAAGGACACGGTCAACAAGACAAAGCGACAGCCTACAGAATGGGAAAAGATCTTCACCAACCCCACATCTGACAGAGGGCTGATATCCAGAATATATAAAGAACTCAAGAAAATACACATCAAAATACCCAACAGTCCAATTAAAAAATGGGCTATAGAACTAAACAGAGAATTCTCAACAGAGGGAGCTCAAGTGGCTGAAAGACATTTAAGGAATTGCTCAACATCCCTAATCATCAGGGAAATGCAAATCAAAACGACTCTCAGATACCACCTTACACCTGTCAGAATGGTTAAGATCAAAAACACTGAAGACAGCTTATGCTGGAGAGGATGTGGAGCAAGGGGAACTCTCCTCCACTGCTGGTGGGAATGCAAGATTGTATAGCCACTTTGGAAATCAATATGGCACTTTCCTGGAAAATTGGGAATCAATCTCCCCCAAGACCCAGCTATACCACTCTTGGACATATACCCTAGGAATACTCAATCATACCACAAGGGCACTTGCTCAGCTATGTTCATATCAGCATTGTTTATAACAGCCAGAACCTGTAAACAACCTAGATGCCCTTCAACCGAAGAAAGGATAAATAAAATGTGGTACATATACACAATGAAGTACTACTCAGCAGAGAAAAACAAAGACATCATGAGGTTTGCAGGCAAATGGATGGATCTAGAAAAAATCATCCTGAGTGAGGTAACCCAGACTCAAAAAGACAAACATAGTATGTACTCATTCATGGGAGGATACTAGATGTAAAACAAAGATGACTAGACTGCTACTCACAACTCCAGGGAGGCTTCCTAGAAAACAGGACCCCAAGAAAGACACGGGGATCGCCCAATGACAGAGAAATGGATGAGATCTACATGAGCAACCTGGATGTGAGTGCGGGTAATGAAGGGCAAGTTTCCAGGGAAAGAGAGCTTAGGGGAGCAGGAGATCCCAGCTGGATCAAGAACAGAGAGGGAGAACAAGAAAAAAATAAATGAAGACCACATGAGAATAGGAAGAAGCAAAGTGCTAGAGAGGTCCCCAGAAATCCACAAAGATACCTCTACAATAGACTGCTGGCAATGGTCGAGAGACAGCCCGAACTGACCTACTCTGGTGATAGGATGGCCAAACACCCTAACTGTTGTGCTAGAAATCTCATCCAATGACTGACGGAAGCGGATACAAAGATCCATGGCCAGGCCCCAGGTGGAGCTCCAGGAGTCCAAATGGCAAGAAAGAGGAGGGATTGTGTGAGTGAGAATTGTTGAGACCAAGCTTGGAAAAAGCACAGAGACAAATAGCCAAATGAATGGAAACACATGAACTATGAACCAATAGCTGAGGAGCCCCCAACTGGATCAGGCCCTCTGGATAAGTGAGACAGTTGATTAGCTTGAACTGTTTGGGAGGCATCCAGGCAGTGGGACCAGGACCTGTCCTGAGTGCATGAGCTGGCTGTTTGGAACCTGAGGCTTTATGTAGGGATACTTTGCTCAGCCTGGGAGGAAGGGACTGGACCTGCCTGGACTGAATCTATCAGGTTGAGCTGAATCCCCAGGGGAGTCTTTGCCCTGGAGGAGATGGGAATGGGGGGTGGGCTGGGGGGAAGATGGGAGGGTGGCGGGAGCGGGGAGGACAGGGGAATACGTGGCTGATATGTAAAATTAAATTAAATTATAAAATTATACAATAAAAATAAAATATAAAAAAAGTGCTTCTATTTTAACAATGTCAAATGGGCCAGTCATGTGGGGATCATTCTAACGAGAGGATATGCACGGAAGTATGAATAAGAATAACAAAAACTCCAAGGTGCTTGAGTGGCAGGCTAGGCAGTGATTGTGAAGGGAGATTTTTCTCTGACATTAGGCACATGAATAAAACATGACCGCTACCCATAAGGGGCTCAGTCTGCAGAGAATAAGCATTCCACCTTATGACACTTCACCCCTTCAAGGCCAGTTTTCCCATTGTAAAATGGGATCAATAACACATGTCTTAAAGGATTCTTACAAAAATTAAGTCAACCCAGAACCCACTGCCGTAAGCACGTGATATCAACTGTCACCGATACACAAGCAACACTGGCAGTAATGGAGCACGATGCAGATTGCGTAAGAGGAGCTCGGACGGACAGAAGGATGGACGCAGGAGGAGCCCGGATGACAGAGGCTTTTTCCCGCCTGGAAACTTCCGCTCGACTTGAAGTTGCCTACTACACACATTTCCAAAGGTTGTTTGATTCCAGCAGTATACACATGCCTGTGGCAGTCCTGACCGTTCAGGAGGCTAAGGCAGGAGGCCACCCTGGGCAACATGGCAACACCCTGTCTTTTAAAAAGTAGGGAGAGAGGAAGGGAGGGAGACAAGAAGGAAGGGAGGGAGAGAGGTGGAAGAGAAGAAAAGAGGAAGGGAGAGAGGGATGGAAAGAGGAAGGGAGGGAGAGAGGAAGGGAGGGAGGGGGGAGGGAGAAGGGAGGGAGGGGGGAGGGAGGGAGGGAGGGAGGAAGAGAGAGAGAGAGGAAGGAAGAAAGGAAGGAAAGAAGGGAGGGAGGGAGGGAGGGAAAAGGAATGAGTTTGCAAAGTGGCCAATGAATGGTAGCAGGCAGGAGGAGGGGCTGGAGGAGCACTGATGGTCACTTCAGGGGCTCAGTCAGGCGGGGGCCTGCACTGTGATGGCAGCAGGAAAGATGAGCTCAGAACCGATTTGGGATCTAGAGCTGCAGGCGTCCTCCACTCGGGAAGCCAGGGAAGGCAGGAACCCACCATGTCCAGTCAGTCCTCCAGCCTTGCTGGCTGGAGATGAAGAGTTCAGATCTGAGCAAGTTTAACCTGAGGTGCATGTGAGACACCAGAAGAAATGGGAAGTGGGTGAGGGGAGCTGGAGGAGTGGGCTCAACAAACAAATCACTTGTTATGCAAGGGTGTACCCCTACTATGCAGATCAGCAAGAGACACCCAGTGAGGACCAACAGCCAAGGCTGCCCTGTAACTGCCACACTAGGGCTCACACACACCAAAAAGAAAAGAAAAGAAAGAAAGAAAAAAACAAAAGAAAAAGAAACAAAGAAAGAAAAGTTCAACAGCACCAAAGGGAAACAGAGGAAGTCTACACATCAGAAAACTCCAGAATGTAGTAAGTGCTACTGTAGTGGGTAGCTGTTCCAGCTTTGACCTGGAAGTACTACCCCCAGTGAGGCTTCCGGTAACTGTCACGCCTACCTATGACCTGCCCCCACCCCCCCAGGGGGGGCAGAGACCTGAGCCCTAAAGACCCGGAATCCAGATGTGCCGGGTCTCTTGGTTCCTGGTGATCCTGGATGCTGGATGGTAGACCGAGCAGAGTTCTCCAGAGAACCCCGCTGGACTGCACCTCATCTCTCCCGGATCCTGTAACCAACCCCTTTACTGGCTGTAAGTTACCCCAAATTAAACCTCCTTTTTAACCACGTGGAGTTACCTTAATAAATCCCCACAATACGCTACAAGTGAAAAAACAAAAACAGTTTTATCAACAAGTTATCAAGACTTTTTTTAAGAGGGTATTGGGAAATCTCTACTTTAAAAGACATGGCAAACAAATGTCCCATGAAGGCCTTCTTCGGCTTCTGAGTTCAGCAGATCAACTATAAAAACCATCTGGGAGGCAAGTGGGAATATCTGACCACCAATGGTGGATGATGGGAGATACTCGGAATTTTTAAATTTTGATGACTGTGATCTGCCTCTTGATCTTTTACAAACAGTATATTTGTTTATATTTTCCTCATGACATTACTGTAGCCTGTGTACTAATTCACACACATTTATACACATGCACTCGCTCACACACACCCACACACCTCCATCCAACAAGATCATATTTACAAAGACAATTTTTACCTACTCTTGACAACAGACCTCAGCACAGTGCATATTGAAGGATTTGAATATTTTAATTTTGTTTATGTGTGTGCTCATCTACATGTATATGTCTGGATAAGTATGTGCACACATGTGCAGGTGACTTCAGAGGCCAGAAGATGACATCACATCCCTTGGAACCAGAATTACAGGTGGCTGTGGGCCTCCTGATGTCGGTGCTGGGATCTAAACTTGGGTCTTCCGAAAGTGCAGGAAGTGTTCCTAACTACCAAGCCACCCCCTCAAATATTTTAATTTTGTAAAAGAAAAACAAGCTGGGTATGGTGGGGCACGCCTTTAATCCCAGCATTGGGAGGCAGAGACAGGTGGATCTCTGTGAGTTCAAGGCCAGCATGGTCTAGAGATATGCAGAGAGACCCTGTCTCAAAATGAACAAAAATGAGCTACATATGGTCTGGTAATAAGAAGCAGGACTTGTACCAAAGAGTCTACTACGACAACTGTTTATACCTTAGGTATAAAAGTCCTTGGGAAGAAAGACTGAGGCCACAAAGCAGTCACAGCCACTGGTGCAGACAGGAGGACTCTGGACACACTCCAGACACAGACAGAGCTAACTCCTGCATAACCTCTGACCCGAGGCTGTGTGAGCCCCCAGCAGGCTCTGCTCACAGCCAGTCTCAGTTAAGGGTCACAGCCTCTGAAGGGGTAAACTGAGGCATCATCAGAGAAAGAACAACAGACCATAAAGAAAGTTTACAGGAAGATCCTGGCACCAGAAACAGCGGCTGGACGGGGTGACAGTGGGTGTGAGGCTGGAGGGGGTGTGAGGCTGGAGGGGGCATGAGGCTGGAGGGGGCGTGAGGCTGGAGGGGGTGTGAGGCTGGAGGGGGCGTGAGGCTGGAGGGGGCATGAGGCTGGAGGGGGCGTGAGGCTGGAGGGGGTGTGAGGCTGGAGGGGGCATGAGGCTGGAGGGGGCGTGAGGCTGGAGGGGGTGTGAGGCTGGAGGGGGCGTGAGGCTGGAGGGGGCGTGAGGCTGGAGGGGGCATGAGGCTGGAGGGGGCGTGAGGCTGGAGGGGGTGTGAGGCTGGAGGGGGCATGAGGCTGGACGGGGTATGAGGCTGGAGAGGGCGTGCGGCTCTGGGGTGGCAGTGGGTGAGAATCTTGTTCCCACTCTGTTGAGAAGCTGAGGAAGGGAACAGAGGGCAGGCCAGAAGGACAAGCAGCTGTGAAAATCACCTGTGAACTGAGTGTGGAGCCAC
The DNA here is from genome assembly GCF_007827085.1 of Peromyscus californicus insignis. NCBI lineage: Eukaryota > Metazoa > Chordata > Mammalia > Rodentia > Cricetidae > Peromyscus > Peromyscus californicus. The sequence goes on along the minus strand of NW_026294573.1, from coordinate 25,592,381 downwards.
AGTTAGAGGCTAGCTTGGGTGTCACAGGAAAAGCCTGTTGCAAAAACAAAAAAAACCTTTAAAAGGCCTGGTCCGCAGAAGGGACTTCACGCCATGCCTGGTACTATAAACCTGATCAAAGGCTCATGGTTCAGCAGGCTAGAGACTCTCGGGCACCAAGTACTGCTGGGTTTCTAAAAAGACACCTTGCCAAACTGCAAGGACCATATACCAGTGGTTCTCAACCCTCCTAACGCTGCAACACGGTTCTTTATGTCATGGTGACCCCCAACCATATCATTATCTTGTTGCTGCTTCATAGCGGTAATTTTGCTACTGTCATGAATCATAATATAAAATATCTGGGTACAGGATCTCTGATATGCGACCCCTGTGAAAGCGTGGTTCGACCCCGGGGTCGTGACCCATAGGTTGAGAACCACTGGTCTATACCGTAGATTACTGCAGCTCTCAACTTCAGCCAGAGAAGCCTCTCTCTGCAGTGAGCCGCAACTTAGAGATTCATAACTGGTTGCTGCACTCATTACAAGATCCGCCACCAGCATCCCTGCAGGAGGCGGTGGCACGGACTGGACTCAGCAGGTTATAAAGGGGGGGGGGGGCATTTGAAAGCGGGAGTAGGATGTGGGGTGTGGGGAGAGTTAAGAGGAGGGGAATAAGAGTAGACATGATCAAGACATGTGATTTACATGTATGAAACTGTCAAAGAACAAATACAACATTTTTTTTTTCTTTTTCTGGAGCTGAGGACCAAACCCAGGGCCTTGCGCTTGCTAGGCAAGCACTCTACCACTGAGCTAAATCCCCAACCCCCAAATACAACATTTTTAAAGTTGGAAATGGGAACTGGATATGGCCAGCCTGGTCCCTTGATCTGTATACTAGGAAGTTAGCTGCCACAAGAATACAGAATGTAAAAACCTGAATTCTTCTACGCGTCAGGGAGGCTTCCTCAGACATGCAGATGTAACTGGAAACCAGATTTAACTTTGGAACAAGACCCCACAAGGCTATTGCACAATGTGTAGGCCCCTGAATGAGGCAGAGATGGGCTCCCCCTGCCTGCCATGGGATGAGGAGAAAGAAGGGCCTTGGGTAGGTGGGTGTCTGGTTTTCTTTCCCCACTTAACCATGCCCACTAAAGCTGCTGGAGGCCCGGGTGTGCTCTCTTGCTCTTGTTCCCGTTTATATGAAAACCCATTACAGACAAACCTTACTTCTAGGGACTAACTCCAGAGTGGGGACCACAGGTGTCTGTCAAGACACTTCATGCTGGAAATAGAGTCAAGCAGCTAGGGCTGCATTGGCTGAAGTACTTTGGAGCCACAAAAAACCACAGCAATAGCTACACCCCACATAAATGAAAAGATGATAAAACAACATGATCCTAGTGTTATAAAAATGAGTACTTTGAGCTGGGCGATAGTGGCGCACACCTTTAATCCCAGCACTCGGGAGGCAGAGGCAGGCGGATCTCTCTTAGTTCAAGGCCAGCCTCGTCTATAGAGCGAGATTCAGGACAAGCATCAAAACTACACAAAGAAAAACCAAAACCAAAAAAAAACCTGTCTCGAAAAACCAAAAAAAAAAAAAAAAAAAAAAAAAAGAACTTTGCGTTTTCTAAAATAATGAGAAGAAATACAACATTCTGCACAGGGAGCAATATCTTCACCTTCACCCGTGCTTTCTTTTCTTTCTTGCTTTCTTTCTTTTCTTTTTCTTTTTCTTTATTTCCTCTATGTAGCCTAGGCTGACCTTAAACTCATGATCCTTTTGCCTCCGCACCCCGAGGACTGAGATTCCAAGTACACACCATGCCTAAAGCTTTTGTCTATTTTTTTTAAAAGCCATTTTTAGTGTGTGTTGAACCCAGGGCCTCCTGCATATTAGGCAAATTCTCCACCACTGAGCTACACTACCCGAGAACATAGTTCAGTGATAGAGCAAGGCTCAGATGTCTGAGGCCTTGGATTTGAACCCTGGTACCACAAAGACTAAAATAAGAAGAGTTAGATAAAAACCAGGCACAGGATGAAGGCACATTCACAAGGGATAGGCTCACCTTCTGCAGGGTGGGGGTGGGGCAGATGTTGTCGAACAGGACTGAGTTGAAGATCCCATACACGCCCTCATCGAGGTGGTACACGATGGTCTTAGGGGCCGAACTGGTTTCCTCTGTGAGGATGGGAGAGAAGAGGGGCCACACAAGGAGAATGTGAGGAGCCTGGGAATCAGAAGCTGGCACTATGGTGGGGCCAAAGCTGTGGGGCAAAGGGTTGCCCCTCCTTCAGGTATGGGGTAAACCCTGCAACAGAAGCTACTAAAAGTCATTTTTCTGGTGACATGGAGACTCCCCCTTGCAGCTGAGTCACGGTGCCAGAACATATTTCCCTGCTTGTATCCGAGTCCCTAAAGGCCCCAGGAAAAGCAGAAGAGCAGCTCACCCAAACTCAGAGCCACTTGCTCAGAGGCACATGACAGGGAGGAGGTACATCAGAGTAAGAAACCAGGGGGGCTGGATACACTAGATAGAATATCTCCCCAGTCTGTAGGAGGCCAGGAGCATGCATGAATGCACATACATGCACACAAACATGAATGCACATACATGTACACAAACTGACCACACTACCTGGAGCCCCACACTGCCAACAAACTCTCTCTGAGGAAGAGCACACCACTGTGACACTCTCCAGTGTGAGGGTTCTGAGCAGAGGGCAAAGCTCAAAATCAGATTCACTGGCACCTGTCACTCATGGGGTCTGAGGGATCCCTATGGGAAGCTCGATCTATCCGGAAGGGCAAAGAAGGGCACCGATGTCGGTGGTGTGGGCACGGGAGCTCGTGGTCATCCTGAGCTGAACTTGAAACCCAGCGCTGCCCTCTATCACCCCGTGACCCTGAACTGATGACGATGTCCTCTCTATGGTCTGTCCTCCGTAAAGGAGATGTGAACAAACCCACTGTCATCACGTTCTAAGAAGGATGAACAAGAGCCTGGACCTTGAAGAGGAGGAACACACGGGACCAAACGCAAGCTCACCTCTAGCTAACTATTAGGCAATTCACTGACATTCTCTTTAACTCCATTTCTCATCCATAAAATGGGGCCAATTAAATACCTATCCACCCTAAGGCTGTTTCGAGGTCCATCTGCATAAGACACAAACACACTAAGGAATAAAGCAGAGATTCTCAAACTGGGGTCTGAACGGCCTTTTCACAGTGTCACCTAAGACCATAAGAAATACCAGATATTTACGCTACAATTCATAACAGTAGCAAAATTACAGTTATGAAGTAGCAATGAAAACAATTTATGGTTGGGGGTCACCACAACATGAGGAACTGTTTTAAGGGTCGAAGCGTTAGGAAGGTTGAGAACCCCTGGAATAAAGGGATGAAACTGTCTTTGGGGTGAGGGGAATTGACTGCAGCTTTCCCTACAGCAAACACCCATTCTCCAGAAGGCCTCACCCCGGCTTAGCCCGCCACCATCGCAGCTTCAGGGAAGAACAGGGCTCTGCTGCCCACCTGGCACCTACCTTCCTTGCTGGGCTGGTCCAGAAGAACCTCCTTCTTGGCAACGATGCTGACGGCCACAGTGAAGGCAGAAGTCACATAGTAGCGTCCCAGCTCAGCAAGGATGTCCACACCGCAGCCCTCAGGGAAGTACAGGTCCAAGGCTGAGTTGATCACAGAGGCAATCTGGAAGAGAGGTACGTGCAGGACCACGTGATTTCAGGAAGAACTTGGCAGTTGCTAAGGTCCCAGCTGGTAGCTGGGCACAGTTAGCCAGGAAGGCACATGGGGGGGGGGGGGGACACTGGAATGAAGACCTAGCAGTTGCACAGCCACTCGCCCGGATAATCCCACCTAGAAAGGGGTATTCCCTCCTATAATGCTCGGTGCTCAGATTCCAGATTCTCTGCCATGGATCCTTCCTTCATAAATAAGCAGCTTGTTAAATAGTAGGTAAGGTTTCAGAAAAAAAACAAAAACAAACATGCAGAGCCGCTCTGTCACCCGGACGGGTGACCCTGACCACTGTGAACTTTTAGAGTGGCTCCCTTCATTCTTACGCACACCCTATTTTTAATTACATATACAGTCGGGTTATGTGGATCTGGCGTTTGTTATTGTTGTTGTGTCTTTATGGGAGAAGGGTTGGTTATTTGAGCCAGGGTCTCATGTAGCCCAGGCTGGTCTTGAACTTCTGATCTCCCAACATTCACCTTCCAGGTGCTGGGATTATAGACATGCAATACCATCTCCATCACATGTATGTTCTTACAACCTGCCACACTCAATGGACTCTGAATGTCCTCCAATGTGATGAATGTTTTCATCATACTCCAGGCAGTCTGAGCACTGGAAAGTCCACTAGACTTCTGCTATATACAAGGCTGCAATTCAATATTGAGGCTAATTCCTGGGGCATCTGGAGCCTTCTCAGGGTCACTTCCTATAGAGAGAGACTACAGAAGTATTGTACTACTGAAGGAATGCGCCCCAGGCAGACTTTTTAATTCTAACACTCAGGAGGCAGAGGCGGGCAGATCTCTGCGAGTTCCAGGGCTCTCAAAAAACCAGAGGGAGGGGGCGCCCCTAGGGGTCTGAGTGGGAATCACTATGACTCATTTGTGCTGCCCTTGGCTCACAAGTGAGTGGGAGCATTCCTTTCCCGCCCTTCCCCCCAGGTTTCTTGTCAGCCCATTGGAGGGTGAATAAGGTGCGTGTACTCAGACCATCAAAGAGCTCACGCATGTAAATACGTCTTGACTGAGCCTCTCATAAGCTAGCTAAGTGCATGGGCTGGAGTCAAGCTAAGTGAGGCGTGCAGCCAGCTCTGCTGTGGACTCAGGAAGGGAGTCTACAAGTCCCGCTGAGCCACAACACAGGGTTAAGAAGCAGCAATAAAATCCAGGAGAGCACTAAGCCCAGTGTGACACAGGCCAGATGTACTGTACAGTGGGCTATGTTTGCTGTGCCCCTCCCCCACCACAAAATGGCATCCAAGCCACTCTTGACCACAGTTACCTCTTCAAATCTCACTTTGGCTCCCTCTAAGCCAGGAAAGCCACCACCAAGGTCCAGAATGTTCATCGTGTGGCCCAGCTCGGCACCCATTTGAAACACGAGCCGAGCATCCGCGATGGACTGGGCGTAGGCCTGAGGGTCAGGACAGCCACTGCCAATGTGAAAACTGGGAAGGGAAGAAGAGCCTCGGCTTACATACAATGTCCAGGTGCACCCATGCTACAGATGCAATGACTGAGGCCTGGGACATCAAATGGGCTACAAAGGGTCCCGTGGTCACCTAGGAGTGGACAGGAGGCACTTCTCCCATCCCTTCACGCTTCCCTGGAGAGGAATCTTCTGGAATGAGAGCTGAGGTCCCAAAGTATCCAGGTCAGGATACACCTGTCAGTGAGCACGTGGCCAGGGTGAGTTACTAGGCTTGCTTTGTTAAATCTTGACATCTACAGACTGGGGAGAAAAGTCCTTACTGCACAAGGGTGTAGACTAAAGCCTGAGGTATTTACTCAGCATGGAACATGAAGTACCAGATAGCTGAAGCTGGAGAACTGGCCATAACTATACCCTATCTCTGCATGGAAAGAAACAACCTCTGGCTTATAGACATTCAGGACTCTCTCAAAGCCATGGCGGTGGGAGGAACCTCCTGGGATAAGACATTCTGGGGACTGTAGTAGGGATGCTGATAAATCTTCCTTCCAAAGAGAGGACACTGTCCAGAGGCCCAGGCTAGGGGCAAGCCCTGATAGAGGCCCAGGATGTCCATGATTAGGTCCTGGGAAAAGGTAGTGGGTCTGGCGTGGGCAGAGTGGCTGGCTCCCAGTGCACACCTCACACCCACCACCTCCACATGGCTCTTCTTGGCGTTTTCAAGCAGATGTCTGCAGGATTTCAGCGACGCTCCGAACCTCAGGCTCAGGTGACTCAGGGAGTGAGAGTCCTGGGTAGCAATGCACAGAACCATCCTGTGGAGAAATGCAGCATCCCTGCTGAGTGAGCCCCGCCCCCACTGCCACGCCCAGCTGCTCCTCTTTGGACCAATGAGCTGAGACCCACATAGCTGAAAGGCCACTGAGACCACAGCCTTCCTAGGTCACTCTGCACTGCCAACTGACCTCTAAGTCACCTGCTGGGTCCAGGTCACATCAACCCTCACCCAGGCAGCTCACGTCTTCCCAATCAACTCCATAGCCAGACATATTGCATAAGAGGGAACCGTGTGTCAAACAAATTCCTAGACAGAGTCCTGAAACATGAGGGGTGCTGTGCTTTGGGTGAACCAGAATGGCTCCTGGACACCCTACTATTCCCTCAGACCCCTCTCTGGATCCCCAGAGTGTCAAGGATTATTAACTGTCACAGCCAGAGAAAAACATCCATCCCTGCTACCTCCCAGAAACCATTTGCAACTGGGCCACTGCTCCATGACCAATATTACTGTGTCCCTTACCCATTGTACAAGGGATATTCAAGCAACACTCCACCTCTGTACATCCCTCAGATGGTCCACGCTGTTCCCAACACGGACATACTTGCTTGCCTTGGCTGTTTCTCCCTCCCAAATTTCACTCATCCTGGCCTTCATCTTTCCTGAAGCTGTGACCTCCGTAATACCTTGGGCCTTTTCTACCGAGGGCTGTAACATTTCTGCCCTGGATCTGGGTCCTGTCCAGGAGTACCCCATCCTCCTGTAAGTGTGGTGGGATCCAAGGAGCATCCAGGATGGGGACCTCTCCCCAGCTCCCCACTCCTTCCCCCGTCCAGCCTCCTCCAGCAGCCCAGCCTCCCTGCAGAAGCGGTCTTCGGCTTACTTGGCACTGGGGTGGCTCTTGACCACCTTGGCCAGCTCCACTTCATTGTCGAAGCTCAGGAGGCTCACCCCATGCTTGGCAGCATACTTGATCTGTGCGCTTTGCTTACAGGGGTTGGCACAGATGATCTTACTGGCAGGGACACCGATATGCTGGACCAACTCCATCTCTGCCTGTGAAGTTCCAAAGGTCGTGGTGAGGAGGCCCCAGGGCCTGCTGGCCGTTGGAGCCCAGGCATGAGGGGCAAACTCCTAACTATACACCAGGTGTCCACTAAGTGGGCCCTCTCTTTCTCTCTCTTTGGTTTTTCTTTTTCCCCAAGACAGGGTTTCTCTATGGCTGTCTTGGAATTCACTCTGTAGACCAGCCGGCCTCCAACTCAGGGATCCACTGCCTCTGCCTCTCAAGTGCTGTGGTTAAAAGTGTGCAGCACCACAGCCTGGCTAGTGGGCCAGCTCTTTAAGACAGCAGATACACAATTGCTTCACACTGATTACTCAGTCTCTGATGGCAGGGATGCCATGTACAGACACATGGGAGGCACACTGTGCAATCCTGGGGACGGGGAGGTCCCATTCATAGCGAAGACAGCATATTTGCATATTTATTATAACTTCCTGTCAGCAAGAAAAATCTCTCATTCTACAGTAATCAGTATATTTATTCCAAAACGTCAATGCCTTTAAGGGGAGGCGCGCCGGGCTGGAGAGATGGCTCAGTGGTTAAGCGCACTTGCTGCTTTTGTAGAAGACCTGGGTTCAGGTCCCAGCACCCACAGAGCAGCTCCCCACCACCCATAACTCTAGTTCCAGAGGACCCTCAGCAGGCACAGCATGCACGTGGTGCACATACAGCTATGCGGGCAAAACATCCATAGGCATACAAATAAATAAATAAATAAATCACTCTTTTAAAAGGGCAGGGGCACACATTTTCTAACTCACAGAAAAGGCTCTGTGCAGACTCACGGGCTTTGGACAAACTGAGATGTTTAATGAATGTTGCTTGGAAAACAGTATGAAGAGTCCTCAAATAACAACAACAAAAATACACAGCAACTGTGATTACCTGCACAGGACCTACAAGACTGAGGCTCTGAACATAGCCTGAGGAGCTAAGGAGGCCCCACCCTCAGCCTGAGGCCAACAGATCTCTGTGTTTGAGGCCAGCATGGTCATAGTGAGTTCTAGGCCAGTCAGGGCTACATAGTGAGACCCTCCCCTCACCACAGAAAAGTTGACAGCAGAAGAGGGACTAGTTGGAAAGAGGAGGACCTGTGGAAGTGAGAGAGGACAGAGAGAGGGTGACAGGATGGATGAACGTGAACCGAACACTTTATAGCCGTGTATGAAATGTCATAATGAAACCTACTATGTGATACCGAAATCCCATATAGGTAACACCCAGAGGACTTGAAGTCAAAGAGAGAGCCATGGTCCCCTGTTCAGGGCAGCATCAGTCACAACAGACACGGCACAAAATCAGCCTAAACATCTGTTTCTGGAGGAGTGGATAAAGAGAACATGGTAGACTACAATTCATTCTCTTAAGAACAGGGAATCCTACCGTTTGTAACGTAGATGAACATGGGGGGACATTGTGGCAAGTGAAATGAACAAGGCACAAGAAGAAAAATACATGAACTCGCTTCATGTAGGGTATATGAGTGGGGGTGTGTGTGTGTGTGTGTGTGTGTGTGTGTGTGTGTGTGTGTGTGTGCAGGTGCACATGTGTGCACGTGTATGTGGAGGCCACAGGTCTACATCAAGTATCTTCCTCAGTCACTTTCCATTTTTTGAGCCAGGGTCCCTCACAGAACCTGGAAGCTTGCTGATTGGGCTAGCCTGTCTAGGGAGCAAGTCCCGGATGTCTCTTGGTCTTCTGTCTTCCTAGTACTGACATCACAAGCATAGGCTCTTCACCTGGCATTTTACAATGCCGGCTCCTCATGCGTGTATGGCAGACACTTCATGTCTGCGTGGCAAACACTGTATCAAATGAGCCATCGCCCCAGACCCCGCATTAACTACGTGGGATCTACAAATGCCAGCAGCAGGAAAGCAGAGAGTAGAATAGCTAAGTTCCCAGGAGCTGAGGAGATGGGAGGCAGGGAGGTGTTAGTCAGAGGGTGTTGTTCCAGTTAAAAGGTGATTTACAGACATCAGGGCGACTCCATGAATAGCAGCATGTGTGTGCTTAGACGCTGCCAAGACATAGGATCGTAGGTATTCTTATCACAGAAAAAAAGGAGTTAAAGCATGTGTTAGCTTGGTTTTGGCATTCCACTGTGTGTGTGTGTGTGTGTGTGTGTGTGTGTGTGTGTGTGTGTGTGTGTGTGTGTTACACATACATATATTATCTGACACACGAGAAATGTCTTCAGGGCCATGGGTCTTTCTGACACAGATCACCCAGCCCAAAGGCCTGAGCTGCACTGCTGTGCCAATGAATGCATTCTCTCTCCCTGATTTCTTTTTGGTTACTGCCATTTTTTTAAACTTGCATTTGCTTATTTGGAGGAATGTGTGTGGAGGCCAGAGGATAAGTTTCAGGAGCTGAAGCTCTCCTCCCACCATGTGGGCCCCAGGCTGGATTTAGTAACAAGGGCCTTTACCGGCTGAGTCATCTTGCCAACCCTTATTTGAGACAGGGTATGATGTAGCCCAAGCTGGCCTTGAAATGAACTTTAAATTTTTTTTAATTACTTTTTATTATTGTGTGTGCACAGGATACATAGATGCATGTGGATGGGTGTGCCATGGTGCACATGTGGAGGTCAGATTCTGAGGGGTCGGATTCTCCTCCCACCACGTGGGTTGAACTAGAACTTCTTATGTATCTGAGGATCAAACCCAGGGCTTCTGTGCATGCTGGGAAAGCACTCTGCAACCGTGCTATATCCTTAGCCATTTCAGGTTTTGCATCACTGAGCCCTACCCCTCACTCCTCCTCACCTTTACTGACCGTGGCTCACATGCCTGCTCCATGGATGTATAGATGGTAGTAGTGTTAAGTACCCATGTTCACTGAGCAGCTGCTACGAGGAAGTCCCAAGTGAGATGCTATGGGATCCTGTACACTGCGAACATGTGTTGCTCTCATTGTTAATAATAAAAAAGCTGATTGGCCAATGGCTGGGCAGGAAGAGACTGAGCGAGAGCCAGACGAGGAGAATTCTGGGAAGAGGAAAGGCAGAGTTGGGAGAGACACGATCCAGCCGCCCAAGGAACAAGATGTCAGAGAGCAGCTAAGCCATGGGCATGTGGCGATGCAGAGATTAACGGAAGTGAGTTAATTTAAATATAAGAGCTAGCTAGTAATAAGCCTGAGCCATCGGCCAACCTCTATAATTAATATAAGCCTTTGAGTGATTATTCGGGAGCAGCTGCGGAACAGAAGAGACAGAGAAAAGCCTCCGTTTACAATGAGATGCTTTCCATCAGGTGCTAGAAAACACTTTCTATAGAGTCACTGTTTTCAGCTTCTGGAGCCATTCAGTCTGTCTTGACTACCTAACCGCCACTGTGGCACCACTGACAATTCGTAACTGAACCAGCATGGTGGTGATGTGGTTGGGCTCACTGTCCACAGTTTCCTGACCCGCCTCCGAGGCGCTGTTTCGTTCAGTCCTCACAGCCCAGGCAGAGGGGATAAGAAGTTGTGTAAGGCCAGCGATGTCTCAGCACACGAGTCCACACACAACCATGGATACACATGCACATAAAATAAGTAAAATGTTATAAAAAATGAAAAAGCTATGTAGCAAATAACAAAGCCAGCATCCAGAGTCAGGCATGCCTCTCCATGAATAAGGAGTATTCATGGTAGGAGAAATGAGAGCTGTCTGTAGCCATGGTGCGTCTAATTCTGACCCAGCAGCTTTCAGCCCTGGTTGTTTACGTGCATTAATTCCTGTAAGACCCATAACTATCAAATATTACTATTCACTCTCCATATTTCACAGAGGGGAAAGGTAAATTCAGAGAGGTCCATCCACCAATGGTGACAGTCAATAAGTGGCATTGAGAGACACAAAGATCCAACTCCAGAGCTGGACTTGTGGCCGTCACAGCTCCCATTCCAGACACAGACCTGTCACCACGCCAAGTCTGGTGAATATAAAAATGCTCCCTCCCTCCCTCCCTCCCTCCACAAGGTGAAAAGAGGCAATGGTAGCCCTGTGAGGGCCTGTGATTTAAATAATTGTGGTTATAAATATTTAAACAATAAGTGTCGTTCAGAGAAGGCTTGCTCTATGTCAGACCCTGAAGCCCAGTCTTCTATCCATTCTCATCTAATCTTCATAACCACCTTATGAGGCAGAAATGAGGTTTGGAAGGTTACGTCATTAATTCAGAGTCACGTAGTTCAACTGTCAGAGCTCAACCTGCCCCGACAGGCACGTCTTGAGCATCTGTTAATTTGCCAAGCCGTGACAGGTGTTGAAGAAAACACGTGGTGAGTAAAGTAGACAGGGTCTCACTCTCTACGGAGCTTTCAGGCTGGTGCGGGGGAGGCACAGACGAATGCATGCTGAAGCGTGGCAGAATGGCCAGCGGGTTCAAGGTACGATGACAGGAAAAGGTACAGCATGCCAGAGAACGAGGAGCCCCGGGTGTGAAGGACGAAGGACAGCGTGTGAAGTCAGAAAGGAGAGCAAAGCCCCCACTGGAGCCTTGGATGGGCCAGGGATGACAGTTTCCAGGAGAGGGAGCGGGCCACCAAGGGCTGAGGATGCTGGAATGGCCTGCGTGGGGTTCAGCGCTGTGGGGAAGGTAAGGGCTGAGGGTGTGCACAGAGCCGGCTGCCAAGGAACCAGGAAGCAGGGTGTGGGTTTGCAGGTTATCCTGTGTGGTGCAAACAACAGATTCAAGGTTCCAAGGAGAGCCATGCAGCCAGATGTGCCCTGCACACCTGCAACACCAGCGCCGTGAAAGTTCAAGGCCAGTATGGACTTTTTGTTTGTTTTCTCTTTTCGGTTTTTCGAGACAGGGTTTCTCTGTGTAGTTTTGGTGCCTTTCCTGGATCTCACTCTGTAGACCAGGCTGGCCTCGAACTCACAGAGATCCGCCTGCCTCTGCTTGCCGAGTGCTGGGATTAAAGGCGTGTGCCACCGCCGCCCGGTATGCACTATTACAGACCATGTGAAAGAGAGGGAGAGGGAGGAAAGGAGGGAATGAGTCAGTCTTGTATTTTAAGTAAAAGGTCTAAGGGCTTATTCTGGCCACCTGAGGAAAGACTTCATGGCATTCTGGGGAGACTGGTCCATGCCTGTCACAACCACCCTGAGAGAAAAGCCACTCTAGAAAGGACAGAAGATGTGCTCTGGTGGCAGGATGGCAAGTGAGATGATGGATGTGGGGATGAGGGGTGAGGATGGTAGACAGGTGTGAGGTGACCACTCAAGCCAGGGAGGGAGGCAACAGTGAATGGATGGTGTTTAAAGTGGTGGAGAGTTTCAGACCAAACCCAGAGGGCTGCGCCACTCCCAGCAGCAGGTACCAGAGGACCCAGCACCTAGGACCTGCCCGGGGAGAGGGGGAGAAAACTACACACAGGATAGACCATCAAGTGTTTGGAGGGGGAGGCCAGCCCAGAGCAGCATTCCCTCTCTCTCCTGCGCACTTTTGAAGTCTTTCAAACTGGGAATGTACACCACTGTTGGCTCTTTTTTAAAAGGATACTTGCTGGGCTGAATACTGTTCAGAGATGATAAGAAGAGAGTTCCCCAGACCAGATCCAAACGCATTCACACAGAAAGCTTTCCAAAGCCTGCCATGCTAAAGCAACTGGAACAGTCTACACCACGGGTGTTCTTCCTCCATCACAAGATGCTTAACGTGCTTCCAGTCAACTGTTTGCATGTTTCTAAATGCTGTACATCCACAAACCCCAGAACGCAGATCCTCTACCAAGGCGTAAAATCAGCATCCTCATCTTCTCTTTGAGTGAATGAATCAATGTACCACTTGAATAGTCATAAGTACCAGGGCGTGGGGTTGTTATTGTTTGCAATTATTTTTGTTGCTTTAAGATAGGTTCTTGATATATAGCCCAGGCCAGTCTCATAGTCACAATAATCCTCCTGCCTGAGCCTTCTGAGTGCTGGAATTACAAGCATGTGCCACCGTGCTGGGCTTATATGATCATGTTTAAAACAAGGCGGTCACCGGAATCTGGGTGTGGTGTCCATGCCTGTAAGCACATCTTAGCACTGGGAAGGCTGAGGAACGGAGAGTGCCACAATTTGAAGCCAATGGGCTATATAGTAGGACCCTAGATAGATAGACAGACAGATAGATAGATAAACAAATAAATAGTATACAACTGGAATCCCAGCACTCAGAGAGTGAAGTAATAGGACCAGGAGCTCTGAGTCAGACTCAGTTGCATAAGATCCTGTTGAAATAAAAAGTAAACTGGTCACTGCATCCTTGCTGATCCCTGGGTATCTTGTTGGAGGAAATTCTTAGGCGTTATCCAAACTAGACAACCCTGCTGAGTTCAACCACAAGGGGGAGCAAGGGAGTGAGCTGGAGGATGTGATAATGGGGAAAGAGGCTAGGAGGCACATGTCCCTTGGGAAAGGAGGATCAGAGCACCTAGGGAGGTGTGGCCTGTGCCTCTGGCCTGGCTGTCTATCCATCCAGCCCTTGCTCACGCCACGCCTTTGGTCTAAGTCCAATAAAGTATGGTACCATCAAGCATGGTCACCCACTGTGACCCACCAGGAGAGGGCAGCCTCCACCCTTAAAACACCTAGAAGGGGTGGCTAGTGATGTGGAACTGTGGTAAAGCGCTTGCCTAGCACACAGTAAGCCTGGGTTCTAAGTGCCAGCAGCCACTACTCAAGGAAATGCCTCAAGCAGTCTGTGTGACCCTACCGCAGGGGGAGGACATTTTCACCAGCCACATGCCCGCACAGCCAACCCTCTCCAAGGATCTGGGAAAAGGCAACACCAGTAGGGGCTGAGATCGCACTGCCAGACTCAAGCTGGCATCTCCCAGTGCGTGACCCTGGCATGATCCTGGGCAGGTGGCTCAGCTTCTATGACTCACTTCCTTATATGTTAAATGTGTATTCCGGGGACCGTCATCAAAACTTCGGTGAAAGAATGACCTCACAGACTGTTTTGAGAATAAAATGAGATCATGTACAGAAAACGCCTGGCAGAGAGCCTGGCCCAACAGAAGCACTCAGCAAATGGTAGGTGCGTGCCTTTCTCCTAACGTTTTTCTAAGCCTCTGTACCCCCACAGCTCTGTCCTTTGGAAGTCACACCCTAAAGCTAGAGGACCAGCAGCACCTCATCTGCATTTCTGGAAGTGGTGGGACCTAGTCAATGGGCTTTCACCCTGTTTTTCAACCCTAGCTCAAGGGACCCAAAGGATCCTGTCCCTTCCTGTTTCTACAGGGAGAGCCACCACACTATGGGAGGCTGCAGGGAGAGCAAAGCCTTCTGCCTCACTGGGCTTCGTGTCAGACACACACAGAACAAGGCGTGCAAAGAAGAACGAGAGGAGACTCCTCAACCACAGAGAGTGAACAGCAGTTAACCTTCAAGTGAAGGTTAACCGGCCCGCTCCATCTCCCACCCCGGTACACACATTTTCCCTACCAGACTCACTCTAGCCCATAATCTTGGACAGGCTAGCTCTCTTTTCTCTTCCAAGGATTCTTTCCAGAACTCTATAGTCACACTGCTGACCGACCGAGGCTTGATAGGAATTCTCCTCACAACAGCCATTACTAACCATCAAGAAACTGATGGTGTTGACATCACAAGAGATGTCCAGCAGGACTGCTTCCACCTTGGGGCTTGGCATTGGCTCTAACCTCTGCCTACAATGTTCTTCCTCTAGTTCTCCACCTGGCTCAATCCCCTGCCTCATTCAAGTGTGAATTCAAATTTCAGAGAAGCCTTCCTTGGGCAACTAACTAAGAGCAATCCAGCCAGGTGTGGTGACACGACTCTTCCTGGAATCCCAGCTTTTAGATTCCAGCTTTTAAAGGGGTGAATCAGGAAGACGGAGAGTTCAAAGCCAGGCTGTGGCAATAGCAAGTTCTAGACTAGCCTACAGTATATAGGGACCGACGATTCAAAACAAACCAAGCACAATACTCTTACCCTCTCCCCTGCTTCCCACCTACAATAGCACATAGTTCATTTTTCAGAAAGCACCATAACAGGGGCCTTTGTATAGTTTCATTCACAGTTAAACTCCCACCTAGAATAGTATTTTGCTGAGTGAATGAATGAGATGGACTTAAGCAAGAAGGCTTTTAATCGAGTCGAGACCATGAACCTCGGAAAATAAGCAGCGTCTGTCTTGCTCAGTGCCACACTGTGACCCACCCAGACAGCTACTACTCCACCATGGCTCATGACTAAGAACGGCTAAGCAAAGCCAATCCAAAGCCACCAGGAGGGAATGAAAAGAGCAGAAATCAAATTAGGAAGAGGGCCTGCAGCGGCAGCAGCAAAACTCTGAGAGGATTAGTCTGAAAAACACAGTCACACAGTAAGCTTATAAAGGAAAAGAATTAAAATCTAACGGCAGAAGGAGTGGTTTGGTTTGGTTTTAATTACAGGATTAGTAACTACCGCTCTAAGCCAAGACACTGTAAAACTGCCATTAACCTTAAAAACTTTCTCCTAAATAGAAAAAATAAAATACAGGTATTTTTGAAAAAGAAGAAATAACCCAGTATCGTGATATATCCCAGCACTTGGGAGGGTAGAAGTTAGGAGAATCAGGAGTTTGAGGCCAGCCTCAGCTATAAAGTGAGTTTGAGGCCAGCCTGGACTACATGAATCCCCATCTTAAAGGAAAGATTTATAAATAAATAATGAAACAAAGAAATACAAAACCATTTAAAAGGTGACCCACAGGCGCAGAGACATCTCAGGTTCCTATTTGGAACTTCAGAGCTGACAAGTTCCATGCTCATCTCTTCCTCCCTCCTCCCTGGAGCATCCTCTTCTCTTACGTAGGCAACCTGCCCAGAAGGCATGGTCAATTGCAGGTCACTCCTGTCCCCTGGAGTTACCAAGGGCACGTTTGGCGAGCACCAAGGTTAAGGACCCGGTAGCGGCAGGAGGGCTCACCTTGTTGGCACAGCTGAAGCCCAGCCCCAGCTCAGCCAGGACCTTCAGCACGCCCAGGCTGCTGTTGCACTTGACAGAGTAAAAGGGCCGGACTCGAGGCAGGTACTTCAGAAAGCAGAAGTGCTTCCTCACTACAGCACCCAGGTCGGCCACGAAGAAGGCAGCCACCTTGCCCTGCACAGCAAGAGGCGAACGGATATGAGGTCCGGCTCCCTCCCTGTACATGCTGCCCACAGTCCTTCCAAAGATGTGCCACCAACAGCCTGATGTAGCTTTCCAGGGCTCCCACATCCTCCAGGATGGAAGGCCACCTCAGGCTGACAGTCAAGGCTGTGTGACCAGCTCCAGTCCCTCCCCTCAGTCCGGCTAAAGTCAACTATAGACACTCTCTCCCATCTCCAAGCCTGTGTTCCCACCACACCCTCTGTTGAGTTTGGCAAATTCCCAATCTACCACCATTCAGCCTAAATGCTACCCACCCCACCGTGTGTGTGTGTGTGTGTGTGTGTGTGTGTGTGTGTGTGTGTGTGTGTATAATTTTAATCCATAACATTTAACACTCTGGCTGCATTTTGTGTGTCCTTTCCAAGCAGCAGAATTGTACATCCGGCTGTCTGCTCCACAAAAGGCAGACGCTGGCTTACAGCCCACAGCCATTGACACATAGGTTCTCATCCCACTGCAAACCATGCCTGCAGGTGACTGGTCCTCCCTCACAGACATGGATGAGTGTGCGGTCCCTCCCTGGGACTCCTTTTCCTTTTCATGCTACTTCTTTGTTGAAAACGGGTACCCACTCAGTGTCCAACATAATATAACAAAGGGACAGAGAAGGTCAAAGACCTTGAGAGAGGGCTTGGCTCTGGAAGAGAAATAACCCTGAAGCAATTACAAGTCCCTTCAAAATAAATAAAATGTAATAAAAGCTAGATGGGACTTTCTACAAAATAGGTTAGTGGCCATGGAGATAGAAAATACAAACCCTACCAGAAGTGAATTAGGAAAAAGGCAACAGTGATGGGAGGGGACACTAGAGACGAGGAAAGGTGAGAGAGATGCCCCACAGGGCAAAGCCCAGCATAGGCGCAGCCAGACAGCACGGCATGGACACAGTGACTCCAAAGCCCAGCAAAGGCGCAGCCAGACAGCACGGCATGGACACAGTGACTCCACGCTGATGGAGCACAGCACAAGACGGGAAGTATAAAGCCGGAAGTGTGGCTGTGGAGGCAGACCCGATCCTCTGGTGCTGAAGAACGGCTGCCGTAGGATTCTGCTTTGGAGGAGAGTTGCAGGAGGTGGGAAAAATGGGAGAAGGTCATGCGGGCTTTGGAGAGATGAGGACGAACTACAAATGTGCTCCCGCGAAGTTCCTACAGCCTTAAGAAGGTGAACTTCACGGAGCTGTCCAGATGTAAGAGGGGAGGGGACATGGGGTTGGAACTCCTAGGTTCCCGACTGGAGGGCTGGGGAGACCATGCGTGTTCTTTTCTCAAGGCAGGGGACATGGGGAGGGCAGATGTTGGGACAAGGACCAAGAATTGGGGATGACAGGAGCCATGTCTCCTATATGTCAAGTACCCAATACCAAATGAGAGAATGGAGACCTCCTACCAGAGAACAGGGAACCAACCCACACCCCATTCCCATCCCCTCACCGTGGTGGCCTGTGAGGCCCCCAGAGTGAGTTCCTCCAGCAGATCCCGGGTGCTGAAGCCCTCCTCCACCATCACAAAGTCCGATTCACTCAGGTAGCCAGCCATGCTGAGCCGGAGGAGCCCAGAGACTGGATGGAACCGCTGCCTTGGAGCGCCGCTGGCTGCCTTGGCCACCGCCTTAGAAAGTATGCAACACACTGCAGGGAGAGGGAGATGGAGGGGACCGCTGGGGGACCGGCTCTGCTGCATCCCTCACCTCCCCAGGCCTGGATTCCCTGTCTAGTCCCGCTCTGCGCCCCAGCACAAGTCTTCGAAGATGAAGTTCCCTGGGATCGGTGATGTTGCGTCTACTAGAATTGAATACTCAATTATTCCCATCCGTTAAATGGGATTGCTTTGGAGTTCCTTTCCAGTTCTGAAATTTGGGATTGGAAGGAAAATCAAATCTCAGCGTGGGAACAGAGCTGAGACACCTAGGTGGGGAAGTCACCAGGACACCTCCGGTCCCGAACACGCCTTCCTAAAGGGCCGAAAACAGGAGCTTGAGTTCGAGTCTGCTCACTGCTGCATGACCTTGCGTCAGTTTCCCCATTTATAAGGGGTTGGTTCTGGCACGCTACGAATGCTCTAAGTGCCACCGGTGGGTTCTGTCCGCGGGACCCCTCTCTCGAGTGCAAGGCGAGGGTCCCGCACCCCAGCCCCAGGCCTCCTTACCAAGCCCCGTCCTCCTTCGCGGGGGCCAGAGCCAGGCGCGCTGCTAGGGGGGGTCGCCGGTGACCTCGAAACTTGTGCAACACCCCGAGGAGGAGTGGCAGTTGCGGAGCCGAGGCCCCTGCTGAGAGGAGGCAAGGGGGTCCGGGGAGCAGGTCAGCGCCCAAAGGCCGAGGGCGCCCGCTCCCCGAGGCTCCCCCCAGCCATCCCCTGCACTCGCCTTAAAACGCATTTACACGGCTTCGGCCCATAGGTCTCCCCAGCGAGTGAATCGGATCCTCGGCGCCTCCGCTCGCTCGCTCGCTCCCCCCGGCTCCGGCCCCGCGGCCTGCGCCCCGCGCGCCCAGCAGCCACCGACCCCACGCCCCGCCTTGCGCCCGCTGCTCGCTTATATAAGCCCCGCCCGAGCCCCGCCCCCAAGTGCCCTGGCCACGCCCCTTCCCGCTCCGTAGCCCAGGCAACCGGGTGCCGCCAGCCCATTGGTCGATTCGGACATAAAGCATTCAACTCTGCGGGGCTGCTCCGCAAAGCTGCGCAGCTAGGCAGCTATCTGACCGGTGTCCGCGCAGGTCAACGCGTAGTCGGAGCTGCAGGTCCTGCGTCCTGGGTCTCAAAGAGTGGCTCTGGGAAACTTTTCTGTCCCTGCCTGAAGTCGTTGGCTCCCGGCTCCTCGCCTGGTGAAGTTCTGGCTCCTCCTATGGAGCCCAAGTCGAATATCCTCTCCCTGTCTTATTTTGTAATACGACCCTTTTTACTTAATCGCCTTTTCCGGGCATCTTAGGCTCCCAACTCAAAGGCCAGCTCAAATGTGTTCCGAGAGGCTTTTTGTGGCTTCGCAAGTACAGGGCGATGCCTCCCTGTACTCTGGAATCCACCAGACTCCGGTGAAATGTGGCTTTCAACTCAAAGCGCATCTCCTCTTCTATAGATAAATTCCTGTTCATCCATCAGAGTCCAGTGTAATGTCTTCCGCGGCCGAGCCATCCCTCGTCTCGAAACGCACGGTCCTTGTCTTAGACTCCTCCCTCCTTTGACCTTTAGTAGCGGTTGCTGAGATTCCTGCCCCCACTTTCCACTTCTTTGTCTGGTGAAACTTCTTAGCCGATTTGTGAACCCAAGGACAGGCACTGAGAGCAGGGCTCCTCGGAGTGCTTAGCATGCACAGGGTGCTGCTCAGAAGCTAATTGAAGAGTTCACCGGGGAGAACTCAGAATGCTGGTTGTCTATGAATGATCATGTGGTTACTGATTGGGAAGGAACATAACGGGACCTTTTGGGGTGCTTGGTGATGATTACAGAAGAGTGTGAGTGTGTTCCTCTGAGTTATACACATAAGATTAGTGCCCTGTACATGCTTTAGGTACATTACATTAAGAATTTACAAGTTTTAAGCCAGGCATGGTGGCAGCACATGCCCTTAGTGATCTCTGAGTTGGAGGCCAGCCTGGTCTAACTGAGCAAGTTCCAAGACAGCCAGACTGTTACACAGAAAAACCCTGTTTCAAAAGCAAACAACAACAAAAAAGAATTTACAAATTTTAAGAAAACCCTTGGTAAGGCTGAAGAGATGGCTCAACAGTTAAGAGCACTTGATCTCACAGAGGACCCGGTTCAGTTCCCAGTGCCCCTATGGTAGTTCACATAACTCCAGTTCTAGGATATTTGACACCCTCTTCTGACTTCCCTGGTCACCAGGCACACATGGTGCACATGTGCATGTAAGCAAAACATTCATACACATAAAATAAAAAGAGAAAAGAAAACCCTTGGCCTATATTAAGTGCCTCATAAATGCTACTGACTTGCCAAGAATGTCCCAAGTTTTATTTGGTAGAAATCTGTAGGTAGTTTCAATAACAAACTCCCTTTTAATTATTATTTAAAGAGTACGTGGGGGCTGGTCCAAAGGTAGTGAGTAATCTCAATTGACTGTTCACAGTCAAAGTGTATCTGAGGCCAGGGCTGTAGCTCAGTTGATAGAGTGCATCCTAGCATGCCCCACATAAACAGGGTATGTTGGCACATGCCTATAATCCCAGCACTTAGGAGTGAGACTGGAAAATGGAAGATGGGAAGTTTAAAGTCATCCTCGGCTACATGGGGAGTTCAGGGCCAGCCTGGGCTCCAGGAGATCTTGTCTTAATAAAGAAAACAAAACAAAATCACCAGCCCATCTGTAACAGTTGTTCAAGAACAGCCAAGATATTCTGGGAAAAGAACAAGCAGCTGGTGTACAGCTTATGGTAAAGCCTGTGCTTAACATGTTTGGGGACCCTTTACATCCCCATCACCAAAAAGGGAGGGGAAAGGACTTCCTCCTCCAGATATCACAAAACATTTTATTTGCTTATAATTATAGTTTTCCTTAGTTATGATAAAAGGTAAATTAAATATAAAACTTTAGACTCACAAATATAGGATAGATGAGAGAATATTTTCTTTAATTTTACCAAATACAAATAGACTAGATATTGTAACTGTAATTCTTGCTTGATAACTGTTTTATTATATGTAATTTTACTACATTAATGTTAAAACCTTCCTTTCTGATTAGACAGAAAAGGGGAAGTGTGTGGGATGTCTTTGTGTACACTGTGAATATGTGTTGCTCTCATTGGTTGATAAATAAAGCTGTTTGGCCAATGGCAAGGCAAAATAAGGTTAGGCGGTACATTCAAACTGAAGATGAGATGAAGAAGGGTGGAGTAAGAAGAGACGCCAGCCTGCCGCCCAAGGAGCAAGAAGATGCCAGCAGACCGGTAACGCCACGGCCACATGGCAACATATAGATTAATAGAATAATAGAAATGGGTTAATTTAAGATGAAAGAGCTAGCTAGCAAAAAGCCTGAGCCATAGGCCGTACAGTTTGCAATTAATACAAGCCTCTGTGTGTTTACTTGGGACCGAGTGGCTGCAGGACAGGGTAGGACACAGGAAAACTTCCATAGCTCCACAATGAAAGATTTCAAAATGGTGGAGCTAAGAGCTTGATCTGTCATGAGCATCCTAACACCTGCCAGGCTGTAGGCTTTCTGAAGCCAGGGACACTTCGGTCCTGCCTCAATATCTCCACAGGACATATTTTATAACCTAATCAAAATATAGTACACAAGTGGAGCAGGGCAGGGCCTTGGAGTCTGTGAAAGCCATTTTCTGATTCCCATCTTACCAGGGCCACACAAGACAGCTGAGGAGCTGGAGTGAGTCACCCTGCTGGGGCCTCCTTTACCCCTGTGAACCAACCAGCTTCAGACTGAATTCTCTGGGTCCTTCCACCCAGAAGCTTTGTGCTTCTCCATGCACAGGAGAACTCACTTTACAGGAGTCATTCACAGGTTCCTGCTTTGAGAGATTAGCAGTCATTTACAGCATAGTATGAAAACAGACATCTTCTCTCTCTCTCTCTCTCTCTCTCTCTCTCTCTCTCTCTCTCTCACACACACACACACACACACACACACACACACACACACACACACACACACCTCTCTGAGCACAGTCCTCCTGAGAGCAAGCATCAGAAAGGGTAAACCATGAAAGCCACGAGAGAATCCTCAAAAGATGAGGCTCAGAGGATGGGAACACACCCAAACAATGTAGGCTCTATGTTTGTTTCTGAAAAGGGAACTCACTAGTAGCTCAGGCTGGCCTGGAACTCACCATGTAGTCAAGGCTGGCCCCAAAGTCATAGTAATCCTCCTGCTTTTCAGCTTCCCGAGTAGTGGGATTACAGATGTCAGCCACCACACCTGGCTTCTACTGTGTTTGTCATTGTGGCTTTTGTTTGTTTGGTTTGGCTTTTTGTTTGTTTGTTTGTTTGTTTGTTTGGGAGTGCCTTGGTTTTTTTATTTGTTTACAACAGGATCTTATGTGGCCCAGACTAGCCTCAAACTAGACAGGTGGCCAAGGATGACTTTGAACTCCTAATCTTCTTGCCTCCCAACTGCTAGCATTACAGACATTCAACACCAGGCCCAGCTTTTTACAAATTAACTTATTATTTGTCAGTTTCATACACTGGCTCTATATTTTGAGTACTCATTGAGCTGACTGCGTTTGGGTACCATGGTCTAAGTCTGCTTGGCATTACTAGACACATAGTAGGTGTATTTAGCACCTCAGTGAATGAATAAACCAGAATCTAGTCTATCCATTTGTGGTCTGTCAAGGGTTAGTAATGAAAGGGGGGAAATCTAACACCCTGCACTGGAGACAGATAGGCTGTGGCTTTCTCTTTTTCTCTATTAAGTAAATATTACATCGCTGAATCAATATGACAGCCTTATTGTCCTGAGAGCTATAGTTAGTTGTTCCCATTTTGCAGATGAGGTATCTGAAGCCCAGAGAAGCTCAGTAACTTGCCTAGACTAGCACAGCAAGTAAGGATGGAGCCTATTTTTAAAACCAGTGGCTGGGGGGTATGGCTCAGCGGTAAATGTGGGTGGCCCTGGATTCACTCCTTTGAATTCACAGCGTCACTCAAAAAGAAATGCCATGCCAGGTGATAGTGGCTCACATCTTTAATCCCAGCACTCGTTGTTGGGCATGGGGGGAGGGGGCAGAAGCAAGCAGATCTCTTAGTTTGAGGCCAGACTGGTCTACAGAGTGAGTTCCAGAACAGCCAGGGCTACATAGAGAAACCCCATCTCGGGGGGTGGGGGGGTGGGGGGAAGAAATGCATGACCCTTAATTATATATGTATGCGTGTGTGTGTGTGTGTGTGTGTGTGTGTGTGTGTTGATATGTGTGCAGATACACTGTGTGTAGATATATGAGCACACGGGTACATGTACTAGTGAAGGTCAGAGGAGTGCCCCAAGTGTCATCTTATTTTTTTGAGACAGGGTCTCTCCCTGGTCTATCCCCCCACCAAGCTGGCTAGTCTGGCTGGCCAGCAAACACCAGGGATCTACCTGTCCCCTCCTCCCCAGCACTGGGATTAGAAGCCCACGCTATGCCTGACTCTGCACATGGATTCTGCTGTAGGATGTCTTTCTGTATGCTGTGAATATGTGTGGCTCCCACTGGATAATAAATAACACTGGTTTGGCCTATGACAAGAAAGCTTACAGCCAGGTGGGAAATCCAAGCAAAGACACAGGGAGAAGAGGGGAGGAGTGAAGAGAGATGCCTGCTGCAACCCAGAGAGCAACAAGATGCCAGCAGACCGGTAACGCCATGGCCACGTGGCAACATATAGATTAATAGGAATGGGTTAATTTAAGATGAAAGAGCTAGCTAGCAAGAAGCTGAAGTCATAGGCCATACAAATTGTAATAAATATAAGCCTCTGAGTGATTGTTTTATAAGCCGCTGTGGTGGGGGGACCAAGAAACTTCCGACTACAGAGTTCTGGGGTTCTTATTTGGGTCCTGGTTCTGCAAGGTCAGCACTTTATTGACTGAGACTTCTCCACAGCCTCTCACCCTTAACTTTTAGCATTTATGTTTGAATGCCAAGCGATGACTGGGAATTCTGGCCTGGTCATCCTGCGGGCATCCAGCCCGAGGGCTCCTCTCTGCCTGCCTCTCCTTCCTGTGCCATATGACCATCCTGATGGCTGTGCAGAGTACCGTTGAGAGCTAGAGAGCTGGCAAAATGTTTATTTATTCGGGCTTCCCAAAATGGTGCCTGCTTTCTAGGGCTGTCGGAACAAAGCACCGGCAGCTGGTGCTCTGGAACAACAGAAATGTGTCAGTCCCCATTTCTGGAGGTGTCAGCGGGCTGGGCTCTCTCTGACAGCTCTAGAAGAGAATCGTCCCTTGCTTCTCAGTCTCTGGTGTTTGCAGCCATCCTTGGCATTCCTTAGCTTGTGGGTGCATCGCTCCGGGGCAGCGGTTCACAACCTGCTGCTCCAGCACATTGCTGTCTTCTCTCTTTGAGCCTTCACGTCACTGGCTCTATGTCCAAATTCTCCGTTAGAACATGCCTTGCGTTGGATCAGGATTTACCGTAATGAATTCCGTTGAACTTGCTGATCTCTGTCAAGTGCTTATTTCCAAGCAAGAACACAGTACTGAAAATTAGAACTTTAACATACTTTTATGTGTGTGTGCATGTTCATGCACATAGGTGGGGAGGCCGGAGGTCAAGGCCCGGTGTCTGCCTCGATGACGTTCCATCTTGTTTTTAAGATTGGAGCTCTCACTGAATCTAATGTTATTCAACAAGACTTGGCTGGCTGGCGGGAAGCCCCAGGGACCCTCCTGTCTCTGCTTTGCCAGCATTGGGATCACAGACACACTCCCCCATTCCCAGCTTTTATGTGGGTGCTAAGGATTGAACTTGCACAGCAAACACCTTGCAAACTGAGCCGTCTATCTCCCCAGCTCAAGAAGTTAACATACCTCGGGGGTAGGGAGCGCGGTCCAACCCACCCTGGCTTTAAATACCTCCTGCCACTGCCCAGGATGCACAGGTGCGTGGTGCACCCTTTTAGGTGAGAAAAAGTGTTTAGCTGGCTACATTCCTTCCTCCCACACCCCGAAATGTTACAATCGTAAGAGAGAAAGGGAGATTTTCTAATGCTTGGCGACTGGCAAAGCAGATTATTTGCCCCATTTATCTTCTCACGTTTATTTATTTGTGTATGTGTGTGCATGCGCATGCCCCAGCACAAACAGAGGTCAGAGGTCAGGAGTTGATTCTCTCCTTCTACCCCATGGATCCCAGGGATCAAACTCAGGAGGTCGGGCGTGGCAAAAAGCACCTTTCACTTGCTGAGCCATCTTGCCAGCTCTGTTTCTGCCATTTAAACATCAGTGTGTTCTGTTCACAGTGAGTCGCTCCAGGGGGAGAGGTAAACAGAGAAACAGATAAACATCACTGAGCACTCAGAGAATGCTTACAAGCCCGCAGACACACGTCATCTGTAGACAGCCCTACCGAAAAAGCACGTTATTAGCCCCATTTTAGAGATGGGAAAATTCAAATTTGATCGTTCTCTAAGGTGACCTCACAGGAACTTAACCCTGAACTGTCTGATTTCATGCCAGAGAGATGTGCCCTGTGAAGAAGGCATGGAGTAAGGGAGGAAGAATCCCTCTGGGCTCATGGTGTGAGAGGGTAGAGGAGATCACGGTAGGGAAGGCCTGGCAGAGTTAATGGCGGTGTGTGACTGGTGCTCCTCACATCCCCATGAACCAGAAAATAGAGATAGGAGACGTCAACCTTTGGCTGGTTTCCTTTTCTCCTCATACTCAGGGCAGGGCCCCAGCCCTTAGGAGGGTGCCGCTAACGTTCAGGGTGGGTCTTTTTCCTCTGTTAGAACTAACCTCTCTGAAAATGTCTTCATAGCCGGGCCCGGAGGTGCATCTCCCAGGTGACTCCGAATCCAGGCAAACTGATAGCAAAGATGAGCGAGCACAGGATGTAAAGCCAAAACAGAGAGTTTCCACACCAGACCAAGGACAAACAGCAGGAGATGGGAACCGGCAGAAGACACAAGCTCTGGTGAGTGGTTCGGAAACCTTGAGAAGCCTGAGGACTCTTTGAGGTCAGAGCTATTCACAAGTTAAGGATGGAAACCCAAAATAGCAAGAGCCACTGTTTATTGAGCATTCACTATATATATCCAGGCTCTGTGCCAGGTGCTTCATAATAGCTGACATTCCTGAGGTGCTCGCTATTGTACAACGGTGATTTACGTGTAAATCTGACGGTGATGCATAGAGATCTTAGATTCTTTTTTTTTTCCTTGTTTTTTTTTTTTTTTTTTTTTTTTTGGTTTTTCGAGACAGGGTTTCTCTGTGTAGCTTTGCGCCTGTCCTGGAACTCGCTTTGGAGACCAGGCTGGCCTCGAACTCACAGAGATCCGCCTGGCTCTGCCTCCTGAGTGCTGGGATTAAAGGCGTGCGCCACCACCGCCTGGCTGAGATCTTAGATTCTTTAACTCTGCTGCAGACTGAAAAGCTACCTACACTATCAGCAGCTCCCGGTTACAAGGCAGGAAAGAAGCCCAGAGAGGTGAACTCCTTCAAGGTCACACAACTAGTCACACACACACTGCTACACGCCATACATTTCCTTCCCTCTTCACAACAGGCCCACAAGATGGGAATTCCTACTCTCATCCTATAGCAGTAGAGGCTGGAGTCAGAGAAGCCAAGTAACGTGCCCGGGATCACACAGCAGGTACATGGCAGAGCCTAGATTCAAATCAGGGGGTGTGCTAATCAAGTATTTCAAGAGATGTATTGAAGCAGAGCCAGAGCCCCAGCCCAGAGAACCCTGAATTGTAGTTATTAGTGGGGTGTCTGCGTGCCCTAACATCCAGGCAGGTGCACAGAGGATCCATCTCTGCCAGCACCAAGAAGGCCAAGTTCAAGTACATGAACTGAACAGGGGATCATATCCTTAGCCCTCCGCTAGACGAGATGCTCAGGTACCAGCATGTACGCTTTTGGATTTCACTGTGTTTATTTTTGTTCTGTTAGGCTATACTCAAATGTGGAAAAAATAATAATAGAGTGTGATGATTAAGGAATTCACACACTTTCCCTCATGCCAGACCTTCTAACAAGTGTGACTAGAAAACAAACGCCACCACATACAAAAAGCCCACTCAGCCAAAAGCACTCACTTCCTGCCAGCAGCGAGTGCGGTGAGGAAGGCTGTGGCCAAGGCTCTCTCCTGCCTTCTCCAGTGGTTCTCAGCCTCAGGCAGGCATCAGGAACAACTAGGGGACTTGTGAAGCCACAGAGTGCTGGGCCCCATGCCAGAAATTCCGGCTCAGTATTCGTAGGGGCCTGAGTGTACAGTCCCAGGCAGTTCCCTGGTTTGGTGGATGCTTTGGGGTGGAAGCTAAGGTTTTAAAGGCCCAGGCTCAAAGGGACTTGAAGCACTCCTGGTAGACAGTGCTGGGCACTTTGAAGGCACCAGGCTCTGGCCTCCAAACCCCTCGCTGGCAGCAAGGGCAAACACTAGACTGTCTCTGTAAGAGTGAGTGTGCGCGCACACACACACACACACACACACACACACACACACACACACTCATTAATCCATCTCCTAGGGCAACCCCTACTGGCTGCAAACCTTGGCAAAGTGACTCACCTTCTGACAACTTCGTTTTGGCCATCTGTAAAACAGGCCAATTAAGAGTGCTGACTTGCCAGGATTGGTTTAAAGGACCTCGCAGCATAGAAAAACCTCCTGCCCAGTGCCAGTACACGCATTAGCAAATGCATTCCATGCCGTAGCCATTACTACTAGTGCCCTGAGCCAGGGTGCAAAAGTCAGAAGAGAAAAATCCAGAACTGTGTCAGAGGGACACAGCTGGGGTCACAGGAGAAACAGTCCAATAGGAAGGTGGTGTGAGGAGCTGTAAACCAATGTCTAACCCTGTCTTAGGGTTTCTACTGCTGAGAAGAGACGCCATGACCACGACAGCTCTTATAAAGGAAAACATTGAATTTGGGTGGCTTACAGTTTCAGAAGTTTAGTCCATTACCATCATGGCAGGACATGGCAGCGTGCAGGCAGACATGGTGCTGGAGAAGGAGCTAAGAGTTCTACATCTTGATCCGCAGACAACAGGAAGTGAACTAAGACACTGGACATAGTTTGAGCACAAGAGACCTCAAAGCCTACCTCCACAGCGACACACTTCCTCCAACAAAGCCAGGGCTACTCCAACAAGGCCACACCTCCTAATAGCGCCCCTCCCTTTGGGGACCATTTTCTTTCAAAGTACCACAAGCCCCCACATATAGCGAACCAACGACAAAACAAAGCGCCCTTCCACCAAAGTCCAATTTGGGGGAACCAGTGAGTTTACAGGGCTTGCTTTATAGAGCATGGGTGGGGGTTACTTACAGGGGTGTTAGTAACCCACAAGCAGCTGCACCACCAAAAAGTCTTGCCCCCAGCATAGACACGACTTCCCCATAGCCACATGGATGGAATTCCCCACTTGGGTCAGTCTTCCACACACTGTATACGTCAGCACCGCCCGAGACCATGAGGCCATGCACAACTAGGGAAGGATGACACCGGCGGCCAACGCTGCTCTGATGCTCAGATGATACAGCCCTTTGCAAGAAGGTGTGGAGACCTGAGCTGAAGAAGACTGGGCAGGAGGCGGAGGAGGCTCAGCAAGTGGGTCAGCGCGGCACAAGGGGGCGCTGAGGAGCAAAGAAACAACTCCGTAGGCATTCACAGGCCAGCAGTTTGATGGGTCAAACCAGAGCTTTGGAAGGCAAGCCCAAGTGGGTTCTGGACTCGCTGGAAGAAAAAGTAGGCCCGGGCAGCCATTTTTGCAGCTCAAGGTTCTCTCCTCCTCTCCTCCATTGCTGACTGACCCACATGTGGCCCCTCATCCGTAGACCTCCAGTTAACTGATTGGTCAGCACCCTAGAGATGGGAGTCAGGTGACTGGGCAGCGATCTCCTATTAAGGGAACTTCTGTCTTAAGCTTGCAACTGTACTAGTGTCCCTGAGATGCCTTGAGTCCTTTGGACCAGCACGAGTCACAGAAGCAGCGTGAGTCCTCAGTCACATGGGCCTTGCCCTGCTATTTATCTGGGGCTTATTTTCCTCATGGTAGAGTGAAGATAACACTATTTACTTTGTGGGTTGGTGTAGTGAGGACAGGGGTAACCATGTGATATGGCTGGAATCCTGGTACCCCCCCTCCCCAGTTCACATTAGGACCCAATACCTGCTGTGACAGTGGGAAGTGACCCCCTCATGAATGAATAAGCACTTTTGTGAGAGAGGCCCTTACCTTTTCTGCCACACAAGGACACAGCAAGAAGGTACCGTCATTCTTCCCCTTTAAAAAATGTGTATGTGGTGCTGGGATTGAACCCAGGGCCTAATGCCCAATAGGCCAATGCTCTGCCGGCGGCCTACTCTCTAGCTCTTTCCATTTCCACAATAGGATAGGTTGCTTGGCCAATTAGCAGAACAGCATGGCCCACCACAGGGATGCTAGATACTATAAAGGGTTTTTAGAGTATATTAAATCTCTTTCCCATTTCAATGTCAATAGAAAGAGATTGATTTTTATATCTTTTCTCCTTTTTGATATCAGATACATTGGATACATTTTCTGAAATTTTTTCCCCCCAAACATAAAAATTTCAATTTTGGGCCATTTAGTTTCTAAGTACAGTGTCAACCTGGGAAATTAAACAAAATTCTAATAAAAATCAGAAAAGACTCATCAGGGATTCAGGAGGTGGTGATTGTAACTGAATAATGCTCTCTCCTAGGATTCTCGGCAAAGGTTTCTTCCTACTTCCTGTGTTTTGAGAATTCTAAAATGCTCGCAAATTTCATCTGCTTTGGACTCCTTTCTCGTCAACAAATAAGGAATTATAGGCTTTCTTTTTCAATGCAATATTTGTTACAAAGAAAACATTTTTAGCCTGGTGTGGTGGCACAGGCCTGTAATCCCACCCCTTGGGAGGTGGAGGCAGGAGGATAAGAAGTTTAAGGTTGGAGCTGGAGAGATGGATCAATAGTTCAGAGCCCTGACTGCTCTTTCAGAGGACCCTGGTTCAATTCCCAGCATCTACCTGGTAGCTCACAACTGTTATTTCAGTCCTAAGGAATCCAACACCTTTTTCTAGCCCCTGAGGATACCAGGCATGCACATGTTACACAGACTACACGCAGGCAAAACACCCATACATGTAAAAAGTAAAATATTTTTAAAAGTTCAGGGTCATCTTTAGCCACATGGAGTTTGAGGCCAGTTTGGGTGATATGAGACCCTGTCAAGGAGGAGGAAAAGGAAAAAGTGTTTACCCCTAATAGTAACAAATACCAGTTTGTTACTATTAACTGAGAAATAATTCAGAATGTGAGGTTGTTACCAGCCGCCAGAAATCCGACCTTGCGGACTATGTATGCAGAGACTCCCTCCCTCCCAAAGGTTCAGACTCGGATGCGACCTGGTTCACCAGGTCTTAATGCCCACCACAAAAAAGAAATCAGGAAAACTCAGAGTGAAATGGACCTAGAGAGTCTATTGATCAAACAGATGAGATGCACTTAAGAGCGGATGCCAGTGTTGGGAGCGTACCTAAGCCGGCAGCAGTAGCCAGCTCTGGGGGGTGGGGGTTGCTTGGAGGTTGCTTAATCTACAACTAAGGTTAGGAGTTAGGTATCATCTGTGCTAGAATACTTACTTATCATTCTGTCTGTGAAGAGGACATCCTTGGCATGCTGCAGGTTCATAGGTGGAGAAGGGAAAGGGTTAGTGGAGATAAAGCATTGACCAGAGGGATCCACGGGACAGGAGGAGGGGGGACTTAAGACATAACTCACTAGCGAGGTTAACAGGCTTGTTTATTCGGGCATGAGAGTGCATGTCTTTGATTCCAGTGCTCAGGTAGATCTCTGAGTTCAAGATCAGCCTGGTCTACATAGTGAACTCCAGGACAGCCAGGGCTATATAGTGGACCCTGTCTAAAAAAACAAATCAAAAAACAGTCTTATGATACTCCTCAGGAGAATACAGTTCCCTTACAGGAGGCAATCTGACTACGGTGAAATTCTTGGGTGTCTCCCAGCAAAGGGAAACCGGGGCCAGAGGGATTTGGAGAAGCCCTCCTTTCTTGTGCCCTCTCTATTTCCCAACTTGATATCCCGAATCAAAATTACCTCTTTTCCCCTCTGTTTCTTGGGATCTTCAGAGACATGATTTTTCCCAGTGAAGTTTGCTTCAGGGACCTTCCTGTCCATTTCTTCTGCACATATACATCCACAAGCAGTATTTACGGGGTTTTGTTGGTTGGGGTTTTTTTGAGACAGGAGCTTGTTACAGAACCCTGGCTAGTCTCATTTACAGAACTCTTCCTGCCTCTGCCTCCCAAGTGCTAAGTACGGCCGTGTTTCACCAAACCCAGCAAGCACCGTGGTTTATGATGCCGACAACCTCGTATAAGGGCAGGGGACTGACTGCGTCTCCAGCTTCTACTGCTTCGGCACCAAACATCACCAAGAGCCACAAAGAGCAATTGTCTCAAAACTGAGGTCATGATTTGGTATCTCTGGGTGGACATCTGACCCTTCTTGATGCTCTGGGCACTGAGGATGAGGGATTCCATGTGATGCTACCTTCCAGGTAGCAGCCATTATAAAAATGGTCTCTGAAGCAAGAGTAGCCTCCACCAGACTTCACATCTATTGCTACCTTGACCTTGAACATCCTAGAACCATGAACAATAAATTGCTGTTATAAATTATCTAGTCTGAAGTATTCATTATACTTCCAAACTGATGAAGATGCTATGTAAAACGATCAAGATGGTAGGCGCAGGCTTTACACCCGGAGGTACCATTACTGTCATCTATCTGCATTGGCTTGACTGGACTTTTGTTTCTAATGGTCTGTCCTTGTCGACCTGAGCACTAAACAGGGAGTCTTGTTATTAATTATGAAATTATGAAAGCTTGGCCTTAGCTTAGGTTTGTCTCATTAATTTTTTGTTTTGTTTTGTTTTTCAAGACAGGGTTTCTCTGTGTAGTTGTCCTGGATCTTGCTCTGTAGACCAGCCTGGACTCCAACTCACAGAGATCCACCTGCCTCTGCCTCCCGAGTGCTGGGATTAAAGGCATGCGCCACCACCATCCGGCCCCATTAACTCTTATAACTTATATTAACCCATATCTTTTAGTCTATGTTCTTTTATGTGGCTCAGTTACCTTTACTCTGCATTGCTCATCCTGCTTCCTCAACATCTGGCTAGAGACTGCCTTTCTTCTTCCCAGAGCTCTCTGTCCCCAGAAGTCCCGCCTAACCTCTTCCTGCCTAGCTAATGGCCATCCAGTTCTTTATTAAACCAATCACAGTGACACACCCTTCTCTCTGGCGCTAGCTGTCTCAGAGACTCTCAGAACTCTGATTATTCCCTGCTGGTCTCACTCCACATCGCCTCAGGGCAGTGGTTCTCAACCTGTGGGCTGTGACCCCTATCGGTCAGTTTGTGACAATAAAAATACATTCTGCATCTCAGGTATTTACATTACAATTCATAACAGTAGCGAAATTACAGTTAGGAAGTAGTAATAAAAATAATTTTATGGTCAGGGGTCACTACAACATGAGGAATTGTATTAAAGGGTGGCAGCAGCATTAGGAGGGTTGAGAACCACTGCCTTAGGGGCTCTGGAGTGGGCCTGTAGCTTCCTCTGACAACAGAGTGTCCCTGCCGTGATGCTATGGAAGGAATCGCAGAAGTGGGATGAGGAGAGTGTTCTCAGGGCTGCAGTTACTGCTTCCCTACTTCTCAGTTTGAGAGCCACCAGAGTGCCACACCCGAGAAACTACACGATCTGGCAGTTTGCTTCAGCTTTCTGAGTTTCCACTTTCTCCACTATAAAATAGGTCTTCAGGGGGGTGTTGAGAAGAATGTTCTAGAACAACCAAGTGCTAGCACATGAGGACCAGCCCCAGGTGCTGTAAGACCAAAGAAAAAGAGGCAGACAGGTTGAGGAATGCACAGAGTACAATTTGGTAGAGGCTTACAGATGCTTGGCCCTGGAAAGCAACAAGACCAAGTTGGATTCACACAATTTGGGTCAAAAAGAGAGGTGTGTTTATGGGTTAGGACGGAAGTGACTTCATCCTAGCTGGCATGTCCTTAGATCATCTCAAGCTAACATCAAAGAGTCGGACACATCCCTGGAGTCAGGGTTTGGTTGTGAAGTCCCTCATACCACTTCAATGGTTTTGCCTATTTATCCTTTCCTGGGAAACTATGCAAGAAAAACCAGCTAGGGCTAGCCTGGGGTAATCGTGGTAGTTATGACTTAAGATGGCTACAGTCATGTCAAGCTGAACCCATGCAAAGAGTGAAAAGATGGATGTGCAGCACTTTGCCTATTGCCCACTACATAAAACATGTCCAATCGTATCAGATGTTACTAACTTTGAGCCCTGGGTGGATGCCTGCTGCAGCTGAGGATCCATGGGCTGGATCCATTCTGGAGTCCTCTATGCCCAGCAGGTGTTCATCTGAGTCTATGTGCAGCTGCTGTGGGGCTGTTCAGTAGGCATGGTCTGGAGCTACTTTGGAGACACTAGTTACTAGTGTCCAGACAGAAATCCCAGCAACCTGTCTCTCTACCTCAGAGGCTGATCCAGAAGTCTGAATCACAGAAAGTACTCCAGAGTCCCTGTGGAAACTCTCAAATATCTTTCCCCACATGTGTGATTGATTGAAATGATTACATTGTCACTTATCACATCAGTCGGGGCCTGGGATGGAACTGAAGGATCCGCATCTGGGCTGACTTCTATCCCTAGCTCAACATACAGCTTCCTCCAGAATAAGTGAGAGATAGGAAGGGAGAGAGAGAGGGAGAGGAAAGAGAGGGAGGGAGGGAGAGAGAGAGAGAGAGAGAGAGAGAGAGAGAGAGAGAGAGACCCTTATTACATAATCACTCCTCCCACATCTTTAGGGCCAGACAGAGCAACCTGACATAGTGTGGGTGGGGATTTCACAGGGTCACACACACTGGGAGGCAAAAGTCATCAGGGGCCATTTTGAATGCTACTCACCATGGGAACAATTTACATATGATATAATTCGCAGATGATGGGTGTATGGTTTGCTTGATTAGCTTTAACAACTGAATGTTCTAACGTAACAGAGAGAGACAGAGGGGGAAAGAGGGAGAGGAAGGAAGAAAAGAAAGGGAGTGAGGGAAAAGGGAGGGAAGAAGGGAGGGAAGGAAGGAAGCAGTGAGGAAGGAAAGAAGGAAGGGAGGAGGGATCAATATTTAGGTCCCAGTTTTGAGACTGAGGGTTTAGATCAGGCAGTCCTTGTACTTGGCCTTGGCGAGGAGCTCATGGCCAAGAGCACCGCGATCGCAGAATGCTGGGAGAAGAGATCACACAGGAAACCAGGAGGTTGGAGGGGTTCAGGGCTGGGTCTACTCTCCTTACAGTTCCTTCTCGGGAGAACCCCCCCCACAAGAGCATCATGAGTCCCTTCTGAGGGTGCGGCCCTACGACATAACTGCTTTCTCTAGGCCTTACCACATAAAGATTCCACCTCCTCAACATCCACAATGGGGACCCTGCTTCCAGCACACAAGCCTCTGGGGGACACACTGAAGCCATAGCCAACCCACAGCACATACTATTACTTCTCCCATATTCCACTAGCCACAGCAGCCATACAATGCAGGATATAACTTCCCAAGGGAGAGGATGTCAGGAGGCAGGGGTCACTGGGAGCTACCCTGAAGGCCTGCAGGCAGAGACCAGGAATCTCGCCTCTGCTTCCCTCAGTGAGCTCCAGCAGCTTGATAAAATAGTGGTTGTATTGTGTGACGAAGTTTCCAGGGGTCTGTTACCCAGCTCTAGATTGCTGGAAGCAAGCCGATTGTATTATCCGTCTGGTTTGAGGTGCCTGCCACCAGAGGGCATCTCACTTCACCTTGACGATGTCTGTTGAGTGACTGGCTTCACTTGCCCACAGCGCTGGTGCTACTGAGATAGGGGAAAGACATGGGACAGGAAGGTCAGGCATGTAGCCAGCAGGCAAGGGCAAGGGGAGGTAGAACGCTGGATTTTGCCCAGGGTTGGGACTGCAGAGTCGATGTGATCGAAGCAGCTGGTCCACTGGGAGTGAAGTGAGGAGAGAACCAGAGAGAGGCCATCCGCAATGGGGGTTGTTTACGACCCAGCCCTGATCAGCTGGGCCTTTGAGGTGGTTTCACTCCCACCTCCACTACACACACACACACACACACACACACACACACACACACACACACACATACACATTCACACATTAACACATACATGCACTCACACACTCATACACACATATAGATACATATATACACACATACACCCACACACCACACACACACATTCACACATACACACACAGTCACACATACATGCACTCACACACACACATACACACTCACACAGATACATACATACACACACATACATACACACATACACACATCACACACATACATACTAACACATATACACGCTCACACACATTCACACACTCTCACACACAAATACATATTCACACACATACATGCACTCACACACACATACACACATAATCACATAGATGCATACACATGCACATACACACACACATACATTCACACACACACACACTAACACACATATACACACTCACATACATTCACACACACACACATCACTAGTTGGGCCACTCAACAACACAGAGGTAGGGATATGACTCAGTTGGTGGACAGCTTATCTAGCATTCACAAAGCCCTAGGTTCGATCCCCAGCAGGAAATGGAGGCAGGAGGATCAGAAGCTCAAGCTTATCCTTGTCTACATAGTTTGAGGCCAGCCTGGGTTACCTGTGACCTATCTCATAAACAAAACAAGCAATAGAAGAATAGAGGATAGCAACAGGGACATCTGGCCAGCTGTGAAGGGAGAAGGACAAGCAGGTGTGTGTGTGTGGGGGGGGGGTCACCTAGGGAAGCCAACCCTTTTTTTCTCCTCTTACCCACCAGAGGGCGGGGTCATTGTCGGAGCAGACCACGCCCACTTCTCCCTCTGCCTCCTGGACTTTGAATCCAGCTGGAGACTGACCTTTGGAAATGTAAAGCCCACGTTAATCCATTCAGCAAGAAACTGTACATGCAGCTAGAAGCCACTGGTGAGTTTAGAACCATCTGGAAGTCTTGAGGGGACCGAATGCCCACCAACAAAGGGGAGATGACAGATTATTGTTAGTGAAAATATTTTCAAGGAAATAACGTTTGAGAGTCAGTGAGGTGACTGAGCTGGTAAAGGAGAACCCGCCTCAAAGTCTGATAGCCGAAGTTTGATCCCAGAGCCCACATGGTTGGAAGGCAGAACCAACTCCTGCAAGCTGTCCTCCACGTGCACACCAGGTACATGCCTGTACACACACAAATGCACACACACAAATAAATACATGTAAATAAAAATTTTAAAGTAATAATAATAAAGGGTGCTGGAGAGATGGTTCAGCCGTTAAGAGCGCTTTCGGTTCTTCCAGAGGAGCTGGTTCAGTTCCCAGCACCCATGTGAGGTGGTTCACAACCACCTGTAACTCCTGCTCTGAAGGATTCAACACCCTCTTCCGGCTTCTGAGGGTACTTGCACTCAAGAGCCATGCAATTACACGCATACACATAAATAAAAATAAACCTTTTAAAACATTTTAAGAAAGAGAAGAAAAGAAGTTGCATGAGCTGGAACCGAAGGTGCACTTCTGTAAC
This sequence comes from Peromyscus californicus insignis, assembly GCF_007827085.1. Taxonomy (NCBI): domain Eukaryota; kingdom Metazoa; phylum Chordata; class Mammalia; order Rodentia; family Cricetidae; genus Peromyscus; species Peromyscus californicus. The sequence goes on along the minus strand of NW_026294573.1, from coordinate 25,555,835 downwards.
CCCAGCACTCAGTTGTTGAGGGGGAATGCTGCAAGTCTGAAATTTGCTTAGTGAGTTCTAGGCCAACCTGAGCTACATGATGAGACCCTGTATCAAAAACTAATAAACGCCAATAAAATAATCAGCCATCAAACAAGTGAATAAATGAAATGAATGAACTGGAACTTTGTCAATCACAAGGTCTAAGCACCCTCTGCTCAGTCACTTTCAAATGAATCCCCTGCCTCAGGAACCAGGGCCTTCTGACCTGTCAGTCAGAGTTCTTCCCATCCCGTGTGTTCAGCTCTGCCTTATCATCTTCCGGCAGAACTTCTGGTGCATTCCACAGGGATTTCCTCACAGGCTGTGTTTTAGGAGTAGAATCCCCCCCCCCCCCCCGCGCCCCCACGCCCCCACTGAGCGTGTGTCGGTTGTGACAGGATCCTTTGCCTGGCTCAGCTGTAGTCAAGTTTCTATAACTTCTGGTAGGTTCAACAGTGAACTTCCCTGGAAAATCCAGTTTCAGCAAAGACCCAAGTCAGTCAGGACTTCCTCATCCCGGAGATCTGATTGTCCTTGATCAGTTCCTCTTCCTCCACCACCCCCATGTCTGATCCTCCTGGCCTGTTTTTCAGCAAGAATCCTGTCAGGTCAGGTAGAAAGGAGTCCCTCTTACCCCGAGGTTTCCTCTTGGTAATTTTCCACCCACCACCCCACCTTGCTCCTGGTATACACTCTCACTTACTTCTCTGGCCTGTTGGGAGTTGAGCCTCATCTCTTCTCCACCCCCACCCCACAACACACACCTGCAACATTCCATCACACTGGTCCCTTTACCGATCACAGTGGTCCCGGACCAAGTTGGCTTTGCCAAATGTCATTGAATAATCTTTCATTTAACAGTTGCTGCCAATACTATAAGAGTGTTTTCGTTTGTGTGTGTGTGTGTGTGTGTGTGTGTGTGTGTGTGTGTGTGTGAAGGCTGGCAGCTTTTAAAGAACTCCAAGTTTGGCCACAATGACCTCAAAACTGTAGTGAATGGCTCAAATTGTTCAGGTGGCCTGAGCTTAGTCAGTTCTTGAGAAAACCACATCTCATTGCTGTGGTTTGGGTGACAGAGACAGGAAGTATACTGCACAAATTGGAAAGACCCACCAGGTCAGATGGGCACAAAAGGAAGCATGCTCCCTGCCAGGTGACAGCAAGTTGCTCTGTGGTAGCAACTGGAGTCCCAAGTCTATAAATCTCTGGGAACCCCATGTCTATACTCCAGTGACCAAAGTAAGTAGATCTTGGCCACTGGGGCAAGAGCATCTTGTCAGCCTGTTTATTCCAACCCCAGTAAGAGAGAGATCAGTTAGGACAGACTGAGTTTTGCTATAGTCATGGACAGATGGACTGGGTGTGATGGTGCACACCAGTGATCCCAACATTCGGGAGATGGAGACAGGAAGGTCAGAATTTCAAGGTCATCCTTAGCCACAGCAAGTTCTGGGCCAGATTGGGCTACACAGGACCCTGCGTCAACAACAAAAGCTACTGGAAAAATCTCAGTAGCCTAAAACAACAAAATAAAATCCCTGCTCGTACTTTATTGGCATGTTCTTTGACAGGAACCTCTGCTCACCACGGTCTCTTGGGGACTTTGGCTCATGGAGTTTCCATGACTGCAGAGGGAGGAGAAAGAAAGCACAGGAATCCTTCCCTGGGGTTTCTAATCTGAAGTCACACTTCATTTTTGCTCATGGCCCATTGGCCAAGGTAAGTCATGTGCCCTCACCAAGGTTCAACAGAAAGGGGATGCATGAGTGCCATCAGGACAGACAGCAAACATCTGTGAAAAATGGAACTGGCTACCACCAAAAACCAAATACGTGGCTGCAGGTTTCACTAGCTCTGTGACTCTTAAACAAGCCACTTACCCACACTGAGCCTCAGTTTCCCAGTGCATAAAAGGGGAACTAGCTGTGAAGGTTAGTTCTCCTAGGCAAGAGACACAGTCTCACCTGGAGAATCTCGGTGAGGGCCTGTCTGTGGGGAATTGTCTTCATTACATTCATGGATGTGGGAGGATCCGGACCCCTGAGGGTGGCGCCATTTCCCCGGGGACTGGGTCCTGACCTATGTAAGAGTGGAAAGAGTAGGCATACATGCAGTCCTGCTCTCTCTGCTCTTGACTGTGACGTGTCTGGGTGCTTTGAGTTCCTGTAGCTTTAACTTCCCTGCTGGGATAGACTGTAACCCAGAAGTGTGAGCCAGAATAAACCTGTTCCCTCCTCTCTTGCTCTTGTCAGGGTATTTTACTACAGCAACGGGGCACGGACCTAGGACACTTGCCCTGGTGATACAGATGACTCGGTGACATCAGGTGCAGTGGCCTGAGCTCGGTACAAACACTCTGTAAAGAATAACTTTGTAAAATTCAGCTGTGGTGAACTTTGACTGCCGTAGGAAAGCCCTGACAACTTCTTAAACTGACACTGGTCCATTGTTAAAGGTCACCGGCTTCACATTCCAAGGGGGCTTTCTGAGTCCTCACCTCTGACCGCTGGGAAGGCACACGGTAGCTTGTTCCTGAGTACTCGCTGCTGCTCCCGTGGAGTCCCCCTCAGTGGGAAAAACACCACCTCAGCCCCACTGACGGAAGCTTGGCCGTGAGGCCTGCTTTGACTAGTCAGCTGTGAGAGCATGTGACCTGTGCCATGTCCAGTCAAAACTTTGAGGACCAACATAAAACCTCATCTTTGTCCTTTTCCAGTGTGGTGCTGGGAACTGTTCAACACCCGGCTCTTCCACAGGGAAGTATTTGGCAACGCTCAGAGCACAGATACTCAGCCTGGCTCATTTCAAACTGCCAGTGAGACATCGTGGAGCAGCAATCAGAAATGAGAGCCAACTTCTTCAAGTCATGGACCTTTCCCTTTCCCCTGAGATCGGCACTGTTCTAGAACCTGTTCCCTCAGTCCAAATCCCTGACAGAACCATAACTAACCCACCGTGGACACTTAACTGTTTCCGATCTTAAGGGGTGGTCACTGCAGCTGAAGCTGACGTATGCACCCTCCTGGCCACTCCTTGAGCTGTTTCTCTCTCTTTGGTTTTGCTAACACTCCATCATTGCAGTCCAGACAGACGGACATCTGACTGGCATCAGAATTAACTAATAAGTGTAACTTGAGTTTTCCTGCCTGGCCCACAGTCAGGACAAATCTCTCTCACCTGCCAGTCCCACAGCCTCTCAGACCCAACCAAGTAAACACAGAGACTTATATTGGTTACAAACTGTATGGCCGTGGCAGGCTTCTTGCTAACTGTTCTTACAGCTTAAATTAATCCATTTCCATTAATCTATACCTTGCCACATGGCTCGTGGCTTACCGGCATCTTCACATGCTGTTTGTCATCATGGTGGCTGGCAGTGTCTCTCTCTCAGCCTTCCACTTCCCAGCTTTATTCTCCTCCTTGTCCCGCCTATACTTCCTGCCTGGCCACGGGCCAATCAGTGATTTATTTATTGACCAATCAGCAACACATTTGACATACAGACCATCCCACAGCAAATAAGTTAGGGGCAGAAGGTCCAGTCAAGACAGCTGAGCATTCAGGAGGTTATTCACAGTCTGAGGTAGCAACCACCTAAGAACAGAAAGGCACACAATAAGCTACCATGAATTCGAGAGAAGAAGGGTAAGCTTTGGGAGTCGGAGCATCAGGACAACTAACTTGGAACACAAGGCTGTGGATTAAGAGCCTGGGAAAGCCTCAGAGAAAAGTCAAAAATCAGACTTCGAACTAAACTTAGTGGTGCCTGCCCATCATCCCAGTACTCAGAAAGCAGAGGCAGGGGACTGCTGCAAGTTTGAGATCAGTCTGGTCTACCAGGAGTTCCAGTGAGGTCCTGCCTAAAAACAAAACCAAAACATACAATATACAATGTCTGTATGTACATGGCCAGGGAGATAGCTCTGTGGGTAAAAATGCTTGCCACACACAAGTGTGAGAACCTGAGTTTGAACCCGCAAAACCCATGTAGAGCCAGACACAGCGTGTACACCTGCAATACCCAGCAGTCCCTATGGGAGACAGGAATTCCTGGAAGCTTACAGGGTCACCCTGGTTGGTGTAGGAAGCTGGAACAAACAAGAGACCCTGTTAGTAAGGACCAACACACAGGGTGTCCCCTGAGCGCCACAGGCATGCCATGGCATAAACACACACACACACACACACACACACACACACACATGCATACACTCACACTCATGTACATAAAGAGATTTTTTTTAAGTAATCAACAAAGCAATCAAGCAAGCTTTAAATGATGAATAGAAATTTTCTAGATAGAAAAGGGAGCAGAGGATGGAGTAAAATGCCAGGCCTCCCTCTATAATCACTTCCTGAGCCCTTTGCTCAGACATCAATTTTCTCTCCCGTTAGCTCCCCAAAATTTAATTTTCATTCCCCTCTTTTCTCTACCTTCATCAACAAATTCTTCAACTCCACAGATTTTGTTTGCCTGGTGAGTTTGGTTGGTTTTTGTTTGTTTGTTTGGCTGGGGCTTTTTTTATTTTCAATTGATTTTTTTAAAAAGATTCATTTTTTATTTATGTGTACGAGTGTTTTGCCTGCGTGTATGTATGTACACCACAAGTGTGCTTGGTGCCCAAGAAGTCAAGAAGAGGGTGTCAGATCCCCAGGGACTGGAGTTACAAGTGGATATGAGTTGTCACATGGGTCTGCAAGAACACCAAGCACTCTTAACCTTGGAGACATCTCTCTGGTCCCAGTTTTCCTTCATTTTTAAACATTGCTTAATCGCTAAATTTTGTTATAAACTACATCCTTTGAGCAATCCAATTTAAAGTCACAGAATCATATATACAGACATTATAAAGAAATCATGACATTTTTGTACAAGTATATAGTGTATCTTTATTATATTCACCCATCCACCTTGGTTTGTTGTTTTAAGACAGACGCTCACTCTAGTCCAGGTTGCCCTTGAATTCAAAACAGTCCTCCTGCCTCAGCCTCCCAAGTGCTGGGATTATAGGCATGTGTTACCATACCTAGCTTTATCTGTTCTAGTTAGTAAGTTGGTTACTGGGAATTGAACCCAGGACCTTACACATGCAGGACAACACTCTACCATTGAACTATGTCCTCAGTCCTCTTTCTACTTTTACTTTAAAAAATCTTGAGCTGGGCGTGATGCACCACCACACCCTTAGTCCCAGCACTCAGGAGGTAGAGGCAGGTGGATCTCTGTGAGTTCAAGGTCAGCCTGGTCTACAGGGGGAGTTCCAGGACAGCCCTGGCTACACAGAGAAACCCTGTCTCAAAAATAAATGAATGAGGCCGGGCGGTGGTGGCGCACGCCTTTAATCCCAGCACTCGGGAGGCAGAGCCAGGCGGATCTCTGTGAGTTCGAGGCCAGCCTGGTCTCCAAAGCGAGTTCCAGGAAAGGCGCAAAGCTACACAGAGAAACCCTGTCTCGAAAAACCAAAAAAAATAAAAAAAAATGAATGAATGAATGAATACTCTTTTATGTGTTTATTCATTTGCTGTTGCTTTGATATAAGACTTTACTATGTAACTCAGGCTGGCCAGCAATTTACTATGGAGTTCAAGCTGGCCTGGAATTCATGATTCTCCTGCCTCAGCCTCCCAAGTGCCAGCTTTGGTCAAGGTAACATAGATACTATTTACTGCATGCTGAGCATAAGCAGAGTTCTACTCTATGTGTACGTATTTTTTTTTTAATTCAGCGGTTCATGTATCAACCCCATTCTGCAAAAAGAAACAGATCCAGAAAGATGAGATGCCTTACAGAGTTGCTGTGCTGGCTGGTTTTATGTCAACTTGACCCAAGCTAAAGTAATCTGAGAGGAGGGAACCTCAATTAAGAAAATGCCTCCATAAGATCTGGTCGAAGGCAGGCCTGTAAGGCATTTTCTTAATTAGTGATTGATGGGGAGGGCCCAGCCCATTGTGGGTGATTCCATTCTAGGGCTGGTGGTCCTGGGTTCTATAAGAAAGCAGGCTGAGCAAGCCACGGGGAGCAAGCCAGTAAACAGCACTCCTCCATGGCCTGTACATCAGTTTCTGCCTCCAGGTTCCTGCCCCGCTTGAATTCCTGCCCCGATGTCCTTTGCCGATGAACTGTGATGTAGAAGTGTAAGCCGAATAAACCCTTTCCTCTCCAACTTGCTTTTTGCTCATGGTGTCCGATCACAGCAATCGAAGCCCTAACTGAGACAGTTGCCCAACGTGCTTCTAAGTCACAGGCTCCTAAATACACAAATAAAGGTTGCTTGAGTGTTAGGGTTTATCTTCCATGACAAGAAGTCCAGATGAAGGGGATACTGGGTTGTTTAATTTAGCAGACCTCGAGCGCAGGGCAGCTTCTCTTTCAGTCTCTTGATGCTCCCTCGTGGTCCCAAGGCAGCTGTGGAACTTCAGCTTTACACACACACACACACACACACACACACACACACACACACACACACACACACACACACACACACACACGGCACCCAGAGACAGTTTCCCCTCAACAGTTCTCTTTCTTTACTATAAAGCAAAGCCTTTCCCCAGTATCCCTCGGCAGAAATTCCCAAAGGACCCAGCCGATCACCTCTTTCTTCCCTCACCCTCTCAGGATGTAACTCTAGCCAGACTGAGTTCTTGGCTTTGCACCAGTCAGGGTGCTTGGTGACCAACCCAAACACTGGCGATCTTTCTTCCACGATGTGGGCTTCTCACGAATTACAAGCCCAAGAAGGAACTGAAAGAAAAAAAAAAATGTAGCCAAAGTGCTGGTGTAGGCCACTGGCTGCAGCTGAACTTTCACCTCCTCCACGCAGGCACCGCCCCTACATGGCTCGCTTTCAAGGGTCAAAGTCACGGGCAGAAACCCCTGGTGGCCACCGGGGCATGTGCTCGCTCTCCTGTTGCAAAATTCTGCCTTATCCACTTGTTCCGTTTTCTGATTTGCGTGTAGCCCTGACTGACCTCAAACTCACTGCCATCCCCCAGCCTCAGCCCTGCCCTTGGAAGTGCTAGGATTACAAGTGTGCTCCGCCACCCCTAACGACTGCCCTTTCCACTTCAGCAAAGGGAAAGTCACTCTGTTTTCTACCAAGTCCCTAGCAATGGAGGATTCCCACAACAGGAAGGCACACCTCTCCTGGGGACCACGCTTCCTCTTAACTTTCCACAGTCTCTTTTGTCCTGTGTTATTATTATTATTATTTACATGAGCACGCACGTGCATGTGTGGCGGTCAAAGGACGACTTGGTGGAACTGATTCTCTTCTTCCACCTTTATGTGGGTTCTGGGAACCAAACACAATTGTGAGCTTTGCCCATCATGCATGCTTGCCCATCTCGCTGGCCCTGTTGTTTATTATTTTTATGGGGCACGTGTCATGGTGCATGAGCGGAGCTGGTTCTCTCCTGCTACCTTTATACGGGCTCTCGGAGTTGAACTCAGACTGTCAGGTCTGTGCAGAGCACTTTCCAGCCAGCATCTCTCTTGGCTTTAGAACTTTGAACACAGTTTGCTTTGGAATGAGCTTCTTTCTCTATGCAAACCTTCCTTAGCTTCACGGCATGTAGATGAAATTTCACCTCAAGTCCGGGTTGGCAGCCCCTCCACTGTATTCTCTTCAAAGCCTGCACTTCACTCAGCATAGCTTCATTCTTGGTCTTTTTTGTTGTTTCGTTTTGAGCCAGAACCTTAGGATGCCCATGCTGGCTTTTAACTCCTTATGTAGCTAAGGATGACCTTGAACTCCTGCTTTGTCTGTCTCTGCTTTTGATGTCCTAAGATTAGGGGCATGCACTAACATGCCTGGCTTTTTAAACCTTTTAGTCATTAACATAAAACTTCTTGTTTAAAAATAAAATTGCACACATTTCTGTAGGGTCATTTGTACCTCCATAATTTTATTTTTAAATTTTGAGACAGGGTCTCACTAGTAGCCAGGTTGACCTAAAAGTGAACTCACACAGCTATACATGCCCCTGCCTCCCAAGAGTTGGTATCAAAGCTCTGTACCATCATGCCTAGCTAATTTTTATTTTATTTTATTTATTTATTTTTTTTTTTTCCCAGAGCTGAGGACCGAACCCAGGGCCTTGTGCTTGCTAGGCAAGTGTTCTACCACTGAGCTAAATCCCCAACCCCTAATTTTTATTTTTTATTAACTAATTAATTTAGTTTTCAAGACAGGGTTTCTCTGTGTAGTCCTGGCTGTCCTGGAACTCACTCTGTAAAGCAGGCTGGCCTAGAAATCAGAGATCCACTTGCCTCTGTCTCTCAAGTGCTAGGACTAAAGGTGTGCACCACCAGTGCCTGGCCATTTTTATTTTTAAAAGTTTTATTTTAGGCTAGAGAGATGGCTTCGTGGTTAAGAGCACTGGCTGCTCTTCCAGAGGACCCGGGTTCAATTCCCAGCACCCACATGGCAGCTCACAACTCCAGTTCCAGGGGATCAGACACACTCACATAAACACACATGCAGGCAAAACACCAATGCACATAAAATAAAAATAAATAAATTTTAAAATTTTATTTTAGCCAGGCGGTGGTGGCGCACGCCTTTGATCCCACATAGAGCCAGGCAGATCTATGTGAGTTCGAGGCCAGCCTAGTCTACAGAGTGAGATCCAGGACAGGTACCAAAACTAAACAGAGAAACCCTGTCTCGAAAAACCAAAAAAAAAAAAAAAAAAAACCATTGTATTTTAGTGGGAGGGGGCACTGTTGTGCCACTGTGGGTTCCAGGGATCCAACTCAGAGCAAGCACTTTTACTTTCTGACCCACCTCACCAGTCCTAAACATAACAGTGTTAGAATAGTGGTTGCCAACATTGGATTGGTTATTGCTACCTTAATAACCATTACAGTATGTTGTTTACAAATGTCAAAGAGAGGGGGGCGGGGATTGAGGATGTAGCTCAGATGGTAGAAATCTTGTTAGCATGCAGGGAGCTCTGGTTTCAGATCCCAGCACTGGCATCTATTGCTCTAAGCAGCTTAGAATAACTTTGAATTTCTGATATGCCTCCTGCCCTCCTCCGCCATGCTGAGACTATGGCACCAGCCACTCTGCCCGTTCATGTGGTGCTAGAGACCAAATCCGGTGCCTCCTGGGTATTAGGCAATGCCTTCTACCAACTAAGCCATATTGACAGCCCACTGCTCAATGTATTTTAAATATTTTAAATGATTCAGTGGTGGCTGGAGGGATATCTCAGTAGTTAAGAGCACTTTTTGCTTTTGCAGAGGACCCTGGTTCAGTTTCCAGCATCCACACGGTTCAAAACCACCTGCAACTCCAGTTTCAGGGGATCTAACACCCTCTTCTGACTTTTTCTTCTTCTTCTTCTTCTTCTTCTTCTTCTTCTTCTTCTTCTTCTTCTTCTTCTTCTTTTTTTTTTTGGGTTTTTCGAGACAGGGTTTCTCTGTGTAGCTTTAGGGCCTGCCCTGGAACTCACTCTGTAGCCCAGGCTGGCCTCGAACTCACAGAGATCTGCCTGGCTCTGCCTCCTGAGTGCTGGGATTAAAGGCGTGTGCCACCACTGCCCAGCCTCTTCTGACTTCTGTGGGCACCACACAAAGCACTCATACACAAAAAATAAATAAATAAATCTAAAATAATATATATATATATATATATTTTTTTTTTTTTTTTTTGGTTTTTCGAGACAGGGTTTCTCTGTGTAGCTTTGCGCCTTTCCTGGATCTCGCGCTGTAGACCAGGCTGGCCTCGAACTCACAGAGATCCGCCTGCCTCTGCCTCCCGAGTGCTGGGATTAAAGGCGTACGCCACCACCGCTGGCAATCTAAAATAATATTTTAAACTAATTAGTTTGAAAATTTTTTTTTAATGAATCAATCAATGGCTGGAGGTGATGATCGTTTTTTTCCATGCTGGAGATTGAATCAAGGACCTTACACACACTATGCAAATTATCTACCATTAAGCTATATACCAGCAATATTAATATGAATATTAATGGCACTACCTAAGTTGCTGTACCCCAATATTAAGACTTACCCTCAGCCAGGCATGGTGGCACATGCCTTTAATTCAAGCACTAGAGAGGCCGAAGCAGGTGAATCTCTATGAGTTCCAGGCCAGCCTGGTCTACAAAGAGAGTTCTGGGACAGCCAGGGCTGTTAAAGACTTACCCTCATCTGGTCTAGAGTCCAGTTCCATTAATTCTACCTCCACAGTATAGTCCCTCATTATCTTTTTCCCAGACTTCATAATTCCCTGCCAGGACATCTGTTATGTGTGTCTGCCTGATATGTCTGTCCTCTTATTTGGGACACTACCACATATACTTTTGAGAACCCACTTTTTCTATCCCCTGCAGTCTCGAGGAAACGGTAAATCAAAACCTTTTCTATTTTCACGGAGACGAAAATGAGGCTCAGGCCAAGACAGAAATTTGCAATGACAGAAAGTGTGGAATGAGACATAAAAAATTGTTGGATGTGGGGTGTCCTCATCCAGGTTTGTAAGTAAGTGATGAACAGCCACGGACGTAAGGAAAGGGGGCTCAGAGTATTGTCTTTATACACGAAAAAACTGTTTGAGAAGCATCTTTGCTGGTGGACAAGGGGAATGACTAATACTCGATACCAAAACTGTACTTCACGCAGACCCAGAGAGTGCTGAAAAAATTATACTTTAACCAGGCTCTATGTCCCAACCAGTTACTCAGGAGGTTGAAGCAGGGGGATTACTTGAGGCTTGACATTTCAAGGCCAGCCTGAGCAACATAACAAGACCTCATCTCTTACAAAGAAAGAGGCTTTAGGCTCAGTGGGTGGGTCCACACCTATTATCCTGGGGTTCGGCTGATTCTCTGTAAATTCACTAGTCAGACATTGTAGGTCATTCCTCCTCTTCCAGGAGGAACAGGAAGACAAGGAAGATGGAAGAGTGTCACTGTAAAGGAGGTCCCTCCCTGTGGAGAAAGCTGGGGGCAGAGAGTCAAACTTCCTCTCGGCACTGTTCACTCATTCTTCCTATCTGGGTTACTCTGGCTTCTGTCATTCCTGAGCCCTGTGGTTGTACAATTGTATCTTCTCAGTGAATTCCTTTTTTTTTTGCAAAATGTGGCCAGAATCTGTTTCTGCTACTTATACTCACAGAAGTTGTATGCTTTTCCCGTTGTTGCTCTAACAATTGTCATGAACAGAGTGGCTTGTAGAATAACACAGATTTATTATGTTAAAGGCTCCCTCTCACTCTGTGCGTGCGTGTGTGTGTGTGTGTGTGTGTGTGTGTGTGTGTGTGTGTGTGCCCGCGTGCAGAGTGGCTTGTAGAATAACACAGATTTATTATGTTAAAGGCTCCCTCTCACTCTGTGCGTGCCTGAGTGCGTGCGTGCGTGTGTGTGTGTGTGTGTGTGTGTGTGTGTGTGTGTGTGTGCCCGCGTGCGCGCGTGGTTCTTTTGCTTTGCTTTGGTTTTCTTTTTTCTATCTCCCCAGTTGATGCGGTCCTGGGGGTACAGCCCAGCTCCCTGTGTTACAGTTTTGAAGGTCAGAAGTCCAAAGGGTATTATGAAGCAAAACTCAAGCCTGACTCGGGGTGCTGGGGATTGGGGTGTGGACTGCTTTGAGAAGCTGTTCCACTTTGCTTCTTTGATGTTATGATAACAGTACTGACAGAAAGCAAGTTGAGGAGGAAAGGGTTTGTTTCATCTTACAGCTTGCAGTCCTCCACGGAGGGAGGCAGGAACCTAGAGGCAGGAGCTGAATCAGAGACTGCAGAGGGGTGGAGGCTGCTTGCTGGCTTGTTCCTCTGGGCGTGCTCAGCTTCCTTTATTATGCATCCCACGCCCACCTGCTCAAGGTAGCACCCCCCACAGCGGGTTGGGTCCTTCTTTATCAATTAGCAATTAAGAAAATGCTCCCATAGACGTGCCCACAAGCTAACCAGATGGAAGCAGTTCCTCAATTGAGACTTTTCTCTTCCTGAAATGTTGTGGGGTATCCACCACAGGAGACTGCTGGGACATGGGTTTAAGCAATAGAAAGTCTTTATTAGCTGGCTGGTGACTCAGGATCCCAGTGTAGCCCTGAGCCTTTCTCAGGGTGAGCTTTTGAGCGCACAAACCATGTCCTGGGTTGACATACTTCAGTTAACAAGAACACTTAGCCAGAAGCACAGCTACAGAAACCCAAAAGCAAGGTTTGTACATTTAGAGACTTTCCCAGAACTATGGACTTTGATGGATTAGGTCTTCACTTTCATTTTGACTGATGGTGCTGAGTTTTATGGCCTGAATGGTACTTCCATCATGAGGTCAGTTGTGCTAGGGTCTGGAGGCCTGCTACAAGATGACTCTAGTTTGTGTTACATTGACAAAAACTAATCAGCATTAAGGCTATTATTTCTGTCTAAGCTCTCCCCACTCTAGTCTGACCTGTAAGCAATCTTTAACAGGAACCTGACCATTGCTACCCTTAGAAAGCCCAGTTCTCCCAAACTCACTGAATAAAAGTCTCTCTTTCCTGCTCCTGAGGCTTTCCTCGCAACCTTCTCTCAGTTTGAAATGTCTCCTGCCCCAAAGCCAAGTCTTCTCCGTTCTTCAAGGTCCTTCTGTTTCACAAAGACCTCCATTATCATTCTAGCTGGAACCAGCTGGACTGTGAGCGCCACGTCTGTTTCCTGGCACCAGACAGACAGACCTTAGCTCAACTCTCTGCTCAGCCACAGGTTAGTCACGTGACCTTGGGCAAGGTACAGTACTTAGTCTGTTCCATCTAAAATATGCTGGTAACAAAGTAGCTACTGCACCCATAGGGCTGTGAATGAATGAGATGATACATGCAAATTGCTTGGCCTACTGATTGGCTCATAGTAATAGGATTATGTTAAAAACTAATAGCTGGGTAATTGCATGAATAAAACACTGTTTTCTTCTCTAGGGCTTTTTCTTTTTCTTTTTTCTTTTGTTTTTTTTCAAGATAGGGTTTCTCTGTGTAGCGCTTTCCCTGGAACTCTCTTTGTAGACCAGGATGGCCTGGAACTCACAGAGATCCACCTGGCTCTGCCTCCCAAGTGCTGGGATTAAAGGCGTGCACCACCACCACCCAGCATCTTGGGCTTTTTCTTATGGTTCTTATTAGGCCCCAAAGCCTAGAATATTTTATAATAGAGCTGGAGATGTCAAATTGATATAATGCTTGCTTAGCATGCCTGAAACCCTGGGTTCAATCCCCAGCACTGTACAAAACCAGCCATGGCAGTACAAGCTAGTAGCCCTAGCATTCTAGAGGTAAAGACAGGAGGATCAGGAGTTCCAGGTCAACCTCGGCTATATAGACAGTTAAAAGCCAGCCTGGGATACCCTGTCTCAGAATAAATAAAATAAACAAAGCCAGGGATGGTGGCACCTGTCCTTAATCCCAGCACTCGAGAGGCAAAGGCAGGTAGATCTCTGAGTCCAAGGCCAGCATTGTCTACAAAATGAGTTCCCAGGACAGCCAGGGCTACAAAGAAAAACCCTGTCTCAAAAAAACTAAGCAAACAAACAAATCTTCTATTTTGCATTATTTATATGTAGTCTTAGTTGCTTTCCCTACTGGGGTTAGGGGAGCCCATGCCTGGTCAGAATTATAAGGAGTTCGTCATCACCAGTGAAAGGGAATGATGAAAAGAAATTTTGGCTGCACCGAAGTTTCCCCCAAAGAAAATGTGCTTGCTCCCACAAGCCCTGTGCCTTCTGGTCACCACCCGATTAGGATCACCACCCGGTTACCCCCAGTCTTTTGTTTGCTTGCTGGTTCTGTTGTTGGTTTTTTTGTTTTTGTTTTTTTATTGTTGTTGTTTTTTTGGTTTTTGTTTGTTTTTTCAAGACAAGGTTTCTCTGTGTAGTTTTGGTGCCTGTTCTAGATCTCACTCTGCAGACCAGGCTGGCCTCGAACTCACAGAGATCCACCTGCCTCTGCCTCCCGAGTGCTGGGATTAAAGGCGTGCGCCACCACCCACTGGGCCACTCTCAGCTGTTGTTGTTGTGAGACAGGATCTCATGTAACCCAGGCTGGCTTTGAACTTGCTGAACTTGAACTTGATGTGGATCAAAATGGCTTTGAATTTCTGCCTCCACTTCACAAATACTAGAATCACAGGTCTGCATCACCACACCTGGCTTCCAGTCTCTCTCACCCCCCGACCATGTGTGTGTGTGTGTGTGTGTGTGTGTGTGTGTGTGTGTGTGTGTGTGTATGTGTGTGTGTGTGTGTTGCGTGTGTGTGTGTGTGTGTGTGTGTGTGTGTGTGTGTGTGTGTGTGTGTGTGTTGCATGTGTGTAGGTATGCACGTGCATGCACAGTGGTGGGGAGACCAGAGGTTGACATCAGCTGTCTTCCTCTATTTCTCTCCACCTTTTGGTTTTAGATTTATTTATTTTACTCTATCAGTGTGAGCCTTTTGTCTGCATGTATGCATGTATGTGCACTATGTGTGTGCCTGGTGCCTTTGCAAGTCAGAAAAGAGCATCGGATCCTTAGAACTGGAGGTGCAGATGGTTGTGAGTTACTGTGTGGGTGTTGGGAGCCAAACCCGGGTCCTCTGCAAAGGCAACAAATGTTCTTAACCCCTGAGTCATCTCTCCAGCCCCTCCACATTATCTTTTGAGACAAGGTCTTCCACTGAATCTGGAGCTCTCTGATTAGGCTAGGCTTTTGGGTCAGTGCGCTCTAAGAATCTGCCTATTTCTACCTCCTCCTCCTCCAAGACAATGCTTGAATGGTAGA